>NC_141699.1:375505947-376105947 GCF_964263255.1 Lissotriton vulgaris | reverse complement strand
ATGACACTACCAACTGTCAACTGGCTCTATAAAAGGAAAGGGAGGGAACTTTCCTGAAGAGAAGAAGGAGAGAAGCTGAGGGGAGGACCTGGGGGAGGAACCTACGCAGGAGTTTAGGCAGAGGGGCCTAGTCAGGGACTATGATACTAGAAGTGACAGTACTTTGAGTGCTGCCTTTCAAGTATTGAGCACACCTGTAAATCCCCCCTGACCTAGCCCAGCGGAAGGGAACCCCCAGGGACCACTTGAGGGGATTGGCTGAGGAGATCCAACACCAGCCACCAACTTAACCCCCTTCAAGGAAACAAGAACCCAACTGCTATTTACAAGGGCGCCAGAAACAGCTGCGCCAAGAAGAAATCAAGGAACCAGAAACCAAGTAACTGAACTAAGGGCGCAAGAAACATCACGCCAAGAAGAGAACTAAATCCCACAGGACTGTTGAGGAACTTCCCAGGTATTGGCGCTGTGTCGCTCCCTGTGCCCTCTGACGCCACCTGGGGTTCCTGCGCTAACCTGCCACTGCTGTGTGAGCTGACCTGTGGAACCTGCGGAACTGTTTCTAACTTAAGTGAACTGTCTGCTGGCTAGCGCTCTCATTCCCTAGCGCTAGCATCCTGAACTACTTGTCCGGCTGGCACTGCTCGCATTCAAATAATCTACCTGAAGAGTGCTTGCCCTGCCTACCCAGCGCTCCCCTGCTGAGCACCTGTGAGAAGCGCTGAGGTCCTGAAGATTAACATGCCCTAAGAAGCGCTGCGAGTTGCTGTCTGCTTTCCAGCGCTGTAAACTGTGATCTGTAAAAGCTGCTGAAGGGCCCCTGAGGCGCTGTACTCCTCGAGCGCTACTGACTGGACTGTGTCTGCGCCCCGTGTGGCGTTAGCTAAAGCGCTGTGCTGCCAGAGACCCCTGTCGAGCCTGTGAAGCGCTGTATCCGGCAACTTGTCCAGTGCTGCGTGTGCCAAGGAGCGTTGTCTCCTAGAAGCGCTATCTGCCCCCACTCACCTCCGCAGCCCAGGCTGCCCTGACCGGCGTCGTGATTTGCCCCCGGCGGCCCCCGGTGCCGAGAGAGGGCCGCCGCCGTATCGCTGAGGGCCGCGCCCGGCCCACGAGTGAGAGGAATTCCCCTTCAGTGGATTTCAGTCAGGCTGCGCTAGGCCGAAGCCGGCCGCTCCCCCGTCACGTGGTGCGGGAGACTCCTGCCGTGTCATCGCCCTGGATTGTTGGTGATTGGAGAAGGGCTGGGACGCCCTGCGAGCCGCGTTGCCATTGGCGGTCGCGGGCGAGCCCCCTCTCGTAGCAGCCGCTGATTGGTTCCCAGCCGGGGACCACGAAGGAGACCCACGAGGACCGGAGCAACATCGGAGCTGTGGGGAGGCCCCGAGAAGAGCGCTGGAGAAGCGCGGGCCTCCCCTGACTAGCCGTAATCCACCGGAAGGTGCCGAGGGAGAGTCCCCAGGCCGCGTGAGGCCTACCAGAGGGTCGGAGCCCTTCACACCGGCTGCACTGCTGCGAGTGGCCAAAGAAGTTAAGGTAACCCCCGGGGAGGAGGGCGGAAGGCCGGGGAAGGCCCGGGTTCGCCCCTCCCCCGGGGAAGATTGTTGCTGGGCTCCGTTGGCCCAGATTAACGGCGAAAATCAGCAAACCCCCAGGGAGGAGGGCGGAAGGCCCCTAATTCGCCCCTCCCTGGGGAAAACTGGTGACTGGCTCACGTTGGCCCTAACTAGCCCAGGAGAGTCCCCTGACCTGGACCAGGACCCCTAAACACTGTGAGGGCATCGCTTGGTGGAAGGGAGGGGAAAGTAAGTGCCTGCAGGCCTGCTGGGCCTTTGAACTGTGCCAGGAGTTTATTTTTAGCCCTGCTGTATTGCCTGTTGAGACCCTTATATTAGAAAGGCCATGGGGGGAGATATCATATACTCAGTAGCCCCAGGAGATGTGTGAAGTGCACAGGCCAAGTGCATACATTTAATGTAATGCAGATTTTCTGCCAATGTATGGGTCTCCCTGCCTGCTGAATACTGGAATGGGAGTAATCCTCTAATGAGAAATTGATTCCTAATTGAGGTACTGGTTATCTTATCCCAGGTAATGTTCACTAATGCTTGAAGCCTGACTTATTTTGGGATTATTGAACCGTGGGGCACTGAATAAGGAAATGTTACCCTTACCCGCTGAAATGTCATTCCTGGTTAAGGAAGGGGACGCTCCTGCCAATTAAATGGTTTACCCTCATTTGAGGCACTGTTTATTCCTACGTTTTAGGAAATGTTATTGCTGAGAAATGCAGTGTTGTACTACTAATGAAATGCACATATTACAATAGGCCTAGTTATTACTGCCTTATTTAGGGGAATGCTCTGCATAGGCCCAACTAAATGTGCAGGTCTGAGTCATGAAATGGTTGATCTATTATTAAATGTTTATTTCTGCTCAGAGAAAGGCTACCCTGATTAGAGTGGAAATGTCTTAAATGACCAGTTTATGCCTATTAGATGACATGTTGAATCTAGCCTAGTGCCAGGTTTCCTGAAACTCCTACAGCTAGGTACTAAGATGTTCTGTCCCCAAACGTAGGATATGTATATTACTGCCTAGGGCAGTGTTATCTGAATGCTATTCCAGCCTCAGGTGTTGTAATAGTTTAACTTAGTTAAAAGAAAGGTTTATTCTTCCCTGATGAAATGGGTAATGCTGGTTAAATGAAATGTTTTACATTGACTTCTTCAGGAAGTCTTTCCCCTGCGTAAGGAGAATGATACCTTTGACCAATAGTCAGTTATGATACCTCATTTATTTATTTATGAGATGTTTTACTCCTAATATGGGAGAAGAGTTATGCACAGCTAAGGTTTCCACTGATGTGATGTTTCATATTTAAGGAAAGTGGAAACCTACTGTTATTTATTGAAATGCTTTCTGTTATAACTCCTTAATGTATTTGATGCAGGTGCTGACCAGGAGCAAGGCGTAGGTCAGGCCTGGGTTATTCTAAAAATGTATTTAATCAATATTTAATATTTATGGAACATCTAATATTTATTATTTATTCATCCAGTATTTATTGCCAAGTGTTCTCACACATGTATTTTAGTGGAAAGCGGATAAGCTAATTTTATGATGAATTCCTAATACCCTGATCCTGCTCCATCTACTTGATTATCTATCTTAATAAAATTAACTTGAGTTTTTACACAAGTTCACTGGAGTGGTGTCACTAATTGCGTGCTCATGTTTCTGGCTCAGTGGTTGCGTGTGCTGCATGGTTGCTTAACACATATGCTTTCGGATGCCTACCCGCTCGTGCCATGCTACCCTAGGGGAATGGTGACCCCAGTTCCAACACCAGCTCTAAAGTTCGCAATTCTAGAACTTGTGGCGGGAGGTGTGTCTAAAAGTGTATGTCGGTACTGGCCATCAATGAGAGAGACCTGTGCATTTTTCAAATGGGTGGTGAAAAAATATGAGTATGTTGCTGGAAATGTGGGCCGCCGTGCCACCAATGTACTTACCGGGGGAGGGTAAGCACCCATTATTCCGCAACTTTCTTTCCGCATACCATCACTCCGCATACTTTCATTATGAAAGTACCATGACTCTGCAATGCCATTATAACACATGGCATTACATTTTATATGCGTTTACCACGCATACATTTACAACGAAATTCGTTGTAAATGCATGAATGGTAAAAGCATGTTTTTTTTTTAATGTTTGGATAAGGTAAGTATGGGTATAGTGGTATATGTTTTGGGGTACTGAGGTATATGTTTTGGGGTGTTTGGGTATTTTAAGGGTTCAGATATAGTTTTGGGTTATGGAGTACAGGGGTAGTTTTAGGGTTTAGGGATAGGTATGGGTTTTGGGGTACAGGGGTATTTTTAGGGTTCAGGGCTAGGTATGGGTTTTGGGGTATAGGGGTATTTTTAGGGTTCAGGGGTAGGTTTGGGTTTTGGGGTACAGGGGTATTTTAAGGGTTCAGGGCTAGGTTTGGGTTTTGGGGTACAGGGGTATTTTTAAGGTTCAGGGCTAGGTTTGGGTTTTGGGGTACAGGGGTATTTTAGGGTTCAGGGGTAGGATTGGGTTTTGGGGTACAGGGTTATTTTTAGGGTTCAGGGCTAGGTTTGGCTTTTGGGGTACAGGGGTATTTTTAGGGTTTGGGGTAGGTTTGAGTTTTGGGGTACAGGGGTATTTATAGGGTTCAGGGCTAGGTTTTGGGGTACAGGGGTATTTTTAGGGTTTAGAGATAGGTTTGGGTTTTGGAGTACAGGGTATATTTATAGGGTTAAGATGGGTTAGTGTTTAAGGGTGTTGGGGTATTTTAAGGAGTAAGGGTGGGTTATGATTATGGGGTGCAGGGGTATTTAAAAGGAGCAGGGTGAAGATTAGCACACGATATGAGACATGGCATGAACGGCGGAACGTACCACACGCCCCCAGCGTTTGTCACGCACCCAGCACAAGCCCACAGCACAACGCAGACACGCCCACAAGGGACTACTTTGCTGGCACGGTTCTTTTACCTTTTAAATGTATATGGCGGGCGTCTGCATAGCCTATGTCCTTCTGCAGCAACTGCCCCTTCCAACGCTGTATTGGGTGTTGTGATTGGTGCTGTGGTTCCTGAGATTACCCGCCTCAAAGGTTTGGGCTCTCTCTTTATTATATTAGTATGGAGATATATATATATACTAGCGGCCCGTCCCGACGTTGTCCGGGTAAAAAAAGGCTAGGCAGCAATGGTTTTAGTATCATTGTACATTCGTCCCACATGATAAGAGACACATTTTGAAGCAGTGTCCCCAAAGGTCCGTTTTTCCGAATAGAGCATATTGAATCCCTTTCAAGGGAAACTGTTAGAGGCAGTTCAAAGGTAGAATGTGCTGTTTTCCCAGCTGTTAGCAAAGTGGCAGCTATTCCAGATGAAGAAACAGCTAGAGTCAAATTCCCAGAAGATCGAACTTTGGCAAGTATGAGGTTGATTAGGTAAGTCTTTTCTGTGCCACCGGGGGTGTCTATGAACAATAGTTTGCCTTGCTTCTTTTCAACACTATCAACTATGGTGTTGTAGGCGAGTTGTTGATCGGGAACAAAGTTAGGCAAGTGTTGAGCAAGGTAGTTATTTAGCTCAGGAATATTGTGTGCGGTAGCGATATTGTGGTATCCAGTTAGGTTAGTTCGGACCGCTGGCGGCAGGCTGAAATCTTGTAAGGACTTCTCGCTTAATAGATACAGTGAGTCTTCAATTTCTATAAGTCCTTGGTTTATGATTTCATTGTTGATAGCAGCCCGTGCCGACGTTGTCCGGGTATGAATTGCTGCCGGCCAGTAGTATATTGTTTTGTAGGATTATTTTTAGGGTTCAGGGGTAGGTTTGGGTTTTGGGGTACAGGGGTATTTTAAGGGTTGAGATATAGTTTTGGGTTTTGGGGTATAGGGGTATTTTTAGGGTTCAGGGGTAGGTTTGGTTTTTGGGGTACAGGGGTATTTTAAGGGTTCAGGGCTAGGTTTGGGTTTTGGGGTACAGGGGTATTTTTAGGGTTCAGGTTTGGGGTTTGGGGTACAGGGGTATTTTTAGGGTTCAGGGCTAGGTTTGGGTTTTGGGGTACAGGGGTATTTTTAGGGTTCAGGGGTAGGTTTGGGTTTTGAGGTACAGGGGTATTTATAGGGTTTAGGGATAGGTTTGGGTTTTGGGATACAGAGTATATTTATAGGGTTAAGATGGGTTAGTGTTTAAGGGTGTTGGGGTATTTTAAGGAGTAAGGGTGGGTTATGATCATGGGGTGCAGGGGTATTTAAAGGGAGCAGGGTGGGATTAGCACACAATATGAGACTTGGCATGAAGGGTGGAACGTACCACACGCCCCCAGTGTTTGTCACGCCCCCAGCACACGCCCCCAGCACACGCCCACAGCACAACGCAGACACGCCCACAAGGGACTACTTTGCTGGCACGGTTCTTTTACCTTTTAAATGTATATGGTGGGCGTCGGTATAGCCTATGTCCTTCTGCTGCAACTGCCCTTTCCAACGCTGTATTGGGTGTTGTGATTGGTGCTGTCGTTCCTGAGATTACCCGCCTCAAAGGTTTGGGCTCTCTCTTTATATTATTAGTATGGATATATATCCACAGCACAACGCAGACACGCCCACAAGGGACTACTTTGCTGGCACGGTTCTTTTACCTTTTAAATGTATATGGTGGGCGTCGGTATAGCCTATGTCCTTCTGCTGCAACTGCCCTTTCCAACGCTGTATTGGGTGTTGTGATTGGTGCTGTGGTTCCTGAGATTACCCGCCTCAAAGGTTTGGGCTCTCTCTTTATATTATTAGTATGGATATATATCCATACTAATAATATAAAGAGAGAGCCCAAACCTTTGAGGCGGGTAATCTCAGGAACCACAGCACCAATCACAACACCCAATACAGCGTTGGAAAGGGCAGTTGCAGCAGAAGGACATAGGCTATACCGACGCCCACCATATACATTTAAAAGGTAAAAGAACCGTGCCAGCAAAGTAGTCCCTTGTGGGCGTGTCTGCGTTGTGCTGTGGGTGTGTGCTGGGGGCGTGACAAACACTGGGGGCGTGTGGTACATTCCACCCTTCATGCCAAGTCTCATATTGTGTGCTAATCCCACCCTGCTCCCTTTAAATACCCCTGCACCCCATGATCATAACCCACCCTTACTCCTTAAAATACCCCAACACCCTTAAACACTAGCCCATCTTAACCCTATAAATATACTCTGTGCCCCAAAACCCAAACCTATCCCTAAACCCTAAAAATACCCCTATACCCCAAAACCCAAACCTAGCCCTAAACCCTATAAATACCCCTGTACCTCAAAACCCAAACCTACCCCTGAACCCTAAAAATACCCCTGTACCCCAAAACCCAAACCTAGCCCTGAACCCTAATAGTACCCCTGTACCCCAAAACCCAAACCTACCCCTGAACCCTAAAATACCTCTGTACCCCAAAACCCAAACCTAGCCCTGAACCCTAAAAATGCCCTGTACCCCAAAACCCAAACCTGAACCCTAAAAATACCCCTGTACCCCAAAACCCAAACCTAGCCCTGAACCCTTAAAATACCCCTGTACCCCAAAAACCAAACCTACCCCTGAACCCTAAAAATACCCCTATACCCCAAAACTATATCTCAACCCTTAAAATACCCCTGTACCCCAAAACCCAAACCTACCCCTGAACCCTAAAAATACACCTGTACCCCAAAACCCAAACCTAGAGATGAACCCTAAAAATACCACTGTACCCCAAAACCCAAACCCACCCCTGAACCCTAAAATACCCCTGTACCCCAAAACACAAACCTAGCCCTGAACCCTTAAAATACCCCTGTACCCCAAAACCCAAACCTACCCCTGAACCCTAAAATACCCCTGTACCCCAAAACCCAAACCTAGCCCTGAACCCTAAAAATACCCCTGTACCCCAAAAGCCAAACCTACCCCTGAACCCTAAAATACCTCTGTACCCCAAAACCCAAACCTAGCCCTGAACCCTAAAAAAAACCCTGTACCCCAAAACCCAAACCTAGCCCCGAACCCTTAAAATACCCCTGTACCCCAAAACCCAAACCTACCCCTGAACCCTAAAAATACACCTATAGCCCAAAACCCAAAACTATATCTGAACCCTTAAAATACCCCTGTACCCCAAAACCTAAACATAGCCCTGAACCCTAAAAATACCCCTGTACCCCAAACCTAGCCCTGAACCCTTAAAATACTCCTGTACCCCAAAACCCAAACCTACCCCTGAACCCTAAAAATACCCCTATACCCCAAAACCCAAACCTAGCCCTGAACCCTAAAAATACCCCTGTACCCCAAAACCCAAACTTAGCCCTGAACCCTAAAAATACCCCTGTACCCCAAAACCCATACCTATCCCTAAACCCTAAAACTACCCCTGTACCCCATAACCCAAAACTATATATGAACCCTTAAAATACCCAAACACCCCAAAACATATACCTTAGTACACCAAAACATATACCCCTATACCCATACTTACCTTATCCAAACATTAAAAAAAAACATGCTTTTACCATTCATGCATTTACAACGAATTTCGTTGTAAATGTATGCGTAGTAAAAGCATATAAATTGTAATGCCATGCATTATAATGGCATTGCGGAGTCATGGTACTATCGTAATGAAAGTATGCGGAGTGATGGTATGCGGAAAGTTGCGGAATAATCGGTGTTTACCTTCCCCCGGTAAGTACATTGGTGGCACGGCGGCCCACATCTCCAGCAACATACTCATATTTTTTCACCACCCATTTGAAAAATGCACAGGTCTCTCTCATTGATGGCCAGCACCAACATACACTTTTAGACACACCTCCCGCCACAAGTTCTAGAATTGCGAACTTTAGAGCTGGGGAGCTACGTTCGAATCTTGGCATCAGCTCAACATCCTGTGATTTCAGGCAAATCGCTTTGTCTCCCCGTGCCTACCACAATGAATGTGTTCTTCTGTAATGTAAATTGTGCTCATGCCATGTTGTCGAGTTTGCGCTATATAATATTGCAAAGAAATATAAAGTAGGGAAACTCGAGTTCACACACTACTGAACGCGCACTCTTAAGTGCATCAGGAGTACACTGTGAATCCGAGCGTTTCATAGGCCTTTCACAGATAAGAAATGCTATCAAAACGAAATCCTACAAAACAATATACTACTGGCCGGCAGCAATTCATACCCGGACAACGTCGGCACGGGCTGCTATCAACAATGAAATCATAAACCAAGGACTTATAGAAATTGAAGACTCACTGTATCTATTAAGCGAGAAGTCCTTACAAGATTTCAGCCTGCCGCCAGCGGTCCGAACTAACCTAACTGGATACCACAATATCGCTACCGCACACAATATTCCTGAGCTAAATAACTACCTTGCTCAACACTTGCCTAACTTTGTTCTCGATCAACAACTCGCCTACAACACCATAGTTGATAGTGTTGAAAAGAAGCAAGGCAAACTATTGTTCATAGACGCCCCCGGTGGCACAGGAAAGACTTACCTAATCAACCTCATACTTGCCAAAGTTCGATCTTCTGGGAATTTGGCTCTAGCTGTTGCTTCATCTGGAATAGCTGCCACTTTGCTAACAGCTGGGAAAACAGCACATTCTACCTTTGAACTGCCTCTAACAGTTTCCCTTGAAAGGGATTCAATATGCTCTATTCGGAAAAACGGACCTTTGGGGACACTGCTTCAAAATGTGTCTCTTATCATGTGGGACGAATGTACAATGATACTAAAACCATTGCTGCCTAGCCTTTTTTTACCCGGACAACGTCGGGACGGGCCGCTAGTATATATATATACACACAAATATTACAATGTAATCGAAGTAAGTTTGCTCTCAGGATCATAAGACACACAATCCAATGTTGATGCCAACCAAGTTTATTCCACTACGCGTTTCGACTGCGTCCGCAGCCTTGCTCACTTGTACTAAGTGCACAATCCCAAAAGTGTTTATCACATCGGGTTGGGAGTTAACGAAACAGAAGAAGGACATTGTAGGTAGCCTACTATAGTGGCCATATTGGAATGGAGCAAGAAAGCTCAATATGCAATCAAGTCATGAGTCATATAATGCATCAAATTGTAATCAATGAAACATGAAATTGTTGTATTGCAACACAGATATGAACAGTCATAGAAGTAATAACAATGATTGTATAACGTGGCACATGTTGTGATTACGTTACGGGCATGGGTGATCGCGTGCTTCTCTAAGTAATATAGCAAGCCCTTGCTTCTTAAAGTGATTGCCTGATGCTCAAAGTCTATGTACGAATAGTGCTCTAAGAGACATGCTTGCTGTGCGTTGCCAGTAGATAACAGGTAGGCCTTGACTGTAAAGTTATTACCTGGTGCTCAAGTAGGCATTCGCAAGGTGCTCTGTGCAGAGGTAGCCACAGAAAAAAGAGGGGTCAACTCTCAATAGTGAGCATAAGAAAAACTGGGTTTACAGACCAGCTGCTCTGTGGTTAGTCCTCAACCCTCTGTCTATTGGTGAGTCCCAATCCTATGTTAAAAATACCCAATTAGAAAAATCCCAAAGTGAATTCGAAGAGAATGTTAGGTAGCCCGTGTGCGTGGATAGGTTCCTTCCTTCCCTCCTGCAAAAGAAACAAACAGAAACAAGTGTTAAAACTATAAAAAACAAGTGTTAAAATTAAAAATAACAGAAAATGTTCAACGTTGTAGCATGTGTGCCACTGCAAATCTTATTAAAAACAAGTTTCTAATGCGCATTTTGTTTCAGATGATAGAACACATGTTTTGATGTCAACTGATTGACAACCAGCGTCAAAATGGACCTAGTGTCACTTGCAGATTAAAGGGAATCAGGTGAAAGGCACAAAAGAAAGACAGTCCATTGAGGCATGTAGTAACGAAATACATGGATTGCTGAACATGACACATGATAATCATTCAGTCTTAAGGTGAATTACAAGCTCTTCATCCTGATTGAGCCCCCATGGGATCCTAGTTTGAAAATCTACAATGTATCTGGACTCTCTCTGTCTAAGTCACAGTACACTGTCTCCCGCTCTGTGTCCCAACCTGACCTGTTTAAGTATGAAATATTTTACGAGGGAGGAATCAGGGAAATGGTTTTCTTGGAAGTGTTGTGCCACAGGGTTTTTGGGATCCTTGTTAGTAATGGCCCTTATGTGCTCTAAGATTCTCTTTTTCGGTCTTGAGTTTTTTCTAAAAGATAAAAGCTTCTGGTTGGAGCAGAGAGCCAGGGAGAGAGCATTCCAGGCTTTTATCCCACCACTAGCGGCCCGTCCCGACGTTGTCCGGGTAAAAAAAGGCTAGGCAGCAATGGTTTTAGTATCATTGTACATTCGTCCCACATGATAAGAGACACATTTTGAAGCAGTGTCCCCAAAGGTCCGTTTTTCCGAATAGAGCATATTGAATCCCTTTCAAGGGAAACTGTTAGAGGCAGTTCAAAGGTAGAATGTGCTGTTTTCCCAGCTGTTAGCAAAGTGGCAGCTATTCCAGATGAAGCAACAGCTAGAGCCAAATTCCCAGAAGATCGAACTTTGGCAAGTATGAGGTTGATTAGGTAAGTCTTTCCTGTGCCACCGGGGGCGTCTATGAACAATAGTTTGCCTTGCTTCTTTTCAACACTATCAACTATGGTGTTGTAGGCGAGTTGTTGATCGAGAACAAAGTTAAGCAAGTGTTGAGCAAGGTAGTTATTTAGCTCAGGAATATTGTGTGCGGTAGCGATATTGTGGTATCCAGTTAGGTTAGTTCGGACCGCTGGCGGCAGGCTGAAATCTTGTAAGGACTTCTCGCTTAATAGATACAGTGAGTCTTCAATTTCTATAAGTCCTTGGTTTATGATTTCATTGTTGATAGCAGCCCGTGCCGACGTTGTCCGGGTATGAATTGCTGCCGGCCAGTAGTATATTGTTTTGTAGGATTTCGTTTTGATAGCATTTCTTATCTGTGAAAGGCCTATGAAACGCTCGGATTCACAGTGCACTCCTGATGCACTTAAGAGTGCGCGTTCAGTAGTGTGTGAACTCGAGTTTCCCTACTTTATATTTCTTTGCAATATTATATAGCGCAAACTCGACAACATGGCATGAGCACAATTTACATTACAGAAGAACACATTCATTGTGGTAGGCACGGGGAGACAAAGCGATTTGCCTGAAATCACAGGATGTTGAGCTGATGCCAAGATTCGAACGTAGCTCCCCAGCTCTAAAGTTCGCAATTCTAGAACTTGTGGCGGGAGGTGTGTCTAAAAGTGTATGTTGGTGCTGGCCATCAATGAGAGAGACCTGCGCATTTTTCAAATGGGTGGTGAAAAAATATGAGTATGTTGCTGGAGATGTGGGCCGCCGTGCCACCAATGTACTTACCGGGGGAAGGTAAACACCGATTATTCCGCAACTTTCCGCATACCATCACTCCGCATACTTTCATTACGATAGTACCATGACTCCGCAATGCCATTATAATGCATGGCATTACAATTTATATGCTTTTACTACGCATACATTTACAACGAAATTCGTTGTAAATGCATGAATGGTAAAAGCATGTTTTTTTTTAAATGTTTGGATAAGGTAAGTATGGGTATAGGGGTATATGTTTTGGTGTACTAAGGTATATGTTTTGGGGTGTTTGGGTATTTTAAGGGTTCATATATAGTTTTGGGTTATGGGGTACAGGGGTAGTTTTAGGGTTTAGGGATAGGTATGGGTTTTGGGGTACAGGGGTATTTTTAGGGTTCAGGGCTAAGTTTGGGTTTTGGGGTACAGGGGTATTTTTAGGGTTCAGGGCTAGGTTTGGGTTTTGGGGTATAGGGTATTTTTAGGGTTCAGGGGTAGGTTTGGGTTTTGGGGTACAGGAGTATTTTAAGGGTTCAGGGCTAGGTTTGGGGTACAGGGGTATTTTTAGGGTTCAGGGCTAGGTTTAGGTTTTGGGGTACAGGGGTATTTTAAGGGTTCAGATATAGTTTTGGGTTTTGGGCTATAGGTGTATTTTTAGGGTTCAGGGGTAGGTTTGGGTTTTGGGGTACAGGGGTATTTTAAGGGTTCGGGGCTAGGTTTGGGTTTTGGGGTACAGGGTTTTTTTTAGGGTTCAGGGCTATGTTTGGGTTTTGGGGTACAAAGGTATTTTAGGGTTCAGGGGTAGGTTTGGGTTTTGGGGTACAGGGGTATTTTTAGGGTTCAGGGCTAGGTTTGGGTTTTGGGGTACAGGGGTATTTTAGGGTTCAGGGGTAGGTTTGGGTTTTGGGGTACAGGGGTATTTTAAGGGTTCAGGGCTAGGTTTGTGTTTTGGGGTACAGGGGTATTTTAGGGTTCAGGGGTGGGTTTGGGTTTTGGGGTACAGTGGTATTTTTAGGGTTCATCTCTAGGTTTGGGTTTTGGGGTACAGGCGTATTTTTAGGGTTCAGGGGTAGGTTTGGGTTTTGGGGTACAGGAGTATTTTAAGGGTTGAGATATAGTTTTGGGTTTTGGGGTATAGGGGTATTTTTAGGGTTCAGGGGTAGGTTTGGTTTTTGGGGTACAGGGGTATTTTAAGGGTTCAGGGCTAGGTTTGGGTTTTGGGGTACAGGGGTATTTTTAGGGTTCAGGTTTGGGTTTTGCGGTACAGGGTATTTTTAGGGTTCAGGGCTAGGTTTGGGTTTTGGGGTACAGAGGTATTTTAGGGTTCAGGGGTAGGTTTGGGTTTTGGGGTACAGGGGTACTATTAGGGTTCAGGGCTAGGTTTGGGTTTTGGGGTACAGGGGTATTTTTAGGGTTCAGGGGTAGGTTTGGGTTTTGAGGTACAGGGGTATTTATAGGGTTTAGGGCTAGGTTTGGGTTTTGGGGTATAGGGGTATTTTTAGGGTTTAGGGATAGGTTTGGGTTTTGGGGTACAGAGTATATTTATAGGGTTAAGATGGGCTAGTGTTTAAGGGTGTTGGGGTATTTTAAGGAGTAAGGGTGGGTTATGATCATGGGGTGCAGGGGTATTTAAAGGGAGCAGGGTGGGATTAGCACACAATATGAGACTTGGCATGAAGGGTGGAACGTACCACACGCCCCCAGCGTTTGTCACGCCCCCAGCACACGCCCACAGCACAACGCAGACACGCCCACAAGGGACTACTTTGCTGGCACGGTTCTTTTACCTTTTAAATGTATATGGTGGGCGTCGGTATAGCCTATGTCCTTCTGCTGCAACTGCCCTTTCCAACGCTGTATTGGGTGTTGTGATTGGTGCTGTCGTTCCTGAGATTACCCGCCTCAAAGGTTTGGGCTCTCTCTTTATATTATTAGTATGGATAAACAGAGAGCGCCTCCTACTAGCCTCACAAAATTTAGGAATGACCACCCGATAAACATGGCGTGATATTAAAATGCATGCTGGTAAGTATCAAGTAAACAGTTTAGTAAATGAAGCCACATGGGCACTTGCTCTTCATGTCTTGGACATATTCTATTTGCCCCTAAACATAGTTTTCTGGTTGGTTGAGCTATGCTGGTGGCGAATGCGGACATCTGCAGTCTGCTTTGTGCTGCTTCACTCTTGCCAGTCCAGGCCTTGGGTAGTGTGGGATGTAGCAAGGGCCATGTAGGTGGCTGGAGGCTTCTCTTCTAGAATCACACTCGTAGCGTGGCTAATGGCGCATACTCCAAACGGACGTTCCTCGCTTCCAGGATAGCAATAAACCAAAGACCAAGCAGCGCCTCTTGACGGGTGGAGATCTGCCAGGGACCAGCAGGCCAGTGGCATTTTCCTGTTGTTCATGATGCCAGAACCTGGAGGAGAAGGAGCGGGCACAAGTGGCCCTCGAGATTCAGGAGGATTCCGATCTTAGAAAAATCCTCCTTCTGTCTTGTAACGGACACATAGTTGTATACCAGAATATCTTGGTCAGAAATACCTTACATAAGCATTGTGCTCTAGATATCGTTTATAAAAATATTTGCCCCTAGAGTGTAGACTTGCTATTATGAACTTCATTAGAACAATAATTTTGTAAACAATATATAGGACATGATATGTATGTCAGGGGTTCTGCTGACGTGATATTCTGGTACCTCACTAGGCAGCTGCCATGACAGGTGAGAGTGGGGAGATGGTGGTGGGTCCTAGTCCGTAGACTGATGGTGCGGGATGTAGGGACACTGGTGTTGGGTTTCCCCGCCGACTCCTTCCCTTCTCTTGTCGAATGCCTTCTCACAATGACCTAAACTGCCCTGTGTTGCCCTTTCGCGACCCTCCTTCCTCCTAATCTCCAGTCACATTCCCGCCTCCCCTCTTGCACCTGTTTGGTGTGACTCGTTGCTCTGCATAGTACAAGGATGTCATGAGACCAACCACAGGGACGAACATAGGCTTCTCGTGACCACAGTGAGAGGGAACCTGCTCTCGGTTCTCTTTATTCTCCCTTGAATCTTCCCCTCGCCAACCAGGAAGTAGGATGCGTAGAGTTCACCTAAGGATTGCTGCCCAAGTGCTGAGTCATCGTTGGTCGTTTTTCAGCAAAACCGGAAGGTCACGAGGAGGTGCACAAAAAGGGAGAACTTCAGGCCTTCCTCTGCTGTATTATGCATTCATATAGCACACGTAAGCCAGACCACCAATGTACAATTTGAAGCCTGAAACTATTCATACTTCACCATTCGGTTGTCAAGCGTCAAAGCTCTGAAACAAACATCACAAAAAGGACAAGGTGTTCCACTTACTTCGGCTGCCTTTCACCCACAGCATCATTCATTGAGCCTGACTCGTTCTAGACACTCTCCTGGCCTGTTTCTGTTCCACTTTCTGTCCTTCCCTAAATTATGAATAGTCCCCTTACGACCTACTCTAATGTTCATTTCTAACCACTTCCTTCTCTGTGTTTTTTTCGTCTTGTTCTACAACAATTCTCGTTCTCATTGTGAATGTTTGACTGAATGTTAAGCCTATTGTTTCTCTTTTACTGACTACACATGTGCCCTATTGAGATTGACCACGTTTGTGTATCAGTTAGAGTTAGGTCATCCATCTCTCGCTCCCAAAAGGTCTTGAAGACTGGCTGCTGGGCTAAACCCTGGACATTTCCAGTCCACTTTGATGCTATGCCCTTCAGTGCAGGTTTCTGCAGGAGTAGGTTATCAACCATCCTCCATAAACAACTGAGGCCCACCTGTACTAAAGCACTTTGCAACGGATACAAAGTTGGTAAATCCCTTTGATACATCTGGCCCTCAGTCCTTTGTTCCTCAAGACCCTTAATTGCTGATACACCCGGTAGCTCCTGTTACCAACTCCATCAGGAATTATAAGTGGTGCAGGAATACCGAGGCTTGTGCATTTTTCACAGACATTTCAATTGCTCAAAGCAATTTAAATGTCCAGGTGAAAAGACTTACAAATGAGGCACAACAAGCACCGATTCCTCTATATTGGATGCCATTTCTTAGAGGCTATCTTGCAGTTGTAATGGCTCAGTATTCTTGGAAGTACCGTTATCCATGGCGTCAGTATGTCCTTCTGGGCCAACCAGTTTTTTCTGTGGCAGCATTGGTTCGATGGCATGTCCTGCCTTTGGAGATTCAGTTCCATTCTGTCGTTGCACCATTAACAAAAACAACTACAAACATAGCTGTTCGGAGAAACTATTAAACCTCCCTTGATACCATTTGTATAATTCTTCAAATGCCCTTATATCAAACTCTAAGACAATGACTTTTGAATTGTTGTCTTACAATCTTCGCTAGAACAGTTCAAAATGAGCTATCCACTTCAGCGCCTTGAAGCTACTATGTATGCTGTACTTTATAAATCACATAAACATAGCAGTACTTCCTGATGCCCTATTTCATCACCCTGAGTGCTTACACGTTGTGCTAAACCCAATGAATAGCTCCCAAGTCTTGTAAGTCTTATAACTTGAATCTTTCCCATTGTCAACGTATTGCCAACTTGGCACATAGGTGCAGGAATTAAAGCAGCTCCTAATCATATCAATTTTGATTGGTTGCATGTTGATAAAGTGCACATATGTGTAATATACATGTCATGCCCCATTTGCATGTGCATTCCTGCAGATCAGTGCTGGAATGAAGGGGGAACCAGCCGGATCCCTAATATGTATCCTGATTAGGGATCCGTCTGACCCCAGTGAAACACGCTGAATTGGTCCAGGTGTAATGGTCAGCAGTGCTTGTGTGTTGTCTGCTCAGGGCAGCAACGTGCAGGCAGTGGGGGACTTTTCATGTTCTCTTCCAGCTTGGGTCCAAAACAGAGGTCAATTAAAAAAAAGGCCCATCAACCCTTCTTGTTAGGTCAAAGCCTGCGGGGTGCTAAAGACCTCTTGGGGACATTCAGAAAGCTTCCTTGGAATGCATTCTGCCCATTGCTTACCATTAGCTTTGTGGTTTGTAACCCACATTTCTTTGCTTTTTATTTGCTGGCTGTCCAACTTAAGTTCGTCCCTTTCCTTGCCCATACCTTGTTTACTGTATCCTTATGAGAGGCCTTTAAATCTTGTTCTTATCTTGTAACATTTGCTGTGCATTAAAGCACAAAGGTGAACAGTTAGGCTCCATCTTCTGAGGGAGCATGGTGTTTACTTTTCTTTCGGTGACTTCAAAGTGAGAGGTTTATAGGAAAGCAAGAGGAATGCAGATTACTCTCTCCAGGGAGCCTGCTTGTGCCCCTCTTCATGAGGCTGTTACACAACCCTTAAAACAGGCCTGCAAGGAGAGGCACTTCTGTGGCAGAGCTAAACCTATACTCATATCAAGGGTCTTCTATCATAGCACTGTTGGCTGTTGCTTAATGTGACCCTCTTGTGAATGTCTAATGATCTTTCTGTTTATTTATTTTATTTATTTTATTCGATTTATATAGCGCGTTATAACCCAGGGGTCTCTAAGCGCTTTGTCAGGTACGCACAGCGGAAATTCCTAAAAAGCCCTACCAGGAGTTAAAGCCCAACCCAGGCCTTCTGAAAAAGAACAGTTTTCAACTTCTTCCGGAAGGACATCAAATTGGATTCCTTCCGCAAATCCGCCGACAGATTATTCCAGACTGCTGGGAGGGTATTGGAAATGGCGCGGCCACCCACTGTTGCCAATCTTAAGCGTGGTTGGGTAAGAAGGGTTGCTTCAACAGATCTTAACGACCTACCCAGTTTGTATGGAGTCAAACGGGTCTTGATATATCTTGGCGCCTTTCCATAGAGCGATTTGTGTGCGATGCAAAGCCCTTTAAAGAGCACCCTCTGCCTTACTGGCAGCCAGTGTAGCTCGCGCATAAGTGGGGACGCATGCGAACTCCTTGGTTTCTTAAAAATGAGCCTGGCGGCATCATTCACCACCACTTGAAGTTTGTCCAGAAGTTTTTGGGGCAGTCCTAAATAAAGCAAATTGCCATAGTCCAACCTTGATAATATCATTGCGGATACCGCCCGTCTCAAGGTGGAGAAGGACAATAATGGCGCAATTTTCCTAAGTTGTCGGAGAAGACCGACACAGGTTCCTACCACCGTGGTGACTTGCTTCCGCATGGATAGTTTATCGTCCACATGGATGCCTAGACTTTTTACCACCGCTGCAGGTTCTGGGGGTGGCCCAAGTTCTCTTGGCCAAAACCCGTCGTGCCATGGGTTACCAGCAATGGTGATTGGTAAAACCTTTGTCTTGTCAGGGTTGATTTTTATGGAGTTCAAAGACATCCAGTTGGCTGTATGCTTGAGGATATTTTGCAGCCTTGCTAACGCCCCAGGAGCATCATCCATTTGGATGATGATTTGGGTGTCGTCAGCGTAATTATACACCTGACAATCCATTTGATTGAGGAGTGAAATCAACGGTTGTAGATATATATTAAATAAAAGGGGCGACAGAGCAGACCCCTGCGGCACTCCACATGGAATTGGTGTTGCAGTGGAGAGCAATTCTCCCAGCTGTACTCTTTGCGTCCTCCCTTGTAGGAAAGAGGCAAACCAGGCATGAGCTGTGCCCTGAATGCCGAAATCCCTCAACCGCGACAGAAGTTGTTTATGACACACGGTGTCAAACGCCGCGGAGAGGTCTAACAACACCAGGTCACCAGGTATCTTCCTATCTGCCCTATTCCTGAGCTCATCTAAGATAGACAGCATGACCAGCTCCGTGCTGTGATTTGCACGGAACCCTGATTGATTTGGTTCCAACAAACCATTCCTTTCCAGATGGTCAGAGAGGTCGGACAAAACATGCTGTTCTAGCACTTTGGCCAGGAAAGGAATCTGGGAGATAGGCCTGAAATTTTTCAGGCATTTCACGTCTGCCCCTGTTTTTTTTAGCAAAGGGATCAGTCGTGCTTCCTTGAAGGGTAACGGAACCTTGCCTAATACTAAGGATGAATTCAGGAGAGCCAAGACCTCTTCCTCTATTCCTGGCATAGCCAGTTTGAATACTTCAGGAGGGCAAGGATCGGCCTGAGAGCCAGACTTAACTCGCCCCATAAGCAATGACAGTCCATCCTTCGCAATCAAGGGTAGAGTGTCCAAAGGACTGTCCACCAGCTTCTTAGCCGGGGTGGTCTGTAGGGGGCAGGCATGCATGGGAGTACGAGCAATTTCAGAGATGAGGTCTGTAATTTTGCTGGTGAAAAAGTCCTGAAATCTCTGACAGTCCTCTAGAGTGAACTCCGGCCTCTGTACTTTTGTTTTCCTGAGTTCATTTAGGACTCTAAAGATTTCTTTTTGTGGATCTTTAGCTGTAGTGATCCTTTCCTCATAGAACTCGACCTTCCTGGCTGTTATTGCCCGTTTATAGGTCGCTAGTTCTAGCATATAGAGACTTCGCGCATTAGTGTCATAGGCTCTGCGCCTATGACCGTTTATAGTCAAGGAGTCCAAGTACCAATCCCTTTTAATAAAAATGCGTATTAGCAAGCCAAAAATTGTAGCCTACACACCTAAACTTAATGAGAAATAGCCTCAGTATGTGCAACACTTGCAGTAGCACTATGCCATAAAAAGCTAGACAACACAGATTAGTGCTTTCCTGAAAACTACAGATAAGAGCCTGGAAACAACTACATTATTTACACTACTGCCTTAGACATCCTGCCTATTTCAAAACATAGTATTTATCCTATCTGGTGGATGCATGTGTTGTCAACAATGAAATAGTTGAACATGTTCCTCTGTAACAACAACTGCCTAACACCAGGGCCGGCTTTAGTACTTCTGGCGTCCGGTACAACACGCTATGCCACTTCAGTCTGTGCCTCTCTACACTGCACCACTCTCCTCTATGCCAGTGCACTATACCCCAGTCCAGTCTGCTCCGTCCCACTCTCTGCCACTCTACTCTGCAACACTGCACTCTACACCACTACTGTATGCTACTCCACTCTATCCTTCACCACTCCACTCTGCGCTGCACTACTGCACTTCACTCTACGCAGAAACAATCTACCCTGCCCCACTGTGCTCTATGCACCACTCTACGCAACTACGCTCTACTCCACCAATCTATGCTACAGCACTCTTCTCTGCACCACTCCACTCTTCCCTGTACCACTCCACTCTATGTCACTTCACTGAAACAATCTACTCTGCGCCACAGCACTCTACACCACACTACTCCACTCTCGCCCCTCTATACCACTGCACTCTACAATGCCACTGCCCTCTACGCCACTCTCCTCTAAACCACTGCACTCTATGCCAATGCACTCATCACCACTTTAGTCTAAACCAATGCACTCCACTGCACTGTACATCATCTACTCTGCACCACTGCACTCTACGCCCCTATACTCCTCTCTGCAACCCTCCATGCCACTGCACTCTACCCCACTCTATTCTACTCTGCACCACTCTACTCTACGGCACTCCACTCTATGCTTCTCTACTCCATGCTGCGGTATTCTGCGTTACTCTGCCCTGCAAGACTGCAGTCTGGGCCACTGAAATCAATGCCACTCTACTCTGCACCACTGTACTCTACACTGCAGTAAGAAATGCCACTCTATGACATTGCACTCTATGTCACTGCACTCTACATCACTCTGTTCTACTCTGCACCACTTTACTCTACGCCACTGCTCTGCTCTGAACGCCACTCCGCTCAATGCAACGTCACTCTACTCTAAAAAAAATCTACTTTGCACCACTGCATTCTACCATGCACCACTCTATGCCACTGCACTCTATGCCACTTCACTGCACTTGTCAATGCACTCTACACCACTTTACTCAAAACCAAATGAACACTACAACACTGCACTCTACGGTAATCTACTCTGCACAACTGCACCTACGCCATGTCACTCTAGGCCACTCTGACACTCCACTCTAAAGCACTCCAATCTACGATACTCTGCTCTATGAGCTCTATTCAATTAAACATTACTTCACTGTATGACACTTTACTCCACTCTCCAACGCTCTACTCTACTCCATGCCACTCTACAACACTACTCCACTCTACAACGCTCTGCACAACTCTCTCTATGCCACTCCATGCCACTTTACTCCACTCTATTCTACAGTACACTACTCCACTCTAGCCCACTCCACGTTATGCATCTCCAATCTATGCCACTCCACTCTGCTCCGCTTGACTCTACAACATTCTGTACATTCCAGTCTCCTACACCACTACACTCTGTGCCTTTCCACTCTAATACAATCTATTCTGCTCTACACCACTCTACTCTCTGCTCCACTCTAAGTAGCACCTTCTACACCACTCCACTCTGCTCTACACCACTCCATGATACTCTATGCCACTCCATGAAACTTTACTCCACTCTGACACTCTATGCTACTCAGGTCCACTCCACTCCTTCTACGACACTCCACGTCACTCCATGTCTCTCCACGCCAATCAACTCTATGCCATAACACTCAACTCTACTCCACTTTACAGCACACAACTCCACACCACTCTCCTTAACCCTACTAACCTTTGGCCATGCTAAACAGCAACCATGCTGGTTGGTGTACAACATGGCTAAAACATATTGGCAAAGCCAAAATAGCTCTTGCGTAGGCACTACTTATTTACTTTGCCAATGCTTGTTTCAGAGTAGAATCCTGGCTGGGAGCCATCTGCATCCTAACATCTAGATATCAATGCAATTGGGTGGAAACAAAGGCACACAGCGTGTTATCACTTCAAAAGTACTTAAGAGAAACTTAAGTACTTAAGAGATTTGGAGGCAGGTTTTTGAATTTGTGCAACCCCTATATGTATGAGATATGCATGCACTGTAAAACTGTCAGATATATCAGTACGTATGAGTATTTACATGAATACCACATTTAATTAGCATTTGCTAATTACTTTTATTGAATACTATTATAGGGCTACTCGTCCCAATGTAGGGTGTGTGAGCACTTTCTATCGCACACACACACACATTATAAATTGACAATAAATCATGCAACTGTGTAGTATAAATCAATGCACAGGAAGATACCTAAGACAAAGAGGGTTTCAAGGTTTAGGAGTCACACATTTTCTGTTAGGGATTATATGCTAAAATTGTATGGCAGGGAAAAACACAAAGTCAGGGTTTAAAACGTGACACGGTGCTTGGTGGTTTCCTTTATTACTACCCAAAGAGACTCTTTTTAGCACCCTTATGATAAGAGACTGGAAAAAATCATTAAGGTTTTTAGCCCATGTCTTGCAGTTCGCAGGCAGGTCCCTGGTGCCGGTTCATGGCTCACTGTGCTATATTCGAAGGATTGCAATTTATGAGCTGCGAGTCATTAAAGGATCTCTGTGTCAAAGGCAGTGATCCTCTTACCCAACTACATAACATAATAATCTGCCATCTGCATATTACACGATGTGCTTTCCAGAAGACACAATAACCCTCTATACAACTTTATGAGTCAAAACAAACGGTGACTAAATAAAACAGAGATCTCTCCAGCAAGTGTCTTAACCACTAGAGTTATTTTACCATTAATATTATTCCCTGAGATGCACCGGGAAGATAAAGCTCTCTGCACAGATACTTTAACCCCATGATATTTTTTTAAATACACCCTTTGAAACCAGTTAGGCCAGAACAGATTACTGTCACGTTTCTCCTTGGTGCCAATGTATTTGTGAGAGAGTTTCTTTTAAAAATAAATGTCTAAGGGCCAGATGTAGGTGGCCGTTTCAGGCCATTTACCAATCGGTAACGGCCGATTTTAGCCGTTACCGATCGGTATATGGGTGACAGGTATGTAGGGATTCAAAAAAAGGGGTGGTGATGAACAGAGTGTCTGAATTAAGCAGACCACTCTTACCCAGTCAAGAGATCAGGGCTGAATCCATCACCGTTATTTAGCTCACTGCATCACCCCAGTTCAGAACCTGGCTATATGCAAATTAGTCTGACCCATTGCCTCATGGGAACAAGGCAGACCAAACTACCAAGCCAATTCTTCACCGGAAAGGATACAAGCTTCCGGGGACCGGTTTCTGGCATTTCAGCCGTCGTCGGCCCGGCTTGCTTGAATCCTGGTGGTACAGTGAGCAAGGGACTCATGTCTGAGTATACCCTGCCATACCTGTAGTGGCCAAAAACGATTCAAAAAAGGGGGTGGTGATGAACAGAGTGTCTGAATTAAGCAGACCACTCTTACCCAGTCAAGAGATCAGGGCTGAATCCATCACCGTTATTTAGCTCACTGCATCACCCCAGTTCAGAACCTGGCTATATGCAAATTAGTCTGACCCAGTGCCTCATGGGAACAGGGCAGACCAAACTACCAAGCCAATTCTTCACCGGAAAGGAGACAAGCTTCCGGGGACTGGTTTCTGGCATTTCAGCCGTCGTCGGCCCGGCTTGCTTGAATCCTGGTGGTACAGTGAGCAAGGGACTCATGTCTGAGTATACCCTGCCACACCTGTAGTGGCCAAAAACGATTCAAAAAAGGGGGTGGTGATGAACAGAGTGTCTGAATTAAGCAGACTACTCTTACCCAGTCAAGAGATGAGGGCTGAATCCATCACTGTTATTTAGCTCACTGCATCACCTCAGTTCAGAACCTGGCTATATGCAAATTAGTCTGACCCAGTGCCTCATGGGAACAGTGCAGACCAAACTACCAAGCCAATTCTTCACCGGAAAGGAGACAAGCTTCCGGGGACCGGTTTCTGGCATTTCATCCATCGTCGGCCCGGCTTGCTTGAATCCTGGTGGTACAGTGAGCAAGGGACTCATGTCTGAGTATACCCTGCCACACCTGTAGTGGCCAAAAACGATTCAAAAAAAGGGGCGGTAATGAACAGAGTGTCTTAATTAAGCAGACCACTCTTACCCAGTCAAGAGATCAGGGCTGAATCCATCACCGTTATTTAGCTCACTGCATCACCCCAGTTCAGAACCTGGCTATATGCAAATTAGTCTGACCCAGTGCCTCATGGGAACAGGGCAGACCAAACTACCAAGCTAATTCTTCACCGGAAAGGTGACAAGCTTCCGGGGACCGGTTTATGGCATTTCAGCCGTCGTCGGCCCGGCTTACTTGAATCCTGGTGGTAGAGTGAGCAAGGGACTCATGTCTGAGTATACCCTGCCACACCTGTAGTGGCCAAAAACGATTCAAAAAAGGGGGTGGTGATGAACCGAGTGTCTGAATTAAGAAGACCACTCTTACCCAGTCAAGAGATCAGGGCTGAATCCATCACCGTTATTTAGCTCACTGCATCACCCCAGTTCAGAACCTGGCTATATGCAAATTAGTCTGACCCAGTGCCTCATGGGAACAGGGCAGACCAAACTACCAAGCCAATTCTTCACCGGAAAGGAGACAAGCTTCCGGGGACCGGTTTCTGGCATTTCAGCCGTCGTCGGCCCGGCTTGCTTGAATCCTGGTGGTACAGTGAGCAAGGGACTCATGTCTGAGTATACCCTGCCACACCTGTAGTGGCCAAAAACGATTCAAAAAAGTGGGTGGTGATGAACAGAGTGTCTGCATTAAGCAGACCACTCTTACCCAGTCAAGAGATCAGGGCTGAATCCATCACCGTTATTTAGCTCACTGCATCACCCCAGTTCAGAACCTGGCTATATGCAAATTAGTCTGACCCAGTGCCTCATGGGAACAGGGCAGACCAAACTACCAAGCCAATTCTTCACCTGAAAGGAGACAAGCTTCCGGGGACCGGTTTCTGGCATTTCAGCCGTCGTCGGCCCGGCTTGCTTGAATCCTGGTGGTACAGTGAGCAAGGGACTCATGTCTGAGTATACCCTGCCACACCTGTAGTGGCCAAAAACGATTCAAAAAAGGGGGTGGTGATGAACAGAAGGGCTGAATTAAGCAGACCACTCTTACCCAGTCAAGAGATCAGGGCTGAATCCATCACCGTTATTTAGCTCACTGCATCACCCCAGTTCAGAACCTGGCTATATGCAAATTAGTCTGACCCAGTGCCTCATGGGAACAGGGCAGACCAAACTACCAAGCCAATTCTTCACCGGAAAGGAGACAAACTTCCGGGGACCAGTTTCTGGCATTTCAGCCGTCGTCGGCCCGGCTTGCTTGAATCCTGGTGGTACAGTGAGCAAGGGACTCATGTCTGAGTATACCCTGCCACACCTGTAGTGGCCAAAAACGATTCAAAAAAGGGGTCCCCGGAAACTTGTTTCCTTCCCAGTATAAGAATTGGCTTGGTAGTTTGGTCTGCCCTGTTCCCATGATGCACTGGGCCAGGGACAGACTAATTTGCATATAGCCAGGTTCTGAGCTGGGATGGTGCAGTGAGCTAAAAAACGGTGATGGATCAAGCCCTGATCTTTGGACTGGGTAGGAGTAGTCTGCTTAATTCAGATACTCTGTCCATCACCACCCCCTTTTCTGAATCGTTTTGTCCACCATAAGCGTGGAAGAGTATACTCAGATGTGAGTCCCTTGCTCACTGCACCATCAGGATTCAAGCAAGCCGGGCCGAAGATGGCTGTAATGCCAGAAACCGGTCCCCGGAAGCGTGTTTTCTTCCCAGTATAGGAATTGGCTTGGTAGTTTGGTCTGCCCTGTTCCCATGATGCACTGGGCCAGGGACAGACTAATTTGCATATAGCCAGGTTCTGAGCTGGGATGGTGCAGTGAGCTAAAAAACGGTGATGGATCAAGCCCTGATCTTTGGACTGGGTAGGAGTAGTCTGCTTAATTCAGATACTCTGTCCATCACCACCCCCTTTTCTGAATTGTTTTGTCCACCATAAGGCTGGAAGAGTATACTCAGATGTGAGTCCCTTGCTCACTGCACCATCAGGATTCAAGCAAGCCGGGCCGAAGATGGCTGTAATGCCAGAAACCGGTCCCCGGAAGCTTGTTTCCTTCCCAGTATAAGATTTGGCTTGGTAGTTTGGTCTGCCCTGTTCCCATGATGCACTGGGCCAGGGACAGACTAAATCGCATATAGCCAGGTTCTGAGCTGGGATGGTGCAGTGAGCTAAAAAACGGTGATGGATCAAGCCCTGATCTTTGGACTGGGTAGGAGTAGTCTGCTTAATTCAGATACTCTGTCCATCACCACCCCCTTTTCTGAATAGGTATGTAGGGGGCATTTTTTTACTGATTCTGTAAAATTACAGAATCGGTAATTTTACCGAATCGGTAAAATAAAAATTCGGTAAATTTACCGAATCTGAGGCTCCCAGATGTAGGTGGGACTCTTCTGAGTCCCAGAGGCCTTACAGAATCTGTATTTTACCATCAAATCCAATTTGATGGTAAAATACCGATTCCGGTGTGCATGCACATGTGTGCATGCACACCTATGCCATGTGACAGGCAGACCTGCCCTTAGGGCATGTATGCCTGCCACATGGTACCCGAGCCTGTTTTGGGGGTGCCAGAGGGTGTCAAAGTGACACCCCCTGCACCCTTGTGGAAATCGGTATTTACCGATTCGGTAAATACCGAATCGGTAATGCCCATTCATTCCTATGGGCTTCAAAGCCCATAGGAATGAATGGGCATTACCGATTCGGTAAATACCGAATACTTCCGATTCGGTATTCCAGCACATCTGGATTACCTACATGTCCACAGCTTAGATTTACCGATTTTTAATTACCGAATCGGTAGAATTCGGTAATTAAAAATCGGTAAATCTATTTTACCTGCATCTAGCCCTAAGTTGACTATCAGACTTCTATTTATGACTCCGCCCCTTGTGACGCCACCCTCTATTTGTTACCCATCTTGATCCCCAATTTATGGGTTCCCAGGTAAAGTGTTTCCAATTCCAGATGCCACAGATGTTCTCTTTTTTTCTGGGAAACGATGATTCAGATTCTGCTTCTCTCACACTCCAAGAATTCCAAACTCAAGGCCTTGACCTGGATACCGTTTTGTTTTTTTAATCTTTAGAGTTGTGTTTTTATCTGTCACCCTTGTCTTTCTTCTGCTTGGGTTACCTTAATCCATGCATGTTATGTCAACGACCAGTTGCAGCAGCTAACCTGCATTAAGAAAAGCATTGGTTGCGAGCCTGTGCTCAGTGTGAAACCATCAGTACAAGGTCTTTCCAAAACCACCTGGCCTACCGGCAGAGTAAGACTACACAGATCCCAAAGAATATGCTGGATTGTATCCTTAGAAAGAAGAATCACGAGGTGAAGACGGGGCCTGAGCCCCTGGACACAGCACAGAGTACCATATCTGCCAGTGTGATAGTGAGGAACCATGTTGTAAATAAAGTGAAGTGCTTATAGCCGATAATTCAGTATCCAGCAGTGTGAGTTATAAGAAGAGGTTTATTATGACTCAGTTACAGTCAGTCCAAGGTAACTGGTAAAATTGTAAGTAAGCTGTTAAGTAAGCCTTCAGTAGCAGTAGCCCTGCTGCTCAGCCCACTCACTCCAACTGTTCACTCATCCAAGCACAACCACTCTCAACATTCTAAATGACCCTACACACTGGCTGAGCAGCAAGGACCAGAGCACTAGGGAAGAATGCATTACAGAATACACAGGATACAACACATCTTCCTCCTTTAGAGAACAAAAGAAATATCAACGAATGCAAGATAGGCATACCACATAACGATAATAGCTGGAAAAATGAATGCAAGATAGAAACAATGCATATATCGTAGTAAGAAAAAATATCAACATATGCTATATGGAAATACTGCATAAAGCTAAAACATGGCCCCTAAAGAAAGAGTAACAGCCAATAGGGGTGCAACCACATGACACCCTTCATCAATCAATCAATCAGGACATTTGTTAAGCGTGCTACAAACCTGTGAGGGTCTGAAGGCGCTGGGGGGGTGCTGCTACTGATCGAAGAGCTAGGTCTTGAGAAGTCGTCTGAAGGCCAGTAGGTCTTGGGTCTGCCGTAGGTTGGTGGGGAGGGTGTTCCAGGTCTTGGCGGCAAGGTGGGAGAAGGATCTGCCGCCGGCGGTCGTGCTTTGGATGCGGGGGACTGTGGCGAGGGCGAGGCAGGCGGAGTGGAGCTTGCGGGTAGGAGTGTAGAAGCTGAGTCGTCTGTTGAGGTACGCTGGGCCGGCATTGTGGAGGGCTTTGTGTGCGTGGATGAGGAGCTTGAAAGTTATCCTCTTTGTGATGGGGAGCCAGTGAAGGTCTCTCAGGTGGGGTGTGATGTGACTGCGGCGGGGGATGTCAAGGATCAGTCGTGCCGAGGCGTTCCGGATGCGTTGCAGCCGTATCAGGAGCTTGGTTGACGTTCCTGCATAGAGGGCATTTCCGTAGTCCGGCCTGCTGGTGACGAGGGCCTGGGTGACTGTTCTTCTCGTTTCGGTGGGGATCCACTTGTAGATCCTGCGGAGCATTCGGAGGGTGTTGAAGCAGGATGAGGAGACGGCGTTGACCTGCTTAGACATGGAGAGGGTGGAGTCGAGGATGACCCCCAGGTTGCGTGCGTGGTCGGTGGGTGTCGGGGCTGTTCCCAGTGATGTCGGCCACCAGGAGTCCTCCCAGGCTGAAGGGGTGGAGCCGAGGATGAGGACCTCCGTCTTGTCCGAGTTCAGCTTCAGTCGGCTGTCCTTCGTCCATTCGGCAGCAGCCATCATTCCTTCGTGGAGGTTGGTTTTGGTGGTCTGAGGGTCTCTGGTGAGGGAGATGATCAGCTGGATGCCGTCGGCGTAGGACAGTGTTCTTCAAACTGTGGGGCATGCCCCCCTGGGTGGGCCTGGCACCTTCCGAAGGGGGGCACGCACTCCACTCTAATTTTACCTTTGTTCCCTGACAAGTCTTCTTAGGGAACTCCGGAATGGTTGGAGGGAGGAGGGAGGGGAAATCGACGGGGCACAAAGTGCCCAGGCTTTTATTATGTTCACTGTCCCAGGAGGGGGTTAATCCATTCAGCTTCCGCTGCAGTGAGGAGGCAGGAAGTCCCCTCTACTAAAACTGAAGGTACACAGAGAAGTGTGGCTCACCGGTTAGATGAGGCAGACCCGGACGCAGAGGTCTGATCCGGGACCAGGGTTCAATCCCCGACGCGGCAGGGTCTTGAGCTCAAAATGTCCATGGACTCAATAATTCTCGCCTTGGTGCCTACTACAATCATGGGTTCACACTCAGCAACTCTGGGCAATCGCTTGCTTAATCTCCACTACGGCCCCACCCCGCGATGGGATGCCTGGCTTTCACCTTGGGGATGCCGAGTAGGGGTTATCTCGCAGGGAAAAGCCAGGACGGGTTCCTAAAGCAAGCGCGTTGAGACCTTACGGTGAAAGGCGCTATATAGGAATGTACGATTTACGATTTAAGATTTACAATTTACGAACTGAAGACAGCCTTCACATTCAATATTATTATAGAGGAGACTCCTAGCCCCGCACTGCAGCTGAAATGCCTGTCTGTTCCTTTGCTTTCAGTTTAAGCAGTGGAGACATCCTGCCTCTCACTACAGCTGAAGCATTTTGACTCTATGAATTAACCCCCTCCAGGGAGGGTTAGCGCTTCCCAGAAAGGAGACAAAGTTTATTTTCAAACTACACAGGCAGGCGCGCAAAATGCCAGACAGTCATGTGTTCTTTTACAAACTGCATGTTCCCTTTTATTATCACTAGTATACCGGATGCACAGCTAACAAAAAACTGTATGTTATCTTCACATTAGTAATCAGCAAAAGATCACAATATCTTCTGTTAGTTTAAACATTATTTGTAAAATAATTGCATTACTCGCAATTCATGTAATGATTTTCATATTGCCAGTTCTTTGACTTGAAAAATACAAGAAAAACGATTTTGGTACATTATAAAAAATAATGTTTAAACTAACAGAAGATATTGTGATTTTTTGATGATTACTAAGGTGAAGATAACATACAGTATTTTTTTAGCTGTGGATCTGGTATACTGGTGGTGTTCCACCATAAGTATTGTGTTAGTTCAATAGGCTGGCTACCTTCTAACTGGGTTGCACGCATTCACTAAGTGAAACTTGATTATTCTTTGTTTACTGTGTTCAAATACGGTGTGCGCGGACTCTCCACAAAAACCCTTTTATTATCAGCCATAGATTATTCAAGCAGCCCTGGAACACAAGTAAACGTTATTTCAATTTCTATTTGCTGTTCAAAGTATGCATGGACAAGTACTGACAAAACAGCTTTAGGTGACTGCTTATTTTTGTACCACCTGGGACGTCAAAATAATAAGCTGTCAACCCTAATCACAAGACTGGGAGTTTTTTGCAGGATCACCACATTATTTATTTCCTCCACCCTGATCCCTGGTTACTGATATATTAGCAATAGTTTCACACATTTGAAACCCTACGCTGCCGTCAATAACATTATGAGTTACTTCAAGTGTCTGGGAATGCACCCTGCATTCAGACCACTCACTCCTCATTCTCACCCTTCACTTTCACGCTCACCCTGCACTCACAATGATCACCATGCTCTCACCATTCGCCCACTTACCCTGCACTCACAATGATCACTCTGCACTCACAATGCACTTGCATTGTTCACCCTGTACCTCACCGTGCAATCACACGAGCACACTACTCAGTCTGCGGTCAAGTGGCAATTCACTCACATGTCCCCCTCACTGCTCAATCTGCAATCTCACTCAAATAAGCCCACCACTAACTATACATTAATTCGTCCCACTCTGCACTTATATCTGCAACCAAATTCATATGGTCCCTCGCTCACCCTGCAGTCACACCTCTTACCCTACTCCCAAACTGTCGCATGGCTCACTGTGCACACATGAGCACTCCTACCACCCACACAGCACAGAGGGTTAATGTGCCTGCTCCATAGAATGTGTACCATGCAGATCACAGAACTGAGTGTGAGTAAACAATGAGTAGCGCTATAACAAAATAAAGAGAGATGAGGTGCATCGTTGGTGAGTGGTAGTGAGGGAATTCATGGAGAAGGAGGAAATGTGGGAGGGGGCATGGCTGCAGTTTGTGCGCCAGCACAGGGGGAAGCACAGAGATGCGTCATATTCTTGTAAATATGTTGCATCCCTGTGCTTCGGAAGTGTTGCAGCGTGGCGCAGCCAAAGGGCTTGCTGTGCCACGCTGCAGCACTTCCTTGTAAATCTGCCCCTGAATGTGGACACTACCTGAGGATGGCAGTAGCAAAAATCCATTCACAGATTGACCATCTGTGGCGAAAAACAGGCACACCCATCATATTTATGTTGGTGGTGTTATCAATCAATGTCATGTGTAAAACAAAGCATCCTAGTAAAAACAATTTGCGCACATTTTATCTAGGAAAATGGTGTTTTGAGCTATATAATAATCTGTCATTTCAGCCCACCCACTCACAAACCTGCACTTTATTAAACACTCTTATTATGTTAAACATTATTTGCTGGATATGGCCCAGGATATGCGCGCGGCAGTCAATTATGTAGTGTACCAGATTGCAGAAATTTCTGTCAGTGTTGGAGGGCCCAACAGCAAAACAAATTGAGCTGGGGGGGTTCAACCTACAAAAGTTTGAAGACCTCTGGGGTAAGAGATGATGTTGAGGTCGTGCTGTCGGGCGACGTGGGCGAGGAGTGCCATGTAGGGTAAACAGACAAAATATCGACTACAAAATATCGAATGGACATAATATCAAGTATGTATGTATTGTATGTATTGGCATTTATATAGCGCACTACTTACCCGTAGGGTCCCAAGGCGCTTCGACCGCTGCGAAACCCTTCCTGGCTTCCCTGAGAGATGGTCCCTTAATGGGTATCTCCAGGGTGAGACCAGGCATCCCCGGCGGTCTGGTGGGGCCGTTAGTGAAGATGAGGCAAGCTAATGCCCAGAGTTGCCGAGTGTGATCGCTGATCAGAGTGGGCACCGAGGCGAGAGAATTATCGAGTCCGCTGACCCTGGTCCAGAAACCTGCCGCGCCGGGAATCGAACCCTGGTCCCGGGCCGTCCTCTGCTCTCGGGTCTGCCGCCTCTAACCAGTGAGCCACACTACTTCAAGTACAAAATATAGGCTGGACAAAATATCGAATGGACAGAATATAGACATCAAAAATATCGTTTTGAAGGTAAGTAATGTAATATCGAATTTTAAAATATAGATAGTCAAAATATCGAAGTACATAATATAGGTTAGTAAAAATAGTATAATAGAATGGAATAGAAGCCATTTATAAGCGCCTGGTTACTCAAAAACAGAGTGTCCCCGCGCTGAAAACCGCAAAGGAGCTCAGAGGAATGAACACAGGAAGAACGGACGAGGGCAAGGGGGGATGAGGAGGTTAGATGCGGGGAAAGAGGAAGGTTTTCAATTTTCCTCGAAATCTTATTTCAGAGGGTTCCATCCGCATCTCGAGAGGGAGTTCATTCCAGCCCTTGGCGGCCAAGTATCTGAACGAGGAGCCACCCATCTTGGCTCTAGTTATCTTAGGGATTTTGAACAACATTGTACCAGAAGATCTAAGATTCCTGGTAGGACGATGTATAGTGAGTAAACTGTGCAGATAACCTGGACCGGTGCCATGGGCTATGTGGTGGGCAAAGCATAGGGCCTTGAATTTAATTCGCTCCTTGATGGGGAGCCAATGGAGTCTGGACAAGGCCAGTCTCCCTGAGGCTCTTCGAGGAAGCTTGAGCACAAGGCGCGCAGCGGCATTCTGAGCGCACTGGAGTTGGTGGGTGCCCTTCTTGCTCAAACCCAGTAACAAGGTGTTCCCATAGTCCAGATGGGGGGTGACTAGGGCATGGACAATGGTCTTTCTTGAGTCCATGGGAAGAAGGTCTAGTACCTTCCGAAGGACCCTCAGTACGCTGAAACATCTTGCTGTGATTTTGTTCACATGAGGTTTATATGACAGGTTAGAGTCCAATGTTATGCCCAAGTTCCGCACCGAAGCCACAGGGCAAGGCAGACTGCCCAGTTGCGCAGGCCACCACATATGGGAACATGCGGAAGAGGATTTTCCTACCACCAACAGCTCAGTTTTGTCGCCATTAAGGCGAAGACAATTGTTGAACATTTATTAATATCTAATTTTTTATAGTGTCTTTTATGTGTTAAAAGTGTTTATTTATGTTATAATGTAATTTAATTAATGAATTTAATGGTATTTAAATTTTGCGTAATTTAATTCTGTAGCTGGTTGTGGGTTTATAGGAGAATAGGGTGGGAAGTAATTTAATTATAATTAATTAAATATGTAAATTTATTTATTGGTATTTGTTTAATTAATTGTTAATTACTTTTTATTTTGTAATTAATTACATTTTAATTGCCAATTAATTTTATTTAATTGATTAATTGATAATTATGTTAATTTAATAAATGTAATTTCTGTAGCGGGTTGTGGGTTTATAGGAGAATAGGGTGGGAAGTAATTTATTTATAATTAATTAAATATGTAAATTTATTTATTGGTATTTGTTTAATTATTTGTTAATTAATTTTTATTTTGTAATTAATTAAATTTTAATTGCCAATTAATTTTATTTAATTGATTAATTGATAAATATGTTAATTTAACAAATGTAATTTCTGTAGCGGGTTGTGGGTTTATAGGGGAATAGGGTGGGAAGTTATTTAATTATAATTAATTAAATATGTTAATTTATGTAGTGTTATTTATTTATAAATAATTGTTAAATATTTGTTATTTCGTAATTAATTACATTTTAATTGCCAATTGATTTTATTTAATTGATTAATTGATAATTATGTTAATTTAACTAATTTAATTTTTGTAGCGGGTTGTGGGTTTATAGGGGAATAGGGTGGGAAGTAATTTAATTATAACTAATTACATATGTTAATTGTTTTGGTATTTATTAGATTTTAATTGTTACGTAACTTTTTAATTACTAATTAATTAATGGTTAATTTGTAATTAATTAGTATTGATAGATAACTAATTGTAATGATTAATTTAAATTAGTATTTGTAATTAATGAATTATTATATTATATTAAATTGGTAATTACTTTCAATATTTTTTTTTATAGATATTAATATATATATTTATTTAAATAATATATGAAGTATCTACTTTCCCTACTGTTGCACTCTTTGGAGTGGGAATAGTAATTTTTACCCCTACGCTATCCAACGCTTTCCCTGCTGTTGCACTCTCTGGAGTGGGAATAGTAATTTGTACCCCTACGCTATCCAACGGTTTCCCTACTGTTGCATTCTCTGAAGTGGGAATAGTAATTTTTACCTCTACGCTATCCAACGCCTTACCTACTGTTGCACTTTCTGGAGTGGGAATAGTAATTTGTACCCCTACGCTATCCAACGCTTTCCCTACTGTTGCACTCTTTGGAGTGGGAATAGTAATTTTTACCCCTAGGCTATCCAACGCTTTCCCTACTGTTGCACTCTCTGGAGTGGGAATAGTAATTTTTACCCCTATGCTATCCAACCCTTTCCCTACTGTTGCACTCTTTGGAGTCAGAATAGTAATTTTAACCCCTACGCTATCCAACGCTTTCCCTACTGTTGCACTCTCTGGAGTGGGAATAGTAATTTGTACCCCTACGCTATCCAACGGTTTCCCTACTGTTGCATTCTCTGAAGTGGGAATAGTAATTTTTACCTCTACGCTATCCAACGCCTTACCTACTGTTGCACTTTCTGGAGTGGGAATAGTAATTAGTACCCCTACGCTATCCAACGCTTTCCCTACTGTTGCACTCTTTGGAGTGGGAATAGTAATTTTTACCCCTAGGCTATCCAACGCTTTCCCTACTGTTGCACTCTCTGGAGTGGGAATAGTAAGTTATACCCCTACGCTATCCATCGCTTTCCCTACTGTTGCACTCTCTGGAGTGGGAATAGTAATTTTTACCTCTACGCTATCGAACGCCTTATCTACTGTTGCACTCTCTGGAGTGGGAATAGTAATTTTTACACTTCCGCTAACTTACGGTAATATTATTGGATATTTTTTAATTATATTATGTTACTATATATATATATATATATATGTTTCAACAAATATGATTGTAATTTTTTTTAAATAATTTTAATTAATTATTTAGTTAATATAAGGTATTTTAAGTATTTTAAGTATATTTTAGTAATTATATTTTAATATTAATTTAATTTAACATTGATTTTAATAAAGTCGATATTTTTATAAACTATATTTTTGTAAACGATTTTTTTTACTCGATATTTTTGTACTTACCTGTTTGTAGATACAAAGTCGATATTATGTCTGTCGATATTTTTTCGCCGATATTTTTGCTAGTCGATATTATGTCCCTCGATATTATGTCAGTGATCCGCCATGTAGATGTCGAACAGCGTTGGGCTTAGGGAAGAGCCCTGGGGAACGCCGCAGATGATCTCGGTGGCGGTGGAGCAAAAGGGTGGGAGGCGGACGCTCTGAGTTCTGCCAGAGAGGAAGGATGTGGTCCAGTCCAGGGCCTTCTCTTGGATCCTGGCATCGTGTAGGCGTGTTCGTAGTGTGCAGTGGCAGACCGCGTTGAAGGCGGCTGACAGGTCCAGGAGGATGAGGGCTGCTGTTTCTCTGTTGTCGAGCAGTGTCCTGATGTTGTCGGTGGCGGCGATGAGGGCGGTTTTGGTGCTGTGGTTGCTGCGGAAACGGGACTGGGATGGGTCCAGGATGTTGTTGTCCTCGAGGTGGTGGGTCAGTTGTTTGTTGACGATTTTCTCGGTGACCTTTGCTGGGAGCGGGAGCAGGGAGATGGGGCGGAAGTTCTTGAGGTCCTTGGGGTCTGCCTTGGGCTTCTTGAGTAAGGCGTTGATCTCTGCGTGCTTCCAGCTCTCCGTAAAGGTTGCTGTCTCGAAGGAGATGTTGATAGCTTTCCAGAGATGGAGGGCGATAGTTGTGCTGGCTTTGTTGAGAACGTGGTGTGGACATGGGTCAGACGGGGATCCGGAATGGACGGAGTTCATGATTTTGATGGTGTCATCGTCGTTGATGTTGGAGCAGGCGATCAGGCGGCTGGTGGTCGCGGGGGTGGAGGTCTTGGTGGTTGGCGGGGTGGTCGTGGCATTGAAGCTGTCGTGGATGATGGCGATCTTGCGGTGGAAGAAGGTGGCCAGTGAGTCGCACAGGTGCTGCGAAGAGGGGATGTCGCTGGTCTCACATAAGGGCCAACCTCACAACACGGTCTCACCAGGGCCGGCTCTAGGCTCATGGTGGCCAAGGGCAAGGAGCGTAGGTAGGGGGCCCGGAAGAGGGGGTCCAGGTGGGGCGGAGCGCGGAGGCCAGTGAAGAGGGGAAGGGGGGGGTCAGGGTGTTTGGAAGTGGAACAGAGCCGGAATCCGCCAAATCCCTGCCAGGGGCCACCACTCAAATATGTATCCATCCTCAGAGGATTAATATATTAAGGATATATATTGGCGTGTTTGCCCCTGGGGTTTGGTGGCCCTGTGCAGGTGCACAGCTTGCACATGCCTAAAGCCGGCCCTGGTCTCACAATTGTACCAAAGATACTCAAACACGGTTACCAAAGATACTCAAACACGGTCACACCTCGAGACCATACCACTTTTTCAAATAAATGCATAGGAAAAAATGTATCTCAGCAGCAGCAGGCATTGCCAACATAAGCATAACATTCCCCATTCCAAATACAGCAATAAACATTAATTCCAGCAGCGGCAGGCATTGTCATAAAAGAAAAGGGCTCTTCAAGTGTCTCAACACAATGCTCCTTGCAGGTACTTACTTTCTAATGAGCACCGGTTTGCAGGGTTTAAACCTTTAATTCTCCTCAGGATAGCAGTCACATGTGTCCTGCCGGCCGCAGTGTTTTTTAACCGCTTCGCTGCGGTGGACATTCCGCCGGGGTGCGGTCGAATCCGACACGTGCACAGATTGGACGGCCCCCGGCCGTCCGACGCACATGCCCACCGTGACGTTGGACAGCCAGGGGCCGTTGACGCATCGAAAAGGTTAAAGTCTTAATTGCTCACATGGGTTCCAATGCACAGAGAATCCCCACTGTGCGACCAGAATGACATACACTGCTTACTGTGAACACGCTATATCTGGCACGCAGCTGCCTGTAAGCTGCACATGGCCTGGTCCCATTCTGGTATTTTCCTTTTCTTTGTGACGTCAGTTGATATGTGTCACGGCAACACTGCCTGACGCCGCTTACACTCTTAGTACCATCATGGCAACACTCCCCACCCCCAAGCACATAGCATGCATGCCAATAAATACACACCACACAGATTTTGTTATTGGGAAAAACTGCTGCAGGTTTATTACATACAACGTTATGTAATATGGTGGGTTTTCTTACTGGCGATCCAAGAGCAGGCAGGATTCTCGCCACCTGCCCGCCTGATGAGCCAAGCAGCATGGGGCGAACCCCATCTGTGCTGCCCCTCCTGGTGATCCTCCTCCCGGATCACGTGACACCTGGTCCCTTATTACTCACGCCCCTTTCAGGGCGGAGCGTAGCAAGGCAAGCCCCCGGTTGTTCAGGCCCACAACCGCCCGACGGACAAACGGGGTGCCAACGCGGTTTCCAGGAACCTCCCATGAGGCTCCTGGGCCCTGGCACCCCTATGTGCCGTGCAGAGGTAGCCTTCTGTACCCATTTGCTTCCAGATCGCCCTGTAACTCTGCCTGCAACGAAAAAAGTACAAGATTACAACATTCTCACCATGCTTCCTACCACCGACCACGCCGGGTAAGCGGTAGGGTGGGAGACGACGTGTCCCACGAGGCAGCGTTCCGTGCATGTCCGGTGCGACAACAAAGAGGTCGTCAGCGTGATGAGGGGGACATATATACCTCTCACCCGCCTAGCGCACCGGACAGGATGCGGCCTGCCCGCGCCCAGGATGGGACTCCCCGAGAGTCCCTGCCCCCTTAGGAGGAAAGGGGGGTGTGGGGTGCCCGATGGCACTAGAGGGCCGCCTTCTTGAGTGGCCTCCTGTGGTGGCCTCGGGCAGCCGCATAGTACCATCATGGCAACACTCCCCCAAGCACATAGCATGCATGCCAATAAATACACACTACACAGATTTTTTTATTGGTAAAAACTGCTGCAGGTTTATTACATACAACGTTATGTAATATGGAGGGTTATCTTACGGGCGATTCAAGGGCAGGCAGCATTCTCGCCACCTGCCCACCTGATGAGCCAAGCAGCACTGGGGCGAACCCCATCTGTGCTGCCCCTTCTGGTGATCCTCCTCCCAGATCACGTGACACCTGGTCCCTTATTACTCACTCCCCTTTCAGGGCAGAGCGTAGCAAGGCAAGCCCCCGGTTGTTCAGGCCCACAACCGCCCGAAGGACAAAGGCCTTTTTATGACGTCAGATAGGGCACACAGATGTCAGCTTCTCCGCAAAGGGCCATGACCATTCCACTCAGGAGAAGCGTTCACGCTCCTCCGGTGAAACACAAGCGCTCGAACTGTGGCACACACTGGTGAGATGTATAATTTCAAAATGTACAGTCTTTAGAATGCTCACGCTTCAAACCACGCACATCATTCAAAAGTAAATACTCAGCCAGACCTCAGGTGTGCGTCCTAGGCAACTATTTATTTTATGCATGAAAAATACACGCCTCACACCTCCCAAGGCCTGCTTGCACCTCCGACTGCTCATCAGAATGTGAGGGTTCCACATTGGAAATGTAGCACCCCCTCACAATCCTGCAAAGTTGCTTTAAACCTTAGCGCCAAATACTGTGACCACCTCATGCCCCTGCCCAGATCCCGCTACACACGAGGTGGGGCAAAATTAAGGCATCTAAAGTAAATTCTGGTGGCAGCAGGCATGCAGCAAAACTGGCCCATGTGCACTCACCACCGGTATGATGCAGCCAATTCTTCCTTAGAGGCTTGAAACTCTTTGTCTTGATAATCCTCTCAGTTATTTCTGCAGTTCTGTTTGTGTGCGGAATCGCCTTTACAATTTCCTTTAGTTTTATCCTTATTTTCTTGTTCTGCACACATGGTTTCTTTCCTTGATCGTCGTCAGTGTTGCAAACGGAGTGAAGTGCTTGTAGCCAGATAATCCAGTAGCCAGTGTGAGTTATAAGGAGAGATTTATTAAGACTTAGTTACAGTCAGTTCCAGGTAACTGGTAAGGTGGTAAGTAAGCTGTTATGTAAGCCCCATCAGGAGCAGCATCCCTGCTGCTCAGTCCACTCACTCCAACTGTTTACTCATCCAAGCACTACCACTCTCAACACAAGTGGAAGCCTTCAGATAAGAGCACTACTTCTGTGGATCTATCACAAAGCTTTCTCCTTGCAAGAAGTCTTACTTGGGGGACCTGTACACTAACACACACACTAATTTGGGGGCTAGTACCCACAACCGCGAGGAGTGGCCCCTGCCAGGTGTTAGCGTGTAGTTAAGGCCAAGGCTTTGGAAGCTATGTGCATTGCTCCCTGCTGGCAAATCATGGCATCTGTGCAGTGGCACCTCTGCTGAAGACAACCCCAGCCATAGATCCAGATTCTGTGAAGGCAAGAGCGAAGCTCCCAAAAACAGTCTCCCGAGCGCAGTCTGTTGTAGGGATGGCATCTTCCTGGAAAGACAAGATGTCGCTTTCTCACATGTGCAAGGAGGTGAAGTGTACTTTGAGACTTAAGGCACAAAAATGTACAAGTCATGTTGTCATGTAAATTAGCAGCTTTCGGATTATTTGAAAACAAATACATTGTTTCATTCTAGTCAGTCTGGTTTTTGCCGCAAGTATAACACGGAAACCGTGTTACTGGAGGTGTATGAATTTATCACATGTTCATTGGAATGGGGGAAAGCTGGTGGTGATTTTATTGGATCTTTCTGCAGTGTTTGACACTGTGCCACATTCCCTTCTTCTTCAATGCCTGTGGTCCATTGGAATGGGTAGACTAGGTCCAGATTGGTTTAAATCCTTCGTTGAGAACAGAGCTTTATCTCTGTGGCTAGCTCCCTTCTCCTTTGGGTCATAGTCTCTGTCAGTGGGTGTTCCTCAGGGATTGGTTTTAAGCCCTAAGCTTTTCATTGTTAATCTGGCATCCCTGGTGGCCCTGGTGGAATCTTTTGGTGCTACGGTGATCTCCTGTGCTGACGACATGCAGCTTCTCTTCTCCTTTAGTAAGGGGATGGAGGTAGATTGTGGCGTTATCAAGTCGTGTCTTAACCATTTGATGCTTAACAGGGACAAGACGATGGTTCTTCTATTTGGTTCCTTTCAGCTCAATTGGTGGTCTGCCTGATAAAGTCCTTCCCCACCTATTCCTTCAGAGGTGGTCAAAAGTTGTGGGATCAAATTTGATAATCAGTCATTTTTCCCAAGTGTCCTCAGTAGTGGGAGCCTGCTTTGGCTCACTTCATGTATTTAAGAAATTTTGAGCAGTTTCTCCTGTTGGCTACTCGGAAAGCAGTTGTCCATGCCATCTAGGCTGGACTATGCCATTGTTCTCTACCTCGGCATTCCGGGCTACTTGATCAAGAGACTGCAGATTGTTCAGAATGCTGCGGCCCGGCTCAGTCTAAAACTTCCATTCAGAACATATGGAAGTCCATACTTGATGTCTCTTCACTGGTTACCGGTAAAGAAGCATATTCTTTATAAATCTTATGTATTGATTCATAGGGTGTTTTTTTGTGCGAGGCTCAATATTTGGAAGCCAGAGTACAGCATTATGTTCCTGTCAGAGCGTTGCACTCATCTCAAGATGCCTTGGCTGTGGTTCCAAGGCAAGCTCGAAGGCCGGTTGTTCTTTCTCTTTTCTTGCTACCATCACTTGGAACAAGCTCCAGTTTGAACTTAGGTCCATATCATCAGAGCCCTTGTTTAGGAAAAGGCTCAAGGCTTGGCTATTTGTCCAGGCGTAACTTTCTGAAACTAGAACTCATGAGTCCTGAGCTCCAGGATACACCTCAGAGCAGCCGTGCACTTTAGAAGTTCTAGATCATGTCATAGATCTTCTTGAGATAGGCCAATGCGAAAGCCATCATGGCCAGCAATAGGCTCCATCTGTGGCACAAGGTTGACAGCTACAGTTCCTTGGTATCAAACTATGCCCAAGAGGAGCACAAATTCATATTCAACTGTGGCCCGGATAAAAAATTGATGACTTAGGATCTCTTGTCACTGCTGCCATTACCTTATTTTTTTTTCTCAAAGTTTTGTATAGTGCGAACTTGACCCGGAGTTATCACGTATCAGAACGCTTTACATGAGCACCAGTTGCGTTACATAAGGACACAGTCATTTTTGGTTAGGCACAAGGAGATTAAGTGATTTGCCCAGAATCACAGAATGTTGAGCGTTGTTGCCGAGACTCAAACCCGGTTCCCCAGATTTGAGGTTGACTGCCCTAGCCGTTAGGCCACATCCTCTCTCTCTTAAAGTATGACTTGCCGATGCTGCAGCATTTGTGGCTTACGCCAGTGGACCATAAGCCGTAGGATGAGGAGGAGTGCATGAAGCTCTGGCTCGACTGGAGGAACTTGATCGAGCCCTCAATGGATGTGGCCTTCTAGCAGTTTAAGATGAACACAATCACAGATCAATTGTACTGTTCAAGAGGTAACTGCTACTGTTTTCAAAGCACTAACGACTGTCTTGTCTTTCAAGGCCAGAGGTCAGTTCACCCCATAACACTGATTGGAGCCTTCTTTTCCTAAAGGACCTGTGGAGGAGACACTTCAAAGGGATGATCGAGCCCGCTCTGTTACCCTTAACCAGCGCCATCTCAGGAGGGCCCCTCCACTTCAGGTGTGAGAAAGGTTTTCTCTCGACTGGGCCTCGATAACCACTGATGCATGGGTCCTTACACTGGTGAAGAGCAGCTGCCCTCCACAGTTCCCACAGTTGCCCCATCCAGGCCTCCACTCCCCCAGTCAGCAGCCCAAAACCTCTGGAAGATGTTGAGATGTTCCTCGTTCAAGGAGCAATAAAAAAGTGTCAGTTACCAGAACAGGGTCAGAGATACTACTCTACATAATTAACATTAGGGCTACCAGACCATTGCTAAAGAAGAATGTCTGGGTGGGTGGGTGTTCATGTGGCCGGGTGTGGCTGCTGTTCCAGAGAGGATTAGGACAAAAGAAGGGGGGCTGTGGCTCTTTGGTTCAGAGACTTCCTGGTGGAAGAGACACTTCCCAAAAGAAGCAGCTTGTAGAAATGCATTTTGCTTGTGGTTGTAGGGTAGGGTTGAAAGACAAGGGTGGTTTCTCCATGGTCCCCCTTAATTCCACGAAGAGTTCGAGGTGGGCAGGACACTGAAAGATTGAGCCAGGCTTAAGTCTGAAGCCTGGGTCTGGCTCAGCTCGAGGTCCTGTTGGAGCCTTGAGCTAATAACAAGCCGAACTTTCATGTGGCTTCTGTCTACCTCCCTCTACCCAGGATATGGCGTTATGGTCAGAGCTGCCAGTTGTGGAGCTGGGGAACCAGGTTTTAGTCTTAGGGTAGGCTCAACACCTGTGTTTCTGGGCAAATCCCTTAATCCCTCCCCTGCCTATAAATAATACATGTGACCTTGTGTAATGTAACTGGTGCTCATTTAAAGCACTTGGCCTTCCGGTCAAGTTTCCAATATATGTAAAAACTGCACTGAGGTAAAAACAAAGCCTTAACAGAAGGAAAGACAAATAGATACCAATTTATTGGCTGATTTGTACAAAGTGAGACCTGAAAACCTGCCTAAATAGTGTCTTCCCTGCTTAAATAGTGTGATCTTAGGCAAATATTCTATTTCACCCAAACTCTTTTTTTCTTCATTGTCGTGCTTAAAGCACTTTTAAATATGTGAGTTCAGACTACCAGTTGAACAAAACAATCACTTTTAATAAGCACTTTAGTCAGTGGTCGAAGTGTGGGGGGGGGGGAAGGTCTGAAGGGCACGACTTGCCCATACTTTTTCAATTTTAAAAAATCAGTTCCCCTACTTCTTGTGAAAAACCAACCGACCGAGGACAGTTCATTCCAAGAGGTGAAATGCTTTAGCTGAAGTGTAAGGCAGGGAGTCTACTGTGCTGTGAAACCGAGGGAGGCACAGACAACAAAACAAGCCTTCTTCCCAGGGTGCTTGCTTGCCTGAAAGAAATGTAAATGTGCACAACTGGTTGGTACTGGCTTTAATTGATGGAATCTTATGAAGCTTTCTGATGAAACAGATATATTCAGTTTGAGTGGTGTTGCTTGGGAGCTATGCTGAGCTGAGCTGTGAAATGTGTGCTTTTAAAGGACAGTTGTAAAATAATTGCACTATATACAGTCTGGGTATTACTAAAATGTATATTTTGGAAGCACTTTTTATCTTATACCTTTTTGTGCATTTTGTAGCAGCTTGTCTTATACTGTGTGTAATGCAACCTTGCTTTGTCACAGACTGTTACTTCATAACTCTAAAAATACACAAGTCACTATTCTCTGCTGCACCAACCAGGATTCAATTCTGAGGCTCTCTGGTGCAGTGCATTAATTAATAGAAGTTTGATAATGTACGAAACGGCATTTCGCACTGATTAACGTTGGTTGCATTTAACTTACATTTTAACTGTGCATTATTTTATATGTAGTTACCTGAAGGTGAAAGACCAAAGAAAGTTAGAGAATATTTTGTTTTTTATACTCACCCCTTTGACTACGTCCCTACGCTTACTCACCCCACCCCACTGGGTGCAGCACCACAGTTCCCATACTTTTTTAAATGCACTTCGACCATAGTGCAATGATATAATATGACCTTTTAATGTAAAGCTTCCACATGTTTAAGAAATACACATTTTTTAATTTTGAAGAGAATTTATCATATTTTATATGATTCAGATTCAAAATGCTTTATTCGGTATATATAAGTATATGACAATATAGCAACAAAACATCAAAACATAAAATAGTACAAGTACATATACGAAATATATTCAGCCCATGAATATGAATATCAATAGCAATTCCTAAATCTTCGAATGCAAGTACATGATAAAGTGCAATTTTATCTTTATAAAGCATGTGCAAAATTTGCAATAAAGTGACACATGCTAACAATTAATAGAATATGTGCAAAATTAGCATTCGGAAAATGCAATAGTCATCTTTTAGTTTATATGCAAAAAAACTAGCAATGATAAAATACATAGGAATTGGAACACAGGTTAAAAAGATTAAAATGCAAAATCACTGTTGCAATAATGCGCCCAGCATGAAAATAAACTTAAAGCACAAATCTAAGATTCTTAGTGTCACTAGTGCAAGTACATAATAAAGTGCAGTTTTTATAAAGCATGTGCAACATTTGCAATAAAGTGGCACATGCTAACGATTAATAAAAATATGTGCAAAGTTAGCATTCGGAAAGTGCAATATCCATCTTTTAGTTTATGTGCAAAAACTAGCAATGATAAAATGCATAGGGATTGAAACACAGGTTAAAAAGATTAAAATTCAGAATCACTATTACAGTAATGCGCCCAGATTAAGTAAACTTAAAACACAGATCTAGAATTCATGGTATTGTTAATGCACTAGACACATAGTGTGGCAGGGAAGGTTATTGTCTTTCCCTGTTATGATAATATAAGACATTTAGTTCAGTTTATTCATAAAATCATTGATTTCCGTACAGATATACATTTTAAAATATATGTTGCTGTGCAGAAACATATATCTGGACTCTGCAGATTAAACAATACCTGCATAGCTGTCTTAGTGCATCGTAATTTATTGGATAAAAAGATGGGTTTTAAATAATATTTCCTCATGGAAGTATAAAATTTGCAAAACAACATAAAATGACAGCTACTCTGTATAGATACCCCGTCACAAGGGCAGTGAGAGGTGCTGTGCTGGTTAATCAGGGGGAATGCCACTAAATGGTGTACAATGCCCAGGCAAAAGCGAGTTAATACAAAACGGTGTGAGCTTTTTGTAACTGATGTTAAATATGGTTGAAAGCCTTCGCTAACGCTATACTCCTGGTAAAGGATAAAAGTTTTTTGTTTCACGCATTCGATAGATCTAATATTTTCCATATGTTTTAAAAAGGATACTGCAAGCTCTTTTTTAGATACACAGGCCACCAACTCAGGTTCGTGAAAGGCATCGATTTCATACAGTGTTTTATACCAGTATTTAATATGGCCAAGCCATGGTATACGTGAGCAGTGGTCGAGCCTTAAACAGTCAGTTATCACGTCCTGGGTAAATTTAGTTTCGGTCTTGGACCAAATTGATCGCCATAGGGCCTATGGGCACAAAGCTGTTAGATCCTTGACATGTCTTAAGCCCACTTCCTTATGGATTATTACAGTAGAAGCCGAGGCCGGGGCACATAGCAAGCATTTCAGAAATGAGTTCTCCTCATTCTGGATTAGCTTGCCTCTTTGAGTATTGTAGCCCCAGACTCCAACCCCATATAAGGCTGATGACAGACACCTTGAATTGTAGATCGACACCATCTCCTTTATTCTCTGGCCCCCTAATTTAGCAGCAAATCTAAAAACACTACTTGTATTCCTAACCATTTTAAAACGTACGCTTTCTTGTTCGCTGGCCCACCTTCCATCCCCGGAAAATGTAATGCCGAGGTGACAGAACTTTTTAACAGTTTCTAACTTATCCCCATCTAAATTAAAAGTCCTATTTTTCCTGGTTTTCTTCCCGCATGACATTACGAATGTTTTACCTTTATTTATCATCAATTTCCTGCTATTTATGAAGGTCTGAAATTTATTGATAAGACATTGCAGGCCATTTTGGGTACGGGACAGGAGGACCGCGTCATCCGCGTACAGCAATATTGGGATGGGGTTGCCATTAACAGTAGGGGCATCGGCTGGAATTAATCTGAGGGTTTGGTCAATTTGGTTTATAAATAGAGAAAATAAAATGGGTGCCAAAACACATCCTTGCCAAATGCCTCTATTAATCTTAAAAAGTGGGGTACATTCACCAGCTGGACCAAATCTGACTTTACTAGACAGATTTTATATGATATTTGTGGCATGAAGATTTACATAGCAAATATTTTCAGGGTTTGGTTTGTGCAAGGGCTCAATGAGCCGGTGAGACCTCTCGCTCGGTTCTGGCTCGGCTCTGCCTGCTAAATTGTTGGCTCGCCCACCTCTGCGAAGCGTGATTAATGGCGCCCCTCCACAATTTGCGGAGACCTTTTTGCCACTTTCACATGTGGAGTGGTGTGACTCACTGGTTAGAGGCGGCAGACCCGGAAGCAGAGGACGGCCCGGGACCAGGGTTCAATTCCCGACACGGCAGGGTCGTGGACCAGGGTCAGCGGACTCGATAATTCTCGCCTCGGTGCCTACTCTAACCAGGGATCACACTCTGCAACTCTGGGCATTAGCTTGCCTCATCTCCACACGGCCCCCCACATACGCCGGGGGATGCCTGGTTTCGCCTTGGAGATACCCAGTAGGGACCATCTCACAGGGAAAGCCAGGACGGGTTCCCCAGTGGTCTACAGCGCGGAGATACCCCATGTGGGGTGATTCATGCGCTTTACAAGACATCATTACATTACATCATTACATTACATTACATGCCACTTCCATCGATTGCGCATATTAACACAACCTACTTTTCACAAACACAGATTAATGCGTGGCAATGCATTTCAGTGCGGTGATGTAGACCACCTCACTAAAATGCGTTAGCCTAAGACTTGATGCTTGGCAGGGCTGAGAATAAATCTTACATGAAACACGCGTACAATTCATGCATGTTGAGGTAACAGCTCTCATATGCTGCACTTAAACACGCTTCACTTACACCATACACTTATATTTCACCTACTGTTCACCAAGCATAATTGCACACGCCCATCTCACTGGAGGACAGCACGCACATGCAGTACACATAAATCACAGACACATACAAACAATTGTTTATAGATAAATAGCAAATTAAGTGAATAAAGACTGCCCAAGGCTCTAACAGTGCACAGGATCTGCTCGCTCAAGTACAAGCCGCACAGCACCCACCCTGCATACGCACTCGTGCGCACCGTTTCATTGATGCATCAGCTGGTCCCTCCCAAGAGCCAGTCTCCCTCCTCCTCTTTTTCCCATCCGCGGCAGAGCGGAGCTATGACTACACACACGGAAAGTGTCTCGCGCACACTGCACGAGCCGGAGCCGCGTGCAGGCGAGAGGAAGGGTCGCAGCGCAGCCCGCAGCTGTGTGCAGGTGAGTGGGGAGGGCAGGTGGGGGGAATGGACCCTTCCACTGAGATGTGTGCAGAGGGGAACTTGTACTTCACTCTTGAGCTATGCACAAGGGTGGGGCATTCTAGAGCCGTGTGTACCGGGAGGACAGTCTGCAGGTGCAGTAGGGTGGCCAACCGTCTGGCCTTTCGCAGGTGTGTCCTGCAGTCCTTGCTTGTGTCCTGCTGTCCGCACAGAGGCTATGCGGCTCGCATATTGTCCCACATTCTGGTTCGCAGCCACATTTACCCCAACCCAAAGGACTAGCGACTCACTCTTTCCCCTCTCTACGGTCTGTAAAAGAGGAGTCCTGCACACTGCAGCTTCAGCAGCACGTTCAGCTATCAAAATGCAGATCCAGGCACCTGAGTAAGTGCGCCTGCAAACCGTGCTGGGGACCTGTCCTGGAAATATCCACTTAGTGTTTATTTCTTCTATTTAGACTGTCTCGAAGCACTAACATATTTGCCCAGGGTCAAACAATTAAATTAGTAGACTGAAGACTGCACGCTGCTAATTGCTGCAAACCACTGTACTAAATGTTGGTGAACACAGCATGAGATTTGGTACTTTGCCCCTCCCCCAGGTAATATAGAGTCCGTGTTTTTTAAGCACTTGCTTAATAGCAGCTCTTACAGTGATTCTAAATACTTACGATTTTCCCAAAAGGGAGCTGAAGGAATAAGTTTAAAAAGTAATTTCCCAAGAGTGCACAGTTTGGCCGAATGTGAGTTCGGGATTGAAAGCAATGTCTGCTGGTCTATTAGGGAGCAGTGATTCTGATGGCACGGCCAATGGGGCTGCCCAGGGTACCATAGCTGTGTTGTGGACCTGCCTCGTCTTAGAACACAGTGTTTATTTCTGGCACAATTAGAAGTGGTAAAGCTGGAATTAAATGTCAAGTATTCTCGCTCATGGCTCAAATGTACCCGCTGGAGCTGGTCTTGAGGCAGTAGGTGGTTACAGGCCAGCATGTTGCTAGAGACCAATATTTTCCACTGGTGTTTCAAAGTTTAGGGCTATTTCATTCCATTTGGGTACCAGAGCCTTTCATTTTCCAAACTTGTCTCACAAAAGTTACAATAGGAAACATGAAGACATTACTCCTGGGGGTGGTAAATTACAGTATGAACAGTAATCACACCCAATACGTTCTATCGCCAGTTAATGTGTATCTTTTAAGATGGCCTGATTTAGACGAGTGGGATTTGGACTGAAACCCACTGAAACTTGTTGGCTAAAACTGTGGTTGAATCCGGATATACCACTAACGCATTTGATTGTGAGGGACTTTTTGAGTCAGGATAAGGCAATGTGTACCCCTTGGTTAAAATATCTGAAATCCAACTATGCTAGGCTTGGTCGTCTAGAACTGTTTGAATACCCAAGCCAAATTGTAAAAGGGGATCTGGAGCTCATTAAACGGGCCTTCCTTCTGGATAGGAGGATCCAGAGGGAGGATGTGGAGCTTCAGAAACAAAGCGTGAGGAAATTTGCCATGCTGAAAACTTGTGAAACCATAGAACCGTACCTGGCTGGCTCATTGACCTCCCATGAAAAATTTCACCCAAACGAGGTTCAGGCTAAATCTCTTCCATCATCTGCTGATCCGACCAAAAACAGAAATTTTTAACAAATTGGCAGCACCCTGCGGCTGCGACGAAAAGTCTCCGCAGGATATGCTGCATTTTATATTTTTATGTAAGTTTTATGAATTCCCACACAAGCGCTACCTGGTAACTCTTTTAAAAACTTAATTTTACACAAATCAGACCAGCACTAATGTATTTACAACTTTTGCATAGTGACAGTATCCTCCAAATTAAGGAATTTTTAAAACTAACTGTTAAACTGAGAAATTGTCTGGACCAGTAATGACTCACTGTGAATTTTGTATTATTTATATTTTCATTTTCTGTTCTGACCTTATTCTGTGGAAGAAAGCATATTTTTTCCCTTTGGCACTTAACATGATATGTGTTTAGATCTTTTTGTGTGATAAGTACTTTATATTGTATATGTACTTTTATGGTTTGCAAAATAACCGAAATAAAGTTTTTATTGATTGATTGACTGAAACCCCAAAAATGAGCTGCACGACTCATATCACCCAGCGAACATTTTCTGCTATCGCAGCGTGCGAAGGGGCTTATTTACAAGCCCCGTGCGCCACCTTTGCGTCACTTTTAACATGGGCAAAAGTGACGCACAAGTGACGCACAGGCGGCACAAGGAGCTTGCAAATAAGCCCCGTGGTATCTTTCTGCGTGCACGCAGTGTGTGTGCAGGAGTAGGCATAGGAAGCTCTGTGTCTAAGCGCTGAACCCTGTTAGATGAGCAGGAAGAATGGCTTCTGGACTGGGTGCATGTGTGAGGTAGGGGATGAGCTGAGCTGTGTGTAGCCGAATAGGTAGACGTAGGGGTATCAGTACTCTGCTCTAAGGCGTGGACACGCAGGGAGCGCGAGGCAATGTCAGTTTGAGCTGTGTTTAAGTGAAGGGCGGTCGTAATAGGCTCTGAACTACGTGTGAGGGCGAGGAATGAGGCTACTGCTCCGAGCTGTGTATACATGAGCTGTGTGCAAGTGACGGATAGGGCTTGTACCGTGTTGTGAGCTGTTGTGTACTGCTGAGAGGCAAGATGCATACTTGCTCCGTGACCAGCCCTACCCTTGAAACGCAAATTACAGCCCGCTACATCCCGTTTTATACCCGAGGAGGAGCGGGGCATCTTAAGGATTTTCGGGGCCCCGGACCAAACGCGTTTGGGGGCCCCTGTTCAGAACAGCTTTGATTTTATGATCCAGTTTCAGCTCTTTCATGCCCTCTTTGGCCAGGTCACTGACAGTGCACAGGCGCACTCATCCAAATTATAAATGTGTTTACATGTAATATTCAGGGACAGTGACTTGTGTTTTCAATATTTAGTACAGCAGCAGCTCACTTATATTACTGCAAAAAGTGTCCGTGACACCCTCCCATTTCTAATATGTGAGGTCCGGTTTCGATTCAAAAGAAAGTTTTTTTTTAATGGATGTTGCGTGATATATAAAAACAGCATTTCTCTGCAAAATGTCTGCAATAAACTCTCACACGTCACCCACATTAAAAATAAAGGAAAACAGTATTTTAAACAATCTGTTCAAGATTTATAAATGGTCGTCCAGGCAAGACTCTGCAGGGCACAGGTGGCTCTATGGGGGGGAAGGGTGGAGGGGGGGGGGAGGGGGGGGGGGGTGCTGAAAGGCAGGGGCCCTGAGCCAGCCCTCACTTTGCCCATGCCTTAAAACGACAGGGGTGAAACAGCACCTTACCTTAGCCTGTGTGAACAGTTTCCATCCAATGTACGAGGCGGCCTTGGTGAGCACCCCTGTAGACCTCATCACACTACAGGGGTTTGAGCCCAGTGGGGCCATAACGCGAACTCGAGGATACAGTAGTGATTCGTTTGGGCCGGGTCGGGGAAAGAGGTGTGTGTGGGGGCGGAGGGGGGTACTCGTGTTGTGATGTGGTGATTTTTCACAACTTATATCAGTTATGAATTGTCTGTGCCATCCAATGTGCCCAGATTCTTACCGGTTTTGATAAGCAGGCATAACGATGTCTCCGGCTTTACACTTGGATGCTGTATAGCACCAGCCCCTTGTGTTTGCCAGGAGAGTATTTGAAAGGCATCCAACGTTTTTGACTCCAAAATGCGTTGACCCCCCTTCTTAGCAAGCATGCTGTTTTCTTCTGCTAAAAAGGCCCTCTCTAGGGGTCAGTGCAGCGTGAACGAACCTTCTAGCTCATTCAGCCTCTCCTTGTACTACCTGCGTCATAAATCATTCACAGTTTTGTGATTCGGGCTGTCGATTTCAATTCTTCTGGAAATGTAGTTTTCGAACTGGGTGCAGCCCTCAGATGGCCTCCCGGATGATAATACTCTGGAAGTGGGCTGGCCCCCAGACCGGACTGCAGCACTCCAGGTCGGATGTCTGTAGCTGCAACGTGTATTCAGTTCTAGGCTCGAGACTGGACACGTGCTCCAGATGTGGCCTCCTGGACTGGGTGTAGCACGCCACAATCCATAGATTGCGATTCAAAATCGGCCCGGGCACCCTAAAAAAAAGTGGCCTACATTTGCATATTACCTTTCCTCAAAACACTGCTTTTGCAATATTTTTATTAAAGAAAAGGGGGGGGGGGGGGTGGTGATACAAAATAATGCACGGATTCGTTTTCACTGGTGACTAAAAACAAATGAGGCCACTTCTGCTCAGGCCCCCTGCCTCGCTAGGTATGCATACATTAATGGGCTGGCCCTGCGAGAGAAAGAAAGTGACACCTCTGCCTGTTGATAAACGTGAGGTAATGAGCGCCCATCTGCCTCCAGAAAGGCCACTCAGACACCCACTGGGCAGCAGGCTGTATCCAAATAACAGCGATACCACCCAAATCTGCCCCCCAGACTGCTCCAAAAAGCAGTCCACATTTGGAACTCAGCACCGGCCCCTCGGGCATTGCCCGAGTGCCCGCGTTACCAATCTGACGCTGCACGCCACGTGGCATATTAAACTGGGCACAGCATTCTGGTTGTGGGTTTCAAAAATGGACACACCGCTCCAGGTCAAGCCCCCAGAAATGTAAATGTGACTTCCGAAACTGGGTGCAATATTCCAGTTGTGACTGTGAACAGGACACAAAGGGTTTGGGCTTCTGAAGGGATCTGTTACCCAAGATGCCAAAATCAGATTTGGCCTCCAGACTGGTCTTCTTTTTTGCTACCTCGAAACTAGTTTAGGCAGCAAACGTAACTTCTCTTTTTTTCCAGAGCAGCACCGGCCAAGTACAGTTTTGTTATGCTTAGACAGCTTATCCGTTATTTGGGAGAGCACTTTTTTTTCTGTTAAACGCATTGCTTCATGCTTGTGTCGGTGCTCGGCGCTAACTTGTGTCGTCTCTCCACCTCCACCCGCCTGTCGCTCCTGGTTTGTTCTTTAGCTTTTTTTCTCATTAGCACTGTTTTGTTTATTTAGCACAGGAATTCTGTTTTTAGCTTCTTATTCAGATACATAAAAAAGGTGTCTAGTCAGTACATACACAGATTCTGCCTTCAAACCTGATCGCAGCCCCCAAACATCGTTGCTACCTTTCTGCAGCTGATGCTTGCCTGATCAGCGCTTTATCAAGGGAGCTTGCAGAGGCCTTTGTGACCCTAAGCCTCAGAATCCTAGCAGTTCTTGGATCCTCACGGAACTATCTAAGATCCTTCCAGACCATGAAGGACCCTCTTTAGCTGATCCATTCTGGAATCCGGATTTTCAATGGCCTTGTTGTCACACAGAGGGTATGTGCCTACAAACAGATCATGGACCACTTCCTGGAGAATGATGTACTGTCAGAATTGCATTGTGGTTTCAGAGACTACAAGCATCTTGCATTAGTGTAGTCTTCATCGCTAAGCACTACATGGGCTCTTTACACTTTATCTGTCGCCATCTAGCTTGTTCCAACCTTTTGGTGAGAAGCCCCTTCCACTTCCCCAGTTGCAACTTACAGTGGCAACAGTCTCATCAGATTTTGGATGGTGAACTTACTGCTGGACTCTTTCCATCAGTCTTGTGGGAAAGATTAGATATGTCTTTTCACATCAACATGCTGGAACCCAAAAAAGGGTATCTTGGACTTAAAAGTCCCGATCCGGGGGGCGCTTGTTCTCCTGCAACGCCCCAAAACTGTGGAACGCTCTCCCACTTGCCATGCGGAGAAAACACAATCTTTTGGCCTTTCGTAGGCAACTAAAAACTTGGCTCTTCCCATAAACTGTCACTTCTTCCACTCCCCCTCTGGAACTTCAGGTCACGTCAGCGCTGGGAGGCCCTAGGGTAGCTACGCGCTTTACAAATCCCAATTCAAATTCAAAATTCAAAAGTACAGTGGCTAGTACCAAGGTAGTAATGATCCACACAGTCAATATGACGGGTCCCTTTCATAAAAAAGCAGAGAGGCGCTCTCTTCACACCGCTTCTCCAGATAGCTCTAGAACTGTGAGAGTGGACAAACACCCAAGGTCTGTTCTTACAAATAGACCACATTGCTGGGGTCAACAACCAGAGGGCAGGAAGTCTCAGTGGGCATCTTCAACCCCCCTTGAGTGGGAACGTCATCAAAAAGATCTGTGTCATCTTTGTGGTTTGGTGGCACTGTCTGGAGCAGTAATGTTTTTGAAACCTATAACTCCAGATGCAAGCAGTTTTTCTTCTGGATTTGCAGGGGTCTCAGCTCCATAGAGGACTGCATTTCTTTAAAAGGAAAATGTCATATGCCTTTCACCTGACCTCTTTAATTCCAAGAGTAAGATCTAGCGAGCACTAGGAAGGACAGCCAGCCATTAATGCACTTTCATTTTGGTGGCCTAATTTTGGCCTTGCTGAGCCCAGTTCTGAGACACCAGTCGCCTTCTTAAGATAGAACAAGTCCACCTTTCCCAGGGGAGGGGCTTCCTCCACAGGTAAGGGGAGTCATGAACCTCTACCTTCACATGGCCAGCTTGAACAGGCGATTCCTGAGGAGCAATCTTTTGCACATCTTAGCTTTTCCTCCCAGAATGTAACTTCCCTAGCAGTCGCCAATCACAGTATTTAAGCAAGGGGCTGAGGTTCAGCTTCTAACTTGCTCGTGTCTTTCTGTTGATATGTAGATTAATTAGAAATGTAAGTGGATATTCGTGAAACGATCAAGTCAGATGAATCCTCGTACAATACCTAGGCGCTGTCAAATTACATCTATTGGCCTGCAGCTCTGCTAGGTCTTGGCCATATTAATGTACAAACCCTTCAAACCCATACACCGTGAAACTATTCTCCTGGAAAACAGCCTTTCAGGTCACCATTACCTCCTCGTCCTGTCTTCCTCGCCACAGTAATATACATATGAGCCTCCGGCTCCACACAGAACTCCAAGTAAAATAAAAGAGCAGCGCTCTAGTCTCCCCTCCCTCCTCCAATAGGGCCCCAGAGGCTTCATCCAATCCTATAAAAGGATACAGAACAACCAGCCCAACCTGTTCTTTTTTTCTGCACTTCTCCGAGTGCTGTGGTTTCCCTGCTGGTCAGGTGAGTGGGAGGGGGTGCCTGCTTTAGCGGTTTCCCCTTGTCCTGTGGTATCTAGTTGGGGGATGTTAGTTTACTGCCTTATGTTTGGTTTTTACATTAATTTGTCACCTTCGTTTTTCTTAAGTTTTGTTTCCCCCTACTATTGCCTTGCTACCTCGTGTCCTGCTTAAGCGGACTTGCGTGGTTTGTTTTCCGGCATGGTTTGGTTCTGTTTAGAATCTTCTACACATGATGCCGTTTTTTTCGCATTTCCCGGCCGCGCGTCCTGCTGAGCGGACGTTGCACGGCCGGGTGCGGGATCTCAGGAAGCCGGGGCTTTGTGGTGTTACGGTCTGAGGGCTTACCTGATGCCGGTCTCCGCGCCGGCGGCGTTTTCTGCCTCTTCGTTTCCTGCTGAGCGGGAGGCGCGTTTGGGGGATGATTGGGCTTGGCGCGCGGCGGTCTAGGGCCTCTTCCTACCGCGGCGCGCGGCTCTTCCGGTGGCTTTATTGTCATCGGCTTCGGTCCAGGTGGAGTTTGTTCCGTTGCCTAGCAACTGGGATCCTTCTTTACCGGGCTGTTCTTCGTGATGCCTGTGTTTGTTTACTTTCACTGGGCTGTCGATCATGGATTCTTCTGACCGGGATGAACCTGTTCCTTTGGCCGTGGCTTCCGGTTCGGGGGTGCATGTTCCCTCTATGGAAGTTTTGCAGCAGTTGATATATACTGCTGTTTCTGCTGCTTTGCAGGGTCTTGTTCCTGTCCCTCCTCCTAAAAAGGCGAGGGTTGTTGGCGCTGCTGCAGATGCTGATTCTGAGCATGAGGAAGAGGTTGATGTCAGGGGTCGCTTTGTGCAAGGTGCCGACCTGAAGGAGGTGCTGGGCCACATTCGCAAAAACTTGGTGTTCCCTGCTTCTGTGGTGCCTCTGGAAGACGATCTGTTTTCGCAATATCGTCGTCCCGAGCCTGATTCTTTGCCTCTCCATTCCTCTGTCTTGAAACCTGGAGAATGGATGGAAGGATGTGGACAAGGGTTCCTTTCCTCGTTTCTTGAGTAAGAGGTACCCTCTTCAGGATTTGGCGGTGAAATACCCTGCCTCCGTGATGGTTGACTCTTTGTTGGCGAGCATGTCTTCGCAGGGGTCCGTTGTCTCGGAGGACTCTTCTCCTGCTGACCCGGTTGGCCGTTAGGTGGATGGTGCTGTGAAACGCACTTTTGCGGCTGCCAATTTTTCTATCAGGGCTGCGGCCTATTCGTCTTACACGATCCAGTCCTTGCTCAAGGATTTTCGGTCTCTGTCGGAGTTGTTGGACCTGGGGGAGGATGTTTCTTCTACCCTGGCGATGATGGAGCAGCAGGTTCGTCTGCTGTCCGATGTCTCCTTTGATTCGCGGGGGGCTGCTGCTTCTGCGGCCGGATCCTCTGTGGCTGCGAGGCGTCAGTTGTGGCTCTGCTCCTGGAAGACTGATGCTGCCCAGAAAAACTTGCTTATGGAATCCCTTTTTCGGGGGTTAAACTTTTTGGTTCGTCTCTTGACGACATGGTGAAGAAGACGGCGGAGGACCGTAAACTGCTTGCTCCTGACCGTCCTGGCAGGTTCCGTGCCTTTGGGATTCAGCGGTCTTTTGGTACCTCGAAGAGGGGTCGGGCTGGTCAGCCCTTTCGTGGCCGGGGGCGTGGCCGGGGTGCTCCCTCCTTTGGTGAGTCCCGGTTCTCCGGCGCTTCTGCCTCCTCCGCTCCTGCTTCCAAATCCTGACGGGGTCGCTCCTGGTGTAGGTCCAGTTGGGGGGTCGACTCACTTGCTTCCTGGACTCTTGGCGGGAGACTGTGTCAGACCAATGGGTGCTTCAGGTGATCTCGGAGGGTTGGCGCATTGGATTTGCCCGGACGCCCCCAGACTGTTTCAGGGCCACTCCTTGTCCCAGAGATCCTGTGAAACGTTTGGCGCTTTTGGTCGGCATTGCTTCCCTGGTGGTCAAGAGGGCGATCGTTCCTGTGCCCAGCGATCAGTTGGGAAAAGGGGTGTATTCGATACTTTTCCTGGTGTCCAAGCGCACAGGGGTTCTTCGTCCGGTGATGGACCTGAGGTGGGTGAATACTTTCATCCCTCACCTACGGTTATAGTTGGTTTCCCTTCCCTTGATCCTTCCTCTGTTCTCTCAGGGGGATTTCCTTGCATCGATCGACCTGAGGGATGCTTACCTTCATGTTCCTATTCATCCGGTCTTTCAGAAGTTTTTCCGGTTTTGTGTGCAGGGTCGTCATTACCGATTCCAGGTATTGCCTTTTGGTCTCTGCTCTGCTCCCCGGTTCTTTACTATGATTCTGGCTCCTCTTATTGGACATTTGCATGGAGAGGGAGTTAGTGTTTTTCCTCATCTGGACGACATTCTAATTTCTGCTTCTTCTCTTCCTAAGGCGGAGTTGCATGTCCGGAAGTTGTGCCATGTCCTGACGCATCATGGGTTCCTCGTGAATGTGCCGAAGTCCTCCCTAGTTCCTGCACATGTATTGACTTTCATTGGGGCTCTGTTCAAGACTCGGTTGGGGATGGTGTTCCTGCCCCCTCCCCGTGTTTTGTCCCTGATGTCTACTGTTCGTTCCCTGTTGGTGGGGGTTTCTCATCCTGTGGGCCTGTGGTTACGAGTTCAGGGTCTGATGTCGGCTTCATTGTTGACGGTGCCGTGGGCGCGCCTCCATATGTACCCGGTGGTGTCCCACATTTTGTCGCATTGGGACCCCTGTTCCCTCGATATGGATGTTCTGGTTCCTATGTCGGAGGGGGTTCGGGTGGTCCTGAGTTGGTGGTTGGACGTAGGTCATCTGTCCAAGGGCCGCCCTTTTCTGATTGTTCCCACCCGCGTGGTCACTACCGTTGACAGCCTGCTGGGATGGAGTGCTACTCTGGGGGTTTCGGCGACTCAAGGGATTTGGCCTCAGTCAGTTTTTGTCGTGTTCCTCCAACTACAAGGTACTTCTGGGTCTGTTGGACTTCTCAGATCTTGTTCGGGGTCACCACGTGTAAATCCGGACGGACAATCAGGTTGTGATGTCTTATGTGAACCATCAAGGGGGGTGCAGGGTTCGCTCCCTCAGTTGCCTGGCTCGTCGGATTGGTTCTTGGGCGGAGGTGCATCTGATGTCCCTGTCTGCCGTCTACCTACCTGGTGCGGTGAACACTGTGGCGGATTGTCTGAGCCGGGTGTTTCCTTCCATGGGATCCTTGTCTCTCACGAGGTGGATGTTCAGGAGGTTGCGGATGATGTTTGGTTGTCCGATTGTGGACCTGTTTGCCTCCCAGGACAATGCCCGGACACGTTGTTTTTGCACGATTATGCCTTGCCGGGACGCCTGGAGGGTGGACGCCCTTTCGTTCCCTTGGCCGGAGGGTCTGCTGTATGCATTTCCCCCTGTTCCCCTGCTTCCGGCTGTGCTACGGAAGATCAAGAGGGAGGGGTCGTTGGTGCTTCTGATTGCACCTTGTTGGAAGCGTCGCCCTTGGTTTCCCCTTCTGAGGGAATTGGCTGTGTCTCCGGGGTGGCCCTTGCCGTTCGTGCCGTATCCTCTGATGGGTCCTCTTCTTCCGCTGACTGTGTTCCGTTCCCTGGGTCTGCGGGCCTGGCTCTTGAGAGGGAGTCTCTGATACGTGGCGGTTGTTCGGTGGCTGTGGCTGGTGTCATTCAGCAGTCACGGAGGCCTTCTACGCTTATGTCTTACGCCAAGCATTGGGATCATTTTGCTTCTTGGTGTGTTGATCGTGGGCTGAAGTTGAATTCTTTGGATCCAGCTCGCATTCTGGACTTTCTGAACGATGGGTTTGTGTTGGGTTTGGCCATTTCGACCCTTCGGGCTCAGTGGGCCGCCATTCGGGCATTTCATGTCCTGCCTTTGGTTTCCATTTCTCCGTTGGTTGCTCGACTTTTTAAGTCTCTTTCTTTCCAGCGGCCACGTCCTATCATGTGTCCTCCTCCTTAAGACCTTCCTTTAGTTTTGCGTTCCTTGCAATTGGCTCCGTTCGAGCCTTTGGAGTCTGTGGACCTGGAGTTTTTGACTCTCAAGGTGGTGTTTCTGGTGGCGATTGCCTCTGCCAGGCGTGTGGGAGAGTTGGGTGCTTTCCTTCGTTCTGCCCCGTTTTTGTTGGTTTTGGCGGACCGTGTGGTCTTGCGCCCTCATCCCACCTTTGTTCCTAAAGTGGATGCTTTTTTTCACCGGTCTGCCGAGGTGGTTCTTCCGGTTCTGTGTCCTGATCCCTCCTCGGCTGAGGAGTCCCTTTTGCACCTCTTAGAGGTTAGGCGCGCCTTACTGATTTACATTTCTCGCACTTCTCCCTTTTGTAAGGTTGGCTGCTTGTTTGTAAATTATGGTTTGTCGCGTCAGGGTATGAAGCCCTCCCTGTCCACGATCAGTCGGTGGATTAAGGAAGCCGTTCTTTTGGCCTATGCTTCGGTATCGGTGGTTCCATCTCTTCCTGTTCGGGGTCGTTCCACCAGGTCTGTTGCTGTATCCTGGGCTTCTTTCAAAGGGGTGTCTATGGAGGATGTTTGCAGGGCTGCTACGTGGTCTTCTCCGCATACCTTCATGTCCCATTACCGCCTCCAGATTGGGGGTGGGGGTTCTGTTTTGTTTGCCTCTTCTGTTTTGACTGCTGGGGTGCCTTAAGAGGTTGTCCATTTTTTGGGTTGTTGTGCCTCTGTATATTGAAATATGTTTCGCTGCACTGATGGTGTGGTCTGTTTTCCTTACATGAAGCTGATTGCTTTGGTATCGGCTCATATGTATATTACTGTGGCGAGGAAGACAGGACGAGGAGGTAATGCCCCGGTTACTTACCGGTAATCTTCATTACTCCGAGTCCATGTCTTCCTCGCCACAGTATAGTTTCCCTTCCCTCCCGGCCCTGGTTGTGGCTTCCTGTCTGCGGCTTGGTTTTTCAGGCTGGGCTGGTTGTTCTGTATCCTTTTATAGGATTGGATGAAGCCTCTGGGGCCCTATTGGAGGAGGGAGGGGAGACTAGAGCGCTGCTCTTTTATTTTACTTGGAGTTCTGTGTGGAGCCGGAGGCTCATATGTATATTACTGTGGCGAGGAAGACATGGACTCGGAGTAATGAAGATTACCGGTAAGTAACCGGGGCATTACTTCAGCCAGGCGAATCAGCCCGTTTCATGGCCTAAACGCCTCTAAACCACACAGTGTTGCATTAGAAGAAGCTGGCGCTGAGGACTTGGTCTCACTTGTGTTGCTAAAATTATGACTGAGTATGACCACAATTAATACACTTCTTTTCTGACCTTTTTTACGCACCTACACAGGCATCATTGCTTTTAATAATCCTGCCCAGTCGGGTGTTTTTGCCCCTTTTACCTAGATGGAGGACCACTTCTCTGTTTAATTTAAATGTTCTTGGGTTGCCTGATCACTACTATGGCTTAGTGCTCTACTTCTGTTCTTTGGATCAGGACTCTAAACATATTCTGTGCCTCAGTACTCCGGTTCTGCTGTCTTTGTGATCCAAACTCGTGTTCTTTTACTTTGATTCCGTACCACGGATCAGTACTATGGTCTGTACTTTGGATCAGTACTCCGGTTTAGTACTTTGTATCAATGCACACCTGTTCTTTGGATCAGTACTCTAATTCCGTATGTTGGGTCGGTACTGAGGCGCCGCTGATCTGACTACCTCTGTTCTTGTTAGTTAGTATTTTTGTCTCAGCAGTCTGCGCTCCGGTTATTTTCCACGCCGCATGGTTTCCCCACGTGCCCCCTGACAAAGCTTTGTTCGGCTTCGCGTCGTGGAAAGTACATCCCTCCCTGGGTCGCGGTTCTGAATTGTTGGCAGGTGTGGGCGGCTCCCGGGCCCGGGTGGCGCTCCGTGACGTCAGCAGAGCGCCCCCGAGGGAGGAAAGCACGGGTTGAGAGTGGGACCTGACGTCTAAGCTTCCTACAGCGCCCCCTGGGGAGACGACGTCATCATCACTCCCAGCACCGTGTTATTACAGCTCGTTACCGCAGCCTCGTGCCTCAGACTCCCACCTGAGACCCACGCGCGTTACAGCCAGAGGTGATATGGGGTTTCTCTGTACTCCCTGCACAGAGAGCCCGAGACCCCGCGCAGATACGCCCAGAGGCAGGGATTTAAACGTAGCAAAACCTGCCAGACCCTATTGGTTCTTAAAAATGGACTTTGAGACGGGTCCTTTATTCATGTCCCCTACCTGACAGGCAATAACACAGATCGATTTCTCCTGTTTACATTTCTTATTTTTCTTGCATTCACTATGAGGGTTTGCTTTTTCCAGGTGTTGTGTTTCTGTAGTTTTTATATGGGGCACTGGAGTCTTGTGTAGTGTATACTGTGAACTGAGTCACCTCTATATGTCTGAGTGAGTTCAGGTTGTGGGTGGGTGCTCATGTTTGGGCAAATTTAAGAGTTCTGGATTTGGAGCTAAAGGTAGAATGAGGTTCTCACAGGGCATATTAGTGGGAGACAGAGGTGTTTAGATCACGTGCTCATCCAATATTTGGCCTCTCTGCAGAGCGTACTTAGCAGTGTCCCAGTTGTAATTATTATTTTAAGTGAAGGTGTGTGAATGTGATATAGGCAGAGAGGAGTGATGGGGATGTTGACGCGGAGGCAACATAAGGAAGTACATGAAAAAAAGACAGAGTGAACAGACAGCGGTTAAGAGGAAGGAGATTCCGTGCGAGGTGTGAAGACGGAGAGCATCAGAGTCTAACAGAGTCAGAGGTAGCAGAGAAAAATGCATTTAAGGGGAGAGCAGGAGTTATTGAAACACTTCGGAGAATTCTACCCCTCCACAGACGTTGGGTTGTTAAGTCACAGTCTCATCAGATTTCAATCATTTTCAGTTCAATTTATTCACACCAGAACCATTGTTGTAAGTCATTTATCTAAAGCAGCTAACAAGCATTGGCAAAGCCAGTAGGCCTGGCTTGTTTTAGGTGTATGTTCCTTTCGTGCAATGTCTTGATGCCACCAAATACTGTTTGGGTGGCACACTTTGTGAAGACAGAATTTTAGATCACATGTTTTAAGCCAGGCTTTTAATTACAAAGACCATGTCTAAAGAACTCCTACATTTGCTTCTTTTGCCAAGCTCCTTCCAGCGACCCCCCCACACCCTTTTCATGCCACATAATGCTTTGTCCAGAGGCACGAGAATAACTAGACACACTGAAGAACTTCCCCTGCCAGCCACATGTCCCTTGCAAAACAACCATAGGCATGGGATGCCCGTTCGATACAACCCGAGACATGCAAAGCAATTTCCTTATATCCACAGGCAGTGTGGGACCCCCAAACACAGCCAGAGACCCGCGATGCAATGTCTCTACTCTCAGGATATAAAAGCCAGATGTGGGCACTCTATACAGATAGACATAACTGTGCACGCTCTCTCCAAAGTCTTAAGCCCCTCCCCTTTCTTGCAAGTATTATGCAAGAATTGGGTGTATATATGAAACACTGTTTCCATGTGATTGGCTTACATTCCAGACTCACTCTAAGGGTAAGGTTGACAATACTGCTAGACTTGTTTGTGATTGGGAGAAAGTCACTGAAAGTATCATACTGTAGCTTTTCTTTGCTGACAACCTCCCTTGGTCCATGTTCAATGAAATGTGCCTTTACTAGTGCCGTATAGAATATATATGACTGATAAATCTTCACTTGGAGTATTCCATTCAGTTCTGGAAGTTACGTACGGAGTGAAGTGTCAAGTTCTGGGGGCCTTATCTGATCTGTGGTGCCCAATTTTGGAGGCACCATCTGGTCTGTTATCCAGTTCTAGAGGTCTCACCGTGAGTCTTGTGTCCAGTTCTGTTGACCTCATGTAGAGTTATGCCAACTGCAAGGGGGCTCATCTAGAGGACTGTGTCTCGATCTGGAGAGCATTTCTAGAGTATTGCCTGAAGCGCATATATCCACATCTAAATTATTGTGTCTAATTTTGATAGTATTATCTGGAGTCATGCTGTGACTTTCGGAAGCAGCTTGTGGAGTATGCTGTTCAGTTCTGCAAGACACATCAATAATATTGTGTCTAGTTCTGGAGGTTCCATCAAATATTGTGCACATAGTTCTGGAGGCCTCATCTTGAGTATTGTCAAGTTTGGATGCCTCATTTGTGTTGATGTGTCTAATTCTAGAGGGTTGGCCCGGAGTAGTATATCCTATTCTCTGGGTCTTATCTGATGTGTTTTGCCCAGTACAGGAGGCCTCATCTGGAGTATTCTTAGTAGTTCTGGTGGTTTCTTCTGGAGACATGTATCTGGTTTAGAAGACGTCCTACACAACACAATGTGTCACAGTGAAGCCCAGTTCTGCTGTAATGTATCCAGCTATATAGGCCTCATCTGGAGTACCATATCCATGTCTGGTCTCCATTTCTGGAGAGCATATTGAAGCGAGTAGGATACTACAAGCACCTTATTCATACTCTATCTGGAATGTAATACTAAATTCAAGAGTTATATCTGTTGTGATGTGCTCAGTTCTGGAGGCTCTTTATGACATACTGTACCTGTTCTGAAAGCTTCATCTAAGGTGTCCAGTTTTGGCGGTCCCATCTGGAGTCAAGCGCTTGAAGTCCCTCCTGGACTAATCGTTACTACTTTTAAAAGCAGCATGCAGCATTTTGTGCCTGGTTCTAAAGGCCTCATCTAATGGACTGTGTTCAGTTCTGGATGTCACACATGGAACATTGTGTCTGATTCTTAAGGATTTGTGGGGGTATAGTGCCCAGTTCTGATGGCCACCTATGGCACTTAGTTCCTGGACACCACCCTCTAGTATTGAATTAGGTCTGGGGGCCTCCACTGGAGCCATGTTCTGTGGGCTTCATCTTAACCTTAACTGGAACACTGTGTCTGAAGTGAAATGATGTCAATTTATATAGTGCAGCAAATTGCCCAAGGGTGACTAGCGCAGCAAAATGCCCAAGGGCGTCAAGCGCTAATAGCCAATCCAGAGATTAACCCTGCTCATGGTCAGATCACGAAGGGTGAAAAGGCACTGTTACAAGGAGAAGAGCCACGTTTTAAAAACATTTCTTAAGGGCATGTGCAACTTCGTACTGGTCAGATGTAGGGGGAGGGTATTCCAGAGCTTGGCAGCCACGACAGACAAAGCTATGTCTGCCATATCTTTCTCTGCACTCTGGGGATGACCACTAAATTGTGGGCTGCCGATTGGAGAAGTCTACTTGGGGAGTACTGTCGAATCATGGATCCCCCCCCACCCACACGCCAGGCTAGCACAGTAGAGTGCTTTGTGAGTAGTGCACATGGTCTTGAAAGTGACCCGCTTCTGTACAGGGAGCCAGTGAAGGTCATGCAATCCCCTTTGAGACTGCCATGTATTTTGGGATGCCTAGTGTTAGCCTGGCCGCTGCAATTTTGCAACAAATGCGACTTGTCAAAAATGCACAAAGTCCCATCTGGAGTATATATAGGTTCAGTTCACAGTACCGCGCCTTGAAAATTGCTACTCTTTTTAGAAGCCACATAATGCTTTTTATGTCCAATGGATTTCAAGTATGGAGGCCACCTTTTGCATATGGTGTTTAGTTCTGGGTGCCTCACATTGAGGACTGTTGAATTCTGAATTCCTCATCACGAGTGTGGTGTCTAGTTCTGTAGGGCACCTTTGTCATATTGCTTCTAGGTCTGGATGCATAAGGGTGTATTGTGAGCGTTTCTGGAGGCTACTGCTGCATGTCATGTCCAGCTTTGGAAGTCCGATATGGAGCTTAGCTTCCACGCTAGCGGCCACATCTACTCATTATGCTGCATTATAGAGGCCTCACCTGAAGTGGTCTGTTCGACTCGCCTATTGCGTAATGTGCACAGTTCTGGAGGCATCAACCGGAGTATTGACCTCAGGTGTTATTTGGAATATTGTTTCCCTTTCAGGAGATTTGATTTTGAGTTTTGAGTCTAGCTCCGGAGGCCATCTCTGGCCCCTTGTGTCCAGTTATGGTGGCCACATCCGGATGTGTCCAGATGTTAAACTCACATTTACAGCTCTAATGGCATCTTCTGCAGTTTTTTGATACATTTTGGCATACTCGTGGATTTTATTACCATATTTGGAGTCATCATCTGGGTACTGATTCTGGAGTCCCCATCTGGAATATTGTGCCCCATTCTGAACACCTACTCTTGAGTATTAATCTGAAAGCCAACTTGGTCATAATCTTCCCAGTTCTGTAAGTTTTATGTGGAATTTTGAATCCAGGCGTGGATAGCACTTGCACAAGGTTCTGTGCAGTTCTAGAAGCATCAATTGGAATATTGCACTAACAATAAAAGATATCTCTTGAATTTTATATTAATTTCTGAAGGGCAGGTCTGGAGTTTTGTCTATGTCTAGAGGTCATCTACAGTACATTGTGCCCTCTTCTGAGTGCTGCGTCTGGGGTGTTGTCTAGTTCTGGAAGCATTATCGGGAGGACGATACTCATTTGTAGGAGTCTCATTCAAAGAACTGTGTCAAGCTCAAGAGGCCTCCTTTTCTCGAGGCCACCTCTGTCATGTTCTACCCAAGTAAGGAAGCCACAGCTTGAATGTTAAATCCACTCCCAATACATAATCTAGAACGCTGTGTCCAGTTCTGGTGGCCTCATCCAGAGTATTTTGCATTAAGCCACATATGAAATACTGTGCCTGCCAGTTATTTATGTCTCGCAATTCTGTAGACTTCATCTTGGGTGTTTTTCCCATTTCTGGCGCTCACTTGTGGCTTGTTGTGTGCACTTTTGGAGAGTTCATCTGAAGTAGTGTGTCCAGTTTTGGAGTCCCCATATGGAGTTTTATGGTCACCAAAGGATGAGTTCTCAAGGCCAATGTTCCTTACAGAGAGACTCAATTTCACTTCTGAAGAGAGCATGGTCCTGCATTAGGTCATGTAGGGTATGCCTGTCCCCATCATGGTGAATGTACAGCCTACCCGATCTCTCCAGAAAAGGGTCAAGTGTCACGTTTTAGTCTCTTCTAGTGATGACTAGGAGTAGGTCCCAGAGCCGTGAAGGGACTCCAATAACACCCAGAAATTAAACCGGTAAATGGAGTGCGAAAGGAGGCACCTGTACCGAAGGGATTGGGGCCGCCTGCCAATAGAGAAATCCAATGTGGTCCATTGGGCTCGGAGCAATCTACTGGAAGGTGAAAGAGTAAGGAGGGCAGAAAGCAAGAGTGGAAGTTGATTACCACAGGAACCAGCAGCTGCAATCAAACCACAACAGTACTATCTCCTTCATCCCACAGCCTCCTGCACCAGACAAAGTACATCAGCAATGAACTAGGAACAGTATATCTGAAAGAAACACATTAGTTATAGATTCCTTACCTTAGAATTACCCCCAGGCGTCAGACTGGATCCGGAAAGTTTTTTCGTCAGCAGTACCTCTGCGCGTCGGAAGGTGGCATCGGTTGGCTCTGCGTCCGTCGTTGGCATCGTGGTCACCGGGATGACGTTGCGGTTGCTACTTAGACGCCTTTCTCGCACGCTGCCATCAGTTCTTTCTTTTTCCGCGCCAGCCAGCTCAGATCCCGGGAAGAGCGGTACCTCCAGTCATTTTTTGATGGACTTTTTCTTGACTTTTGTCGACTTCTTTTTCAAGTCTTTAGGGCTCCTAAGGTGCACGAGGGATGCCCGGCTTCAAGCCATGCGGTTCCTGTCATTGGATGATGTCGGTGATGGATTCGCACCACATGTGTCTTTTTTGCCTGGAGCGTGACCATAAAACCCCAAGTCGCGCATCGACTGCTGGTCGATGGTGCCGAAGACTTTACAGGAGCAGTCGCGAAAGCTGCTTGAGCACCGGCAGTTGTCTCCACGCCGTTCGAGGTCCCGGTTATGAAGGAGGTCGAGGGACCGGTCGCGGAGCCAGCATCATTCGAGTTCCAAGTCTTCGCACTCGGGTCAGGTAAGTCGAAGCATAAGAAGAAGTCGAAGAAGCATCTTTGCTATTCAACTTCTCCCCGTCGGTCGGCCGACCTGACGAGGGAAGCGGGTGGTGCCCTGGCCTCCTGCGGCTCGAGTCGACTCCATGTTTCTCTCCCTGTCCAGGATCCAGAGTGACTCCCACCCAGCTTTATACGTTCTACGAGGCGATGCCTGCCATCTTTGTGCGGCCTGAACCCTCCAGCCTGCCTTCGGGCCCCGGGGACTTGGTTGGGGGACTAGGCCTTCTCCGCCAGAGGCTCTGGCCGCAGCGCCGCAGGCCCCCCTTGGATCCAGGCCTGGATCACGATCGGCACTGGTTGACCTGATTACGCCTCCACCGGCGCCGCTTCCTCCAGCACCACTACCATGTTTGATGCCGGTCGGCTCCCCAGACAGCGTCAACCCTGGCCTCCATCCCCGCATGGACCCAGAGCCGAATCAGGCAGCGAGAGCGGTTTTTATGCCCCTGGGGCCCCTTTTCAACCAGAATGGCACCCAGATGATGAGGAGGAGGAGGACTGGGAGGGGTCAGGTGACCCTCTAAATGACCAGGCGTACAGTGAACAGGACTGGAGAGAGGAACTGGGGGAGGCCAGTGGTTTGGACACCTCCCCTGACCTTGGCATGTTGTCTCCTCCTGCCAGTGCTACGGAGGAGGCAGCGTCGTATGCAGTGGTGTTGCATAGGGCAGCCGAGGCTCCTAACCTCGAGCTTCTTATGGTGGCGGTCAGGGCTAACCTCCTGACAGAGGTGCTTCAAACGGCTGCGAGCTCTTTCGGAGCCCTTGCTACCGTTTAATGAGGCCCTCTCCGACATCTCTTTGGGCACATGGTCCAGGCCCAACACGAGGGCTCCCGTGAACAGGAAGATTGCCCGACGCCACAGCCTGACTACGGGCGACCGCACTTTCCTTTCCCAGCACCCCACCCTTAAGAGCTTGGTGGTCCAAGCCTCCACTTCCAAAACCGCCTTCCCTACCACTCCACCGGAAAGGGAATCCAAGAAGCTAGATCACCTTGGAAAGAATATTTTCTCTTCCACCAACTTAGGACTGTGGTCCGTAAACAACGCATGTCTCTTGGGCCTTTATTCCCACTCAGTGTGGGATATGGTGGGGCACATGCGTCCTCAGTGGCCGGAGGAGGCCCTGGCAGTGCTCTCCCAGGCTGCTGCCGCCGGGAGAAATGCAGCAAAGTTTGCGATACATTGTGGGCTGGACACCGCCGACTCTTTGGGCAGAACCATTTCCACGTCAGTAGTGCTTCGTCACTACGCCTGGATGAGGTCAAGTCGTTTTTCAGGGGATGTCCAGAACACCTTGATGGACATGCCCTTTGATGGCCGTCGCCTTTTTGGCGACAAAGCAGACAACGCTCTAGAGCGTTTCAAGGACTCATGGGCTACGGCCAAGTCCTTGGGCCTCTCCACCCGCCCTGCGCAGTCTGCTTTTTGCCCCTTTCGTGGCTACGGAAGTGGTGCCCCGCTTCATCCTGCCCAGAGCCACAGGCTGCAGCAGGTTACCCAGCCTTTGCGTGGCCAGGGACGTGGGAACAAGCGTTCTGGTTCTGTTGCCCAGCGGGCGGGCCAGTCCACCAACCCCCCCCTCTGCAGCAGCCTCCAAATCCCTTCTAATCTGACCTTTTAGGCTCATCAGTCGCCAGTGGGCGGCAGGATTCACCATCACCTCCCCCAATGGCGTACCATCACGTCGGACAGGTGGGTTTTGCAATTAGTCAGAAGGGGCTACTCCCTCCTCTTCGATACTACCTCTCCAGCCATTCCACCGAGATACCACCGCATGTCGGAGGATCATCTGGCCCTTTACCATCAGGAAGTTACAGCTCTCTTGGCCAAGGGAGCCATCAAGCACGTTCCTGTCCCAGAAGTAGGTTGTGGTTGTTACTTTCTGGTCCCCAAGAAGGACAAGGGCCTGTGTCCTATCTTGGATCTCAGGGACGTCAACCGCTTCCTCTGGAAGGAGAAATTCAAGATGTTGACACTTGCTCAGGTCTTATCTGCCCTTGACCCAGAAGACTGGATGGTAGCATTGGACTTGCAGGACGCCTATTTTCACATCCCCGTCCTGCCGGCCCATTGGCGCTACCTACGGTTCACGGTAGACCACTAGCATTTTCAGTTCACCGTGCTCCCCTTTGGCCTTACTAGCGCCCCTCGTGTGTTCACGAAAGTGATGGCGGTGGTCGCAGCTAATCTGAGCAGATCAGGCGTTTCAGTCTTCTCCTATCTCGATGACTGGCTGTTGAAGGCGGGCATGCCCCAGACATTCGTCTCCTACATCCAGACTATGGCGACCTCCTGCACTCGCTGGGGTTCTCCATCAATGTGCCGAAGTCCCCCCTTGATTCCCTCTCAGAAGCTCCTCTTCATCGGAGCGGTTCTGGACACAACGCAATTTCGGGTCTATCCTTCCAAACAGCGAGTCCCGGATATTCAGGCTACGTTTCCAATCTTTCAGCCTCTATCCCGGGTTTCGGTCAGAATGACTCTGAGGCTGTTGGGCCTCATGGCCTCCTGCATCCTGTTGGTCAATCATGCCAGGTGGCATATGCAGGCTCTGCAGTTGGAGCTGAAGTTCCAGTGGGCGCAGCATCAGGGGAATCTGTCCGATTGTGTCCAGATCTCGGAGGGCACTACACGACAACTGAAGTAGTGGCTCACGAACCAGGATTGGGTCAATGGCAGATCCCTCTCCTATCCCCAACCAGACCACACGGTGGTGACGGATGCATCCCTTCTGGGATGGGGTGGGCACATGGGAGAGGCGGAGATCAGAGACCATTGGTCTCCGACGGAATCGGGGCTCCACATCAACCTTCTGGAGCTCCGGGAGATTCGTCTTGCACTCAAAGCATTCCTTCCCTCTGTCCGGGGAAGAGTCGTGCAGGTGTTCACGGACAACAACACTGCCATGTGGTACTGCAACAAACAGGGCGGGTGAGGTCGTTGACCGTATGTCAGGAGGCCCTCCGCCTCTGGACATGACTGGAATGTCAGGGCATATCCCTGGTGGTTCAACACCTGGCAGGTTCATCTGAACGCAAGGGCGGACAAACTCAGCCACAGGTGCATGATGGATCACGAATGGCATCTTCACTCTGAGGTGGTGCAAGGTCTCTTTCAACAGCGGGGAGAGCCTTGGTTAGATCTATTCGCCACCGAAGAGAATGCACAATGTCAGCAATTCTGCGCGTTGGAGTTTCCAAGGCAGCACTAGCTAGTCAACGCTTTTCGTCGCGAGTGGAGTTGTAGTCTGTTGTACACCTTTCTCCCTATACCACTTCTGCCCAGAGTGCTGAAGAAAATCAGGTGCAACCTGGCCCAAGTCATGCTTGTGGCTCCGGATTGGGAACGAAGAGTCTGATATCCCGAGCTGCTCAACATGGCCATCAATCCTCAGATCCAACTGCCTCTTCGGGAGGATCGTCCGTCGCAGCAGCACGGGACGGTCCTCCACCCGAACCTGTCCAGTCTCCACCTCCTTGCGTGGAGATTAAGCGGCGGCAGTTGACATCTTTTGACCTGCCACCTGAAGTGTGTGACATGATCTTGGCAGCCAGGCGTCCCTCCACAAAGACGGTATATGCCTGCCGTTGGAATAAGTTTGTGGCATGGTGCACAGCGAAGGCTGTGGATCCCCTTTCTGCCCCTCTTTCTGAGGTTCTTTGTTTCTTCTCTCTTTGGTTCAGCAGGGCTCTGCTCTGGGCACTATTAAGGGTTGTCTTTCGGCCATCTCTGCCTTCATTCGGCTGCCAGATCAGCCTTCGCTTTTCAAGTCCCCGGTAGTTAACTGTTTCTTGAAAGGCTTGATGCATCTCTTTCCTCCAATCCCCTTCTTTATGCCTCAGTGGGACTTGGACCTTGTTCTTGCCTATTTAATGTGCTCTCCCTATGAGCTGCTTCACAACTGCCCCTTAAGACTCTTAGGACTGATTTCCTGGTAGCCATCACTTCTGCTGGAAGGGTGAGTGAGCTCCACGCTCTTCCTTCCACACCTCTTTTCCTGTCTGTTCATCTGGACAAGGTGGTTCTCAGGACCCGTCCATCCTTCTTTCCTAAGGTGGTCACTGCCTTCCACATCGGGCAGACCATTACTTTGCCCACCTTCTTTCCACCTCCGCATCCTTCAAAAGAGGAAGAGCGGCTCCGTCTGGACCCAAAACGTGCGCTTTCTTTCTATCTGGATCGTACAAAACTGTTCCGGGTGGATGACCAACTCTTTGTTGGCTACGTGGGTGCCAAGAAAGGTCGGCCCATACACAAGCGAACCATTTCCTGATGGATTGTTTTGTGTATCAAAGCATGCTTTTCTCTGGCTAAAAAGAAGCCTTCAGTGGGGCTACGCGCCCATTTCACCAGGGCGACGGCAGCCACTACTTCCTTGGGAAGAGGAGTTCCTCTGAATGACATCTGTCAGGCATCTACATGGGAATCGCTGCGCACGTTTACCAAACACTACTGCCTGGACAGTCAAATCCGGAGAGACGGCTGCTTTGGCTGTTCTGTTCTCCAGGACTTTCTGGTGTGATCTTGGTTCGCAGACCCACCACCGGGGTTGGTATTGTCGGGCTATCTATTCGAAGGTAAGAAATCTATAACTAACATGTTTCTTTCAGATGAACAAGTTACTTATCTTCGGTAACAATATATCTGTAAGAAACATTAGTAAGTTATAGATTCCTTACCACCCCATCCATACTCCCCGTTCTGCAAAACCATTTCTAGGGTTAAGCTCATCCTTTCAGGGCCCTAGTTTTGTGCACCAGTGGACAGTGTCTTGCATGGCTCTGCGTTTCTGCGTGGAAAGTCAAGTACAGAACTGACGTCAGCACACGAGGGCGGAATCTAAGTAGCTACTGTGACATCATCCCTGCGACCACGACGCCAACGACGGATGCGGAACCGACCAACGCCACCTTCCAACGCACAGAGGTACTGCTGACGAAAAAACTTTCCTGATCCAGTCTGATACCTGGGATAATCCTAAGGTAAGGAATCTATAACTAACTAATGTTTCTCACAGATATATCATTACCAAAAGTAAGTAACTTGTTCACCTAGTTGTCTATAACTTGTATCCCCCGCTGAGTTATAAAATCATGAATGAGAAGAACATGGGAAAATCACTCATGCAAATAAGGCTCACGGCTCAAGTAAACATAATAGAGCAAGTACCACTGAGTGCTGCTAAAGGCAAGGGACCCATTAAGTTTTAAGTGCCAATCTAGATATATCTTTTGGGAGCAAAGACTTTTAAATTTGTAGCCCGGCAATTTGCAACCATTTCTGCATGACCGAATCCCAAGTTCATCCAAGGAGGTGGAAGCATCTCCTGGGTTGTTCCCTGTCGGGCGGGGACAAGGAGGTCGTGGGAGCCACAGAGGGAACAACCTCCATGCTAGTGTCATCTAAGGTATCCAAAAAGAACTCCAGATCTTTTGGTTCATGATATTCCGCCCTGAAAAGTGATGAGCATAGTTGCGGATTCAAGAATCCATATTTAGGGCCCGATTCCGATCTGGGTTGGAAAGCTCTCCGAACGAGCCGGATCTGGAGGGTTTTCCGACCGAGCCAGACTCCTGCAGTCCGACCGAGCGAGTACGATGCGGCCACATGCTGCCGGACTCGGTTCGGTCGGACTCCCATAGAAGTCAATGGGAGCCGGTCGTACCACTCATACATGGGCTCCCATTAACTGAATGGGTACGTCTCGCACAAAGGCGCCCCCTACAGTGGGTATGCATCAGTGCCATCCATACCGTACATGCCTGTGTTGGGGAGAACCTTGGGTCTCCCCCTGTGTCCGAGTCATAAGGCTGCGGTTGACAGGGGGACCCCCAAAGGCAACGTCCCGGACGTTTTGGGAGCCGTAAACTTGCTCTCGAACTGGCTGACTGACGCGTGCACCGCACTGACTGGGTCGTAAATCGTATCCATTGAACAGCACAGTTTGCTTACGGACGAGACTTACGGAGCGGTTCGGACCCGGGAACGATTCGGACGGTGAATTTTACGTTGCTCGCATCGTACTTGCTCGCTCGTACAGCTGTAAGAGTCGCCCAGAAAATACGTGTACGGCTCTTACTTTTTCCGGCCAGATCGCGTTCAGTGCCCTTCCTAGCGAGATCTGAATCGGGCCCTTAATGTCCTTCTTCTTAAGTCGAGGGTGGAGAGCCAAGAACTGTTACTGTTTGGCATTGGTATGGGCAGAAAAATCAGCTACAAACAGAATTTGGGTGTTCTCATGCCAATAGGGACAATGTTTTTTTGCTTCCTGGAGGATCTGTCTAGCACGCTGATACCATACACAACATGCAAAGACATGACATGGACTATGTTCATGGGGCGTACGATTGGAGTGTACCCTATGGGCCCTATGGAAATCTAAAGTGGGATAGAGGCTGCAGGCAAGCCGGAAGCTGAGAAATTGATTCTACACAGTTTGTCATCAGGACTTTAGAAGACACTGCACAAATTCGAGGTGTCTGCTTTCCGCACTGCAGATAATTGTAGACTGTGTGGACTCCATCATTTGAGCTCCATCTCCGGTGTCCGTGTTTCACTGGAACTGATAGCAAGGAGCAGGCAAGGTGGTGCTAACTACAGGTGCGTGTCAATTGTCACCTGGAATATTCCCTCTAGTAACAGTCACAAGAGTTCCCTGCAGCCTCCAACCTTGTGAGTGGACCACCACCAAGCAAGGTAAGTAAAAAAAAAACCTTAGCTGCTGGACCTATTTGACCACCAATATGTTGAAGTTATCCAGGTTAATGTTAATGTATGACATTGAAGGGTGATGTTTTAAATTGAATTCACACTGCCAGGATAATAATATCCAGCTCCTGAGCTACAGATGACCCAGCAGTTTCCAGCGAATCACTCCCTAAACAGTTACCTGTCCCATGGGCAACATAATATTAAACGATGTGAGGTGCAGATGTCCTGGTTAGAAATACAATAAAATAATACTGGTTTGGTTTATGGAGCGACCCCATGCCAGTGCACATCTGAAAGTACCGCTTTAATGACAGTTGTGTTTGAATCTGAGTTGGATGGGATGGTGGGTTTGTGGTGTTCACAATCGACTTGCACCGCTTGTGCACTCCACTTATAAACCGAACCACCAGCCGAGCCTCCGGGGATCATGGCTGCCACCTTCAACTAAAAGGGGGTGGTGATGGACGGAGCATCTGAATCAATCAAACACTCACACCCAGTCAAAAGATCTAGGTTTAATCCATCACCGTTCTTTAGCCCACTCTGTTCTGACTGATTTGCATATAGCCATGTCTGAACTGGGGTGGCAGAGTGGGCTAAAGAACGTTGATGGATTAAACCCAGATCTTTTGACTGGGTGTGAGTGTTTGATTGATTCAGAGGCTCCGTCCATCACTACCCCCTTTTGTACCTTCAACCACAGCAGATGGCTTCAAGCCATGGAAAGGTCAGAGAAAAACTTTCCACAAGCGTATCTAGGAGCAGCCTTGTTAGGTGTGGGACAGTGCAGCCATGGCTCATTTGGTCTAGGGTTGAGGGTCAAGTTATCTTCTTGAGGGGAAGACCGAGTCAGTGAGATGGAAGTTCAGTGCAACTGGCGATTCAAGGCACACTGAAGTCGTTGCCAGAAGTACATCCCCAAGTGGCGGAGGGAGAAGAGGCGGTCAGTACCCTGTTACCGCCCGCGCTGAACGCAGCATGTAGTTTTAGAATTTTTTAATCTTAACTGTTTTAAACGTAACCTACCCGGCTTGTCGCGCATTTGCACATTCTCCTTCTGGGACTTTGTCCTCTGCCCTGGTTCACCGCTTCAGGAGCCGTTTGAGTGGAGGGCGGGGTCAAACCACCCCTGATACAGCTGACTCCAGTCAGGACGGAGAAGTGGCGGACTAACTCCTAAGCTCCCCCTTATCAGTCCATGGGCCAGCGGACGCGTAGCAGAGCGAGAAGAGGCGGTCAGTACCCTGTTGCCACCCACGCTGAACGCTGTATGTTCTTTTAGAATTTTATAATCTTCACTGTTTTAAACAAAACCGACCCGGTTTGTCGCGCATCTGCACATTCTCCTTCTGGGACTTTGTTCCCTTCCTGGTCCACCGAGTCGGGAGCCGGTTGAGTGGAGGGCGAGGTCAAACCACCACTGATAGAGCGGACTCCGGTCAGGGCGGAGAAGGGGCGGAGTAACTCCTAAGCTCCCCCTTATCAGTCCATGGCCAGCGGACGTGCAGCAGATGCGCCGTTGGCAAGCCCATCTGCCCCCGTTCGCAGCCAGCCTCTAGATTGATACAGACCAGGGACCAAATGCTTGAGCTTAAGTCCAAAGGCTGTCCTAACCCTATACGCATAAATCCCTGCGCACTAGATCAAGAGGTTCTTGGCCAGAGGCCCCATTGCAAGGACTGTACCTTTGCATTCAATGAAGAATACCTAGGCAAGAGGTTGCACCTTCAGACTCAATGACGACCAGTAGAGGGTCAAACGTCAACATTAGAGCCTACTTGATAAACTGCAGGTCTCTCCCCAAGCATGCTGATGATATCTGGCTACTATAAGAAGCAAAAGCCTGGGACATTATGTTCCTCACAGAAACATGGCTAAGAGAAAGTACCACCCCAGATGTCAGTTTGACCATCCCTGAGGGGTATAAAATAGTCACAGAAAATCGAGGTGGTGGACTAGCTATAATCATAAACAATCATTGGCATAGCCAGCAGGTCTTGCCTTTGGGACCTTATAAGTATTTAGTTATGCAGCATAATATCCTTGGTGCAACCACATCAACTGTTGCATGGCTAAATACTTATACGGTCCCAAAGGCGAGACCTATTGGCTGTGCCAATGCTTGTTTTAACACTATGGCTGTCATTGATAACATTTTCACTTTCAAATCAACTGACATATCTAGCCATGTGTTAAAAGATGTTTTACGGTTAGGAAATAAACCTTGCACCGGACACGCAGAACATCGAAATAAATTGACAAAAACCTGTCCACATTTGCACTGTAATTGATTTTCATGTTGTGTAGATTTTATCGGTCAAGTGATTGAGCTAGTAGTTAAGTATTGCAATAGTAATGTTTTTTTTTTAGAACAAATTTTATTGACAGATTACACATAAGACGCGACACTCCGTTCTCCGGAGAGGCCACAAGCAGGTAAGCATTTGTCATAGAAAAGCAATCCATACAACAGTTTGAAGAGAACAGTCCCCCAACCCCCCGCCCCTCCCCCCCATCAACCTCCCCACCCGGATCTCACCCTAACCCCCTGCACAATGTTCAAATGATCCTAAAAGAAAAAAGGTAAATACAAGATATTGAATGTACATTCCCCCTAACCCAGGATCTAAGCGTAACAATCCTGTATCGTCTTCATGTAGCACTGGCGGCTCCAGCCACAGCCCCCTATAGTCTGCCCACCTGTTCCAAATTTTTTAGTGTTTCCTAGGGCAGCCCCGGGCCTCAAACACAGGACGCTCCAACCCCATGCAGTAATCCAAGCCCTTTTTCCACACTCCCACCGGCGGGGCCCTGGGGTCCTTCCAGGCCCGAGCCACATCTCTCTTGGCTACGATGAGGCCTAGAAGCAGCAGATGCCGTTTATAAATATTACCGCCCACTTGTTCCAGGACATGAAGAAGACCCAGCTTAGGGGTACGGGGTAGCTCCCATCCCAACACTTCAGACAGGCAATCCCACACACCCGTCCAGAACCTTTCCAGAGCTCCACACGACCACACCGTGTGCAGAAATGTGCCACTCGCCCGACCACACCTCAAGCAATCTGGGGACGCAATCAAACCAGCACGCCAAAGTCTCTCCCTAGTATAATAGGCTCTATGTAGGTATTTGAATTGGATGAATCGTAGGCGTACGGCAATAGCCGCGCCTCTGGGGGCTTCCAGGGCTTCCCTCCAATCTTCCTCTTATAGCACTCCCACATCACCCTCCCACAAAGCCCTCAACTTGTCTAGCGAGGAGGAGCAATGAGTCACTAGCATCTGGTAAATGCAGGATATCTTCTTGTCTTCCAAATCCCCCATGAACACCTTAGCCTCTAGGGGGCTGAATTCGGGCAAAGAGTCCAGGCCTTCCAAAGCGGGCATGAGGGCGTGACGGAACTGCAGGTATGTAAAGAACTGGGTCCGGGGCATGCCATATTCTTCTCTAAGTTCCTGAAAAGATTTAAGGGTCGTGCCTTTCATAACATGACCCAGCGCCGAGACTCCTATCGAGTCTCACAAGGAGAATGTGCAGATGCGCGACAAACCGGGTCGGTTTTGTTTAAAACAGTGAAGATTATAAAATTCTAAAAGAACATAGAGCGTTCAGCCTGGGCGGCAACAGGGTACTGACCGCCTCTTCTCGCTCTGCTACGCGTCCGCTGGCCCATGGACTGATAAGGGGGAGCTTAGGAGTTAGTCCGCCCCTTCTTCGTCCTGACTGGAGTCAGCTGTATCAGGGGTGGTTTGACCCCGCCCTCCAATCAAACGGCTCCTGAAGCGGTGAACCAGGGCAGAGGACAAAGTCCCAGAAGGAGAATGTGAAAATGCACGACAAGCCGGGTAGGTTACGTTTAAAACAGTTAAGATTAAAAAATTCTAAAACTACATGCTGCGTTCAGCGCGGGCGGTAACAGGGTACTGACCGCCTCTTCTCCCTCCGCCACTTGGGGATGTACTTCTGGCAACGACTTCAGTGTGCCTTGAATCGCCAGTTGCACTGAACTTCCATCTCACTGACTCGGTCTTCCCCTCAAGAAGATAACTTGACCCTCAACCCTAGACCAAATGAGCCATGGCTGCACTGTCCCACACATAACAAGGCTGCTCCTAGATACGCTTGTGGAAAGTTTTTCTCTGACCTTTCCATGGCTTGAAGCCATCTGCTGTGGTTGAAGGTACAAAAGGGGGTGGTGATGGACGGAGCCTCTGAATCAATCAAACACTCACACCCAGTCAAAAGATCTGGGTTTAATCCATCACCGTTCTTTAGCCCACTCTGCCACCCCAGTTCAGACATGGCTATATGCAAATCAGTCTGAACAGAGTGGGCTAAAGAACGGTGATGGATTAAACCCAGATCTTTTGACTGGGTGTGAGTGTTTGATTGATTCAGATGCTCCGTCCATCACCACCCCCTTTTAGTTGAAGGTGGCAGCCATGATCCCCGGCGGCTGGGCTGGTGGTTTGGTTTATAAGTGGAGTCACAAGCGGTGCAAGTCGATTGTGAATACCACAAGCCCACCATCCCATCCAACTCAGATTCAAACACAACTGTCATTAAAGCGGTACTTTCGGATGTGCACTGGCATGGGGTCGCTCCAAAAACCAAACCAGTATTATTTTATTGTATTTCTAACCAGGACATCTGCACCTCACATCGTTTAATATTATGTTGCCCATGGGACAGGTAACTGTTTAGGGAGTGATTCGCTGGAAACTGCTGGGTCATCTGTAGCTCAGGAGCTGGATATTATTTTCCTGGCAGTGTGAATTCAATTTAAAACATCACCCTCCAATGTCATACATTAACATTAACCTGGATAACTTCAACATATTGGTGGTCAAATAGGTCCAGCAGCTAAGGTTTTTTTTTTTACTTACCTTGCTCGGTGGTGGTCCACTCACAAGGTTGGAGGCTGCAGGGAACTCTTGTGACTGTTACTAGAGGGAATATTCCAGGTGACAATTGACACGCACCTGTAGTTAGCACCACTTTGTCTGCTCCTTGCTATCAGTTCCAGTGAAACACGGACACCGGAGATGGAGCTCAAATGATGGAGTCCACACAGTCTACAATTATCTGCAGTGCGCAAAGCAGACACCTCGGATTTGTGCAGTGTCTTCTAAAGTCCTGATGACAAACTGTGTAGAATCAATTTCTCAGCTTCCCGCTTGCCTGCAGCCTCTATCCCACTTTAGATTTCCATAGGGCCCATAGGGTACACTCCAATCGTACGCCCCATGAACATAGTCCATGTCATGTCTTTGCATGTTGTGTATGGTATCAGCGTGCTAGACAGATCCTCCAGGAAGCAAAAAAACATTGTCCCTATTGGCATGAGAACACCCAAATTCTGTTTGTAGCTGATTTTTCTGCCCATACCAATGCCAAACAGTAACAGTTCTTGGCTCTCCACCCTCGACTTAAGAAGAAGGACATTAAGGGCCCGATTAAGATCTCGCTAGGAAGGGCACTGAACGCGATCTGGCCGGAAAAAGTAAGAGCCGTACACGTATTTTCTGGGCGACTCTTACAGCTGTACGAGCGAGCAAGTACGATGCGAGCAACGTGAAATTCACCGTCCGAATCGTTCCCGGGTCCGAACCGCTCCGTAAGTCTTGTCCGTGAGCAAACTGTGCTGTTCAATGGATACGATTTACGACCCAGTCAGTACGGTGCACGCGTCAGTCAGCCAGTTCGAGAGCAAGTTTACGGCTCCCAAAACTTCCAGGACGTTGCCTTTGGGGGTCCCCCTGTCAACCGCAGCCTTATGACTCGGACACAGGGGGAGACCCAAGGTTCTCCCCAACACAGGCATGTACGGTATGGATGGCACTGATGCATACCCACTGTAGGGGGCGCCTTTGTGCGAGACGTACCCATTCAGTTAATGGGAGCCCATGTATGCGTGGTACGACCGGCTCCCATTGACTTCTATGGGAGTCCGACCGAACCGAGTCCGGCAGCATGTGGCCGCATCGTACTCGCTCGGTCGGACTGCAGGAGTCTGGCTCGGTTGGAAAACCCTCCAGATCCGGCTCGTTCGGAGAGCTTTCCAACCCAGATCGGAATCGGGCCCTAAATATGGATTCTTGAATCCGCTACTATGCTCATCACTTTTCAGGGCGGAATATCATGAACCAAAAGATCTGGAGTTCTTTTTGGATACCTTAGATGACACTAGCATGGAGGTTGTTCCCTCTGTGGCTCCCACAACCTCCTTGTCCCCGCCCGACAGGGAACAACCCAGGAGATGCTTCCACCTCCTTGGATGAACTTGGGATTCGGTCATGCAGAAATGGTTGCAAATTGCCGGGCTACAAATTTAAAAGTCTTTGCTCCCAAAAGATAAATCTAGATTGGCACTTAAAACTTAATGGGTCCCTTGCCTTTAGCAGCACTCAGTGGTACTTGCTCTATTATGTTTACTTGAGCTGTGAGCCTTATTTGCATGAGTGATTTTCCCATATTCTTCTCATTCATGATTTTATAACTCAGCGGGGGATACAAGTTGTAGACAACTAGGTGAACAAGTTACTTACTTTTGGTAATGATATATCTGTGAGAAACATTAGTTAGTTATAGATTCCTTACCTTAGGATTACCCCAGGTATCAGACTGGATCAGGAAAGTTTTTTCGTCAGCAGTACCTCTGTGCGTTGGAAGGTGGCGTTGGTCGGTTCCGCGTCCGTCGTTGGCGTCGTGGTCGCAGGGATGATGTCACAGTAGCTACTTAGATTCCACCCTTGTGTGCTGACGTCAGTTCTGTACTTGACTTTCCACGCAGAAACGCAGAGCCATGCAAGACACTGACCACTGGTGCACAAAGCTAGGGCACTGAAAGGATGAGCTTAACCCTAGAAATGGTTTTGCAGAACGGGGAGTATGGATGGGGTGGTAAGGAATCTATAACTTACTAATGTTTCTTACAGATATATTGTTACCGAAGATAAGTAACTTGTTCATCTGAAAGAAACATGTTAGTTATAGATTTCTTACCTTTGAATAGATAGCCCGACAATACCAACCCCGGTGGTGGGTCTGCGAACCAAGATCACACCAGAAAGTCCTGGAGAACAGAACAGCCAAAGCAGCCGTCTCTCCGGATTTGACTGTCCAGGCAGTAGTGTTTGGTAAACGTGCGCAGCGATTCCCATGTAGATGCCTGACAGATGTCATTCAGAGGAACTCCTCTTCCCAAGGAAGTAGTGGCTGCCGTCGCCCTGGTGGAATGGGCGCGTAGCCCCACTGGAGGCTTCTTTTTAGCCAGAGAAAAGCATGCTTTGATACACAAAACAATCCATCAGGAAATGGTTCGCTTGTGTATGGGCCGACCTTTCTTGGCACCCACGTAACCAACAAAGAGTTGGTCATCCACCCGGAACTGTTTTGTACGATCCAGTTAGAAAGAAAGCGCACGTTTTGGGTCCAGACGGAGCCGCTCTTCCTCTTTTGAAGGATGCGGAGGTGGAAAGAAGGTGGGCAAAGTAATGGTCTGCCCGATGTGGAAGGCAGTGACCACCTTAGGAAAGAAGGATGGACGGGTCCTGAGAACCACCTTGTCCAGATGGACAGACAGGAAAAGAGGTGTGGAAGGAAGAGCGTGGAGCTCACTCACCCTTCCAGCAGAAGTGATGGCTACCAGTAAATCAGTCCTAAGAGTCTTATCTGACGTCGCCAGACCACCGCAATATGTGGACAGGAAACAGGTACGTAACGCCACTCTCACTGCACCTCCGGCCCAAAGAAACTGCCCTAGCGCCGAGTCAACCTGTCGAAACCACTGTGGTGGAATGGGGTAGGGGTGGTTCTGCAACTGGTACAACAAACGTGGGAGGGCTACCATCTTGAAAATGGCCGATCGGCCATAGACATTCAGGGGTATACGGGACAACGTTTTCATCTCAGCTCGGACCCGGTCCCAGACAGGCACAACATTGCGCTCCCAAGAGACCTCGGGTAGGTCCGTCAGGAACACCCCTAGGTACTTAAGGCCCCCGGCCGCCTCCTGCAATGTCGTCGCCCAGGATCCCAATCTTGCGCGGTCGCCCAGCGTCCACAATGTAGACTTCCGTAGATTGAGGCGGAGCCCCGACACGTCCCCAAAGACCCACATAATTTCCAGAACCCTCGGTCCCGACCTATTCAGCTCCGTTAGGAAGAAGAGGACATTATCGGCATAAAGCGCGATTCTGTCCAAGGGTCCTGCCGCCCACTCAAAACCTCGCATTTGCGCATCCATTCGTATCCACGCCGCTAACGGTTCCATTGCAAGGGCGAATAAATATGGTGAGAGGGGGCATCCCTGTCGAGTGCCCCGTCCAATAGAAAAGGCAGTGGATGTAGCCCCAGCCACTCTCACCGAGGCCGTCAGGTCCGTGTACAGCAGCTTCAGGTACGATAGGAAGTGGGGCCCGAAATAGTAATTTTTTAACATACCAATTATTTTCTTTATCAGATTATTTGCAATGAATTGTGTTAAACGTTTTAGCTCACCAAACAATAAATATTGACTGATTGAGACCTAGACATGTCAGATAAGCAGAAACCTGAATTCATTACTTCAAAATTCAGAGAGGAATATTAGCGGTCACCTAAAAAGTGTGGAGCTGAGGTGGGGCCCAGCCAGGAGCAGAAGCCGACGCAGTCTGAGCCCAATGTAAACATGTATGGAGTATAATTCAGAGAGGAATATTAGCGGTCACCTCAAAAGTGTGGAGCTGAGGTGGGGCCCAACCAGAAGTAGAAGCCGACGCAATCTGAGCCCAACGTGAACATGTATGGAGCGTAACAACAGATCCTGAATACTTAGGACGAGGAGCAAAAACGAAAGCAACAGCTGAACTCAGCAGCGGTGCGTCCATTGGGGCGTAGGGGCGTAGCCCCACAAGCCCCATGGACGCGCTGCTGCAATAAAATAAACTGGTGTGACTGTCACTGTTTGTTTACAAAGTTCGAGCTAGTGCCGCCGGGAATCACCCGAGTTATCCAGGAGTGCAGGGGGGCTGGTCTGGACTACTGCGCAGCTTGAGTGACAGTCCACGAGCACGTGACGCACTCAGCTGCAGAAGCAGACAGCCAGCCAAGGTATATAGCGCGCAAGTGACTGCAGGGCAGAAACTTGCCTGCGCATGCGCATCGGTGTTCCCCCATAAGAGGGTGTTTGTTTTAGCTGGTCGCAGCCCCCGGCTTCTCAAAGGCGACACAGGGCGAGCATACATGAGCCCCCCTAGGCGCCAGGATTGGCCGGTCACCGCAGGGCAATCCATTATTGGATGCCGCGCGTGACGTCAGATCCTGATCCAGCCTCTCAAGTCTCTACCCGCCATTAACGAATGCGAGTATTCCTGGCAGAAGGAATTAGGACTGGCCGAGGGAGGAAAACCATGTGGTGTATAACGGAGCTTGGGGAGGGAGAGGAGAGGGGTGAGTGTATTCTTTATATTTAGTAGATAAGCATGCTGTGCCAGCTTAACTCATGCTCAGTACGTCCAGTGCTCCGTTGGCCGCCTCCGGTGCTCTCTCTGGCTGCCGGCTCTGATTTGCAGACTCTGCCGGCGGTGCTCGCCCTAGTAGCTGGGATTCCTGTGGGCTGGCAGGTGGCACCGCTGGCTGGCTACGTCGCACGATGGGCGACACAGAGGGGTTATCCGCCTAGTGTTGCTCCCCTGCTAGGGTGTAGGCTGAACAAATGGGGGGACCCTAAGGGGAGAGGGTTAGTCACCCCTCTATTTTATTGCCCAGGATATCAGGCAGGTAGGAGTAAGACCAGGTGGTCTTATAAGGGGACTGTGGACAGCTCTAGCTTTTCCAAGAAGGGTGTCTGCCGTTCAAGGAACTCACAGTGGGCACCTGGATCACCCGTAAGCTAAATCAATAAACGTGTGACACATTTTATCCACAGGGTGTCAATGTCTTTATTGTGTCACTGGCATTGCACTGTTGTAATTTTAAGGGTCGTCACATCCTCGAAGGGCTCGGGTTAGCTATGCTATGCAGCTATGTGCAGGCACGACGCTTCGGTGGGAGCCAGTCCTCTAGGCGAATGCTTATAACTTGGTGCAATGTAAGCTGAACTCTCCTGAGTATAATAAACATTTCATTTACATTTCAACACAGGACACAGCTGCTTAAATCAGTGGGCCATCGGGAATCGGCCTCCAGGGCTGAGAGGGGCAGGGGGACACATCACTCTCACCCACACCACACTGAACTTACCTCTCACTTCACTCTGTGTGCTGTAGAACTAACTGCTCATCATGAATACCAATCAGAGAAGCCACGGGTAGAAGCTGCTACATGTTGCCTCCTCTTTCGTACTAGTTAGCCATCTCCCTCCGTGAAAAACAGAAAGCTTGAACCATGTGCCTGGTCCTGAATCTGCTCGCGGTCCTTGTTGACCCTCGAGCCCAAAACAAGCCAAACTTTCTTATGCCACCTGCCTGCCAACCTCCCTCTCATCTCAGGCGCAAAAAAATAAAAACAAAACATAATCTTAGATGTAAACAATGAGAGAGAAAGATATGCCCATCTAGTGGCTGAATTCCATGGTGCAAAACCAAAACACCGAGCATCATTCTCGGCTACCCCACTTGGCCAAATTCTCTGATCCTAGGCAAATATTTTATTTTTATTTTACTGATCCTCCTTTGTTTTTATTATAAAATATAAGAGCACCTTCAAATAGTGAGCGTGGGATGTGTTCTGTACAAAAACCTCTTTTTTATTATATTTTCGTAGATGTTAATGTTCCCTCATGCATATTAAGAATTTAGGCCACATATGGGGAACACATAACAACTGGCGTGACTCTTAGTTTACTAGTGGCATAGTTAGGATGGGGGCGTGACTGTTTCAATATTTAAGTGTAAAAGCTGCCTCTGTTACTAAATACGTCGCAAGCAGTGATAACATCTAATATACCTCGGCGAACTGCTTTTGCGTGTTAAATAAATACACGTTTATTCATTTTGAAGAGACTTTATCATATTTTTGCATGATGTTTGTTGCTGATTTACATGAAGAATATTTTCAGGGTTTGGCCCGTGCACAGGCTCTTAGAGCCAAGCCAGGCCTGTGGCTGTCAGTTGCTCGACTCTCCCTGTTAGTTTGCCGGCTTGCCCATCCCTAGTGAATAATGTTGGTCATATGCTTCTGTTTTAGACCCCGAGGGCCAGGAGCTAATATTTGTCACTAGTGGGAGAGTGCGTCACTGTGAGCGGTGCGTCGACTCCGACTGAGCTCGTCACGGTCACATCGTGTAGAAGAATTAAAAATCAAAATTAACCGACTCCTCGTCCTGTCGCCTGATCACCGTCGATAGAGACACTAGATAGAACACCTGTGTCCTCCGACAAGTCTCTTCCCCGTCGAGAGTCCGACGTTCCCAGCCAAAGTTACTCATTCACCCAGCAAACCAAGCGTTGATGAATGCACCAAGCATGTGCTCGCTGTTGGGTGTACAGACTTGAATGTGAGTGAGAAAAGGTGCGCTGGGGAGCATCGGACAAGAAGGCCTTCAGGTTGTCTGTGGCGGGAGACATTTGAGGGAGACAGTCATTCATATCAGGACCTGCTGAAGAGGCGGGCATAAAGAGTACCGATCGTACATGTTTCATTTAGTTTGCTTTGTAAACATTCACGAATGGTGGACGTAAATGCAGTTATCTGTAGTTTTTTCATTGTTTCGGCAGTGAGCTTAGAGACATCAGGGAAGAGGAGGCTGGGAGCCCCAGCATCGTGCAGTTGGTCATTTTTGTTCCAGTGGCGAGGTTGAGAGGTGCATATCTTGTAGTAAGTAGGTCATTGCACGAGGGATGATGCTGAGAGATTGCACAACTTGCAATTTTCATGATTGTATCAGGAATGACAAGGCCTTGAGCTTCCACGCCTTTCATAGATTATTCTTGTTACAGGGCGAAGTTGAGAGCCTCTGTTCCCTGTAGACCGTTAACACTGTTCTGGAGGTCATGGTGAGGAAGAGGGAGGGGCTTACACATTCGTTTTAAGTTATTAATGTTCCAGAAATTATCGTGACTAGGGTTTGCAAACATTGTAGGCTGCCTTTGGTGCTCAAGGCACGCGGTTGGAAGATTTCCGACCTTGTATAATTACTGCTTTCGGAAGGATGCTTATCGCTTGTGCACCTGCTAGAGATATATATTGCTCTGTGGAGGAAGCAGAGAGCTTGCACACCTTGTAGGAGGTTATTATAGCATGCATTATGCTGACAACTTGGTTAATATTATTCCAAGGATGAAGATGCTCTGACCTTGCTCAATTTATAGTAGGTTATTGTGGATCCATGGAGGATGAGGCTGTGATTGTGCACATTTTTTGTGAGCTATAGATAGGGTCCTGGGATGATGATGATGATGATGATGATGATGGTGATGTTGGGAGCTTGCACACATTGTATATTATTTCCCCAGGGATGAGCATGGTGATAATGAAGCTGAGAGCTTGCAGTAGGAGGCTATTATATCACTTGTGATTCGGACAGTTTGCAAACATGCTCGCTTGCTATTTGGTTAATATTATTCCGCGGATCATGATATTTGGAGCTTTCACATTTTATAGTAGGTTATTATGTTGATTCATGCATGATTGGGCTGGGACTATGCACGCTTTTTGCATGATGAAGCTTGCACACTGTATAGTGGGAATGCACAGGTTGTTAGGGGTTATATTATGCACAAGGCTGACGACTTGCAAACATGCACACATACTAGGGTAAAATTATTCCAGGGAGGATGATGCATAGACCTTGAACATCACATAGGTTATTATTGGAACATGGAGCTGGGCGTGCTTAGTGGAGAAGTGTAGCTCAATGGTTAGAGCTGCAGACCCTGATGCAGAAGTCTAGCCCGGGACCAGGGTTCAATTCCCCGCCTCTGCGGGTCTTGGGCTCAAAATTCCATGGACCTGATAATTCTCGCCTCGGTGCCTATTCCAATCATGGAGTCCCACTCTGCAACTCTGGGCAATAGCTTGCTTAATCTCCACAACGGCCCCCACAACGCCAAGGATGCCTGGCCTCCACCTTGGGAGTGCCCAGGAGTGGACGCCTCACAGGGAAAGCCAGGATGGGTTCCACAGCGGTATTCGTACAATCGCCTTGAGACCCTTGCGGGTGAGTAGTGCGCTATACAAGTATCAATTTACAATTTACATATCCATTGTAAATGAAATTGCACCACGAAGGCTTGCACACATTATAGTTTGTTATAACAACAGGAATGAGGTTTGGATCTTGCACACCTTGTGGTATTTTATTGCATTAAGGATGAGGATGAAAACGTGTGCACTTTGTGGTTTGTTATTAAATCGAACATGAAGCTGAAAACGTGTACGTCATATATGCCACGATACCAGGGATGGGGCTGAGAGCGTGCACATCTTGGATGTAATTAATCATTGGAGTCTTCTCCTTTATCAAAAATGTTTGTCATTCTCGGTTGCTCTAACAAGGCAAAAATAATGTAAATCTAAGACTAGGAGTAACTTCCCCTTGTGAACGCTGAAAGTTAGACTTTGCCTCTGCTTTAAACATTGTCTTGGGTTAAAAACCAGGAGCTTTGAAACCAACTCACTTTACTGGATGATTTACAGTTTTCTATTATAGGATGTTGTCTGAAGGGGTGTACACTCTCATTAAATATGATGGGAGCTAGTACTGTGCTAGCGATCAAACATGGCGTCTTCAGCTCGGCCTCCATTTTTAGCTAACACGTTTGTGGTAGGCTAATGTTGTTACCCTGTAATCTCCCACTCCGCTTGAAGAGGTGTGTTCAGTGGAATGGCAGCGGTGGGTGGAGGCCGCTTCATGGTTGTGTCCCATGTAATCTAATGCTTGCCACAGTCAGTACTTTACTTCTTCCAGCCTCTCATGCTTTGAATGGCTGCCTTAAGGTGTCCGTGATTATTTCTGGGGATTTGGGTGGAGGAATGCGGGCCCTTGGGAAGGTGGTGGGGGGGGGGCAGACTCAGCAAGGATTCCCTAATGCTCTGGGAATTCTCTCATGTCAAGTTGACACAAGCCCTCGGATTAGCAAAAATGTTAGACTGCAAGATGTGGCGTTCAATCAAAGAACAAAGGAGCCTCCTTTAGTACAAGTAAAGCTCTGTTCTCTACATAAAACAGAGGAAATTTGTGACTGCAGGATTTCCTGAAAGAAATGCTAACCGAGCTGGCAAGCGACAGGCAGTGGCCCACTGCACGTGGTACCTGAATGGAACTGGGATCCCCCTTGGGTGTCTACGGGTCTCCTTTTGGGCACTGGGCTGGTGCCCCCTGTCTAAAGGTTTCCACTTAGGTGCTGGGCTCCCCAGTCATGTCTGTAGGTTACCACCTGGGTAGGTGACTCAACGTGCATGCCAGTGGGTTTCCAGAGCAGTCCCAGGCTCCATGTACCTGGTGGTAGGTTTCTAGTTCGGTACTGGGTTCACTGTGCATGTCACTTGATATCCAGGCTGGCATTGGGATGCGTGAACCTGCAGGTTTCCACCCGGCACTGTGCTCACCACGGGCGTCTGCATGTTTCAGTCCTGGTACTGGTCTCCTTATGCACATCTATTCGTTTTTATACGGCCTCCGGGCTCACTGTGCACAGCAGAGGTTTCCATCTGGCACTGGGGTCACTGTGCTTCTGTAGGGGGTCTATCCAGCCTCCAGGCACAGAGCTCACTATAGTGTCTTCCATCCGTCACTGAGCCTCTTGGGTTTCCATCCGGCACTGAGCTCTTCAGGTGCGTCTGTACATTTCAAACCTTGTACTGGGCTCTTTTTGCACATCGGTTTGATTTTATACGGGCTCTGTGCACAGCTGTAGTTTCCATCTGGCACTGGGATCACTATGTAACACGGCTGAAAGTGGTGGCTCTGGAGTTGTTCCGCCCTGTAATGTGCATGCAGTGCTGTGGTTTATAAGCATAAAACTGCTCTGAGGAAGCCTCTATAGGCTAGAACTCCCCCACAAGTAAACTGATTTAAAGGCAAACACTGCTTGTGCCGCTATTACAGATGCAACTGCCCCCATGGTATAGTGGACACCTCAATTCTTGAGATGTATGTTCCCCCGGTGGAGCTGCAGAGATTGTGTAGGGAGGGGCAAGGTAGTAACATACTGTAGCCAAAGCAATAAAATACTTAAACTAAAGCACCACGCCTAATTCTGACCAACAATAATAATGCTAAGTTATTGTTGTTATTTGTAATCCTCTTTTTTATGCTTTTAACTTATGAGGGACCGTGTTGATTACCTGAGACCTGCTCGCATTATGAGGATGATATGAGGATGATTGGGCATGGTCAAGTGGGAGATGGAAATTTGACCTGTTAATAAGGTTGACTAAGTGATCCCCAGGTGACTGTGATAAGCTGTTATACATGTTGCACTTTATAATGTTGTTCCTGAGCAAAACGAGTTGCATGCTACTGGTTAATTTGGCACCTTTTGTCTTTTTAATGTGAACTTAATATTTCTGGGATTTTGGGTTGATGACCATTCATTGTGTTTTAGTGTCAGAAATTCGAAGTCTTTACATTGTTATTAGCCAAAGTCATGCGTTGGTTAAATTGATCTAAATGTGTGCTGCACACTACTGATTGTATGGCATTCATGATTGTTTACTAAGATATCGGTTAATGTGAAATATTTCTGTACCGATTTATTTCTGGGCCACCTACACACACACAGAGCCACCTACACACACACAGAGCCACCCACACACACAGAGCCACCCACACACACACAGAGCCACGCACACACACAGAGATCCCCCACACACACAGAGAGCCCCCCCCACACACACAGAGAGCCCCACACACACACACAGAGAGCCCCACACACACACAGAGAGCCCCCCACACACACACTTCTACTCTTAGAGCTGAGATTTTCATGAAAGTCTTATAGTCTGAATTCAGCACCTGAGCGTAATAGGACGGAATGTATGAAGCTCTGTGGTTATACTGAATAAGCAGCTACCTATGTTATGCCATAATTAATTTTATGCCATCTATTAATGTAATAACTGCACTTTAACAATTGCTTTATTAACCTTCCTGCTTTCTCAAATTTGCTTGGAAATGCACGATTTTTCTTCTTTTTTTTCAAAATTTTCTTGGGGGGTATAACCCCCCCAAACCCCCCTTTTGGGGTTCGGGCTCGCTCGCTGCGCTCACTCGTTACGGTGCTGTATGCGATCACTTTGCGCCCCACCACTTTCAAATGTCACCCACCGCCCCTGGCTGAACTCCGGAAGTTAGTTACATCATTAGAATCCGGAGGTCTCTTGTCGGCTGAGAGCATTACAAAAGTACCTTGATAATGAATAGTGTAGTTTCGCAGTCCGGTCAGACTCGTGGAGACGATTAGTAGCATAAAATGCAACAGTCATTTAACATGGATCACTGACTTCTTCCCGCTGTTTCGGACCTTGACGCCAACTAACTGTGAGGAAAGCAAGCATTGGCCGCGCAGATGTGAAAGCAAAAGTGATGGCAGGGACGTACTCTGTGGTGGGGGAGGTATATTGCTGAGAGAGAGGGGTCCCAGTAAACAAACAAGAAATTATGCACAATCAATAAACAAAAATCAATTGACAATGATTTGCTCACATTGTATTTATTTCCAATGTAGCTTAGCCACTTATTCAGGCAATTTAGGTAACAATTATAGTTTTATAAAGTGCCCTGGTAAAGGGGGGGGAAAGGGAATGGTGCAGTGAGTGTGGGGAGGGTAAGTGACATAAAAACAGAGCCAAAGGCTGCGATCAATTGAAAATGATTAAGCTAATTCAAATTATGGATGATCATAATGAACAAAACATTTTTATAACATAACATGCTTCATAAACGTGCTGAATAACATTATTCCTGAAATGAAGCTGAAAAAACACAGAAAACAGTCGACGTTTCGACCCCTAGTGTAAAGGCAGGCAAAAGTTGATCCCTTGCATTGGGGTGTTCATCAGGACGAGAAGATAAGGGGGAGAGGGCACAACCTATTGAGTACAAAAGGAATTACTCATTAGGAACCAATCCAAGATTTAAAAACAAAATTAAACAATTAAGCACATCAAAGGGTAGAGACAACAAGACATACCAAGGAAGCTTGTTGTCCTTGGCGGAAAGTGAGTCATTACTCCCACAAAGTAGATAAATTGGGCTTGGCAAGGCCTGCCCTGATCACAAAACCACTGCAGAATGCTGGCAAGAGCGTCGTTCTAGAAGGGGACAAAACATTGACATAAATGTGATGGTTCAGGGAAACTTGATAAAAGTCAATACTAGTTTCAAACCAATAGGCTCATGGGTATCACCAACCTGTGGTTGAGTGTACACCAATTTACAAGGGGATGTTAGCCGCTCATTAACCCGATAGTCAGAGTGAGAGGTGGCCAGGTCTAATAGATAGATTAAAGTACTACCCACATGGGATCAGGCATACCTGGTCACACAGTTCAGTGTTGGATAATGTCAAAGGTCTCAATGCTTCGAATGAAAGGAATCAGCAGATCTATAGGAAGAAGAACACAGGAGTGAAATATCACTGCTCGTGCTCTGTAGAACGTGGGGATCATACACAATGGGAAAAAGTTATACTGATCAAGCGTACATGATTGAACACACCTAATTCATACTAGGACATGGTCTCATATAGCATTATGGAGAAAGAAATAGACGTAAACTCCGACTAATTGTGCTGTAATATGTGTGAAAGGACATATCAAAAACCAACTTAGCACCTATTCAAAGTATTAAAGTATTAAATTAATAACCTGTTGGAGTCTCGCTTGACTGTTAAACAATTCATTATATACTATAGTGATTGTTAGTTCTGCCTATCATTAATGGATAAAGAATCGGTAAGTCTATTTAGAAAAGGACACTGGAGTAGGCTGTCACTACTCATGCTGTAATAAATACAGGTGGACATTAGAGGCGGTAAACAATTGTAATTGCCCTTCAACATAGAGCGTACCTGGTCGAACACACCATGAAGTCTTAGAGATATTGTCTCCGTAGACATACCACATGAAGACACGAACTGATTAAAGATCTAAAATAAAAAGACAGGAGCGGACTCTCACTACTTATGATATATAATGTGAAAGAGACCATTTAGACAAAAGGTAATTGAATCTGACATACCAAGCATCTGTTCCAACGTGGAATCCACACGTTAATTAGGGCAACAAATCTTCGAAATCGGTATCTATCATAACAAAAGTATGGGGTTACTACCAGGAGACTATGGAGATAAACGCTAGCTTAGTGAGGCCAAAGTGGCGCAGAAGAGGTACCTGTACGTAAAGGAATGAATCCATCTATCCTCGGCTGTCAAGAAGCGGAGTACGCGTAGTGAAATCAACACACCTTAGGTATGCTAACGCTACGATCACGTGGTATGATCGTCTTGTGAAATAGAAAACGGGGACGAGCGTCCAAGCAGTCGAGAGCTGCATCGGGCGGCCATATTGGACTGGCTGAATAGGGATCAAATACAAAGAATAGTCCTTCATTGAATAAATGTAGGTCCGATTAGCATCAGGGAACCTGTCTGGTGCCTATTGTAAAGCATGATTAATGTAAACATTCCTTATAGATACTGTATGAACGGATGACCAATATTGCACATTATTAGGAGTATAAAAATAAAAATAGAAAACATAAAACGGCAACAACCTCTAGAACTAGAATATACTATGGAGCTCAATAAATTAATTACATAGATGTAAACCAAGTTACTGTATAAAAAACGATCTAGTGCCTCATGATTAGCATGGATTATATATACATTGTCATAGAGGCAAAGCTTAAACAATTGCATAGTAGTTGTACAAGAACCAATAGGATTCATGTATTGTTGGGAATAACAACAAGACAGTCATCCAATTTCGGCGTACCTGTCACATGACGGTAAAGGCCAAATCAGTAACATTTAACAATCATTATAATGGAAAATTCATCTTAAAGCCTGGGGCAATCTTACACAATTAATGTGGGCGTACCTATCACAAGATGGTAAAGGCCCATAGAGTGAGAACACATAATAAATAATAAATCAAATGGGGTCAGAGTCAGTGGAGGGGGGAATTGTTGTTATCAGTTAAAGTCTATAGAGGGAGGAAAGTGGGAACCCTCATTTATCGAAGCAGTGCTAGCTGAGAGAAAGAACTATCGTATTCATTGAGGCCATTGTTGATCGAGTCACAACGGTTGCAACTGTGGTGGGGGAGGGGCAGAGTGAGGCGCTTGGGAGAGCAAGGCTTAATGACCCTTGAAAGGCACATGGCGGCTTTGCGCGTGCATGTGCACGTGACCGCAAGCTTGAGGCCAGGAAAAGATTGTGGTAGCACTTTGAAAAGCCACTAACTAAATGTCTTGCAGTGCAACGCATGCGCTGACTCAGGCGAGACCTAAAAAGGATTGGGAGATATCGCAGAAAAGGGTCGAATCCACGGACTTTCTGGAAGCAGTGTCCTTTAATGTTACAATTTCCCCCACTCTCTCCATTGAAGGAATGATGGTCTATAGACCTCCTGGATCCAAACCCACTAAGCTATGGAATATATCTGAATTGATCGCTGACCTTTCTTTGAAATACGCAAACTTTTTAGTTTTGGGCGTTTCAATGTCCATAAGGACAACGCGCATTTTCCTCTAGCCTCCCAATTAGATGACACACTCAAAGCACTAAATCTCAACCAATTGTTCTCTATGCCCACACATGTGACAGAACACACTGGATCTTATCTTTACCAATATCACAACCTTAACAGCGGAAAACCCCATCCCTCTTGCATGGTCAGACCACAGTTTGATTCCATTTAACCTAACCTCCACCGCAAACCATGGCCACAGGGAGATTAAGAACGAAGTCCGAAGAAACTGGCGGAAAGTCACCCCCGAAACCATGGGCCCACATTACTCAAAAACCCCCTACTACTTACCGAGAACCAAATAGTGATGCAGTAACTTTCAATCACTGAGTCACCTCTGCTAATGACATAATAGCCCCCATGAAAGCTATGAAATTGGCCAGGCATAAACCCTCAGCCCCTTGGTTCACGCAAGAACTGCAAATATAAAAAAGCCATTGCAAAAAGCTTGAGCAGATATGGCGCAAAACCTACAGCACTGAGATGAAAAACATCTACAGGAAAGCAATAAAACAATTTCATAGGCTAAAACGCACCTCCATAAAGGATCATATTGCTAACCAAATCAAACTATCAGACAATTCTACTAAGGAAGTTTTTTTAAATGTCCAAAACTTCCTGAAACCAGGGACGATGAAAAGCAATATAATCCCGTCCAATACTCTCTGTGAGAATCTCTTGATCTTTTTTCAAGAAAAATTCAAGACATCTACGCCTCATTCACTGGGACAGATACCCCTAAAACACCTTTCTCCCCCCCCATAAACACCTGGTCGGAATTCAGCCCTATCAGCCCTGATACCTCTCTTAGGCAGTTGGAAAAAACATAAATCTGGATCCCCTTTGGATCCCTGCCCTGCTAGGTTTTTTAAACTATTTGCCCCTATGATTAACCTTCCACTAAATTTGCTATGGAATGCATCCCTAAAATCAGGCACCTATCCGTCCATCTGGAAAACTGTACTTATCCAACCTATCCTCAAGAAAGAGAATGCAGATCCAGTTGTACTAAAAAATGTGAGACCCTTCTCCCTTCTGCCAGCACCAGCTAAAGTTCTTGAGAAAGAAGTGCAGAAACAGCAATCCAACTACCTAGAATCCAACAAACGGCTACACGACTCGTAGTCAGGACTTAGAGCTGGCTACAGCACTGAGACAGCTCTGTTGGAGGTAGCTGAAACAATCCAGGAAACCTTGGATAAGGGTAGCTGCGCAATGCTGGTGCTGCTTGACCTGTCGGCAGCGTTTGACACGGTGTCTCATAAGATCCTTCTTGACCGGCTCAGGCAACTACGTCTTGGCCTGGTTCAATTCCTTTCTTGGGCGATTCCAGAGAATAAGGCTGCATCCTAACGTCTCATCACCCGCCCCGTGACTTGTGTAGTACCGCAGGGCTCGGCCCTTAGCCCAACCCTTTTTAACGTTTATCCTGCCCCCCTAGCCCCACTCATAGAGCAACATGGCTTAAGTGTCATCTCATACGCTGATGACACCCAGCTGGTGTTCTCCTTCAAAGACCATTCAGAAGCCGCATTTACAGACTTCAAGCAGTGACTGACTGATGTTTCAACCTGGATGACCAAGAACGGTCTTTGGCTGAATGCCGATAAAACAGAAGTACTGTTTTTTAATCAGCCTTCGCCTCCCTCCCTGATCTGAACTATGGTGGCCTTTACAGCTCAATCCTCCCACACTTCCTGTGTCCTCGGCCAGGAATCTGGGTTTTAAATTTGACAATACCCTTTCATGCAAAGCCCAGATAGGTCATGTGACCTCTTCATGCTTCTGGAAATTTAAGGCGTTACGGAGATTCCTCCACTTCCTGCCAATGGACTGTAGGAAAACAATTGTCCACGCACTTATAACATCACAATTGGACTACGCTAACAGTCTATATCTGGGCCTACCAGCCTACCTGTTCAGGAAGCTGCAAACAATACAGAATGCAGCTGCAAGGCTTATCAGAAATGTCCTGCTAAGGCGTCACCTCTCCCCACATCTACATAACCTACACTGGCTGCCTGTGAAAAAACTAAAAGAATTCAAAGCACTCACCCTTGCTTACAGGGCAATAAATGGAGTTGGCCCCCACTATCTATGGAAAATAAATCCCATCAAACAAGGAATCTAAGATCCAATCATCTTGAACTCCTCCTCACCCCTCGTTTTGCCAAAGCTAGAATGGGTGGGCGGTCCTTCCCCGTCAGAACCACGACCCTGTGGAACTCCTTACCCGAACCTATCCGAAAGGCCAACTCGGAGTCTCGCTTCCGGAAATCTTGAAGACATGGCTCTTTATTCTCTCTTAGCACCTCGAGGATTCCAACTTACTCACTCCACCTCTCTCTTTGCCTCCGCTGTCAGCGCCTGGACACTCCCATTGGGGGTAGCCACGCGCTCTTCAAGCTACATAATAAAATAAATAAATAATAAGTGGGACGCTTATGGCCTACAACCTTTAACCAGGTCCAGGGTTCGGACCTAGGCGCCAAAGAAAATGACAACCTACTCTTAGATCTCCCAGAGAAGTGGAGGCCGCCTGCCCGCTCTGACGGTTAAGCAGGGTCAAAACAGGCGCAGCATGAGGGAATGGTGTTCTGGAAGTCGGAAGGAGTGTTTTATCAGAGATCCAGCCTGCTACTGAATTGAGCAGGCTTGCTGACCTTCCTCCTGTGTGAGGAGGCGGTGCACTGTGTTACTGCACAGTGGAGACCGTTGGAGGCGGTCACACATCAGGGGGCATTCACTACAGTCTTCCGACCCAGGGTGAGAATGGCAACCTCAGTGATCTTAATACGGACAATATTAGAAAGTGTATTTCAACGACTGACTAAAGACTTCATCAACTACAAAGAAATGGGCTAAACTCCTGGTGTGGTACTAGGAATTCACATTTGAGAGTGAGTCTGTCATTTATATATCACATTGATGCCACCAGTGACGCCTCAGAACGTTATTTTTTCAACTTTATAGAAATGCAGGTGTTGTTTGAAGGACAGCTGAAAGGCACACCACCTCTAATGTTGAGGGAATGTAGCAATATAAGCTTGTCAAAAGTGGTATAGAGCAGGAATCTCCATTTTCTGTTTTAAGAGCTATTTAATCCCAATAAATTATGATAACTTCAGACAAGATTCCATTAGTGATAGTTGTAAGCAGGATTGTTAGCAGCGACCACGTTAGTTCATCAGGCAAGGTTACCAGCAACATTTTGTTTAAAGCATGAATTACCATTTATATGTCAGCCTTAAATATAACTCCATATCTTGTGTTAGGCTCGGACACCTACAAGCACCTCCCCTTTAAGGGCTGAGCGTTGAGCCCTGTGCCGAAGCTGCCACCATCCTTCTGTGGACCACCTGGAGGTTGTCGACACCGAAGTATGGCCCCAGAGCCAAGAAACAACCGTTCAAAGGGTCTCTGCAGCTTTCGAGTCAGAGGACAGCAGTCCCTACTGAGCCTTCAAAGCTGACTTTATCTTTAAGGTTGAAAGTGCCTTCAGTATCAAAGCAGGCCCCATCCGCGCTGAGACCAACTTCTGATCCTAGACCTGCCCTCAACATCGAGGAATGCCCCATCCTCGAGAGGCTGCAGCAGTAGCTTGCCGAAAGGCAGAGGAGGATCATCATCCACCCTGGCACAGGCAAGATCTCTGCCTAGGAGAAGACCTTGCCAACGAACTATAGGCTTGCCTTCGAGGAGGCCATGTCATTAGACACTCCTGTGCCCTTCTCACCTGCCAAGAAGCCCAAAGACAAAGCCTCTGCTCCTCCGCCTTCTCCTCCTCTTCCTCCACCAGTGCCCTTTAGATTCCTTCCAATAGGGGATCCATTCGTAGGTAGCAGTGAAGAGGTGACTCCAAAGTCACTTTCCCAGACCAAATCCAGTCCTACCATTGGTAGCAAAAGGTTTAACACCCACAGGTTGCCAGAAGTTTCACACAAGGCTCCTTCAGAAGAAGTGGTTTTAAGTGCCATGGCAGAGGCACCCCTAGGAACGGAGCCTCTATCTTAAAAAACGAACTTGCCACACCTAAACACAACACCTGTCAGGGGAGAGACTTCAAGGGTTCTTTCCTTGCTGTGAAGAGATCACCACAGACTGGTGGGTCCTATTCATTTCCGGGCATGGATGCTGCTTGGGGATCATCTCAGCCCCACCGTACATTCCACCCTCGCTCTCGCAAACTAAGCCCAGCACATGTCATATTGTTTCAAGAGGAGGTTCAGGCACTCCTATTCAAAGTAGCCATAGAGCCAGTGCCCCCCAACACCATGGCAAAGCCGTCCACTCCCTAGACTTCTTCATTCCCAAGGACAGATCCTTCAGACCAATCCTTGAACTCCATCCTCTAAACAGATAGATCTTGTCAGAACATTTCCACTTTGTTGCCTTGCATGATATCATCCTACTACTGCAGCAAAGCAACTTCATGGCCATGGTAGATGTTAGAAATGGGGGTCTCTAGTTAGCAGAGGTAGGTACCTTTGTCCAAATAGGGACCCTTGTTTCTAGTCAGGGTAAGGAGGATGCACACTTTAGATAACCCCTGCTCACCCCCTTGGTACCTTGGAATGAGCAGACAGGCGTATCCCAAAGGCAATGTGTAAAGTATTTGTACCAACACTCAAAGTAACACTGTGAAAACACCACAAATGGACACCACACCATTTCATAAAAATAAAGTTTCTTTATCTAAACTCAACAAGACCAAAACGACAAAAATCCAACATACAAGTATTAAGAATATGACTTTAAAACGGTTTTAAGCAACTGGGTCCATAGAAAACTGTGGATGAGTGATTTCTCTCACAGTACCCGTTGTTGCGACAAAATTCACAAGGCCAAACAGCTGCACAGATGAGAAGCGTCAAACACAAAGAGATGCATCAGTTCCTGAGACCATGGGGAGGCAACGCAACAGTTTTGCTGCACGCAGGAGAAGTGATGTGTCGTGTTCGATCTGTAGGGGGAAGTGATGCGTCATTTTCAATCTGATTCTGGTCCGCGGGTGTTACGTCAGGAAAACGTGCTGCACACATACGATGCATGGAAATCCAGGATGCACCGGCGATTGATGCGGCGTCATCGAGCAGTGTTACATCAGTTTCTACAGCCGCTACCCCTCTGATGCTTCAGTTCTTGCAACGGCGACAGGCACTACATCAGTTTTGGCAGCGGTGCGGCGATGTGTGGAGATTTTTCTCGTACCGTGTTGCTGCATCAGAAAAACTGTTGCAAGAAGAGCGATGCATCGATTTTCTTGTAGTTGCATTACTTTTCCAGCTCTCGACAGCAGAAACAACCTCCAGAGGCCCAAGACCATCACAGGCACCTCGTGGCAGTTCAGAACTTCTAGCATGGAAGTTCAGGGGAGCTAGGAGTGAAGTCTTTGTGTCCCTGAAACTTCAAAACAGGAGGCAAGCTCTACTCAATCCCTTGGAGATCTTCTTCAAGCAGTGAACACAGCACACAGCAAAGTCCTTCTCCTTTCCTTGGCAAAAACAGCAACTGCAGGCCAACCCCAGACACACAGCAAAAGGGCAGAACTTCTCCTCAGTTTCTACAGCTCTTCTCCTGGGCAAAGGTTCCCCGTGATTCCAAAAGTAGTATGAAGTTCTGGGGTCTGAGCCCCTCTTTTTATACAGTAAATGTATATGTTCTCTGAATGCAGAGAGTGTCTATGCCCAGCCAAAACCAGTTCTGTCCTCTCTGGTGCAGCTGCCCGGCAGGAGGTGGAGACAGCATTGTCCAAGGCAGACCAGGCCCCTTCAGATGAAAGGAAATCCCATCCACCTTACTCTAAATGCAACCCAGGCCTATTCAGACCAGCCCTGACTCATCCCGACTTCCTGGAGCCACTGTACCTCCCCAGCTCCTGTCACTCTACAACCAGACAGTCTATCCAGATCCTAGCAGAGGCACACTGGATGGTTAGGAAAGAAAATAGCTACTTTTCAAAAGTGGTATTTTCAAACACAGATTGTAAAAATCACCCTCACTAAAAGATGCATCTTAACAGTCTGAGTTCAAGCATATCAAACTTTATTTTCCTAGCGTGTTCCCATGGGCAGCAATGCTCATAGGATGTTATGAGCAAACTCCCCATTCTATCCTTTGGGGACAGATAGCCATACAATAGTGAAAAACTAAATTGGTAGTATTTCACTATCAAGACATGTCACACACATCAGGGCTTGTTCTACCTTTCACATACACTGCACCCTGCCCACAGGGGTACCTTGGGCCTACCCTAGGGGTGACTAACATGCAAGAAGAGGGAAGGTTGGGCCTGGGAATTGGGTGCACTTGCCAAGTCGACATGGCAGTAAACAACTGCGCATAGGCACTGCAGTGGCAGGCCTGAGATACCTTTTCAGAGCTACTCACGTGGGTGGCACAATCAGTGCTGCAGTCCCACTAGTAGCATTTGATTTACAGGCACTGGCACACTCAGTGCACTTTACTAGGGACCTACCAGTAAATCAAATAAGCCAATCAGGGAGAATCAATTGTAACAACAATTTACACAGGGAGCACTTGCACTTTGACACTGATCCACAATGACAAAGTCCCTAAAGCATCTAAGCCAGCAAAAATAAAATCCAGCACAGCATCAAAAATACAGGAGGTAGAGGCAAAATGTCAAGGGAAACCACGCCAAAGATGGCAAGTCTAACACTAGACCTGAAGGATGCCTATGTTTTCATCCTGACCCTTCCAGCTCATTGATGCTACATCTGCTTCATGGTAAGTGGTCAACACTACCAGTTCAAAGTACTGTCATTTGGTGTCACCAGATGTTTCATTGTGGTAGCTGCCCTCCTCAGGAGGAGAGGAGCTCACGCCTTCCTCTACTTCATTGATTGGCTCATCAAGACCTCCAGCAGACTGGAATGCCTAATCCACACCCAGATCGCAATCTCCCTGCTGTACAGCCTGGGATTCACAGTGAACGCCACAAAGTCACACTTGGAGCCTCTTCAAAGCAACCCATCGTAGGGTCAGTTCCCAACTCTGTAGTGGGCAACACCTTCCCCATTCTCTGAAGGCTGCAAGCATTCCAGCAGTTTTGCCCTCTTTTTAAGCCACTGTATCCGCACACCGTTAGCACTGTAATGCACCTTCTGGAAATGATAGCTTTATGCATTGTCACAGTGCCTCATGCCGGATTAAAAATGCACCCACTTCATGAATGCTTTTCAAACCAGTGGTCACAACCGGAGGGTTAGATTGAAGATCTAGTGTTTGAAAGGGCCAGCACCCATCGCTCTCTACAATGTTGGAACAGCAACACTCTGTTTCAGGGCAGAACCTTTGCAGCCCCAGTTCCACAAGTGAACATCACCTCAGACGCATCTCTAGTCCGCTGTGGAGTACACCTAAACGACATCACAACTCTGGTTCTACTCCCACCTCATCAAAGTGGTCTCCACATCAGCCACTTGGAACTGTTAGCTGTTCATCTAGCTCCTAAAGCCTTTCTTCAGCAGATTCAAGGCAAGTTAGTCCTGGTGCGCATGGACCACATGCCCGCCATGTTTTACCTACAAAAGAAAGGATGCCCTCACTCCCCTCAGCTATCTGCCCTATAGTAAAATTCTGGTGCTGGGCCATCCATCACCAAGTTCATCTTCGGGCAGAGTATCTTCCAGAAGTAGACAACAGCTTTGCAGACCTGCTCAGCAGGACACAGTAGCAAGTCCACAAATGGGAACTCCACCCTCAAGTCCTATTTCCTTATTTCCAGAGATGGGATGCCCCAAACATAGACCTTTTGTCCACACACACAAACACAAAGTGCCCAAACTCCTTTGCCAGGTTTCCACACCCCCTGTAAATGGATGGATTGGTCTGGGATCTTTGCATATGCTTTTCCTCCTCTTCTATTGATTCCTTACATGGTCAGGAAGCTCAAGCAAACATCCCTTAGCCTATTCCTGTTGGGTCCAATGAGGGCCAAACAACCGTTGTTCTCCGCCCTTCTGGAAATTTCCATGGCACCCCATGAGAAGGTCCCCAACAGTCCAGACCTTCTCACATTAAAACACACCAAAGTCAGACACCTGGACCTCGTACAACCCAACCTTCCAATTTGGCTCCTGAGGTCCTAGAGTTTTGTTCCCTTAACCTACCTCGACATTGCATGGACATAGTCAGGAAAATCATAGGCGCTCCACATAGGCATGCTATGCTGCTAAGTAGGAATGTTTTGTCCACTACTATACTTCAAAACACATAAACCCTTGTATGCCTACAGTGCAAGACATTATGTGCTGTCTACTATACTTACAAAAGTCAGGGTTAGCCTACACATCAATCCAACTACATTTAGACGCCATTGCTGCAAATATGCAAATCAGAGAACACTCTTCGCTTGTCAAAATTCCTGTAATTAAAGCTTCCATGGAGGGCCTTAAGCATGTCACTCCATCAAGGGTAACCCCAGCCAGGAACCTCAATGTTGTCCTCACCAGAATTATGGGCTTCCCCTTTGAGCCGCTGCATTCATGCCCTTTGCTGTTTCTCTCTTGGAAAGTTGCCTTCTTGGTAGCTATAACATTCCTAAGACTTGTTAGTGAACTACAGGCCTTCACATATAAGGAACCTTTCTTCCATGTATATCAGGACAGCGTGGTTCTTAGAGCCAATCCAAAAATCTTACTCAAAGTGGTGTCCTCTTTTTACTTTAACCAGACCATTGAACTTTCTGTCTTCTTTCCACATCCAGACTTGGCAGCTGAAAGTTCGCTCTACACACTTAATTTCAAGCGTGCTCTTATGTTGTATATCGGTAGAACCAGATATTTTTCAAAACTGTTTGCGACCTTTTCCCAGCCTAAGACAGGGATTGCCAAGTGGATTGTCAAGTGCATTGAAAAAGCTAAAATAAGCTTTACTTTCCCCCCCAAACCACAGTCCGCTGGCAAATAGGGTGCTATTTGTGCCAAAGTACTTCTTTCAGTCAATGCAAAGCATGTGTATCTGCAGCCACACATGCTATGAACAGATTATATTACTTATCCTGTAAGGATCTGTTCATTGCATGTAGTGCTGCAGGTCCACATGCACCCACCCTCCTCCTCGTAAGCCAGTGGTGTTTACAGATATCTTTCACTTAATAGGATTCTCTCTTTATGAGTAATGATTTTAGGACCAAAAAATACGAAAAGCATAACGTTTTCTTTGCAGGGCCACACATTGTCTAAGATTGACAATGTTAGTTACATAGGTATTTTAATTGATTCAAAATTAATTTGCAACCTCTACTTAAGAAGAACACTGGCAATTTGATAAGAGACGCTGATGGTGTGAATTAATTTTCATCCCTCCTAGGTCAAAAGCCATTACAAATCTTGCTGGATTTCTATAATGTATACCGATATCAACTTTTAGCAGCGAAATTTGGGGTTATGTCAATATTGATCCTCTGGGAATTGCAGAGAATACATTTCTCAGAGAGCTCTTGGGTTTGGGACAGTCGATTCCCACCGAAATTATTCATGAGGAGTTGGGCCTCTAATACATCGTAGATTCAATTCGGTTGCTCCCTCTCTTGCTTTGGTGTAATGTCTGGTTAAAGGATGTGTTAAGTTTGAACAGATTCATTATATTAGAGTGCATGAAATTGGATTGTCTTCCTAAAATTCCCTGACTGATATATATTCGAGAGAACCTCTCGTACCTCGGTAGACCTGAATTATGCTTTAATTCTGCCAGCATTACCAAACATGATATTGTGTGGCTCAAGGAGACTTATCTCCTTCGATTGACTTCAGAAAGGTATACAACCTTTACAACAAATCTTTTACCATGCACTACCATTACAACGCAGTCATTACAACGCAAACCATTACAACGCATTGCGCTGGGGGGCGCTCTAGGATAGGGAATAAGTTTAATTTACTATCTAACACCTTCCCTAGTGTCCACGGGGACTGGAGTTGGAATAGTAAATTAAACTATTCACTATCTAGCACCCCAAAGCGCTATGCGTTGTAATGGTATGCGTGGTAAAAGTATGCGTTGTAACGTCATACATCCCTTCAGAAAAGGAAGCAAAGTCCTTGAACAAGAGCCTAGTTCGAAACTTCATTAATGTTAAACCAGTGCCTAGGATTGAGCCATATTTACTCTAAGACATGTCTATATTTTACGGTCGTCTTTTGACCTTTTTCAAATTAACTTTGCTTCACCAGCTGTTGTATCCTGATGGAATATGGTAAAAATATACTGAGCCCCCTTTATGGACTTGCAACATGCCTTTTAAATGCGTTACTTTGCACATTATTATGACTTGTTCTTTGTATGAACATCTTCGGCACACGTTTTTAAAAAGTATCGTTTTTTTGTATCAGGCCAGGCCATCTAGATTCACAAACAGTTTGTAACAATGTGTCAACGTTTCTTGTGGGGGTTTGTAAAGCTATTCGTGAGGTACAATGCTGAGTTATGATGTCTGATGAAACTATTATATGTCCTTGCTTTTTATCATGTTGGTTTTTGTTATTGTTTTTACTGCACTTGTATGATTTTATTGATAAAATCGAAACGAAGTTTATGATGTTGATGATGAGTGCTGCACAGAGTACTCAAAGGACTTCAGTGTGATAACTTCTGGTATGTACCTGACAGCCAGTTTCCCAGAGGTGAGGGGCGACCACTTAAAGTCTGTACATTCCTCAGGATGAGCTGAGGATCTGCCTAGTGTCTAGAAGCCTACTGGCCTTCTGAGAGAGGGAAGAAGAGTGCCTGGCCCTGCAAGGGCAGAGACTGTCCAGGAGGAGAAGCCCAGTGTGCACGAGGAACACCCAAAGAAAGTGGACTGCCATAGAGAGAAAATTAAAGCCAGACCAAATTGTGCTTAACAGTGATGGTGGTAGAGATAGCAATGGTGCTGGTAATGGAGGTGGAAAAGGTGATTGTATGGGTAGTGGTGCTGGCCTCACTACTCGTGGTATTGATTGTGGTGTTGTGGAACTGGTGTTGGTATTGATATTGTGGTAATGGTGATGGTGTGGGATTTCTGGTGGTAGCATTGATGGTACTTATATTGGCATTGATATGGAGGTGTGCTGGAATATAAGGTTCTCAAGAGTATCCATTGCTGGTGAGTGCCTCTGAAAGGCCTATGGTGCCGAAGCCAAGTTAGGTGCCTGTTCTGCTTGTCTAGCAGGTGGCAGACACTTCTATTGTTATACGGGCACCTACCTGAGAGGTGACTCACTCTGTTATGATTTTCCTGAAAGGCTCATCAAACCCAGATAGTCAAATAAAGTCTTCACACAAAGGTTTTTCTAGCGAGTTGGCACCTGTAGCTTTCACGGTTGTACTGGTGTGTCCTATCCTCCAACTGCATGTCGTTTTCCCACACTGAAATCACAGACTTTTTCGAGACTAGTGTCATGTTATTTGTTGTCCTCGCAGTCACGCTATTTCCGCACACCTGTGGTGGCTTTCCTACACCCGTATCATGTTACTTTCTCACTCTTTCAGATGGGGTACTACCATCTTGCTTCTTCCGTTTGCTTGCTCTGTTGGAATCGGCCAATCATCAGAGGCTGCTGTTACTGTGAATCAGTATTTTTAAACTGTCAGCCCACTTAGCTGACAAAGCATCCTCAGGCCTGTATGGCTTCAATGAATTTTCTTTGTTTTCTCTTGAATGTACCCATGCATGAAAGGCCACTGGTGTATCTGTATAGCTTTCGCATTTATATTTTGCAGATGGACTTTGGACCATCCCAGAAGTCTGAATGGACCTAATCAATGTCTTCTGCTTCCCTTCAGCAGGTTTGAAGACGTCCCTGCAGAGCAGTGCAGCTGTGGCTCAGAAGGGCTTCCCGCTATCTTCCCAATGCAAGAACGCACCTTGGCAAAAAAGTGAACTGTCAAACAGTAGGGTGGACAACAACAGAAGCCCTGGGTGAGCACTGGGGATCTAACCGCTAAATCCCTGATGAACCAACTTCAGACCCTGTGAAGTGAGGGTGGCTTGCGGAGTACCCTGAATCCCCTGTACATGTTCAGGCTGGTGTTGCTATAGCTGCAGAATGCACTGTCTGGCTTTGCTATATCTAAAGAGGAGGTGATATAATGCAGGTTTGGTGGCTAACTTGCAAAACAGTGTCTAATATAAAGTTTACCCATTCTCTAGCCTGTGCCTGTCTGGAATCGACCACAAATGGAATCATCTGGGGATTCGCTTAGACAAGCGAAGAGAGCCAACTAGTGGTAACGTAAGTAAAGAAACTAAGTAGTGCTCAAATCAAGAGACTTGAATAAATCTGGAATGACTGAATGCAAGAGACTTTACCAGTTATGACTTTGCTCAAGAGGATAGTATCAGCCCATGACAATGCAAGCCAAGTTACAAGATTCAATCTGCAATAATTTATAATTGAACCAACAACAACCAGTGTTGCCTTAAACTGGGACAAGGAGGCCAAAATGTAACGCCAAAGAGAGAACTTAAGGTCAGCAATCCATATCTTAAGGGGATACCACCTGTGCCCCCTAAGCAGCATGGGTGAGCTCCTTTTGGACTGACCGCAGCCATGGATGTCTTGTTCGTTGGATATTTTCTACTTCTCCTGGTGGGGCTTGGGATTCCACTAAAAGGAGCAGTGGTCTCTCATCACAGTGAGGCTTTGTGGCTTTCCAGACGTCCCATGGTCCCTGTCAAGGCCATTAGCCGCCGTAATCCTCAGGCTATTATCATTGGTGTGAGGAAAGGTGGCACACGGGCCCTGCTTGAAATGCTTAACCTACACCCAGACGTGGTTGCAGCTACATCCGAGGTGCACTTCTTTGACCAAGATGAGAACTATGACAAAGGACTGGCCTGGTACCGATCCCAGATGCCCCCATCACTACCGGGACAAGTGACAGTGGAGAAGACTCCCGGCTACTTCTCCTCGCTCAAGGCCCCAGAGCGGATCCATGCCATGAACAGCTCAGTGCACCTTATTCTCATTGTCCGTGACCCTGTTGAGCGGCTAGTGTCGGACTACACACAAGTGCTGCACAATCGCCAGGAGCGAGACAAGCCCTACCAGCGCCTTGAAAATATCCTCCTGCGTGGAGGTCAACTAAACACCCAGTACAAGGCCATCCAGCGCAGTCTGTATGCAGTCCACCTGGCGCGCTGGCTGCGCTTCTTCCCCCTGGGTCAGATCCATGTTGTGGATGGAGGTAACCTAATCCGGGACCCACTTCCAGAGCTGCGCAGGGCAGAGCGGTTTCTGGGGCTCCCTCCTCGAATTACTCCGGCTAATTTCTACTTCAACCAAACCAAGGGATTCTACTGTCTGCGGGGAGAAGGTGGCCTCCAGAAGTGCCTGGATGAATCCAAGGGTCGTCCACACCCAGCGGTGGAAGGTGCTATCCTGGAGCGGCTATGCACTTTCTTCAGCCGGCACAACGAAGATTTCTTCTCCATGGTGGGGAAGACTTTTAACTGGTGTTAGTTGGAAAGAGAATGGGGGCAGCCATCATGGGTGGGTTGGGGGTAGTTGTGGGACCACAGCAAACATCTACCCCCAGATCCATCTTAATCACGCACAGCTGCTCTCCTCTCTTAGCTCCTGTACCTGGCCCCCGCCATTATTTGCCTTCTTCAAGTCAGAGCTAGGAGGGTAAGCATTGGAAAGGTGCTCAATAGACATGCCTGAATCTAGACGGGATTTGTGATGTCCCAGAGGGCTAATCAACTCATATGAATCCCGGATCCCCAAAGAGGAATTGAAAGGTCCCTTCCAAGGCTCATGTGACTGGTCCATCACGCTTGCATGAGTCTGTAACTGTGGTGTGTCTCATTCAATCAGAGAAAGGGAGCTTCCTTCACTAACTTGTCATTCCCAGCACCAGACCTTGAAGGAGTGTCTGTACACCACAGACACATAGGGCTTTTCTAACAAATACCAGAATCATCAAAACTAAATGCAGTCTGTCTGCATACCTTACAAACAAAAACCTCTGTCACTTACCATCCCAGCACCACCATAACCTATTGTGGGGTGTCTGCAGTCTTTACAGACAGAGAACCTCTGTTACTCACATACCATGCACAGCATCACCAGAGCCTAAATCTGCATGTTTGAACACCTTACCAACAAGGACCTTGTTACTTACCATCAGCAGCACCATGTGATCCTAATTTGATGTGTCTGCACACCTTACAAACAGAGGGCCTCTGTTACAAACAGACGTGGCAGCACCACCAGAGCCTAATGTGCTCTATCCACACATCTTACAGGCAGGGTGCCTCTGTCACTTGCATAACACCTGCAGCACCACCAGGGCCTAATGTGGTGTATCCACACATCTTACAGGCAGGGTGCCTCTGTCACTTGCATAACACCTGTAGCACCACCAGAGCCTAATGTGGTGTATCCACACATCTTACAGGCAGGGTGCCTCTGTCACTTGCATAACACCTGCAGCACCACCAGGGCCTAATGTGGTGTATCCACACATCTTACAGGCAGGGTGCCTCTGTCACTTGCATAACACCTGCAGCACCACCAGGGCCTAATGTGGTGTATCCACACATCTTACAGGCAGGGTGCCTCTGTCACTTTCATAACACCTGCAGCGCCACCAGAGCCTAATGTGGTGTATCCACACATCTTACAGGCAGGGTGCCTCTGTCACTTGCATAACACCTGCAGCACCACCAGGGCCTAATATGGTGTTTCGCCACACCTTACAAACAAGGAACCCCTGTTGCTTGCAAACCACTTACAGCACCATTAGATCTAAATGTAGTCTGTCTAAACACCTTTCGCACAGGGAAAATGGATCTCTATACTTACATTGTGCCTGCAGCACCACCATAGCCTACACAGTATATCTGCACAACCCACAGATGGTGGGCATCACTTGTTAACATATCATTCCTTGCACCCCCAGGGTCCAATGCTGACTGTTTGCACGCCTGGCATTGAGCAGGTCTCACTAATCAGCTAGTCATAACTCAGTGGCCAAAACACAAGCTGTCTTAGAAGCACTAGTGCTAATTAACTGTTCTCAGGATGGAGGCTTAATTCATTGGGTTTGCTAATCTCACTGTCGTAAAGCCTTTCTTGTTCATCAAACATTATGATCAACAAACCTTTCCCAGTGCCAGATCCTAAATAGGTGTCCACACACCTCAGGAAGAGACCATCTTTATAACTAACAAATAACCACACACACTTGCCAGGACCGCAGAAACAACAAGCTGTTATTTTCGTTAAAAAGTATCAGCAGCACAAGAGCTGTGTGCATGCCTGTATGTACTCTACGAAATCGTGGGGCTTATGAAAGACTACAAATATTCTCAGCAGCAAGAACCCACTGTAGTGTATACACACTTCAAAGTGATGGAGCCTCTGTATCACTAAATGTAATTCCAGAGCAAAAGGAATGAAATGTAGTGCCTGGTTGCCTTGGAAGCAGGGAGCTTCTGTTTCACTAAAATCCATCCCCAGCAACCACAATGCAGTATGGTGCCTGCACTTGTCGGAGCTATGAAGGTATACTGTCACTAAAAAACACCCCTGCAGCAAGAACTTAATGACATACCTGCACGGCTCGGAGTCAGTGAGCTTCTCTTTCACCAAAAACCACCTTCAGTCACAAGAACTCAGTGCAGTGCCTACAAACCTCAGAGGCAAAGATCTTCTCTGTCATTAAAACCACCCCAGGAACACAAACCTAATTCAGTGCCTGCAAGCCTCAAGGGAATGGAGCTTCTGTAGCAGTAAAAACCACCCCCAGCAAAACAAAAATCCAGTGCAGTGTCTGCACAATTCAGGGGCAGGGGACCTCTCTTTCACCAGAAATCTTCCCAGCAACATTAACCGAATGCAGCGCCTGCATGCCTTAGAGGCGTGGTGCTTCGCTTTCACTAAATACCACCCCCAGCTACAAGAACCCAATGTGGTTCCTGGATGCTTCAGAGGCAGGAAGCTTCTCTTTCACTAAAAACAAGCCCCAGAGAGATGCCTACTACTCAGGTATATGCTTACTTACTTACTTATTTGGCACCAAAACATATCGGTTTCTTGACAACGTTAATAAAAATATTTTGTTAAAAGAAACGCCCCTAGATACAAGAACCCAATGCAGTGCCTGCGCAACTTACAGTCTTAGAACTTCTCTTTCAGTAAAACCCCAGCAACTTAAACCCAATACAGTGCCTGCACACCTCAGAGGCATAGAGATTCTGTTTCACTAAAAACACCACCAGCAGCAACAACCAAAGGTGGTGCCTGGATGCCCCAGAGGTGGGGTGCTTCTCTTTCACTAAAAACCAGATCCAAGAACCCAAAGACGTGCCTGCACGCCTCAACGTCATGGAGCTTCTCGTTCACAAAAAACATCAACAGCAGCACACACCCAATGCAGTGCCTGCACACCTTAGAAATGGGCATGAAGGAAGGTTTGGGTCCTGTATCTGAACTGGCTTGGACCACTCAATTATACTCAACAAACAAAATAGTCAGACAGATTTACTTTTGAATTTTCGATACCACCCAGCCTATCAGTTCTGTGGGATCACCTATTTTATTTTAGTATTTTAGTATATTTTTAGAAAAACATTTTATCACTTGATTTACATATATCAGACAGACAGTCATCAAACAGTGAAAAATACATGCAGACAAATAAAATGTGCATAAATGTACAAATGTTCAAGAACCCTTACAATCAATACTATCACTTTTTTAGAAACAACACCAAAAACAATTTAATCAAATACCTAACAATTAATTCACGCTATGGACCAGTCCTTTGTATTAGGTACAAGAAGACAAGTGGACAAACAAATTATGAACCCTGCCTGCCTGTATTACTAAACCGGGGATCAGGAAATGAATTATAGGATTGCAAGACTAGGGATAACAGAATGTATTAAGTTTGAACGACCCTAGTGGCACCCTTCTTCTTTTTCCCAGGCTTGGGGTCAACGCGTTTCGAACCACAATATTAGTATGGGTTCTCCTCAGGACACGGACTGGATGGAGCCAAAACTGAACATGGCACTTGAACGTCACTCATGTGTCGTTGCAGTTAGATGGCCTCGCGAGTGCCGGAATTCTTCACATCAGAATGCGTCGTAAACGCAATTGGTGGAGGAATTTCCATGGAAACTGTAATTCAAGATACCGACCTCGTGGTTCGTTGCCAGATTTCGTGAGCAAGCTTATTGTTCGAAAGGAGCGACCTGCTCTGTTAGATCACAGGCCTCGTCTGGCATGAATACCGACCTTGTAGTTCGGTGACAGATTTCTTAATCAAGCTTATTGTTCGGAAGGAGCGACCTGCTCTGTTTGCTCACGGGCGGCGTCTGGCATGAGCCATGCCAGACGAGGCCTGTGATCTAACAGAGCAGGTCACTCCTTTCGAACAATAAGCTTGCTCACGAAATCTGGCAACGAACCACGAGGTTGTTATCTTGAATTATAGTTTCCATGGAAATTCCTCCACCGATTGCGTTTACGACGCATTCTGATGTGAAGAATTCCGGCACTCGCGAGGCCATCTAACTGCAATGACACATGAGTGATGTTCAAGTGCCATGTTCAGTTTCGGCTCCATCCAGTCCGTGTCCTGAGGAGAACCCATACTAATATTGTGGTTCAAAACGCGTTGACCCCAAGCCTGGGAAAAAGAAGAAGGGTGCCACTAGGGTCGTTCAAACTTAATACATTCTGTTATCCCTAGTCTTGCAATCCTATAATTCACTTCCTGATCCCCGGTTTAGTAAGACAGGCAGGCAGTGTTCATAATTTGTTTGTCCGCTTGTCTTCTTGTACCTAATAAAAAGGACTGTTTCCTAGCGTGAATTAATTGTTAGGTATTCGATTAAATTGTTTTTGGTGTTGTTTCTAAAAAATTGATAGTATTGATTGTAAGGATTCTTGAAAATTTGTACATTTATGCACATTTTATTTGTCTGTATGTATTTTTCACTGTTTGATGACTGTCTGCCTGATGATATATGTAAATCAAGTGATAAAATGTTTTTCTAAAAATATACAAAAATACTAAAATAAAATAGGTGATCCCCCAGAACTGATAGGCTGGGGGGTATCGAAAATTCAAAAGTAAATCTGTCTGGCTATTTTGTTTGTTGTGCACACCTTAGAGGCATCAAGCTTCTCTTTCACTAAAAATCATCACCAGCACCAAGAACCAAATGTAGTGCCTGCACATTTTCAGGGCTAGGGAGCGTCTCTTTCAGCTAAAACCACATCTAGTAACTAGAACACAGTTTAGTGCTTGTACACCTTAAAGGGAGGGAGCTTCTCTTTCACTGACAAAGCAATACTTATCACTACAACATAAAACATGGGGGCAGATTTACAAGCCCCCTGCGCCACCAGTACGTCACTTTTCGTGATGGACTGATGGCGCAGGGGGCTTCTCCATATTTACAAGGACAGGAAAGGCCACCCTGAGGGACTTTTCCTCTCCTTGTAAATACGGCCCCTTCACACGCAGCACTTTGCGTTGAAGGGGCATTCTATGGGTGTTGCTGTGGGTGTTCCCACGCAACACCCATGGAACAAGACACATCTCCAGAATAACGATTTCTCGTAAATCTGGAGATGCGTCTGAATGTAACACCACCCTAGAGGTGGCGTAGGGAGGCGCAACAAGGAGAAATGTTTTAATTTCTCCTAGTTTCTTTTCCTCTTGCAATGCGTGCTGCATTCTACAGCACGTATTGAAAGAGGAAAAAGCCTTTAGTGATTGTTTTTGTGCAGGATGGTGTCCCTTCCAGTACAAAAACAATCTTCCCATGGCGCAGGCATCCTTGCACCATGGTGCAAGGATGCCTGCGCCGGCGCTTGGCAGCTGTTTGTGCGCCAGCACAGGGGAGAGCACAGGAATACAACATATTCTTGTAAATATGTTGCATTCCTGTGCTCTGAAAGTGCCGCAGCGTGGCGCAGCCAAAGGGCTTGCGGTACCACGCTTCGGCACTTTCTCGTAAATCTGCCCCCTTGTGCCTACAGACTTCTGATGTTTGTGAGTATGTGGTATACACAACCCTAGGTTGGGCGACTCTTATTAACAAACCAGCACCCCAATCTAAGAGGAGGGATGTTAATGTGTGTGAAAGTGTGCACACACAACTCAGTGCAAGATCTAAACGTAGTGTCTGCACTACTAATGGAGTCTCTCTTACTTACAAACTAACATCACAGCATGAAAATTAGTGGTTTTACAACTGAGAGCCTTGGAGCGGTCTGTCACTAACTAACCATCCCCAACATGCAGTGGATGTACCCCAGCTAGGCAGGAAGCTTTTACATCTGGAACTATCGTCTCCTGCACAAGTGTCCAACCCAGTGCATGAACACAACAGAGACAGGAAGTTTCTCTCTTACTAACAACCCCCTTCGAAAAACACAGCCTAATGCTGAGCCAGCTAAAATATGATTCAAACCTGTATAAACAATTGGGGATCAATTCATGTTGAATAATTTGATCCATTTATAAAAAAAAACTCAAAATGTTAAAAGATTGTGATCCCTCATTCCAGCAGTGAAAATATATAGCAGTATTTATGGCTCATGTTGGTCAAAATATTGGCTTAGATCACAGAGTTCCAACAAACAAGTGAAGTCCTACCAGCTCCAACAGAATATGATAAAATATGCAGCAGATAAACTAATGTTCTAATCCTGCATTTATATCTGCTGAAGGTAAGTATGCTGTTTGTCTGAGCTGCTAGCACAGAAGCACGATGGAAGGCCTCCTCAAAAACTTAAATAAAGTGTTTTCTCAGTCTAAAAAGAGTTCAAAACTCCTAAAAGTATAAGAGTCTTTGTTGTATTTCAATGCTGTGTTGTTAATCAGATTTGCACTGGTGTGGTTTTCTTACAAGAAACACACATAAGAATAGTTTACGGTTTTAAGAAATAGATTTTCTATTGTCTGCTTTACTAATCATAATTTCCCTCAGCTATTCTGAGATAGCGTTGGTGTTAGTTCAGCACCCAAAATCTAGAATGCAAGCACATACTGGATTATTTATTGTTCAAGTGTATGCAGAGCTACACACACTAAATATCATAGAGTAATGTGCAAAATACAATTTTAAATAACCCAAAATATGTCTCTTTTCTTCTGTACTGCAAACAGCAAATAATTGGCTATATTATCAAAGTACCTTGTTTGAACAAATGCTTTGTGTTTTTTATTGTTGTTACATTTAACTGTGAAGTCATTTCTAAGGCACAATGGACATTTACTTATGTTTCAACAAATGCCTTTAAGGGGCTTTGAACTGTCTTGTGATAATTCGATCAATTAGTGTCTAGGGCACGAAGTGAATAAAGACAGCTGGAAACCTATGAGCAATGCAAGTGTGAATACATGAAAAAAAACCAAATTAAGTCTGACATTTGTAGGGTTGGTTTGAAACATCAGTCTTGAGCCTGTGTGCGATTTGTTCGACTTTCTCTGATTAGAACAATTATTGCAATCATTTGAACGTAAGGTCAGGCATTTAAATGTTTCACAGATGTAATGCACACCTCAGAGGCAGGGTAGCATAGGAGCCTGAAACAATACATGTGCACTTCGTACTTGCTATGCAAGAATCTTCTCTATCACTGGCAAACTGCACAAAATGCTTATGCAAAGAATGTGTACCAGAGAGGCAGGGAGCTTCTCTGTCACTAGCAAACCACCAACTGAGGCAGAAAACCTCTCTGTCATAACAAACCACCCCATGTTCAGGGCCTTATGCAGGGCATGCACACCATTGGGGCAGAAAGCTTCTCTGTCATTAACAAAACCACCCCAAGTACAGTGCTTTGTCCAGGCAGTGTACACAGCAGAGGCAGAAAACCTCTCTGCCATACCAAACCATCCAAAGTACAGAGCCTTATGCTGCACATGCACAAATAATAGCCAAGGGACTTCTCACTAACAAAACAACCCCAGAATAGACCAACCAAGAGCCTGGGAACTTCTGGATCATTAATAAACCATCCCTATCATCCAGAGCTTAACGTATGTGTGCTCACCTCCGAGGCAAGGAACTTCTCTAACTAAAAGCATAAAAGCACAAGATATACACAACCCACAGGCAGGGTGCTTCTCTTACTAACAGACCTGCACCAGAGGCAAAAGGTATTGGGATGGGATGTGTGTGTGTGCTGCAAAGGTTGTAAGTATATGCGTACCAGGCCATCTCCAGCAAAAAACAATCCACTTCTGAAAAGACTGTCTGTGAGCACACACCCAGAGATAGGGAGCATCTCCATCACCAGCAACCCATGTGCACCACCAAAGCCATTAGGAACTCCACACCCCGGAGACAGGAACCTTTTATCACTAGCAAGCACCAGTATGAAATGTAATGCTAGTCAGAGTGTATTTCTTGCAGTATCTAGTGGTGTTTGTTCAATCATGTCTTAGTCTTTCTGAGGAGAATCTGCATGGAGTTTTGTTCACGTGTGTTCTCCATTACCTGACTTCAGCTGTTTGTATTTTTTGATGTTGATAATTTACAATAAAAGAGATGGCTATCGCACATGCCTATTGCTTATTATTGATATTTTCCTATTTAAATGTGGAGTAAAAAATGTTTAAATATATAATTGAGGGGCAGCCAGTGGGGACTTGTGTAGTAATTTGGGCATTATCAGGGGAGGCGGGAGGTAGGAAATATTAGATAGACAATAAAATACCTGAAGATGGACATCCAATCCCAGAGAAAGAGAGGGAGATATTGAAAAGACATAATAGAACTTGAGGGAGATACATCCAAAGCAGAGGGAGAGTGAGCGAGATGTTAAAATGTCACAGAGAAAGGAGAGTACATCTAGTACAAAAGAGAGAGGAGAAATATTACCCTCAGGTATTTTATTGGCTCTTTTTTATCCCCCTCCTGCGTGTCATACATCCAGTGCAGAAGCAAGAGGGATTCGTTTTGAGAGATGTGGAAATATCTCACATACATTCATTAAGTACAGGTAGGAAAGAGAGTATATTAGAGAGACATTTAAATAGATCATAGGTGTAAATCTTGTAGATAAGGGAAGAGAGAAATCTTAGAAAATCATTAGAAAATATCAGGGTTATAAATCCATTATAAGAACAGGAGGGAATATCTACAAAATAGTAATGTAAATACCACCTGGGTATAAATCCAGTGAAGGGGACAGAATGGATATATGAGAGAAAGAAATGTAAATACCTCCTGGGTATAAAACAGTTAAAGGAGGGAGAGGGAACATACCAGAGAGGGGTATTTAAATACCTACAGAGTATAATCCAGTAAAGGGGTGAGAGGGAACTTATTAAAGAAACATTTTAAATGCTCCAGGGTATTTCAACACCAGTTATACGCACCCACGTCAGCCCACCATAAGGGTTGGATTCCTTATTACCAGAGAAATGGAAAGGTTGGAAGTGGAGACTCATAATGTGGGGTACTGCCATGAAAACAGAGTACTCAGGGATTTGGACTCTGATTGCGGAGGATGGTGTGCCCGAGTCCCAGTTCCCGGTATATTGAGCTTTGTTGCAGTCGTTGGGGTCTATATGGGATGGTTGTCATACCCGACCAGACACTGCAAGTTTTGCTTATGTTTGGGGGTGGCCGCAAACGTAAATCATGGCTATACATGTCTCTTCTTTCTGTGACTAATAGCAGACTGTCCACTTTAAGAGCTTTCTGAGATGGAAAGATAGCCAAAGAAATGAGGGATATGGAATGGAAGGCTGTACTTGAGTAACCTCATAGAATCTCCAGGAATACCAGGTACACCAGATGCAATTTAACCATCTCCACGCCACATACCTTACACCGCATAGATTAAATGTAATTGACAGGACAGAAGACAAACGGTGCTTTATGTGTGCCATAATAGATGTAGATTTGCCTTCACATGCCATGGAGGTGTTCAGCGATAATTTAAACAAATGAAGGAGTAACCACTGAGGGTATATAATACCTGCACAATTACTGCGATATTGAGGTGCATGCCCTGCGACCCAATCTGGGACAATCCTTTGTCCTTAGAAGACTCCTCACTCACCACCTGGTTGGTGACATGCTTCATCATCGGGGTCCCACCCGGATAGCCGAATGCCATCCAGGTGTGCTTCGACACCTGATTACAGTGGAACTGGTTATTTTGTTTATGTGTGATATTAAAAAAGGGGGTGTTTTAAAAGTTGTCTCAACACTACCCACTCAAAGACTTTATTCTGGAGTGGTTGGACAACAAGTAAAAGAATATATACAATAATAGTTATATGTGGCACCTTTGCCTAATTAGGTAGGCTGTGGTGTCAGAAACAAGACGTGAGTGTAGTTAAAAGGTAGGTCTACACGTTTCAACATTCGTATGATTGTAGAGGTTTTCGTCAGGACCAATGTGTGACTGGTTGGGTATTCTACACACGCTAAGGTGTATCCGTCCCAAACCTGTTAGTGAAATTGAAATCACAAACAGGTGATTTCTAAAAAGTGTACTCCCTGTAGTCTTGAATTCAAAAACTCGAAGCACGCTAATTCAGTGCTTCATGAGCTCCCCCGAGCTTGCTTTACCATATAGCCACCATTTGTGGCATCAGGAAGTCAGGCTGGTTAGCCTAGCTGCGTTTCGGTCGGGAGCTCCGTAGGAGCGATAACCAGCCTCTAGTGGTCAGTTACTGAAGAAATAGAAACGTGGAGAGAACTGACCTGTGCAGGGTAGAGATTTCCTTGCTGGTCATATAGGCTCTGCCAAAGGTGAAGAATGTGCTCTCCAGACCTGGCCCTAGTGCTTGGTAGGCAAGCCATAGCGATACTCTGGATGTCCATGGAGGGGCTCCTCAGAGTAGATGGAATGAAGAGGTCAAGAAATGGGGGATCTTACGAGGCGAAGATCAGGGGAGACGGCATAAATACCCCATTGCTAAAATGTGGAAGGGGCTGGTAGACTTGTTCACTGGGACTACTGATTGAAGATAAATCCTTCAGACATTTTGCATAGCAAATCCCCAGTAGAGAGCATAGAGGTATTGCACTGTGTCTGACCTGTGGTCAGTAGAGTTAATACGCTGTGGACAATTGTTAAACTATGGGGCAAGTAAGCATTGATGCCTACAGGTGCTAGATTGGGAATAAGATACAGAGGCGGGCTGTAAAGGTTGTTTTGAAGTTCTTGATTTACTGTGTTAACAAGCCAATTTCCAATACAGGTTGTACTATTCGTATGCATCACTAGATGAAATGGTCAAATGTAGAAGATAGCTGTAATGTAATGAAGTGAACCGGGCATATTGTAGCAGTACCTGGAATAACAACGGGACAGAGTATATATTAAACTGGACATCAATGTTTAAATTGCAAATAAAAAACTAAAAGAAAATACTCCAGTTATAAATTCAGGACAGGAACGACTGGGATAACTTAAGAGACATTTAGGGGCATATTTATCAAAGCAAAACCTATAATGAAATTTACCAAGCCACGCCAAGCCACCTCGCCTGGTCTTGCGTGGCTTGGTAAATCTGGAGTAATGCAAGTCAGCGCAAATCGCTGCTTTGATTAACTCTGCCCCAGTGAGGCGTTCCATGAGTGGAGCGTGGATGTTCCCAGCAAAGCATGGCCCTGTGTCCTACCTAAGGGGTAAACCTATCACCATTATAGGGTCGGAACTCAATTGTCCTGTACTGCAGCAGGTACAGTAAACATTTTAGAATGAGGCAAATCCAGTGCGCTCTGTCTATTCGCAATCCATTGTAGGGTAGGGACACTTGCCCGATCCTGATGAATTGCCATAGACACTGCTGGGGAAACAGGCATAAAACATGTTTACGTTACACCACTCTTGTTGAAGCTGTCGAGGTACATTATTTCCTACAACAGTTCCCCTGTTTTTACTGTGTCAAGAAGACCACTCTATTAAAATACTTCTTGTTACCCCTTAGGCTATCTTAATCACCTAATACATCACCCTACACCCACATCCTCATCTACACATCTTTACGGCTAAGATCAGAAGATCTCTGACAAAGCGCCGCCACCGAGGGGCCCATCGGGCATTGCAGCGCAAGCCAGAAGAGGAGAAGGCCTGTGTGGAAGCATGGAGCAAACACAAAGAGATGATAGACGGAGCGCTGAAACTTTTCACTCACTCACCCCCGTCATAGATCTGGGTGGAATCCTTCATTGTTTTTAGCTCACTTCACCACCCCGGTTCAGACCCAGCCGTATGCAAATGATTCTTGACCCTGTTCCTCATGGGAACAGTCCAGCCCGAACTGCCAAGCCAGGTCTTCCCTGAACCAGAAACAAGCATCCTGGGACCGGTTTCGGGGTAACAGCCCTCATCAGCCAAGCTAGCTTGAATCCGGTGGCAAAGTGAGCAAGGGACCCACATCTGGACATACCCTGCCAAGTTAGGGAAAACACAAAGAGATGATAGACGGAGCGCTGAAACATTTCTGACACTCACCCCCAGTCACAGATCTGGGTTGAACTAACCATCGCACTTTAGCTCACTTCGCCACCCCAGTTCAGACCCAGCCATATGCAAATCAGTCTTGACCCTGTTCCTCATGGGAACAGTCCGGCCTGAACTGCCAAGCCAGGTCTTCTCTGGACCGGAAACAAGCCCCCTGGGACCAGTTGCAGGGTTTGTTTGCCCTGAGTTGGAAGGGTATGCCCGGACATGAGTTCCTTGCTCACTTTGCCACTGGATTCAAGCTAGCCTGGCTGAAGAGCGGTGTTACCCTGAAACTGGTCCCAAGAAGCTTGTTTCCGATCCAGTAAAGACCTGGCTTGGCAATTCAGGAACAGTCATCTCCAGATGGATTGTTCATTGTATAAAAAGCTGCTATGGTCAGGCCAAGAGACAGCCTCCAGAGGGCTTGTGAGCTCATTCCACCAGAGCCAAAGCTACTGCTACTGCGTTAGCCCGCAAAATGCTTGTTTTTAGCATCAGCTAAGCTGCAAAGTGAGTGTCAATTCACAAGTTCCTGAAGTACTACTGCCTGTATAGCCAGGTCCTGTGGGAGGAGCAGTTTGCTCATACGGTCCGGCAGGCCTTTCTGGTGTGAGCCATTCCACAGACCTACCACCTCGGGAGGTACTGCAGTGGTATCTATCCACAAGGTGAGGAATCTGATGTTAGAAATATCCATCAGAGGAATAAGCTACTTACCTTCAGTATTGCTCTTTCAGGTGGATACTCTGTCTACCTCCTCATTCCGCACTGACTCACCGTTCTACCTGTTCTATCAAATGGACTCCTGTGGTCCATACTGAAAAGATTCTAATTTAGAGACCTTCACACAGGCATAATCTGACTCTCAAGAGCTCTGCGTCCTATGCCAAAGACATATATCAGAAAGTCGCAGCTATATTGTGGCCCAATGCCATTTCTGTGGTGGGACAGAGCTGACACAAAGCCTCGCAATGCCACTTATTAGCATGTGAGGGAATTGCCGAGAACAATCTCTGGATCTAATGTGGCACCAGGGGGCATTCACAAGGTGAGGAATCTGTGGTTAGCTAGAGTATCCACCAGAAAGAGTGTTAGCAAAGATAAGTAACTTATTTTTCTTCAATACCAGCACAAGGCCCTAAGAGATTAGTGTCCCCCTTTAAAAGAGAAATATTTAGGTACGGTACCTCTCTAGAGTAGAACTCCATTGGAAGAGAGAGAGTGGATATATTATTAGAGATGTTTGAAAATCACTGCCGTATAACACCGGAATAGGAGAATTTTTCAGGGGTATACATCCATTAGTGGAGGGATAGGGGGAATATTAGTTCAAATTGTCTTGGATACAAATTGGCAGGAGGTATGAGGAAGATGGGAAGAGGGTAGGGGGTTGATAGGGTACTAACAATTACGCAGAGGTTCATGAAGGGCTTATTACAAAGTCCTTAATGGGACCCGATTGAAACCAAGTGGGATGGACGAGCTGCTCTTTGCATGAGATTAATCCAGGCAGCTCCCTGCTGCGCCCCTCGGAATATTGGCGCCCTGGGCCTACGCCCACCTCGCCCATGTCTAAGGCCGGCTCTGCATACATCTCAGGTCGGAGTACGGCTTCAGAGACAGCGGGTGCAGCAGTGACACCTCTGGGTGGCAATAACTCAGAAAAGATCTAAACCAGTCAGAAACAGAGACCACTTGCATAATGTGCTTGAGGCAGGTGAGTGATCGACGACATCAGACTTGGCTGAGTGGTCCAGCAGGACAAACGCAGACTCTTGCGCCGCCCCGAGTTTATGCAGCATGCACATCATGGACCTAGAGGAAGGAAGGGAGGCAAGGACAGCGAGACTGAAAGAGAGACAGATAATGTGGATGCGGGAGGGTGGGAGAAGAGAGAAAGAAAGACCTGCAGGCTGCGTTGCGCATTTTTCACAGGGCTGTTTTTGGTTCCCAGTCCGCCCATTGGAGTGGACATGTTAATCGGGGGCTGGATTGCTTGTTCATTTTTGAAGAACTACACATTACATATAAAGCTTCTTCCACGTAGCTGTCCTACTTTGTGGTTGTATGTGAAGGTGGAAGTGTGTGTGTGTTTGGGGGGGGGGTGATTAAATCCCCCAGGGAAGAAAGTTGGGTTTGAAAGATGAGAATTTACCGAGTGGAGCTTGTGAGTAATTAGACAGGCCGACCATGGTGCATTCATATAGTTGCCGAAAAACGTTGAATTTATGAGTGATTTGGAACTGTAAAAGAGAACGAGTGATCTGAGTGTTGGGATTCTAAGCAATTTGAGGCTCACTCTGATGACTGTGCTGGTGATGAAGCCTTCAGGGTTCATATGTTGGCTGATCAGCACCCCCAGATTCTTGGAAGATGAGGGGATTTGCAGTGAATCAAATGTCGATGGTGTTGCACGGGCGAAGGCGCAGTGCACCTGCATTAGCAGCGTTTAGCGTCAATGACTATAGTGCAATCCAGGAGCAGGCGGCTGTGACTGTGAGGCAGTCAGAAGTGCGCATGAATCTTGGAAAGAAGAAGAAAATCTGAGTTTGAGAAGCCAAAAGAGAAAGAGACATGGGAGGTTCTATAAGGAACGAGGAGAAGAGGTTCAAGACATTCAAAGAGGAGTAGGAACAGATACCCTCGAGTTCCCATGGTGAGCATAGAGGTAGGAGGTAATCCAAGTGTGTGCTAGGCCAGTGATGACAAGTGATGGCAGGCATAAGAGTAGTGTAAGGTGGTTAACAGTGAAAAGGGGTTGAAAACGAATATTTCTAATATTTTTTAAAAGAAAGGAAGTTGAGATATGAGGCGATAGTTAACCTGGAAAGGAAAGATCAGTGTTAGTCTGTTTCAGGACAGACCTGTCCACAGACAATCTGAAGCGAGTAGGGTTGTGCCATAGAGAGAGAGAGAGTGATTGAAAAGAGAGGGGAGGCAGAGTTGGCTATTAGAAGCAGGTGAAAACATTGTCATGAGGTGGCGGGCACCAGATGGACTTTTAGTTGTGAAAATAAGAATTAGCTAATGTTATGTTATGTTATGTTATGTTATTAAAGTACTTTTAGAGCGCACTATCACCGATTGGTTGCTTGGCGCTTTGATCAGTGATAACATGAACATAGAGGGAGAGAGTTATGAAAATGCTTGTCTGAAAAGCCAGGTCTTCAAGGCTTTCCGGAAAGAGAGGAGGTCTTGACAATTCCGGGACTCCATCGGGAGAGAGTTCCACAAGCAGGGAGCGAGGGTGGCAAACCTACGACCTCCTGCACGCTTTAAGTTGAAGGTAGGCGACTGCAGGAGGTTCTGATGGCGTGAGCGTAGGTTGCGGGACGGGGTGTATTTGGAAATCAGATTGTTGATGAATAGAGGGCTTTTACAGTATAAGGACTTGAAAATTATGCAGCCAGTTTTGAAGGCACATCGTTGGACCAGCGGGAGCCAGTGTAGTTTCCTGAGGAGGGGGTGGCTGCCTGGCGCCTGGGTTGGTTCAGAATTAACCTTGCAGCATGGTTCTGTGCCATCTGGAGTCGCTTAACTAGGTAGTTGGGAAGACCTAGATAGATGGAGTTAGCGTAATCCAGATGGGATAATACAGTAGCCATCACCACCTGGGTGAGTGCCTCGGGTGTGAGCAGGCGACGTACCTTCCGAATTTTCTTCAGTTGGAAGAAACACTTGGAGACCACTTGACCAACTTGAGTTTTTAGAGATAAGTCCCGATCCACAGTAACTCCTAGTGTTTTAGCTGACAGGGAGGGTGTTGGGGCTTGGCCTAGTTCAGAAGGCCAATAGTGCGGGCCCCAGTGCTTGCTGCTATCGCCAGTCAGGACTAGTTCCGTTTTGCCCGGATTTAATTTGAGCTGATTCTGGTCCATCCAAGTTTTGATGAACCTCATGGTGGACTGGAAGTGCCGTATGACAAAGTAGTTATGAAGTGTAAGAGAGAAGGCTGGGGAGGGGGCTCTGGTGTGGTGGGAAGCAGCAGAGAGCAGATCTTTCTAATTGTTATTGATGTTTTTGAGAAATTGGTGCCAGAACAGGCCCGGTTCTAGCAGGGGGGTGCAGGTGGGCCAGGCCCTGCCAGGGTAGCCTTTTGGCCCTCCCAAGGCCCATCTACAAGTAGAAAAAAATCATTTAAAAACATTTTTATTAATGATCCACGTGGGCCTTGCTTTCTGAGCATAATGTGTTAACTACCACGAAAAACACTAACGCTGTGGCCAACTTGAAGTGCCTGGAGACAGGTGTGAGGTCTGTGGGGGATGGTGGCTGTTAACAGGCACATGTGAAAACCAGGGGTACCTGTGATATGTCTATTGCAGCAAAAGAGGCCCACAATCGCCCATTACACAGTACTTAAGAGATGGCTTACGGCCAAAGCCACTGGGCTTTTGTGATTCTCCAGATTTGGGGGAGTCCGCATAATCATGGACTGGCTGGACTAGCCTCATTGAGGTCCATCATCTTCTGCATCATTTGCGGTTTTTAACCCCAAAAAGTTTGTAGCTCAAAAGGATCAAAATGTACCAAAACCGCTGCCACATATGTTGCCACACAGTGGCAGGCCTGGTTTTAGGAAGAGGCGAGTCACCTCTGTGTTGCTGAATGCTGTATTTAAGTGTTAAACTGATATTAATGAGGTGAAACCTTTGCCCATACACTGTTAACATGTGTAAAATGAGAAGATGGTGACTTCTGCTTCCAAATATACCACACTAGGCCTCATTATTTGCCTTTTCTTATTGCATAATTTACTACACCCTAATGTGGTTCTTCCTAGCTGGATCATTTCAGAGGCCCTGCATATGGCAGACACCGCCGAGTTTTGCCATCGCAAGTAATTATAAATATGTATACAATCCATTTATATCTTAGTTGTGGTTTATTTTATTTTCTTCCAACTGTGACCCTATTCTTAACTTGTATCACTGTATGAAAAAGACACTGCCAATGCCACATGATTTGACTTTTCAAGTTACACTAACAGAACGCAAATACAGTATTGGCAGGTGCAGACAAGTTCCTGTCATTCAAAGAACATTGGGCCTCATTTATGAAAAGTGACGCATCGCTGCGTGAAAACAGCGATGCGTCACTTTTCACTGCGCACTCCTTGCGACATTCCTGATGCGTCATATTTAATGTATGACGCATCATGTCGCAAGGACTTACAGATACGTCAGTATTTCTGACGTATCTGTAAGCGCAAAAGTGACGCATTGCTGGAGTGTGTCACAAAAGTGACGCAACTCCAGCAATGCGTCCTTTCACATGGGGAAAGCCCCATGTGAAAGGGCTTGCGTCAGTCTTACGCCTGCTGGTAGGCAGGCGCAAGATTTTGACGCAACAGCATCCTAAAAGTGACGCAGTGAAATCTCATAGATCTCACTGCGTCACTATTACGAGGCTTTTTGCGGGGAAACGCCCCCTCTGCATACATTATACCTGACGCAGGTATAATGTGGCGCAGGGGGTTAAAAAGTGACGCATCTACCTAGATGCGTCACTTTTTAAATATGGCGCAACAAGGCGCATATTTTACGCCGCTTGTGCGTCACAAAAAGTGACGCACCGGCGGCGCAAAACTGACGCAAGGCCTCATAAATAAGGGCCCCAATATTTAGTAATGCACTCGGTGCCGAGAGGCTCCAACAATGTGTGGCTTCATAAGTTCAACAATTAATACGAAGCCTTTAATTTTCGACTCAAGTTTAGGACAGCAGGTGAAGTAAAAAATGTGGATGTCCTGTCATCAGGAAAAAAATTCTAAGCTCCTAGGTGTCTCTGATCTGGATAAACAATATACTTATTAGGTTTTAAATAATTATGTTTTGTCACATTTTGAAAGGCAGAGCACAACCTGCTTAGTCCACTAATGTTATTAGCTATAGAGTAACCTGTGGATGTGATGGTGTCCTTTAGCCTGAAATCCTAAAAAAAAAGAAACAGGTCCACAACTCCTACAACTTTGAATCCAGAGGATAGTGAACTACATTTAAAAACTCGAATCTTGACAAGAGGAAATGGTGATAAGAATAGGGCAGAGAGACATGGTGGGTAATTAGAGGGAAGTGTGACGATACAAAAAATGAGGGTAAGGAAAAAAGGAAGGATGAGAAAAAAGAATGGCAAGGAAAGAGGGGGATACATTAAGAGTAAAATATTGAGTAGAAAGCAGGATAAGAAATGTGACAGAAGGGCTGATTAGAGAGTAGACGTCGGGTGTGTGTCATAAAGTAGGGAAGTTAATGAAAATGGTGTTAGAGGTGATGAAGGATATAGCCGGAGAACAATGAGAAATGAAGGTGATGGGAATAAGGTGATTGATATACCTGATCTGAGAAAAGGACAGCAGTGAGTAGAGGGAGAAGAGTAGGGAAGGGTGATGGTGGAGGGTGAGGGTGAGGCTGCTAAAATATTAGATGATGAGAAAGGATGAGAAAGGAAGGTAATCGGAGTGGAGGGTAATGAGCACATTCTAAATTATGTTGGTACAGGGAAAGTGGTAGAACAGAAGTGGGGGAGAATGATTGGTGGGGAGGGTAATGGAGACAGGATGATGGAATAGGAGAGACTAGATGGAGAAAGGAAGAAGAGGAGGGAACATGCCAGTCACAATTTAGAAAGGACAGTTCAGTCCTGAGGCACTATCATGAGCTACACATTTCCACGTTGTTCTCTTTAAAATAAATGTTTTAAATACATTCTACTCAAAGGAAAAACTAGTCACCAAATTACGATTCCAGTTGACATCCTCAAAATTGGTGCTCTTGGCACAGTGATTATCGATAAGGTGCTCCCTATGGGAAAAGTGTAACCTTAGACTTCCACGTCAATAGTATCATAAATAAACATTTCTGCAAGTTAGTTAATTATGCGATAAGTGCGTTTATTTTGCCAATTACATTTAAATAATGCGGAAACGATTCATAATGATACATTATTTACATTCATCAAAAGACAAGGTGACCCTACTAAGTGACTGTGCAGTGAGAGTGAATAGTGTGTAAAAAAAGTGTGCTTGTGCTATGTACAGAAATATATACATGTGACTGATTGGGACGATATGTTGTTGTAAACGGCACTCATACTATGAGTGTCAAAAACCTCAATCAAAATTTAAAACCAGTCCACATATGTTATTGTCGGCGTTTCGACCCCTAACACAATTAGTTAGAACCGGGTCATCATCAGGACAGACTATTCACTCTTACTGTGCCGTCACTTTGTAGGAGCACCTTGTATTTTGATAAATATGAATAGTTTGTCATAATACTATGAACCGTTTCTGCATCATACGAATGTGTAATTTGCAAAATAAATGCACACATCGCATAACTAAGTAAACTTGCAGAAAATGTTATTTACAACACTATTTCAATGGAAGTCTAAGGCTACACTTCCCCCTTTGGGACCACCTTTTTTTTTTTTTTTGATCAAGTGTATTTTATTGACAGTTGCATTCAAGTAAAACAGTCCAGTAAGCAGATAGACATAGCACTAGTGCGATGCCGCCCCGAAACCCACTACAATAATCAGAAACTCATTTTCGGGGCAAAGTTCCCTGAGTCTGCACAAGAGGGCTGAAGTCCCGCACGGCGTGCCAACTGTCTTTCAAGAAACCCCCCCTTCGCCCCGCCTCCCAAGAGACCTCCCTAACCCCAACTGCCCTGACCTGAGAACTGACCTCCCCCTCCCCTTTCTGTCCGGTGTGTAGTTCTATGTGCGTGTGTGGTGTACCAGTGTGTCCTCCACTGAATCTTCACTTCTCCTCTCCTGACGACTTATGGAATTCATCAACTAATCTAAGGACTTTAAGATATTTCGGGCAGGTGAGCTCTCGGAATTCTTGGGACAATAGGCAAATCAAGGGTGCCCATGTTTCTTTAAAGATGTCTGAGGTCTGTGTTAAAGACGCTTGTATCCTCTTCATACCCAGCGTATACCACAGTCGATGAAGCCACCCCGTGTGAGAAGGGTTCCTAGGGGAACCCCAGAGAGAAAGAATATGTTGTGTAGCTGCTCCTATTGCCAATCTCGTCTGGTGACCTCGAATAGATTTGAGTGGGAAAGTAAGCTTGTTGGGCAGTCCTAAGATCGCATACGCAGGGAAGCGGGGGATCTCCGTTTTGAAGCATTCATCCACATCACGAAGGACCTCCACCCAGTATTCTAGCACCATCGGGCAGTCCCAGAGCAGATGAAGCATGGTCCCTATGTGCCCACAGCCCCTCCAACACAAGGGGTCGCGTCGAGGGTTGCCCCTATGTAAGCGCTCCGGTGTCAAGTGCCAGTAATAGGCCACCTTAACTGCTGCCTCCCGGCTGGCTACATTACGGGCTGTATGATGCGCCCGGTAATTTACGTCCTGCCATTCCTTGTGGGAGAGTTCCCGACCCAGTTCCCTCTCCCATCGCTGCTGTCCCGCGGATTTAGTTGATGGTTGAGGAGGGGTTAATATCTTGTACAGTTCAGTGATCGTCTTTTTATCTGAGGTTTTGGCGAGGAGCCATTTCTCGTAAGGTTTGAGGGCGCGACCGACGAGTGGCATGGTGTCCTTACCAGTGAGCCAGTGCCTCAGCTGGAAATACTGGTATTTTTGCGGTTTATCGATTGAGTACCCGTCTTGTATGTCCCCTAGAGACATAAAGCCTTGTGTGTCGAATAGGTGACCTGCGGAATTGCATTCGGTCAGTTTCCACTGCGGGAAGGAGCCAGGGGCCATTCCAGGAGGAAATGCCGGGTTTTCGAACAATGGTGTCATCGGAGATGGGAAGGACGTGAGGTCTTTCGTCACCGCTACCGCATCCCAGACCTGTAGAAGTGTTCTGGTGATGGGTGATTTTTTAATGTATGCTGGTCTGTCCGTTCGAGCCAGAAATGGGATCTTCCAAAGCGGCATTCCAGCCATGGCCCAGTCTTGGAAGAGCCAGCGCTTCTCTGATATTGGCCTGGACCACTCCAGTAAGTAACGCATCTGTGTAGCCTGAAAGTACCTTCGCAGATCAGGGACCCCCAACCCTCCCTCCGTGGGAACGCGTGTGAGCAGATCTCGCCGCATCCTAGGGCGTTTGCTTGCCCATACATATTGCCGTATGGTGTCTAAGGGTGGGCGTAAAATCCGTTTCGCGGGCGAATTTGCGGATTTTCCGCGATTTCGCGATCCGCGAAACCACGAATCAGCGGAGACGAATTTTCAGCCAAGCAAGGGTTACAGCAGCAGGTGCAAAAGTTGAACCTAATTTCTTTGTAACCTTTTACAAAAGGGTTACAAACAAATTAACTTCAACTTGGACACCTGCTGCTAATTGCTTCCTGGCGCCTCGTTGCCTACTTGCAACTATTCTCTGACCCTGCTCTGACCCTTGAAGCAGGGTCAGAGAATAGTTACAAGTAGGCAACAAGGCACCTGTCCAAGGAATTAAACCTCATCAGGAAGCACTTACAGATATAAAAAACAGGAAGAAGGGAGAGGATGGCAAATACACCCATTTTGAGTTGTCAGGAGGGGTTAAACTAAAAGAGACCTTTACAGCACAATTTTCATATGCATTTTGCTAAAAATAAAAAGCTGTATGTTCTGTAGGGGCAACTCAGGAATCTGGCCCTTCAGAGATCCGGCCTCTCTTTCTTTCTCTCGTTCTCTCTCTCCCTCTCTCTTTCCCTCTCTTTCGCTCTCTTTCTATCTATCTATCTATCTATCTATCTATCTATCTATCTATCTATCTATCTATCTATCTATCTATCTATCTCTCTCCCTCTCCCATAAACGACTGCATGGGTAACTTCGTTATGCAAGCGGCTTGCGAAGACGCAAAAATCCCGCGAACACGCAAAAAACCCCGTGAACACGCAAGAAAACAAAAATTCGCCCATGATTATTGGTGTCCTGCAGTTTCTTGAGCATGCCTATCGGCGGGGTGATTGGTATGGTTTGAAACAGATATAATACCTTCGGCAGCAGGGACATCTTGACCGCCGCCACCTGGCCTAGCCACGAGAGCGGTTGTTGTTTCCAACGCCGGACATCCTTTTGGATGTTTGCAAGCAATTTAGTATAGTTTAGCTCCACCGTTTGGGCCGTATTGGGTGTGAGTTCGATCCCTAAGTACGGGAGTGCAGTCCGCGTGGCTAGCCCGTTCGAAGTGAGCAAGCCCCTGTTGGCCTGGTGGGCGTTGCACCCCAATGGGAGAACAACAGATTTGCTAATATTCATTTTAAAGCCCGACACCGCACCAAATCGTTCCATCTCTTCCAGGAACGCCGGTATCGAGATCTTGGTGTCGTCGACAGCTACCAAGACGTCGTCTGCGTATAAGCTGATCTTATGTTCTTCGCCCCCAAAAGTAATACCCTTGATGGCCCGATTGTCCCTCACACGTTGGGCGAAAGGCTCTATATAGAGAGCGAACAGTAGGGGCGAGAGCGGGCAGCCCTGCCTCGTGCCGCGGCCTATGGCGAACGGCGTGGAGCTAGTACCATTTCACAATTGGTACACAGCAGAGGTAGCGCTCGGCAGACAGTTCCTTCCAGGTAGCGCTGCTGAAGGGCACCACAGAATATAGCGCTTCAGGCAAGAATCACACCCAGGATTCTAGCGCTTCACAGACAGCAGGGTGCAGGGCTATAGCGCTTTGGCCCACACGAGGTGGGGGCAAGACCAGCAGGTCTAATAACATTCAGTTCAGGGTGCTGCAGTTCAGGCAAATATAGCGCTTCAGAAGGCAGCAACCCCCTCCATTACTTCAGTGCTCTTCGCAGGGTCAGCTAGATATACAGGACAGGTGACACCCCAGTAGCAGGTTAGCAAAGGAGACCCCAGGTGACATCAGGAAACGCAGGGTCAGTACAACGCCAATACCTGATTGCTTCTTCAAAAGTCCTGTGATGATTTAATTTCTTCTTAGCGCTTTAGGTTTCTTGCGCCCTTGTAAATAGAGGCTTAGTTTCTTGGTTCCTTGAAGGGGGGGGGGGGTTAAGTTGCTGGCTGTCAATAAAATTCTCCTCAGCCAATCCCTTCAAGTGGTCCCTGGGGGTTCCCTTCCGCTGGGCTAGGTCAGGGGGGATTTACAGGAGTCCTCAATACTTGTAAGGCAGCACTCTAAGCCCTGTCACTTCCAGTATCATAGTCCCTGACTAGGCCCCTCTGCCTAAACTCCTGCGTAGGTTCCTCACCCAGGTCTCCCCTCAGTCACTCTGACAGGAAAATTTCCCTCCCTTTCCTTCTATAGTGCCAGTTGACAGTTGGTAGTGGCAGTTGGTGTCACCTCACCTCTTCCAGAAGGTTCCAGAGGCTTCCAGGAGGTTCCACCATTCTACCTGTGGGCAGGCTGGCAGGCTAAGATAGATACATTGTTTGGAGGGTTGCAGCCAGGCCCTAGCCACTAGAATGCGCCCACTAAACCCCGCTGCAGCAGCAGTGGTCAGTGGCAGCCATGTTAGGGGTATAAGACACCTGCATCTTAACATCAGTTTCACAGTACACAGGGCTTTCCTCACTACAAAAGGCCTATACATTGTTGTTACCATGAGGGCATTCTGATTTAAAAGGGAAATAAAAGGCGAAAAATTTTGGGGAAAGGGCCAAGTCTCACACATCTCCCCCCCAGCCAAAAGCCAGGGTAGACCGATCATTCCCTTGATGGGCTTCCCTGCTTGGGGCGGAAAAAGGTGGACGCAGGCCCATTACCACCATCAGCTTCTCCCTAATCCAACCACCCCACTGGTGTTCCCCAGTGAGATGCAGCCAGGACGGACCTCTAAACAATTCAGATGTCTCTGGCCCTTGCTCTCTCTCAGAGTGGGGGCAGTAGCCCCAGGCCCGTAGTACCCTTTCCACTCTCCTCCTCAACCTAGGGTCTAAACCCTTAAGTTGACCTGGTGACAGGGGCGAGTCCTCCCTCTCCCTGCACCCCCTCCCAGGGTTACGCACCCTCCCACCTGGAGTTGTACCCCTGAGAGTCACAACCGGGGGAACTCTGAATACAGAGATTCTTCCCGCCAGGTCAGGCAAACCCTGAACCTGGCCACCCAACCCAGGATCTGCGCCCTGTGGCTGGACTGGTGCCAGAGGAGAGCCTTTCCTCCCTCCGCACCCCCTTCCAGGGTTCCGCACCCTCCTACCCGGAGTGGTACCCCTGGAAGTCACACTGGTAGGGTCCATAGTTACCGGTACCCCACCCTCCAGGTCAGGCAATCCCTGCACCTGAAACCCCAGTCCAGGTTCTACACCCCGTGACTGGTCCAAACCCGCGAACCTCGGGTACGCTGCCACCATTGGAAGTACCTGGCACACATGATTTCAAGGTCTTCAGCTCTGTCTCTGTTAGCTGAAGCCTGTGCACCAGCTTCCCTTCCTTCATTGCAAGGCTCACACTCTCCCTTTTCTGCTCTAACCTCTTTGACGACACCCCTCCCTTCCAAGGTTCTCTGGTGTGCCCGCCTCCCTGGGTGTGACCTGCCCCTCCTGTCCCCATCCCCTCTCCCCTCTGGGTGGGCTCCTACCCGTGCCCCCAAAGTGGTACGGAGTTCCTTCTTCCCTCCGCCCAACAGGCACCCCCATCCCATGACAACATTCCAGTACGCCAGGTGGGGACTCAGATAATTCAGGAAAAGGTTCTAGGATGTGGGTGACAGTATAGGTCAAACAGGCCCTGATACACTCACAGGCTAGACAGTGGAGGGGTCAATTACTTAGGCTTGCACACACAATAATTGTGCAGCCTAATTGCTGTGCACTCTGTCCCAATGGAGGGTGCTGCATGGTCACAGGTCCTGGATCCCACCGCTCGACACCAATATGTTGGAACTGGGGTCACCAGTCCCCTAGGGTAGCATGGCACGAGCGGGTAGGCATCCGAAAGCACATGTGTTAAGCGATCATGCAGCACACACTCACACTGAGACAGAAACCTGGGCACGCAATAAATGACTCCACTCCAGAGCTTGTATAAAAACAAGTGATTTGTATTAAGATAAATAATCAGATAGATAGATAGAGCAGGATCAGGGAAATGATAAATTCATTTAGAATACATGTGTCTCAAAACTTGCAATCAATAATGGATGAATAGATATTAAATAATCAATAAATATTAAATATTGGATCAATAAATATTAGTTAGATAAATAGTAAATATTCAATAAATATCAGATATTAGATAAATACATTTTCAGAAAACCACAGGCCTGTCCTTCGCCTTGCTTCTTGACAGCACCTTTAAAAATGCATTAAGGAGACAACCAAATAATATGGCATTTGTTCCTGCAGGTATTTCACCCATGTTTCACCAACCATAAATAGGTGAATAAATAACTGCAGGTTTCAGTAAATATAGCACTGTATAGGAGAAAACATGTCATTAGAATAAACATCCCCTAGTGCAAGTATATCCATCTCCTTAATCAGGAATGACCAATTTATGCATCTCTCCCAGTAGGAGTAGACATTCCCTAGATCAGGGCTACACAGTTCCAAAACAGTAACATCTCCTTGTGTAGGAATAAACAGGGCATTAAGTGTGGAGCAAACATTTCCTAAGTATAAACATCCCTTGTGCAGGTTTAACTAGTTCCTTAATTAGGAACAACCATTTTAGGAATTACCCCTAGTAGGAGTAGGAATTACGCAGTTCAACAATAGACGTAACCTTTTCATTGTAAATATGCCCATTTCAGAAACCCTGGATAGGCATTGCGATAGCCATTCCTTCAGCCGGATTAACACCTTTAGTGAAGTAGGGGTAAACATTTCAACATGAATATCTATCTCCTTAAAAGCTTCCCATCAGTACATTTCAGTAATCCTGTCTGGAAAGAAATAATGTTTCCTTACACAGCAGTAAACAAGCAAATGAGTAATGGTAGGCTTTCACTAAATATGGCACTCAGTGGGAGAAATCATTTCATAAGAATAAACATCTCTTAGTGCAAAATTAACCATTTTTAACAGGCAAGCCTGAGCTTAGAAGACTTGGTTTATGCATGTAAAGCCTTTTAGTAAATGAAAACATTTCTTTAAAGCAAGGAGCATCTCACTCCATAACTGTGGGCATGTGCTCCACCTTTCAACCAGCATGAATAAATATTTCATTATCCAGCAGTCACAGTTCATTATGCAGCTGTTGGCGTTTCCACCCCCAGGCCAGAATCAACATTCTAATTCCTACATTAAGCAGGCATAAACCTTTCAGCACCCAAGAGTAATCCTGTAAATAAGTAGTGGTTATAACACTGGGGCAGGGGTGTAATAAAACTTCTATAGTTCAGAATAGTCCTGGTTCCAAGCAGGAATAACCACTTCAAAACTCTTCCCCAATCATAGGTAACATCCCCCTAATCAGGAGTAAACATTACAGGGAAGGAATCGGGCATAGGCATTTCATTAAGTAATTTTTATAAATAGAACATTACTCATTGCTAGAGAGCAACATCTCATTAAGCAAGCACAGGCCTTGCTTTAGACTAGTAAACCATTGCTGTTAATTAAGGAGAACCTTTCAATAAGCAATTCAGTAAAGCATTCTCAATGAGCATTTTACTATGCCTTGGACTCCCCTATGCAGGGCTAAGCCATCGCAGGTGAACTCAGTATGTCTTTAGGCCTACGCCGGAACCAGGGCCCAAACAGTTAATGAATGGCAAGCCTGTTCTCAGGCATAAACAGTAACTTAATGGCCTCCACGTCACTAGAGGCACTTAGGGGCCAACAGGTGAGCACTTAAGGTCAAAAATACAGCGTTTCTCTGGGGCCTACAAGAGAGCGCTTGGAGGCACAATTTCAGAGCTTCTATGGGACATTCAAGAAAGCGCTTGGAGTGAAATTACAGCGCTTCCTTGGGCACTACCTCAGTTCCTCACATGACAGCGCTTGGCCACAGGCAATGCTGGGGACAGCGCTTCAGCAGGCAATCAGGTTTAGATAATAGCACCCTGCAGGTACAGCACTTCACAAGGCAGCAACCCCCTTCAGTACCTCAGCGCTCTTCACAGGGACAGCAAGGGAGCGTTGGGGGAGCAGGGAGTTAGCGCTTCAGAAGGCAGCAACTTCTAGAGCCACAGTAGTTCTTGGTAACACAGCGCTTCAGGGGGATAGCGCTTTTCAGAATTCACAGCGCTACGATATAGCAGGCAATTTACAGCAGAGGAAGCGCTCGGCAGACAGTTCATTCCAGGTAGCGCTGCTGAAGGGCACCACAGAATATAGCGCTTCAGGCAGGAATCACGCCCAGGATTCTAGCGCTTCACAGACAGCAGGGTGCAGGGCTATAGCGCTTTGGCCCACACGAGTTGGGGGCAAGACCAGCAGGTCTAATAACATTCAGTTCAGGGTGCTGCAGTTCAGGCAAATATAGCGCTTCAGAAGGCAGCAACCCCCTCCATTACTTCAGCGCTCTTCACAGGGTCAGCAAGGGCAGCGCTAGATATACAGGACAGGCGACACCCCAGTAGCAGGTTAGCAAAGGAGACCCCAGGTGACATCAGGAAACGCAGGGTCAGTACAGCGCCAATACCTGATTGCTTCTTCAAAAGTCCTGTGATGATTTAATTTCTTTTTAGCGCTTTAGGTTTCTTGCGCCCTTGTAAATAGAGGCTTAGTTTCTTGGTTCCTAGAAGGGGGGGGGGGGGGGTTACGTTGCTGACTATCAATAAAATTCTCCTCAGCCAATCCCTTCAAGTAGTCCCTGGGGGTTCCCTTCCGCTGGGCTAGGTCAGGGGGGATTTACAGGAGTCCTCAATACTTGTAAGGCAGCACTCTAAGCCCTGTCACTTCCAGTATCATAGTCCCTGACTAGGCCCCTCTGCCTAAACTCCTGCGTAGGTTACTCCCCCAGGTCTCCCCTCAGTCACTCTGACAGGAAAATTTCCCTGCCTTTCCTTCTATAGTGCCAGTTGACAGTTGGTAGAGGCAGTTGGTGTCACCTCACCTCTTCCAGAAGGTTCCAGAGGCTTCCAGGAGGTTCCACCATTCTACCTGTGGGCAGGCTGGCAGGCTAAGATGTATACATTGTTTGGAGGGTTCCAGCCAGGCCCTAGCCACTAGAATGCGCCCACTAAACCCCGCTGCAGCAGCAGTGGTCAGTGGCAGCCATGTTAGGGGTATAAGACACCTGCATCTTAACATCAGTTTCACAGTACACAGGGCTTTCCTTACTACACAAGGCCTATACATTGTTGTTACCATGAGGGCATTCTGATTTAAAAGGGAAATAAGGGGCGTGGCCAAGATGGCGGCTTGGTAGGACGTGTCCCGCGGAGGCTCCCCAGACCCGATCCCCCGCCAGGGATATTTGCGGACCATAGCCCTGACCGAGCCGGCCAAAGCGAGCGGGCAGACACCTGGCAGTCCTCAGTGGCCGGGGAGCCGCTGGCGAGGCCTCAGAACGGAGGGAGGCGCCGAGGAGCAGTGATACCCGGCCGCCGCCGGAAGGCGCGAACAGCCCCGACCCGGACCAGGGCGCCTGGAAGCCCAGCGAAGCCGCACTTTAGCAACGCAGGCACGGGGGAGGAACAACCGAGACCCCCGGTGACACCCGCGTGGGCCAGGAAGCGACGCACCAGGCAGGGAGCCCGGCGGACAGACGGGGAGTGGAGCGGCGCCGGGCCCGCCGACCCCCCAGATCTACGCGAGGCCCCGGCGTGGGCCTAGAGGCGGAAGGCGCGGCCTGAGCACACAACTGGCCGGCTGCAGCAGGGAGCGGGGCCCGGGAGCACGAGTGGCCACAGCACCGGAGGTAGGGAGTGAGGTCGTCCCCCCCCCACCGAGGCGGCGAGAGCTCACGAGGCCCGAGAGTGCAGGCGAAGGGAGAACGGTGGGCAGCCGGGAGTAGCGGTGGTGCGACTGGGGGCCCTCACCCCTCCCTCCCCCCAGCGAGAACCGCGCCGCAGCGCAGGAGTGGAGGCACAGGCCGCCAGCGGACCCGCATGTGGCGGGGGCCTAATCCCAGAGACACAAGAGGCCCCGACCTGAGGCGCGACTGAGCCCCTGGGACAACTGGTGGAGGGACACAAGCTGCTGCCGAGGGGCGAGACGAGACCCCACGCAGCACAGGACAGGAGTGGGTGAAGACCCCGGCGGTGTCTGCGGGGGCCAAGAAGCGCAGTCCAGCAGCATCCAACTGCGACCCTGAGGACAGTGAGGTGCCAGGCCCGCCGGCCCTCGGTGCTACGGGCCGGTGGGGCCGATCGGCGTCCACAGGAAGGAGGTGAGCGGTGTTCAGGGGGAGGCCAGGGAGCGACAGGGGACGCAGCTTGGGGCCCCCACCCCCCCCTACTAGCAACCCACAGAGACACATACGGGGCAGCGGCGCAACTGCACCTTTGGGACGGCCCGAGGAGGCGGCAGGCCCCAGGAGGTGGAGACCCGAGCAGGCGGACTGAGGCCCAGGGTTACCAAGCGGGCGCCAGGCCCCTTACCGCGAGCTGGGAGGAGCAGCAGTAGAGAGGACTTGGGGATAGGCCCCGGGGACACGATATCGGCCTTCCTGCACTACGGCGGGAGCACACAGGGGCCCCCTGCAGAAGCACCTAGAGCATCGGCCGGGCTGCGGCCTGCGGTTGGGTTCGCCATGTCGAACCGCAAGGGGAACCGCAACATCTCGGAGATGCTGGTCAAGGGACCCCCCAAGCCTGACAAAAACCCGGATAAGCCGGCGCCAATGCCCCCCCCCCCCAAGGGGAAAGATCTCCCAGAAGGCGAGACACCAGCCACCAAGGCGTTTATGGAAACCCTCTTCGCCTCCCTGAAAGAAGATATCCAAACCTTCCGGCAGGAAATGACAGGGGAGTACAAGGAACTCCGGCGAGACGTTGACGATCTGGGGGAGAGAGTAGCGGCCAACGAGCTCTCGGGCCAGGCCAGAAGTGAGGAAATAGAGCTCCTTCGGCAGGAGATCGTCCGCCTTCACGACCAGCAAATGGACCTCCAGACCCATACGGAGGACCTGGAGAACCGCTCCAGGCGGAATAACATTCGAGTCCGGAATGTGCCACTCAAAGCGGAAGGAGACGATATGGCTGGATACCTGCAAGCGCTCTTCCGAATGGTGCTGGGGGAAGGAGATGACTTTGTGGTTCGTATCGACAGAGCCTACCGAGTGGGCCCGGCCCGCCGGACCCAGGGCCCCCCACCGGACATACTGGCCTTTCTGCCGGACTACCCTTTGAAGGAGCGCATCTTGAGGGAGGCTCGTCACAAGCAGCCCCTCCGCTTCCAGGACCACAATGTGGAACTCTTTCAGGACTTGGCTGCGACCACCCTACAAAAGCGGAGGGCATTCAGGGTTGCCACAACCTTTCTGCGTAAGGAGGGGGTCCCGTATTCCTGGGGTCACCCATTTTGCCTGGTCTTTAAGTGGAATGGCGCCCTCCACCAGTTGCGTTCCCTACGGGATACGGGATACGTGTGCGGTGCTGGGCATCCCCCATGAAGACCCGCCCCAGGACGACATGGCGGGCCAGCGGTCGTCCGGGGCCGCACCGAGCTCCCCTGGGATGTCGAGGGACGGATGGCAGACGGTGCGTCGAGACAGGCAGCGGAAGACGCCTCTCAAGCCCGACCCGGACACGGTGGCCCTGGAACAAGCCGCGGCAATCCACGAAGTATCAAAAGACACCGGCGCAGCCTCCTGAGTAGATTCTAGTGAAGGTCGTCATCAGCTGAGTTTTGGCTCCTGGACGGGGGAGGAGGTTGGGGGGGCCATGAGCCGCCACTGCCACGCACCCACTCATTGACTCATCTACCACAGGCCTAGACTGTCTCATGATTGGCCTGGGACTATGTTCACCAGTTGGGGGGGGAAGGGCAGGGGGGGATGTTGGGGGGGAAGTTGGGGCGTGGGAAGGTGATGGGGGGGGAGCTCGGTGTGTTCACTCTGGATTAGCATCTGGTTCCTGGGGTTGGGCTGGCTGGGGGTTGCTGTCATGGCTGACGGGACGCACGCACACTCATGGCTGCTGACAGTATAAGTATCCTCTCCCTTAATGTTAAGGGACTCAATAATCCCATCAAACGAAGGGCAGTCATCTCCTTCCTTGAGCGCTCTGGGGCCGAAATATGTCTGTTGCAGGAAACGCATCTGTTGGCGAAAGACTGGCACCGCATGAAAGCGAGGGCCTTCCCCCACCAATTCTACTCCACGACCAACGAGAAGAAGGCGGGCGTAGCTATACTAGTGGCCAGACACTTCAAAGGACGGGTGGGGAATAAAGTGGCAGAAATCAGGGGCAGGCTCCTAGCGCACACAATACATGTAGGTACTTCTTCCTTCACGTTAGGCTCCATTTATGCACCCAACACCAAACAGGAGGTCTTCTTGAAAGGGGCGCTGTCTGAAGCGCTCTCGGGCGATATGAGGCTGGTACTGATGGGAGGGGACTTGAACCTGGTCATGGACAACGAGAAGGATAGGTCTGGGAAAAGATTTGGGGACGCAGGGGCGCTGTCGGCGACCGGGAAGCAGTGGCTGGTAGACAGGGGACTGACTGACATTTGGCGGGACAAACATCTTACTGCCCCGGGGTACACCTTTTATTCTCATGTGCACCACACATATGCTAGAATAGACCACTTCCTGGGTTCGGCGGACATAATCCCCATGGTTCTGGACATCGACATCACACCTGCGGCACTTTCAGACCACGACGCGGTGATCCTTCAACTGACTGTCCCGCGTACCCCTCCACATAGGGGCAAGTGGCGACTGAGGGAAAGTTTACTATCCCGCAAGGGAGTGGTGCAGCAACTGTCCCAAAGCATTACCGCCTACTTGGATCATAACGACACGGGCGAGGTGACCCAGGCGACATTGTGGGGGGCACTCAAGGCGGTCGTTAGGGGCGAAATCATGGCAATCGCCGCTGCAGAAAATAGGGAGCGGAAAGATCGGAGGCGGGACCTGGAGACGCAAGTGCTAGAACTAGAACGGGTTCACAGCCGGACAGGAGCCCCCCGGATTTGGCACAAGCTGAAAGCGGTCAGGGCACAACTGGCGAGTTTGGACCTCGACAGGGCGGAATACGCGGCGCTCCGTCTCCGCCATACGTACTACGTGGGGGGAGACAAAACAGGCCGCTTGCTGGCTAGCAAACTTAAGGCCAAAACCGTCCGCTCCCAGATCCCAGTGATACGCGGAGACGATGGCGGCGAGGTCCGGGAGGATGGCCACATAGCGGAGGCATTCCGAACCTTTTATGAGCAGCTGTATGCCGCCGACCGGACAGTAGGGGAGGAAGCGGGTAGGACCTACCTGGAGACTATGGAGGTCACTGCTCTTAACGACGTGAACTCCGCAGCGTTAGACGCCCCTTTCCGCCTGGAAGAAGTCATAGCGGCCATCGCCCGCCTCAAACCCTTGAAGGCTCCGGGCCCGGACGGCTTCTCCGCGGGTTTTTACAAAACCTTTTGCCCCCTCCTGGCGCCGGTCCTCACAAAACTGTTCAACTCGTTCGAGGGCCAGGGCTCTATCCCGAGGGAGATGTTGGAGGCGGAAGGCGTAGTCCTTCCGAAACCGGGCAAAGACCCCTCGCGCTGCGCTGCATACAGGCCGATCTCGCTCCTCAACGTGGACCTTAAGCTCTTCACGGGCATTCTGGCCTCCCGACTGGGCCCGTGTCTTCCAGGCATTATCGACCCTGACCAAGCGGGCTTCGTCCCCTCCCGGCAATGCGCAGATAACACAAAGCGCATTATGCATGTCATCGATAAAGCTCACGCAAACGCCTCAGACGCAGCACTGCTATCGGTGGACGCCGAGAAGGCGTTCGATAGGGTAGACTGGAGGTTCCTGGAACAGACGCTGGTTAAGTTCGGCGTGGGCCCACGCTTCCGCTCATGGGTGGCGGGATGCTACACATCCCCGAAAGCGACCATCAAAGTCAACGGGGTTAGCTCTAAGCCGTTCGACATCCAGAGAGGCACGCGACAGGGTTGCCCCCTCTCGCCGCTCCTCTTTGCCCTCTACATTGAACCATTTGCCCAGCGTGTCCGGGACAATAAAGCCATAGCCGGGATCAAGTTCGGGGGCGTGGAGCAAACCATCAGCCTCTACGCGGACGACATTCTGGTGGCGGTGGATAACCCACGGGTCTCTTTGCCGGCCTTCCTGTCGGAAATGACCGCGTTCGGAGCTGTGTCAGGCTTCAAAATGAACGTCCAGAAGTCCGTCGTCCTACCACTAGGTAGCAATACTCGACCAGCTAACAGGGCATCGCTGCACATAGGGGGGCTTGAGGTCAGCACCACCGTGCAGTACCTGGGGATAGACTTGACACCGGCGACCGTCCAAACGGTCGACCTTAACTAGTCCAAGCTGCTGTCGCGCGTTCAGGGAGACATTGCGAGGTGGAGGCAACAACCGCTTTCGTGGCTAGGTCGAGTGGCGGCCATTAAAATGTCCCTGCTCCCCAAGATCCTCTACGTATTCCAGACCATCCCGGTCACCCCCCCACTGGGGATGCTGAAGAAGCTACAAGACGCCCTGCACCACTATGTTTGGGCGAATAAAAGGTCCAGGCTGCGGCGCAACCTGGCCACGAGGACGACGGCGGAGGGGGGTTTGGGGGTCCCGGACCTGAGGCGTTACTTCCAGGCGGCTCAACTTCGATTCCTCCTGGAGTGGTCCCGGCCGACTTCGGAGAAGCACTGGTTGTTCCAGGACAGGGCCATGGCGGGCCTGCCCCTCTGGAAGGTTCCCTTCCTGGCGCGTCCGGACAGACCACCGTACCTCAAGAGATCCCCTATCACCAGGACTCTTTTGCAAGTGTGGGATGCAACCGCGGTCCCGAGAGGCCTGACGACCTTTCCATCCCCCATGACGCCTCTGCTGGACAGTCCGGCGTTCCCCCCAGGCAGATCCCCGAGCTCATTCCCTCAATGGCGACAATCAGAATGCCGCTCTGCAGGCCACCTATTCGACACGGAGGGCTTTATGACCTGGGACGTAGTGACGGCGAACTACACACTGGATAAGCCACTCCGCTACCAGTACTTTCAGCTTAGGCACTGGCTGCTGCACGCGGACGTGGCGCCTTTGGCTGGCCGCTCCCTCACCCCATATGAGCGATGGATCATGACCAAAACGTCGGACACGAGGTCCATCACTGAATTATATCAGATGCTATCCCAACCCCTCCCTACGGAGAAATCGGCTGGACAGAGGCGCTGGGAGAGGGAACTGGGGCGCACTCTTTCCGCAAAAGAATGGCGGAAAGTATACTACCGAGCTCACCACACGGCCAGGAATACCGCTAGCAGGGAGGCAGCAGTCAAGATCGCCTACTACTGGCATTGACCCCTGAACGCCTACACCAGGGAAACCCGAGCAGAGACCCTAAATGTTGGAGAGGGTGCGGGCACACGGGGACCATGCCACACATTCTATGGGACTGCACCGCGGTACGGGACTATTGGGAGGCGGTACTCAAGGACATAGACACTCACTTCGACACCGACATTCCACGATTCCCGGCCTATGCTGTCCTTGGACTGCCGAACAGCCTGACGTTCCCACTCAAGTCACTGCGGGGAAGACAGATGGGATTGGCGATGGGGGCAGCAACTCAGCATATCCTGTCCCTATGGGGGTCCACTAGGCAGCCCACGCACACGGGGTGGTTACACAGGTTATGGTACATCATGGGGATGGAGAGGATACAGGCCTCGCTCACTCAGTCATCCGACTCCTTCAGAGAAACTTGGCAGCCACTCATCTCTCTACTTTCCCAAGAATTTACGGAGCTTACATGCCTGAGGTATCTCAGGGTCCTGACACTGGCGGAAGGGTTCAGAGATAATACGGCTAGAGTGGAACACAAAGTCTAGCCTAAACCCCGAACAACCACCTTTAAGCGCTACTAGGAACACACCGGGCGGGAGGGGGGAGGTCGGGGGGATGGGGGGTTGATGAAGGGGGGGTAGGGCACAGTTGGGGTAGGTTGGGGGGGTGGGCCTTTTGGGGGGTTGGTGGAAAAGAGTTCAAGCGATCACCGGGGGGCATACCCCCCACTAAGCGAACATACTTGGGCACCCGGACTCACCTCACTTCCCGGAAGCACAGTGGGGTACTCACCAGGGTTGGGGAAGGGTCCCTCAGCGTAGCCTTTTGTTTCTCCGAATGTTGTATGTACGTTATCGCTTTGTGGAACTCAATAAAATATATTTGATCAAAAAAAAAAAGGGAAATAAAAGGCGAAACATTTTGGGGAAAGGGCCAAGTCTCACACATTTACTTTAACCGTTGCTCGAGGAGCGGTGTAGCAACTTGCCACCCATGCCCTGAACCTCTCGCCCAGCCCAAATCTCTCCAGCGTGCGGTCAAGGTGGTTCCAATCAACTCGGTCGAACGCTTTTTCAGCGACGACCGAAAGAAGGGTTCGTCCGAGGCGTTGAAACTCCCCTTATCAATCAAATGCAACAGGCGTTTGGTATTATCTGAGCTTTGGCGGGTGGGGACGAAGCCTGCCTGGTCTGGCTCTAATATGCCGGGAAGACACGGGCCCAGTTGTGCTGCTAAGATCCCGGTGAAAAGTTTCAGGTCTGTGTTTAGGAGGGAAATCGGCCTGTAAGCCGCGCAAGTGGTCCTGTCCTTACCTGGTTTGGGTAAAACGATAACAGCTGCCTCCAGCATCTCTGGAGGGATCGATCCCGGCCCTTGGAAGGAGTTGAACAGCCTCGTTAGTACCGGGGCCAGGAGGGGGCAGAAAGACTTATAAAAGCCCGCCGAGAATCCATCCGGGCCGGGTGCCGTTAGCGGTTTGAGGCGTGAGATAGCAGAGATCGCCTCGTCTAAGCGGATAGGAGCGTCAAGTGCTAGGGCGTTCGCCTCGTTGAGGGCTGTCACATTAACCCCCTCAAGGTATGCAGTTCCCGCGTCCGCAGCCGTGGTGGGGTCAGCCGCGTAGAGTGTAGCATAGAATGACTTAAATGCCTCAGCTATCAGGTCATCCTCCCGGAGCTCTCGGCCCCCTTCCTCGCATATGAGTGGGATTTTGGCCTGGACGGTTTTCGCCTTGAGCTTATTGGCGAGTAAACGACCCGTCCTGTCTCCCCCTACATAATACATATGTTTAAGGCGTAGTGCGGCGTATAGGGACCACCTTTTTGATAAATATTGTATGGCCCAGTTCCCTGAGTTACTGGGCTGCTTAATTTTCTCTAATACTTGGCACGGTGTGCAGGTAAGGGAAGAAACAGGCTCACATTTGTTGTTTTCCCGGTTGCCAACTTTTGATTGCTCTGCCAATTGTTATGACAGTAAATGGAAAGCAATACACTTTCAAGAACATCAAAAAGTCACACATCCCTTTGCAATCTCTTGAAAATATGCATGTTCCCCATGTTTTTGTAGATCTTCTACATACAACCACTGTATATTCCAGGCCTTGGTGCTGCCACTGTTGAAAATATTGAGAGCTGCCAACAGGGCAGCAGGAGATGCAAGGTCCATTTACACACAACCACTTGCAAAGAAGCAGTTCAAACTTCCTTTACATACACAAAGTTATTACCCAATAGGCAGCAGCAGTGAAGGCAAGGCTGAAAGAAGAGGGTGGGGTGGAGAGAGTCATGGCTTAGATGGAGAATTATATTTCAAAAAGGGCGCGTCAAAGAATAGAGAGTGAAGGGATCTAGGTAAGAAGAGTGTGAGAGGGAGAGAAGGAGGAGGGAGACAGAAATGAAAGACTGAGAAAGAGAATGAGAAAAAAGTGAGGGAGCAAGGTATAGAGAAGGAGGTGGGTGAGGGAAAGTAAGCAAAAGACATAGCAGGGAAACAAAGGTGAAAGGTGAATGAAGTGGAGACAGAAGAATAAGGTGGAAGCAGAAGCATAGTGAGATAAAGAGAGAAGAGATTCAGGCAGAAAGAGAGGAGGCCAAGGGGAGGAAGAAATTAGGGTGAGGTTGAAAGAGAGAGAGTGAGCAAAAGCAAGAGGGGAGGCCACTGCAGGGAAACAGGAGGATAAGATGGCGAAAGAAAATGAGGCTGAGAAAGAGGAGAGTGAAGTGTAGAGGGACGAAGGGAAGGCAGGCAGAGGAGGGTGAGGTGGAGAGTAGGGAGAGTGACACAGAGTACAAAAAAGGCATAGAACCTTGGTACAAAACAAACTCTTAAAAATAGAGTTAAAACTAGTGAGCATGACTCTTCAACCAGCCCCAACCGGCAGAATATGCATCACATCCCCCTATAAGACCATCCAGCATGCCCATCCAGGTCTCTAACACCCGGGAGATGCTACGCAATTCCATTCTTGATCATGGCCCACCCATGCCTCTTCATGGCCCACCCATTCTACTTCACGGCCCGGGCCAACCCATGCTCCTACATGGCCCACCCATGCTCCTACATTTCATTTTCATTTCATTTTGGAATTTTGTAAAGCGCTTGGTAACGCACACCGGCGTGTCCCCGCGCTGAAGAGAACCTGGAAGAGAGTCAGAGGATTATAACAATGCTAGGCGGAAGAGATAGGTTTTGAGGGTTTTGCGAAGTTTAGTCTCAGAAGGTTCGAGACGCATTTCAGTGGGGAGCAAATTCCAATTCTTGGCTGCAAGGAGCCTGAAAGATCTACCTCCCATCCGAGATTTACGGATTTTGGGGACAACAGCCAGACCCATCCCAGAGGATCTGAGCAGCCGCTCAGGTCTGTAGGGAGTAATAAGGCTGTTCAGCGGGCCGGGTGCTTTGCCTCCAAAGATGCGATGGCACATGCAGAGAGCCTTGAAGGTAATCCTTTCCCGGATAGGAAGCCAGTGAAGGGACCTCAAGGCAGCTTTAGAGGGTGCTCTCCTGGGGAGTCTCAGTACCAGCCGGGCTGTGGCGTTTTGTAGAACTTGGAGACGGTTGAGACTTTTGGCCGTAATACCCAGATATAATAGGTTGGCATAGTCAAGTCTCGATGTGACCAAAGCATGCACAAGAGTTTGTCTGGCACCAATCGGTAATAGGTCAAGGACCTTGCGAAGGCTCTTCAGTATCCCGAAGCACATTCCAACCACCCGGTTAACCTGGGGAGCAAAGGATAGATCAGAGTCGAATAGAACCCCAAGATTTTTCGCCTGGTGGCTCGGCGTGGGGGTAGAGCCCAGAGAGTCAGGCCACCACGCTGAGGACCACACAGACGGGCCTCCCCCTACCACGAGCACTTCCGTTTTGGACCCATTCAACTTCAGGCAGTTGTTGGACATCCAGGAAGCAAGTTCCTGCATGCAGGCCCTGAAGTTGAGTGCCGCAGTATCGGGTGCCCGTGACAACGAGATGACCAGCTGTGTGTCGTCAGCGTACGACACTAGCTGGATGCCATGCCTTTCCACAATGGTGGCAACAGGGGAGGCGTAGAGGTTAAACAGGGTGGGGCTGAGGGCCGAGCCCTGGGGAACACCTTGTTCGAGATTGAACACCCGAGAGTAGTGTTCCCCCTGCCTGACCTGAAAGCCCCTCTCAGACAGGAAGGACTGCATCCAGCTGAGTGCCATCCCGTTTACCCCGCCATTGTTCAGACACTGCAGCAAGGTGGAGTGTGCTACAGTGTCAAATGCGGCACTTAGGTCGAGTAAGATGAGAGCCATGGTATGCCCCTCATCTACACCCTGCCTAATGGTCTCAGTTGCCAGGAGCATCGCAGATTCCGTAGAGTGACGCGCCCGAAATCCAAACTGGGTCGGATGGAGAAGGTTGGCATCTTCCAATTCTCCTACATGGCCCACCCATTCTTCTACATGGTCCACCCACCCTTCTACACGGCCCACACATACTCCGACATGGCTCACCCATGCTCCTATATGACCATCCATGCTCCTATATGCGGACACCTATTCTCCTACACAGCCCACCCATGCTGCTTCATGGCCCAAGCCCACCCATGCTCCTTCACGGCCCACCCACACTCCTTCATAGCCCACCCACACACCTTCATGGCCCACCCATGCACCTTCATGGCCCACCCATGCTCCTACATGGCCCACCCATTCTTCTACATGGCCCACCCACCCTCCTACATGGCCCACACATGCTCCGACATGGCCCACCCATGCTCCTATATGGCCCATCCATGCTCCTACATGGCCCATCCATACTCCTACATGGCCCACATAGGCTCCTTCACGGCCCACCCACGATCCTACATGGGGCCATCTATTCTCCTACACAGCCCACCCATGCTGCTTCATGGCCCAAGCCCACCCATGCTCCTTCACGGCCCACCCACACTCCTTCATAGCCCACCCACCTTCATGGCCCACCCACGCTCCTACATGGCCCACCCATTCTTCTACATGGCCCACCGACCTTCCTACACGGCCCACCCATGCTCCGACAAGGCCCACCCATGCTCCTATATGGCCCATCCCTGCTCCTACATGTCCCACCTAGGCTTCTTCACTGCCCACCCACGATCCTACATGGGGCCACCCATTCTCCTACACAGCCCACCCATGCTGCTTCATGGCCCAGGCCCACCATGCTCCTTCAACGGCCCACCCACACTCCTTCATAGCCCACCCACACACCTTCATGGCCCACCCATGCTACTTCACGGCCCACACACGGTCCTTCACAGCCCACCCCCGCTCCTACATGGCCCACCCATTCTCCTAAATGGCCTGACATTTGACGCCCAATCTATGGCAGTGGCGGGGGCTTGTTTTGGGCTTCTGCGTGGCCTGAAGCCCCTGCTGGGTTTTTTCCCTCCAAAAGTACGCCAAACCATTATTCAGGCTACAATTTTGTCTAGACTGGATTATGGTAATTGCCTATACCTGGGCGCGAACAAGGCCAGTGTTAAGCGTCTCCAAAGAGCACAGAATGCAGCTGCCCGTATGCTGGCGGCCCTTCCTAAATCATGCTCTGTTTCCCACATACTTCGGAAACTCCACTGGTTGCCTGTGGAGAAGTGCATTCAATTTAAGGCGCTCTGTTTGGCGCATAAGATCTTGTTGCTTCAGGCACCCGTGGGGCTGGCTGGGCTGCTAGAGTTCTACGTGCCATGGCGTCCTTTGAGATCTGCTGACTCAGCGCTGGTTTGCACCCCACATGTCTTGAAAGCCAGAGCGGGTGGCCGTTCCTTTTGCAGTTTGGCCGCGCAACTCTGGAACTCGCTTCCTGTTTCCATCGGAGTGATCCAGAACCATCTTGCGTTCCGGAAGGCCATAAAGACCTGGCTTTTCCCTGTATTATCCTCCTGCTCTCTGGTTCTTGTCTTGGAGTCTGTGGTTTGCGCTGGGACGCCCCGTCGCTGGGGCAGCTATGCGCATTACAAATTCAACAAATAAATAAAATAAAAATTCTCCTACATGGCCCACATTCCAACATGGCTTACCCATGCTCCTCCATGGCCCTCCCAGACCCAAATCCTGGAGCCGGGCCTGTGGCAGAATCATCTGGTGATAAGAGTTGGGATCTAACAGGGTGATAAGGATCTGATCAAGTCTCTAATGAGGTGCCTGAAGTGACAGGACGAGGGTCTGAAACGAGGATTTGGTAGTGTCAAGAGCAGCGGGTACTGTGGGTGCTATTTGTTCCATTGGCATAGCAAGGCCCTTATGTTGATTTTAAGAGGCTAAATGGGTGGGTTGATAGCCATGATTTCTAAAAAAAGTCCACCTTGTACTCGTCACTAAACATACAATAAAGGTGACACAACCCTGGCTGACCGTTTTATGAAAACAGAAAAAGGACTTGGCCACAACCGACTGTAATGTTCGAGACCGCCGGTCAGCGGTCTAGTCTCCCGCGCACCAGAAGGTGCGCATACGCGCGCGCGTGACTTAACGGCGAGAGTATAAAATAAAGGAGGCGTGGCCTGCGAAGGCAGTCCGGACCACGCGGAAACTACATAGCGTGTCTCGTGTGTTCTTTATGCCGCAGCGCCCGAATCACCGCGCACCTGCGGCCCAAGAGCACCACACCGACCTCTGCTCAGGAGTGCAGGCACTGACGGTGTCCAGCAGCAACTGTGAGAGAGTGATGCAGGAAGACAGGACTAGTAAAAAGCAGGGCAGCCTATCGCCTCTTACGCTCATGTCACTCACAGCAAACAAATCCTACCAATATTTGTGTCCCTTCAAGGGTTCACCTTGAAGCAGCATCCACCTTAAAGGAAGTCGGCCTGAACCTAAGGGCACCAATGAAAACTCTCAAAGCTAGCTGGGGAAACTCCCCATATACCAGGCAGCATCTGAACATGGGCACCCTAAATTCAGAAAACAGCAAACCTTCTTAATCCACAGCTCACTGCCAGTCCTCCCACACCAATCTCAGGCCTGGCCTACTTTAGAAATCATAATATTCAATTTATAATATCATACACAACAAAGTGTTTTCCTGTATGTGTTGAAAACAAGACGTACTCGTTTTTTTTTGTTCAATACATTTATTAGGATTAAACGAGCATACAAACATTTGAATATCATAAAGGTGATACATATGAGGAAAAATTTGAAGAAAAAGAATAAAATAGCAATCCTGAGAAAAGCTAATATGAAATCATCGTGAATTACTACTGAGATATAATATAATGTGGAAACCAAAAAAAAAAAAAAGTGATACAGATCAGAGTTATCACCATGGGGTAAAAAAGAGATTTGAGAAAGGGAAGAAAAAAGAACAGAAAGAAAAAGAAAGGAAAGGAAAGAGGAAGAGACAGATGGGACATTGAAGAGAGGGAAAGGAAGAAAAGAAGGGAAACGGAAGAAAGGAAGGAATCTTCTGTGAAGCTACACCTGGACACAATGACAACACTCACATAGAGGAATCAAAAGGATATTGAGCAACCAAACCCTTAGAAGCTAAATCCATATATGAATCTAAAGTTCTCCAGACACCACTAGAAATTGAGGGAGAAAGATGAGCTTCATCAACTGAGGTGTGTACACCTCTCAAATATGAGACCCAGCCCACCAAGTGTGATAAGAGACCGAGGAAAAAGATTTCCATTCCATAAGAATGACGTACTCGTTTTAAAGGCCTCTTAAAAGGAAAGACAGAGCCATAAGAGCTTTAGATCTTGTAAAGTGTATGGAGAGCACAATATAAATACAAGATGTTCCTAGATACGCACATACAAACGTGTGATAACTGCTGAGCCATTTCACTCAACACTTACATGTGTAGGATGTTGCCCACGAATAAAAATACTGGCGCACATTAAAGAACTGCAAAAGTACATCATCTATTTGCACGAAAACAGATCCATTAACCCGCTGGAACGGATATGTTGCAGAACAACTTAATACTTGAATGTAGAAGGCGTCCCGGCCTGTAGTCCGATGCCACAAATACGAAGCCCCTGGTCTTCCACTTCTACGAAGTCTTTGAACTTCTTGCCGGAGAATTAGCGCCATCTAGAGGACGAGTTTCGGATTTCCTGTGCAGCCGAAGATGGCGTTAATGCGTTACTTAGTTGCACCACTCTGGGCAGTTTCCTTCCTCGAGATCGATAGGGCATCCTCCTTCGCATCAGTAGCCTCGGTTCCGTAATGGCTAGTGTTAGTGCTCACGTTGTTACAACAAGCACTGGCAACGCCAATAAATCTTGCCTCTGCTGTTGTGGTTGTTCAGTATGTTTAAAGTTGTATTCTAAGGTGCTTTGAAACACCTATTATTCTTTTGTTCTTTATTAATGTGTGAGGGATGGTATAAGGTTTGAGATAAAATATTAAATGGAAGGGAGGTAGCAAAACAAACAATGGCTGTCTTAAAAAAGTATTAAGATATAGTGAACACAGTACTTTTAACAGGGGTTTGGGCATGCCAAATAAAGAGAATAGGATGGGTAGTGGCAGGTAATAAGTAAGGTGGATAATGGGTGGTGTGATCGTAAATATGCATCACGTTTAGTGGAATAGACCTGTTTAATATTAATTTATGAAATAATTTAAATCGATTGAAATTATTGTGATTATGGTGCAAAATAATTAAAAGGTTAACGAAATTTCCCCTGTAACATTGCAAGTGAAGTGAAGTGGGAAACTCATTTTCTGATCTCAAAGGAAACTGAATGGACAGAGTGTGTATATAACAGGCAAGCAGATCCCCTAATTTGATAACGGGTGCTTGAGCTAAAAATTAATGCTATTTGTTTTTAAATGCCCAGCAAACATGCTCGTGAAGCTCGTTTTTTGGCAGAGTAAAGTTGAAAATAAAACTTAGGTTGAGGTGCAGGTGCAAATATTATTTAAAGGTATCTAACATAACAAATGAAAGGCTTTGTCCAAGGTCTGATGAATGTAAATTTGAAGCTGAATGTACTTTTTGCCCTCTTGGTTGCTTTAGGGACACCCATAAACTGATTGATATAAGTGAAGGGTACCATTTTCTTCTATACCTTGCACACATTCTGTGCTTCTGCAGTCACGACTCTTATTTAAAGCTGCGTAGCAAGAGTATTAAAAGGCAGCATTATTGGAGGGGAATAACATTTAGACTGTGGTTGACATGCAGTTGAAAATATTGCTTAAAACTGACTAACAAAATAATTGGAAGGCTGCATTGTTCCAGGTGGAACAAAGGTACATAAACAAGCCCTCACATGCAAGGTCCGTTTCGTTTAAGATAAGAATATGGGCTTCCCATTCTGCTTTCACTTACAATGTTAGGAGTGGGGACTGGATTCATCTTTTTTTACATGTCTACATTAACTAATTGGCACCACAATCACAAGAAGTTGTGGTGCTGGAGTGACTAGTATTGGGTTCCCCAGATTTGAAGGCTACAGCTCTTCACTCAATGAAACACAGAGCAATGCAGGTCTCCTTATCTGCAGATCAGTGGCCTTTGAAGCCGGGGAACCTGCAGAAGTCCAGCACCAGCATTGGAAGCACACTTTCTTATCTCAAAGGAAATGAAATGCAACTGAGGGTGTGTATAACAGGCAAGCAGTTTCCCAAAGGTGATAGCAAGTGTGTTTGAGCAGAGAATAAGCAAACACTCACATGCAAGGTCCCTTCGCAGTCACACATTAAACACATAAACTCAGGTAAATGACAATTATTGAAAAGAAACACAGTAGGGCTGTGCCTGTAGTGCAGTTGCATAGATTGGGGAAAGCTAAATAAACAAGCGGACAGACAATGGGAGAGTGCGAGGAAGCAAATAGCTCCCAAAAGTGTGAGCAGTGGAAGGACACAATTATTTGGGCCATGTTCTAGGGGAGAGCCACATGCAAGAAGTGCCAACTACAGAGCTGACGAGCAGCAAGAAAGCAAACGAGAGGAGCTTTGAAGCCCACCAATTGGCTGTAATGGGAGGGCTTCAAGCCCAATATCAGTACACAAAATGCATGCAATGTCTATGTGAGACCTAAAAATACCATCTGGATATAGAGGTGGGAGGCCAACCAATTAACAGGGCGAGCCGAGCTAAGGGCCTGGCTTGGCTCTTACAACTTGAGCAAAAGCCGAATCCGGAAAAAAGTTCGCTGTGTAAATCATAAAACAAACATCATGTCAAATACGATAAAGTCTCTCCATAATTCAAAAAGCATATTTCTTTAACGTGAAAGTTTTGACATTAATATGTGGCAAAACACTGCACTGAGAAGTACTTATTAAAAACTATAGTTTTTAAACATGAACTTTCTGAACTATTCCTGTGCTATTAGTGGACTAACAGCCTGATTCATCATACTCCCGTTTTGCGAGCCCCTAATAGCGATTCATAGCGAATCGCTATTAAGGACTCGCAAAACGGGATTCATGTAAGAATATGCACAAAAAAAATGCGATTCCTACTAATTCCTTATTTGCGATTAGCAAATTGCTAATCGCAAATAAGGAATAACTCCCCATTCATTCCTATGGGCCAAAAGGCCCAGAGGAATGAATGGGGAGTATTCCTTACTTGCGATTAGCAATTAGCTAATCGCAAATAAGATCGCGATTGAAAGGGTGCCAGGGGTGTCCAAAGGACACCCTGTAGCACCCCTTAAATGCTAATATGAACAGGGGGTGCGCACACACATGTCCAAAGGACATGTGTGTGTGCAACATGCAACTCAGAAAAATGCTTTTAAAAGCATTTAGTTATCGCTATTTACCACGAGGTTTGACCTCGCGGTAAATAGTGGCCCGAAATTGCGATTTCGCAATTTTTAAATGGATGATGAATTGCATTTAAGGAATCTCAAATAGAGATTCCTTAATTGTAATCCATCGCAAATTTGCAAAAACGCAATTACCGATTTTTGCATTTGGGATGATGAATCCCAAATGCAAAAATCTTAGTCGCAAAGGGCCAGATTCTCAGAATCTGGCCCTTTGCGAGCCGAATTCAGCTTCATGAATTAGGCTGTAAGAGACAAGACAGTTGTTGTGAACCCAGTATGTGGCCCAGATTCTAAAGATAGAGCAGCATTATAGTCTATTCAATCAAACGCAATAGGTTTTTGTGCAGCTGGTTTTCAGATCTTATATATTTGAAGGGGCTTTAATATGCGATAGTGAAGAAAAAGGAGGGCAGGTAAAATACAATGTTTACTAAAGATTACACGCTATTGAGATGCCAACCAGAATTCAGACAGATTGAGACAAATGGGCAATGATTAACCCAAACTGGGTTACATACTTAGCACTTAGCTAGACGGATATGAGAAAGGGTTTCCTCTTCTGAAAGGCTGATGGACATAACAAATTGCCCCGCAATCTCCTGGTGGTGAACTACTAGAGGAAAAGGGGTGACCCTTATGAAAGTGCAACTTCATTTCAAAGATAAATGGGCTTCCAGAGTAGAAAAAGAGAATCGCTTTACCCAGGCCTCCATCGCTAACAATCGGTGATAAAAGGCATTCTAGAATGTTCCTTTGTGTGATGATGTTGGCTTGGATTTTGCGATCTATTGTAACGGCATTCACCAGATGGTCTTTTTAAGATGAAAACATACCCTTGTCTATTATACCTGCTCATTCACCTTCTTTTAGGCATTTCTTGTTTTGGGTGTGGTATCATTGTGAATTAGACCTATTTTGGGGATGTAATTTCCAGTGTCGGAGTTGCATATAGCGGAGGTGTTCAGTCTCAGGGAGTCCATAATCTGAGTGCACTTGGGTAAAAGGGATCCCTCCCTCCTCATCAAACATGTGGCCCATAGAGCAGCATTCTGATTGCAGGCATCTCGTGAATGTACCAGGTCACACACCTGTAAAAGGTAGGGCCGATTTCGACTGATAACCTTTAAGTATTGCCCGGCGTTAGCCGCCTCTCATACCACTCGATATTATCAAACAAAGAGGCAGGCGCTGGAGACTGGAGACTGGAACGCAGGAAACAGGAGTTTATTCAGACGGAGCAGAACACGCCAAATCAGTCAACAGGGTATCTTCTCGAGGTGTTCTAACCGCATCTCTGAGGCCTGGCCTCTTATACACAGGTTTATGGTCTTTATTACAGTTTATTACATGTAGCACATTCCTGCAAACACTTTGAAGTACGGAAAGACATCCTCGGAAACCCCGCTTCAAGCCCGTTCCCACATACATTTACAGTAGAAGTCCCCACCCCGGTCTCAGTAGGTGATGACTGTCGCGCAGCTGGACATTCCGCCGGTTCCCGGAATGTTTGTGGCTGATCGGATCTCGTGGGGTGGGGCCTATGATCAGTTGTAGATCCTTTGAAGAGAGAAGCTTCCTACTGTATAGGGGGCAATAAACTGCATCCACAGGGCCAGGTGGCGGCCTGGGAACGAGCAGGACAATCAGGCACAGAGGAAAGGGGGTTCATCAAAAGGATATATGATCATGAAAGGGATGGAGGGAGGTGTTTAGCTGGGAACGGGATGTGGCTCTGAGGCTAGGTCGCGCTGAAAGGGAGGTTTATGGCCCAAGCATGTGAGAGCGGGGGGTTGTCAGCGTGCGGGGGGATGCTTGCGAGGTTGGAGGGGGAGAGAGAGAGAGACGCGCTGGCTATCGGCAGTGGGCAGAGAGGCCATGGCATTCAAAATGGCTGCTACTTAAGCGCACATATGAGCCTGAAAAGGGAGAAGATGGCGCCGATAATGTTGATGTCGCAAACTAGATTTTAACACACCCGGAGTGAAGCCCGGGACTGATCCCTACCCCCCATTGTGAAATGGTATGTAAGAAGTCTACCCCTAATTCTGGCTTCCTTCTGACCCACCTTCCCCCTGAAGGAGCGCAACACGAGAATGGTCACCTCTGCAGTCTTCATGGAAGCTGAGGAGAAAAACGTTTTGGAAAGGCACGTGACCTAAGGCGACCGCAATCTCTGGAGACAAGGTGTCTCCTCAAGAAGACAGATATCTGCCCCTGAATTCTCCAATTAGGATAATACTGCCTGGCATTTTACCGGGTTATTAAGTCCTCTCACATTAAGAGTTATGACTTTAAGGGTGGTAGCGGACATAAGGACCAACCAGGTTGGTGTAGGCTATGGGGCGTAGTGACTGGAGGTCCACTAATTGTAGCAATGGCCCCTGGGAGAGAACTATGTGTGTGTCATCGTGTCGGCCGTGTAAGTGAGTGTAGACCCTAACCATATGAAGAAAACCGAAAAAGGGAACAATTGGTAAACTGGAACAGTATCTTACTTTCAGTCCAATGGTTTAGCAAGTCCGCAGGGTTGACTATAAGGGGTCCGCTAGGTGGCCAGTGATCCCCAGCCCTCTTGCCCCCCACTCAACCCCGTCTGTTATACATAGCTTGGCTGGATAGCCTGGGCCTCTTACTACCTCTATTTTAAATGTATTTTCACTGCACACAGTCTCTTTCTTCTCAGTTACAAAAAGCCTTGATGATAGAGTTGTGAAATTGCTGCAAGTGGGAAAAGCACCATGTTTCTAGTCCAAATCATTTCATCAAGTGGCTGACACCCCCATATATTAAGCCTGAGTCGCAAATAGAGGAGGGCGCTCAGGCAAAATACCAGAGCGAGCCGAGCCATATGCCTAGCTTAGCTCTACGAGTTTATGCTTGAGCCGAGCCATTGAACTGTTTGGCATGTATGTTGTGTTATAAACACAATGTAAAAATATGATACAACCTCATCACAACTCAAAAAGGTGTATTTCTTTACTATGAAGAATCATTTCACCTACATACATCAAATTATATCACTGTATACACAGACATTTATTAAATGTTCGTTTTTAGTTACATTCATGGCTCGCCCCCAATGACAATGCCACAAGTGAACTAAGAGACAAGACAATAATCATGTAAACCGTAGATTTTGCCTATATTCTTTTTACAGATGGATCAACATTAGAGTCTATTAAATCAAACATAAGAGGTACTTGTATAGCGTGCATCCTAAACTCAAGTATTTAAATGTGAGCCTCATGTGATATGTGGCTAGGATCACACAGTTTGGACAAGTAGGGAAGCCGCTATTGTTGCTAGGGGCAGATTTTCTTAGAAGTCAGGCAACGCAGCAGCCATAAATACTGTGCTGTGTTGTGTGACAGGGAGGGAGCAGGAGAGCGTCATATTAGAGAGATATGCCCCTCTCCTCCTCTCTCCCTAGTGCCGGCGCTGACTTCAGCTGACGTGCACTAGGCACACACTTTAGCACATTTCGCTAAGAGGCATTCCTGAGTCTAACATAGGTTTTGTACAGGAAGGGTACGCTTCCTATACAAAATACTATAGCCAGACAAGTTCAAACACTTTTCCCACTTCGTATGTTTGCTGCACAGGGCAGCATGCAGAGAAATGAAAACATTTCTCCTCTGAACACTTCCTTTCAGATGGCGTTAACTTTTGAAGCGAAACCCTGTCTACAATTGTTTGTAAATAGGGTTTTGCATCAAAAGGCATGGGTGATTGCATGGGAATGCCATGTACCACCCATATAATGCCCCCTTGCCACTAGGTAACGTGAAACAATGCTTCAAGCTGCTTTGTGTTTCTTGTAGGGTACTTTCCAACACAAACAAGTTATTTGCAGGAAAGTAAATTGGTAAAAAATACTTTTGTGCTGGTTAGCATCACTTTTGTGATGCTTACCCAGTGCAAAATGTTTTAAAAGCTACCCCGAGGTCACCTGGTTTCACATTTTATATAATTCAGCCACCAGATGCAAAAATCTGTCTCTTTCTGTTTTGTCCTTCATTCTTGGCTCACAAAGGGAAAAACCAACACAGAGATAGCAGACCCGACCCAGGGCACCCAAACTAAAATAACAAACCAAGAATGCATTTATAATAGGCAGACAGTGTGATAGGGTGGCCCACATAGACCAAGGTCACCACCTTTATAGGAAAGAAAGCCTTTGCTCTCAGAACCAATTTGTCCAGAAACAAAGACATAAAACCTGCATCTCGAGCTGAGGTAAGGGCATCAGGGAAAAACTTTTGTTTTGATCGTCAGCAACTGCAATGTGCAGCTGTGCATGGGCTCGAACAAAGGTCATCCAAGAGCGTGCCAGCACAACAACTCAGCAAGGAGCCATCAGGATATTTGTCCTTCTTCAGTCGTGAGTAAAAAAAAAAATGTATGGGTGCTGGCATTGCTGCTCACAGACTTTCTCAGTTTCTGTACCACTCCTAGAAGGCAGGTGCATCACAAAGCTTGTCCACTCAAAAACTCAGCAAGAAGCCAATCACAAAAGGCATGAAGGTAGAGGCTCTGGAGGTTGGGATGCAGAACCTTCCTCTCGACTGCGAGAGGTGCAGGAGAGGAGCACACAGAAACAAAAAAATCAGACCGGTGTACCACACTCTGCCCAACCATTCCAGTGTGACCAAGATCACTTGCACACGTTGCTCCTGCAACTCCCTCAACGGATGTATGGCGTTACAACGCATAATTTTACATCGCATACCATTACAACGCGATTTTTACAACGCAGGATCCATTACAATGCATGCCTTTACAACACATGTCATTTCAAGTAGTGTGGCTCACTGGTTAGAGGCGGCAGACCCGAGAGCAGAGGACGGCCCGGGACCAGGGTTCGAATCCCGGCGCGGCAGGTTTCTGGACCAGGGTCAGCGGACTCGATAATTCTCTCGCCTCGGTGCCCACTCTGATCAGCGATCACACTCGGCAACTCTGGGCATTAGCTTGCCTCATCTTCACTAACGGCCCCACCAGACCGCCGGGGATGCCTGGTCTCACCCTGGAGATACCCATTAAGGGACCATCTCCCAGGGAAGCCAGGAAGGGTTTCGCAGCAGTCGAAGCGCCTTGGGACCCTCCGGGTAAGTAGTGCGCTATATAAATGCCTATACATACATACATACATACATACATAGCAGATGCTATTACAACGCATGCCATTACAACGTAAGTATAGGTAAGTATATCTTTTAAAAAAAATTTAATTAAGTTAATTTAATTAATTAAATTAAATTAATTTAATTTAAATAATTTTAAAATTGAAATTAATGTAATTTAATAAATTTAATTCTATTAATTTAATTTAATTAATATAAAAATAGTAAATAAATTAAATTTAATTAATTTAATTTAATTAATTTAATTTAATTAATTTTAAAATTGTAATTAATTTATTTTAAATAATGTTATTTAATTAATTTAATTTAATTAATTTAAAAATTGTAATTAATATAATTTAATTAATTTAATTTAAATTAATTTAATTTAATTTTAAAATTGTAATTAATTTATTTTAATTAATTTAATTTAATTAATTTAATTTAATTAATTAAAAAATTGTAAATAATATAATTTAATTAATTTAATTTAATTTCATTATTTTAATTAATTTAATTTATTTAAAGTCGTTTTTTTAAAAAAACTGAACCCTAAAAATACCCCTGTACCCCAAAACCCAAACCCAGCCCTGAAACCTAAAAATACTCCTGTACCCCAAAACCCAAACCCAGCCCTAAAACCTAAAAATACCCCTGTACCCCAAAACCCAAACCCAGCCCTAAAACCTAAAAATACCCCTGCACCCCAAAACCCACACCCAACCCTAAAACCTAAAAATACCCCTGTACCCCAAAACCTAAACCCAACCCTGAAACCTAAAAATACCCCTGTACCCCAAAACCCAAACCCAGCCCTAAAACCTAAAAATACCCCTGTACCCCAAAACCCAAACCCAGCCCTAAAACCTAAAAATACCCCTGTACCCCAAAACCCAAACCCAGCCCTAAAACCTAAAAATACCCCTGTACCCCAAAACCCAAACCCAGCCCTAAAACCTAAAAATACCCCTGTACCCCAAAACCCAAACCCAACCCTGAAACCTAAAAATACCCCTGTACCCCAAAACCCAAACCCAGCCCTAAAACCTAAAAATACCCCTGTACCCCAAAACCCAAACCCAGCCCTGAAACCTAAAAATACCCAAACACCCCAAAACATATACCTCAGTACCCCAAAACATATACTCCTATACTCATACTTATTTTTAAAATGACTTAAATTAATATATTTAATTTATAATATAAAAAAACATAAATTAATATATTTATTTATAATTAATATTAATTGAATTAATTAAATAATATTAAATTTAAAAAAATATATATATATACTTACCTATACTTACGTTGTAATGGCATGCGTTGTAATAGCATCTGCTATGTATTGTCATGCGTTGTAAAGGCATGCGATGTAATGGATCCAGCGTTGTAAAAGTTGCGTTGTAATAGAAGTGCGTTGTAAAAGTTGCGATGTAACGGTTGTTTCCCCCCTCAGCACTCGAGCAATCAGAAATAAATCAAAGGGAAATTCATACTTTAGACAAAATGCTTCTCTCACGGCTCCCCACAACAGAAACTGAAGGGCATAAAACAGCGGGCAAGATTGTTTTTGCAAGTAGCAAAAAGGCCCACTGGGGGAGCACCTCAGAGGGCAAAGTTGTCCTGAACCACCACTGGATGAAGCCCTCACTTGTGGTTGGCTAGATGGCTATAACCGAGGTCGCTGGTCCTTGGGGAACCTGTCAGATGATTGACTGTTAGAAAGAAATTGTTAGCCAGAGACCAAGCCAACAGCTTCGGTACCTCCTAGCACAGTGGACATGAGTGCACCTTCCCCTGATTGTTAAACTACTACATCATCACTGTGCCATCCATGAGGACCTTCACCGATCTCTTGCAAAAACCATTAACGCTCGGTGTATCCCCTGAAGTTCAAGCAGGTAGATATGACACCTCTGCTCGACTGGAGACCAAAGGTATCAGCTCTCCTAAATCTCCAAATGAGCACTTCACAAGAGTGTTGAGGCATTCTTCAACACTGTGAAAAATGCAGGTAGAGGGCAGTAGTCTCTAATGCAAGTGAGATTTTCCATCCCCAATCATCACCAAAATTAATTGATGGCTCCGTGGAAATTTAGATGGTGTTCCACAGCCCCCCGGAGTATCACATCTATTGATAGCGGAGGCACCACTAAAAGGGCTGCATGTGCCAACACGCATGAGAGACCAGCTGCATACAGTACACCAGGAGACCCAGAAGCCGTCGAACTGACAGCACCAGAAGAAAAATAAATCTTTTCTCAAAACATCAGAATCGTATACTGAAACCACCGGGGAGGTGAGAAGGCCCGTAGAGATATTGTATCTAGTTAGGCTTCTACAAATAGGAAGCACTGAGAGAGTACGTAGTGCGGCATGGGCAGGTTGATGGAGAACACCGTGTCGAACAGACGGGAGGCGGTGGAATTAGGGCGGCCTAACACCAGTAGCTTTGAGCACACCTTCAACAGCCAGTTGTTGAGGTATGGGGTTACAGATACCTCACCCCGCAAAGATGTGCCACAACCACATCCTCACCTTGGTAAGGCTCGAGTTGTAGATGTCAGTCTGAACAGGAGGACTATGAATGGGTAGTGGGTGGATCCTACCACAAAATACAGGTACCTTTTGTGCAACTGCAGGATTCCGAAATTGAAAATACATGCCCTGCAAGTTAAAGGACAACATCCAATCTCCCTGCTCCAGAACCAACAGAACTTGAACAAGGGATATCATCTTGAACTATTTTTCATTGTGAAGGAAGGCTTTCAAGACCTATTGGTTGAGAATGTCTAAAGACCTTCATCTTTTTTTGGACAAAAAAGTAACAAAAGTAGCAACCCTGTCTGATCTTGTGCTCCTGGACTAGTTCCACTAATCCTTTTCAGAGCAGGTCAAGACATCTTGCTGAGGGATATCAGCATCTTCGCCTCAGATAATTGCGGGGTCTAAGGGATTTGAAGAGGGGAATTCTTGAAAAGGAACAGCTAGCCACGCTCGTCTGTTTGCAAAACCCAGTAGCCATTGGGATCCCTTTCCAAGGTGGCAAGTCGAAAAGACACCCTCCCTTCTGCTGACCATACATGTGCCTAATGAATTGACCTACAGTGGTTTCTCAGGTGGAGGAGGAAGACAATATGGGCTCGATTCCGATCCGGTAAAAGAAATCCCCCGTACGAATCGTATTCGTAGCTGTTTCTGTACGACTCGTAAACACACCGTACGACCCGGCGAGTACGATCCGGACCGGGTGATCAGGAGGCTATTCGTACGGTCCGCGTCAGGTAAGGGCGATTCGTACGGAAAAGCGCTCAATCACATACACACTGTACGCCTCGTACCCCCCATGATCGCCGGGGTACGCGCCGTACCCCTGCGATCATGTGGGGTATGCGGCGTACACCCAGCGTACATGGGGTGCGCACCGTACACCCACCGTACATGGGGTACGGTGCGTACCCCATGTACGCTGGGTGTACGCCGCGTAACCCACATGATCGCAGGGGTACGGTGCGTACCCCGGCGATCATGGGGGGTACGCGGCGTCCCCGGGGGGGGGGGCGTTCTGTACTTGTTTCGGCGCGAACTATGCGTTTACGGCTGTTTCCAGCTCCCGTAAAAAAAAGGGTTGTACGTTGCGTACCCGACACGAATCGTACTTGCTGGGTCGTAAAAACCAGCCGCGAACCGTAGCGATGTCACGTACAGCGGGTTCCGAGTGAGACTCATACGGATATTTTAGTCGTACGAAGTCCTGTACGACTCGTACGGTCTTTGGCTCCTGGTACGGATCGTACTTCGTCGTACGTACGGGGACGTGTACGGGTACGATTCGTACGGGGAAAATTGCTTCGGTCGACGATTCGGAGCGCATTTTACCGGATCGGAATCGAGCCCAATGTGTTAATTAGCCGTGACTTCCCCTGGAAAATCACACTCCTAGTATTGCTGCCGAAACTGGATCCGCTGTTGTATGGGCTGTGAGATTTGATGCTGCCAAACACAAACTCCTTCGGAGAGCTGCAGGACTCCTTGGATTATTGGCTGGAGTCATCGAATGGCCTATCTGTCAAAAATATCCTGCACATCCCCTGAAAATCTGGTGGCCATAGGAAGGCATGCTAGAGAGCGATGGAGGAGCTCATTGAATCTGCCACCAAGGCAAGTGTCCAGACCTGACCTGAGAATTTATTTATCTGCATCCTGCCCATTTCTGACAACCATTGCGAATTGAGGATTGCAAATGAGCTGGCAGATTTTGCATGATCATCTGTGCCATTTCCCACACCACATGGAATGGTAGACAGGTCAATTTTGATAAGCCAAGGGCGAGGCTCCCTGATGGAAAAACTTTTTTCCCCATGGCCTGTGTCATTTTGAGTTCAATGCCTGGTGGAGTCATAGGGAATGAACCAGGCTTCTGCTTGGAGCTGAATGATGCCTGCATGAGGGATAGTAATAAGAACTTTGGGTCCCTGGGGACTGGGCGATCGTGACAAGCAAACTGATGGTTCACTTCCACTGCAGAAGATGGCTTGCACCACGCAATTTAAGTGGGCTCCATCAATGCTTCATTAAAAGTAAACAAGGGATCCAAGGCTGAAGTTGCTGGCCGCATAATGTCAGCGAGAATGTTTGCTTTGTTGTCTTCCATGGGTACGGCAAGCTCCAGAACCTTAGCTGCCAAGATGGCTGTAAATGACACTACTTTATCGGAGAGAGGCACAAACGGACACTCTATGTTAACCTCTGGGGAGGTATCTAGTTCATTTGCGTTTTGAAGCCCCAGATCGTCGACAACATCACTGTTTGCGGGAGGAGATGATTTCCCGCCTCACTGCTGTGGCCATCGTCATCATCATATGCCACAATATCAGGCATCTGGATCTGATTTGAGTCTGAGCCAAATAAGTTGTCCAATTTGTCAAAATATTCATTTATTGGAAGGGGTCTTTACTAATACTCTTCCACAAGCCACTGAGCCTGGTGTCTAGAATGCTTTAGGATTACTTTTGTTTTAGGAAAATTAGTTGTCAAATGCAGCGACTCCAAAAACGGTGTCAGTACCTATGGAAACAGTGCTGGTGCTAGTGGGGGTTGGGGGCGGCATCGGCAAGGCATTTGGCAGATGTACGGCTGAGGCTGGCACCAGAAAAACTCTAGTGCAAACTGAGTGGGACCAACTATTGACTCCTTGGGGCCCGAGGACACACCACCAGGGGTGTGGTGGAACTTCAGGGAGAATGAGGGTGTTGCATGGCCACTCGGGCTAGAGTCTGTGCCAGGATGACATGAACCAGTTTTGGCTCCAAAGACAAAGCCCGAGGTGCTGATTTGTATCACCCGTCCGAAGACCTACAGCGGAAGCGACTCTGAGGAATCCCTCCTCTGTCACTTTTTGGGCTTCTTTTTTTTATTTGTCCTTTGACGTCTTTGATGACTCAGTGGCCAATGGCAAGCAGGTGGATCTGAAGCAGGTCCTAGCTTGGGGCTGACCCCGGGCCCGGTGATCATCATTGGGCCATACCATGATCAACATGGCCTCACATACTTTGATGGCTTTAGTATGCATGAGTTAAAAAATTTCGCATGACCTGGAATTGTGCTTTAGCCCCAGACACCACAAGCACCACACCTTCTGGGGAAGACGAGATAGACATTTGCTTGTATCAGGATTGGCATTGCTTTAACCCTGATTTTTTTAGGGCATGGGATCCTGATAGCTCTGCAGACAAATGTTGTGAGGAAAAGTATTCATACAAGAGCTGTCTAGATCGAAGGGTGCAGAAAAAAAGGAACTAACGTAGATGCGCTGAAGTGGCGATTATATGGCTCCGGTCACGTCCAGGGTGCTGTCCGTCATCTAGACGGAGTCGAACACGACCTCTTGTGCATGAGAGCTATTTCAATTTTCCATGTCTAGTCTGGCGCCTGGGGAGATTCAAAGGGGGAGGAATCTGCAGGTATAATTATCAATCAGTAATCTACTACATCCTTACCACCACTAATAATCTTTAAAATAGTTACACTTATCTTTAGTCAAACAATCGGAGAACTGCTCTAGGTAACCTCGAAGGGATTTTATGATGTGGATCAGCATGGACTTAGGGCTTGCAGCAATGAGCAAGCAATGAGCATTCTAACGAAAATTGCATATACTTTTTTTCCTACAACTTCCATACTTTTGGGATTAGGTCCAAAAATCTGGAGTTAGGAAACGCAAATCGCTGTGTTGTGTTACTTTGCCCTGGGTAGGCATTCCATGGGTGTTGCGCGGGTGTTCCCACACAACTCCCATGGTTTTTGACACATTTCCAGATTTACAAAATCTTTTAAATCTGGGATTGTGCCAAAAAGAAATGCCTCCCCAGAAGAGATGTAATCAGGAGAAATGTGTTTATTTCTCCTCGCTAATTCCTCTTTCTATGCGTGCTGCATTCTGCAGCACACACAGAAAGAGGAAAAAGCCTCTCAGGATTGTTTTTGGGCAGGAAGGTGTCCCTTCCTCCACAAAAAAAATCCGCCCTACAACACAGATACCCTTGCACCAGGGTGCAAGGGTGCCTGCATTAGCGCTAGGCTGCCATAACGGCATCAGCCTAAGGAAAAAAAGGACATGAATGTGCTGTTTTGGATAAATGGCTTGGCAGTTCGGGCTGGATTGTTCCCATGAGGCACAGGGTCAAGGCTGATTTGCATATGGCCATGTCTGAACTGGGGTGTTGTGGAGTGCAAAAAAACGATGGATTTAGGCCCAGGTCTCTGTACTGGGGTGAATGTATGACATTGTTCTGCATTCTGTCCATCAACTGGTGTTTTTGCAATTTTCACCCCGAGTGGGACGGGTATGCTCAGACGTGAGTCCCAGGCTCTCCACACCACTGGAGTCAAGCTATCCAGGCTGAATGAAGGCTGATAGCCAGAAACCGGTCCTTGGATGCTTGATTCCGGTCCCGGAAAGACATGGCTTGGCAGTTTGGGCTGGACTGTTCCCATGAGGCACAGGGTCAAGGCTGATTTGCATATGGCCATGTCTGAACTGGGGTGGTATGGAGTGCAAAAAAACGATGGATTTAGGCCCAGATCTCTGTACTGGGGTGAATGTATGGCATTGTTCTGCATTCTGTCCATCAACTGTTGTTTTTGCAAAAGTTTTGGATAAATGTGGCACATTCCTGCTCTTTCCCTGTGACGCAGGGCAGTGCAGCAAGGCGACTTGCTACGCTGCCCTGCGCTTCAGAATTCCTAAATATGGCCCCTATGTTTGTCATTTAATCACAAAGAGAGGGACGGATGCTTGGTAGGTCCAACATATAAGTTAAAGACAACGTGTATGCTGTTCCTAGGGGGTTGGAAGGAGGGAGGGGGTACCAGGCCATGTCGGTGAGAAGTTGTCTGTAGGTGCTTTGCAGGACCCAACCCCCTAGGAACAGTATACTCTTTGTCTTTAACCTATGCTTGTCATACCACTAAAAGCACAGGCTGAAAATGTCATGAACTGCAAGGACCAGAATGCAATATAGTACCTCTTCTGGGGTTCCAGCCGTGTGGCGCCACAGAATCTTGTTGATGCTCCTCAGGGAGCAGAACTTGACCTGATGAGACAGAAGCAGCATTTCAGGTACCCCAAATCTGAACTGCTGCCTCCTGTTGAAGATGGGCAAACGCCCAGAAAGATATGTCAAGAATAAACCGAAATGCTAGCAGTGCCTGCACCAACACATGGTGAACACTTCCTAGCTTCTGAGTTACTGAAAATATCGTACACTGTACAGTCGTGAACCTTTGCTACGATGCGTGCAGTGTGCTCCCTCCCCCACTGTACTGTTATAGCTCCTCTGGGACTGATAACGCTGCCAACACTTGGACGCGCCTGCGCACTTCGGAGTGGTAATTAACCAAATGAAATACAAGCAATGTTTCTAGCACCTCGATTCTAAACTGCTATTTCCTGTAGAAGATAAACAATCACCAGAAACACATGTTCGGGGATGCATAGAAATACAAGCACTGGCTTTAGCACTTAAGAGTGAACACTTCCTAACTAGTGAGTTGTTAAAAATAGGAACTGCAATTACCAGAATGCAATGGGGAACATTTGTTGTGGTGCCAGCAGTGTGCCCACCCCCTCTGTATTGTAAAATGGAATAGAGACATGCCTGCTGGCAATGCCGCTGATTGAAAACATGGCACGGGAGCAAGTAATTTGCATTACCTCAGAAGGGGTGGTACACCAGGAGATTTTCTACCACCGTCTAACTAGGATGACCATGCTCTGACTTCCTACTGCCTCGTCCAGGTTGGTGGACCCCTGATATGGAAGATGAGAGGCTGAAAGGTAAGACCGTTACCTATGCAGGGGGGATTCTTACACTGCTGGCGCTTTAGAAGGGTGCTCCCAACATTAACACACGCTTCCATTAATGAACAGTCAATGTTGAACAAGTAAAAGTCCTTCATGCCACTTTTTTAAATGTTGATCAGGGTTCAGGAGTAGGGTGCTACCTGCCTAAAAGCGCCTCACCACCTCATCAGAGGTAGCAAGCGCCATATAAATGCAAAACCTTCCCTCTTCTATTCCTCCACTATTCTTTCAATCCAACTAACAGACTAATATGTCCACTGATCAAATAAATGTCCTATTTCCCTATACTAATTACCCTCTAATCCTGTTTGGTTTCCAGAGTGGCATGCTACCCACTGAAAAAGCGATTCGACGCCTACTCAGGGGTAGTAAGCGCTATATAAATACAATTCCAATGTTGATACCTTAATTCTGGGAGACTCAAGAAGGTATAAGGTTGGATCCTGAGCCATCTTGCTGTGCTTAGACCAAGAGTCAGAGGAACAGATAACTCTACTAAGGGAGGAGCATGAGAGTTTTACAAACAGGCTCAGCTACTGCAACAGGAGAGACCTTTGTGTGCCCCTCATTGACCAGGAAAGCATGTCCTCCCAAATATCAGCCCTCAACTACCGGGAACACAATCGATATAAACATTAGATGAAGATGCAGGCTTCAACAACCTCTGGTAGCTGCCATGTCAGAGGCAGGGCAGGATGTCATGTCTGTGAAAACTCTCCACCAGCAAATCATATCTGAAGCACAGCAAGGCCTGCTGAGCTGTTCATCCCCCAGAGATAAATTACATGGGACAAATCTGGTTATCATTTTGTATGCTTTTTAATGCTAATATGTTGAAAGTATCCGTATATACACTTCAGAGATTTGTAAAAAGTGGTTTATTAGTTCCATTTTGTATACAAACAAATGGGATAATGTTAATCAATAAAAATACACATATTGCTGCCAAATGGCTCAAGGGTCCTTTTGTATGACCCTAAAACATACAAAAGACTTTTTCTGCAGTCGTTTGCCTTTGAATGTGGTTGTTTTAAAAATCCAGACATGCACACATCCCCATTGTTCTTGCATTCAGGAACAGCACAGTGGGGATGGAAGGAGGACGCAAGAAGACAGATTTTCGGTGCACTCGCCAGGACCTATGCTGTTTTCTGCTGTCCTTTCTTTGCGAGCAGAGCTTTGTGAATGTGAGGGATCACCCCTAAGAAAACGAGAGAGAAATGCATTATAAACAAAAGTACAGAGAAATGGGCAAAGCAGAGCCAAGCCGTCCAACCTGTGCTAAGCAAAGATGTTCTTTCAGACTTTTCTAAACCTCTTATTACAGGACAGCATGCAACCTCGGAAGACAATGTTGCGCTCATTTCATAGCTGTGTTGCAAATGTTCAATAGACGGGGAAACATTGGTCCTACCTGTAATGATGTTGATGCAAAGTGCCCAGTGACCAAACTGGTCAGGCACTAGGACCGGCCCGAGTGAGGGACGAGGGCAGGCGGAAAGGGAGGAGCTGGGGGACCAAAGAGGCAGTTAGGCGTTGGTCCTACATGAGGAAGGAAGGAAATAAAGGAGCTGAGACATTGATCTGTGTCTTCGTCCAGTCTGTGGGAATAAACAACACTACAACTGGCGACGAAGGTGTCCTTTCCCCATGCGGCTAATTCGGCACCCAGAGGTCATCGACCCACCTGGAGCTCACCCCACGTCAGGAGGTTCGAGCGCGTTGCCAAAAAAAAAGCTCCCACCGAGTGCCCACCTCGGCGGCGGAAGCACGCTACTGAAAGCGCCCACCGAGTGCCTACCTTGGCGGCGGAAGCGCGTTGCCGAAAACGCCCACCGAGTGCCCACCTCGGCGGCGGAAGAGTGTTAACCAAAGCGCCTACCGAGTGCCCACCTCGGCGGCGGAAGCGCGCTACCAAAAGCGCACACCAAGTGCCCACCTCGGCGGCGGAAGCGTGTGGCCAAGGAGAACGCCCACCGAGTGCCCACCTCGGCAGCGGAAGAGAAAGAAAGCTGCCCTACTTGATCGTGACTCAAGCGGTGGATCCTGGCTGCGGTGAGTGAAAACGCCGATTAACTGGGTCCCCGGTGAAGAAACAAAGAAAAACGGACGAAATCTCGCTAGAAACGAGATTCCCGGGCAGCCATCTTGGAGTCAGGCAGCATTGACCAATCCCCTGCGAGGGATCGTCAGCGGCCATTTTGAAGTCAGGCGAAGAGCTTGAAACAGCAAACAAGCACTGGCAAACAACAAACAAGCACTGTCGAGTGCATAAGAAGCATCAAACAAGCACTGGCGAGTGCAACAGAAGCAAAAATAAAGCCCTGGTAAATGCAATAGGGACGCCAAACAAGCACTGGCAAGTGCAACGAAGTAACAAACAAGCACTGGCAAGTGCAAGAGAGACAGCAAACAAGCACTGACAAGTGCAACAGAAGTATCAAACAAGCACTGGCGAGTGCAACAGGGACAAGAATAAAGCACTGGTAAGTGCAATAAAGACACCAAACAAGCACTGGCAAGTGCAACAGAAAGTGAATTAAGCCCGTGAAAGGAGTCAAGAACCACAAGTGTACAATGCCCGACCCAGCCCCCACAAGCATAATGAGAGCCTCATTTCTGCGCAGGCCCGAGCCCCTCGTTTTTGAATCTGGCGGGAGCATGGGTCCGCGATGGCAAGAATGGATAGAAGATTTTGAGGTATTCATGAAAGCATCCAAGGTGACAGACCCCGAAGAGCGACTGTTTGCTCTCAAGAACCTAATTGGCAGGGAAGGTGGACGAATCATAAAAGAACTGCCAGAAGAGTAATCTGAATCATACGACAAAGTACGTGAAGCATTAGACCGCAAGTTCCTACACAAAAGGAACGTCGACTTTGAGCGGTACACGTTCAACCTGGCCGCACAAGAGAGAGGTGAACAAATGGGGGCGTTCGTAACACGTCTCAGATGACTGGCGAAACACTGTGATTTTGACAAATTCTCAACTGAAGACGCCCTGCGACTAAGAGTCATTGAAGGTTGTCTCTCCGAACCACTGAGACACAAGTTGCTCAAAAGAAGCTACGCGTTGGACGAGATCGTAGAGATGAAGAGAGTGGATAAACAAGCTGATGAACATGCGAAGAGAATCGAATCCGGGAAAAGTGAGGGACGGGAACAAATATTCAGGACGCAGTCTCGACAAGTGCACGGACGATCTCCACCACAAGTGCATTCTTCCAGATCCAAGAGACATCGCCACAGGTCAAGCAAAGAACACAAAAACACGAGTCATCAGAAGGGACGATCAGACAGACAACTCAAATGCTACAGATGCGGGTATGATTTCCCGCATGCAGATGCATGCCCAGCACTAGGACAACAATGTCGGAAGTGTGATAGAGACAACCATTTTGAAAGCATGTGTGGAGCAGTACCAAAGAATGAACACAGGGGAAGGCACAGGCAACACCAGCCTTCAAACAGTCGTAATCACGTCAGAGCAGTCCAGGATAGACGAGACTCATCAACTGGGTCGTCACAATCCAGCTGCCACTCCTGCAGGACATGTCAATCTCGGCGGTCGTCATCAAGAGAATCTCGATTGCAATCACACATCTTTCAACACCGGAAGGAATACATCTATTCTGTAGCCGACCCTGATCAGTTTAAAAAGTACCAAAGGCTGGACATCAGAGTTGGCTCTCACCCCACCAAGTTTGTGCTAGATAGTGGGGGAACACTAAACTACTTACCAGTAACGGAATACTGACGCATGAAACCACCGCCAAGGCTGGAAGACGCCCATGTACAAGTGTACACGTGGATGTTAAAGGAGCCACTAACGTGTCTGGGGAAGTTCGCGACCAAACTGTCATACCAAGATCACACAGTATCGGCCTACATCCATGTCATCGAAGGCCCCGAAGCTGACAGCCTCCTGATATTAGCCACTGCAGAACGATTGAAATTGGTGAGTCTCCTATTCAGAGTCACTGACAAACCAGCGCTCATCCAGAAATTTCCGAAGCTTTTTCAGGGCCTGGGAAAAATGAAGAACTGCCAAGTAAAATTGCATATAAACGAATAAATCACACCGGTGGCACAACACCACCGAAAGATCCCGTTCCACCTACAAGAAGCCATGGAGAAGGAACTACAAGACCTGCTAGAAGCGGATATCATTGAGAGAACAGATGGGCCAATGCCATGGGTCTCCCCAGTCGTGGTAGTCCCAAAGAAAGGAGAAACCAGCCGAGTCCGTCTGTGTGTGGATATGAGAGCGCCCAACACGGCAATAGAGAGAGAGAGACATCCAGGTCCTCACATCAGTGACATGATCACTTCACTCAACGGAGCCAAAATATTTTCAAAACTAGACCTCAATAAAGGATACCATCAGTTAGAACTACACGAAAGGTCGAGATACATCACAACATTCTCGACACACCTCGGACTATTCAGATACAAAAGACTAAGCTTTGGGGTGTCACCAGCAGCGAAAATATTCCAAGAGGCCATAAGAAGAACAATACATCACATTCCACAGGTCCTAAACTATAGCGATGACATTCTCGTCTATGGAGCAACGCCTCAAGAACACAACAAGGCACTGGATCAGGTCTGCCAAGCGCTGATGGAAGCCAACCTCACACTCAACCAAGACAAGTGTGAACTTCATAAACCAACACTAACACTTTTCGGACACATCTTCTCTGGAAGTGGCATGAAACCAGACCCAGAAAAAGTTGCAGCGCTAAACGACACACCAAGCCCGGAGGACTAGGTGATGTACAATCATTTCTAGGCATGGCCAGCTACTGCTCCAGATACATACCTGACTATGCCACGCTAAGCTACCCGCTAAGGATGCTCACAAAACAAGGACAGCCCTTCCAGTGGTCCACTCAATGTGAAGGGGCATTTCGAGAGATCAAGAGGACTGTAGAGTCAGCAAAGAACCTGGCCTACTTCGATCCGAAACGAAAGACAGAAATCACGGTGGATGCCAGTCCTGTAGGACTAGGAGCGATCCTCGCTCAATATGACAGAGAAGAAGACAGACGACACATAGTAGCATACGCCAGCAGAAGTCTGACAGACACGGAAAGAGCCTATTCACAGCCGGAAAAAGAAAGCTTGGCTGTTGTCTGGGCGTGCGAACACTTCCATATCTTCATCTTTGGAAAGCATTTCACACTAGTAACTGACCACCAAGCCTTGACCACAATCTTTGGTAACCCGCGAGCAAAAATGCCACCGAGAATAGAACGATGGGGCCTACGGCTCCAAGAATACACTTACAGCATAATTCACAAGTCAGGAAAAGATGCAAACCCCGCGGACTACATGTCCCGGCACCCCACCAAGTCCAGCAAACCAGAACAATCGATTACGAAGTGAATACATTCACTTCGTAATGGATCAAGCGAGGCCTCCAGCTGTTCCACTGGAAGCCATTTGTGAAGCGACGCAAACGGATGCCATCCTGCAAGAGGTGAAACGTCTGATCCAAACTAACAGCTGGAGACACACGAAAAGCAATGAACAAAAAAAAACACGAGATGGCGGCATTCAAACATGTACACGAAGAACTGTCGATAGACGAAAATGGTCTCATCTTACGAGACACCAGAATAGTGATCCCACGACAACTCAGACAAGGGGTCATCCACCTGGCACATGAGGGGCACAGGGGCATAGTAGCCACAAAAAGAGCACTCTGTGAAAGAGTCTGGTTCCCAACACTAGACCTGATGGTGGAGACGACCCTGAAGGACTGTCCGCAATGTCAACTGGTAAGTCGTTCAGATCCCTCTGCACTACTACAAATGTCTCCACTACCAGAGGGCGTCTGGCAACACATTGCCATTGACGTCTTTGGGCCAATCAAATCGGGCCAATACGTCCTGGCCATCATGGACAAATACTCCCGATTCCCCATCGCACAAATGTGCACATCCACGAAAGCATCGAGTGTCATACCGATCCTAGAGGAGGTCTTTGCCGCATTGGGCCTTCCCCTAGTGGTGAAGTCAGACAATGGGCCTCCTTTCAACAGCCATGACTTTGCTGACTTTGCCGGGCACCTCGACTTCACACACCGCAAGATCACACCACTATGGCCACAGGCCAACGGAATGATCGAACGTTTCATGGCCACGATCAAGAAGACCATCCAGCAAGCAGAACTCACTGGAAAGAGCCTTCAGACAGCACTCAACGAGGTATTGCGAGCGTACCGCAATATGCCTCATTCCACCACAGGCAAATGTCCTGCCACTCTCATGCTAGGACGCCCAGTGTGCACCAGAATACCAATGATGAGTATGGCAGGGCGCGAACTGTATTTCGACTCTGATCATGAGGAGATCGCGGCCAGAGACAAGATAAAGAAGGAAAGGATGAAGGACTATGCCGATGAGCGACGTCATGCTACTCCCCCTCAATCCAAGAGGGAGACTGGGTGCTGGCATGACAAGAGCAGCACAAAAAGACTGATTGCCGATACCATGAGGTTCCACTCAAAGTGATCCACCAAAAAGGAACCATGATCACTGCAGAGACCGACGGAAAAAGACTTACTAGGAATGTGACGTACTTCAAAAAGTGCGGACCCAATGTCAAAGAGCTACTGACGAACCGAAACTGGAGCCAGGAGACCCAGAGACACTGCCAACTCACAGTAAACGCGACGTCACGCCCCAGACGTGTGATTACGAAACCGTCTCGCTTTATTGAAGAATTCTAAAGACAATAACTTGCTGTTTTGCTGTGGTGTATATTATTTTGTTTTCTTTTATTCACAGAGGGCGGAGATGTAATGATGTTGATGCAAAGTGCCCAGTGACCAAACTGGTCAGGCACTAGGACCGGCCCGAGTGAGGGACGAGGGCGGGCGGAAAGGGAGGAGCTGGGGGACCAAAGAGGCAGTTAGCTATTGGTCCTACATGAGGAAGGAAGGAAATAAAGGAGCTGAGACATTGATCTGTGCCTGGGTCCAGTCTGTGGGAATAAACGACACTACACTATTTTTACTAAGGGCCTAATTATGAATTTGAAAGTCCAACGGACTGCCCTACCCACGGTGGCGGTGTGGCTACTGCCGCACCGGCGGACAGTCTGCCGTATTCCGAGTTGGGCATGACGCAGCGGCAAATAGACCGCCATGGGTCTGCTGCTACCACCAGGGATCCAAAATCCCAAGTGGCCTTGCATCAGTCTGAGGCCCGCAATATGAAGGCGGTGCCGCTGTGGCACCACCAAGCATATTACGAATTTCCTCACCACCACAATTTTCATGGCGGTGAGTCCGCCATGAAAAGGGTGGCGGTGAGAAAACTAAGGGGGCACTGTGCTTCAGGGCCCAGAGATGCATACAGGGGGGCACATGTGCCCCCCATCTGCATGCACCCCCCAGTTCTTGCTTGGCATGGACTTCACAGTCCATGCCATGCAGGAACACACTTTGGTGGTTCCGAGGTGATGCCTTTCTAAGGTTCACATATGAGCCTTAGCATGGCACTGCCATGGGACCGCCAAGGCAGGACTGCCTGACCTGTATTCTGGTTAGAATCCAGCAGACTGTATTAGTACGGGTTTGGTTATGTAGCAGCGGGGCTCTGTCGTGGCCCACTTCCACACTGCCAAACTCGTAATCAGGCCCTAGGTCCGAAAAAGCTAGCTAGAACATTTTAATATATGACCAGTTATCTTAATAAAGCAATCAGGAATGTAGCAGCACATCTGGGGTAAGAACTGATGGCCAGGGCCGTGGGTGTTGTAAATGTCTCTGATCGAGTTCAGTGGAAGAAAGACTAGGATTGGTTACTGTGAGAAGAAACAACACCCTCTGCCCCAATGCTATGCATACTCCTTTTTTTGTCTTTGGTAAATCTATTTTAATTTATATTATTGTAAAATCAAAGGTGGAAAGAGGCGAAGAAAATGCAAAATACTTGGTGGTGTGTGCCTGCAGGGTGTGTTAGAAGGTGAACAGAAAGCTGGAGCGCCATGAAAAGGACCTTTTTCCACCAACCAATCAAATTCAATATTTTTCTCCCTCTGTTCTTCACCTTCCTTTCTTAGATTCAGGGGTGTATGGGGAGGCTGAAGGCCTGACGCTCAAAATGGATTCCTGAGCAACAATGAGTGTCGCTGATTGGTAGACGTCCAGAGCTGCACTGCAAAGGCTCATTCTGGTAAATTCGGAAGTGACAGAAGGAAGTTTAACTTTCTTACAATGCTACCCCTCCATTGGAGGAAGCTTCATGACAATCATGAATACTGAATAGCGTCAACTTCCAGCGACATCCCAGGATACTTTACAAGAGAAAGGTTGTTTCTTTTTAAATAAAAGAAAAGCAGCTAGAGTCAAAACTTGACATGGCAGATGACTCTCTAATTCTCCCTATCACCACAGCTACTTTTTAAATAAAGAAAAATGAAAAGAGGCGTGCAAACAAACGTGTGTTTTCTTTACATAGAGAGAAAAGCTGCATTGTGTGTTTAAGGACCAAAGCTAACCATGCTGATGCTGATCCTGAAGACAGAGTTTTGCATTTTACTCGTAGTTATTTGGAAGCTTTTTTCAGGTTTCTAGATTAATTGTGGAGGTCCAACTGTATTTGAAATTATTCATGTGGTTAACATTACCACTGAAATGTATACCAGAGTAATAAATATACAGTAACATTATAATAACTCAAAAAAGTAAGTAAGACATACCGGGGTGACATTTGCGAACCCTTACCAGAGGACGAACCAATTTCATCTGATGAGGAATGGGAGGATGATTAGCGTTCCTAAGGAGAGGTTAAGTGGGGGCAGGGGTAGGGACGGTGGGAGAATGTGGGAGTCGGGAGGGATGAAGCGGAGGGGCAGACAAGGCCAGTACCCCGTAGGAATTTCCATGTACATCTATCATTAATACCAACTAGTGTGTGTGACCTTGCAGACCTAAATGCGGAGTAATTTATCTGAAATTTTGCACGGCACAAATTCACTTTAGCACGTGACGACCTACCTGTGATTTCTTTGTTGATTTTTTACGTTGTTTATTGTTGAAAAAACTAAAAACCAAACCTACTCAAATTAGAACATTACTTATGAACAATGCGCCTTCACTAAAGTGCGAATTACCTAAAACACGGAATCAGCAACCAGTATACAGACTTTTCCATTAATGAGGCTATTTCAGTACTGGTGTGGCGGCCGGCCCGTTGGGTTGTAGGCCAGATGCTGTGTACGACTACAAGGAGCAATAAAGGTTTTGGAAAAAAAAAAAAAAAAAAAAAAAAAAGTAAGTAAGTAAGTAATATTTTTCTAAAGGGCGTGAATGCTGAGGCGTCTTAGCGCTAATAAGTGCTATCACTAATCAAGAGACCAGGAGACATACTTCAAACCCTGGAAACAAAGAGCCACCTCTTCAGGGATTTTCTAAAGACCAACCTGCTTGTTTGAGACTTCAGTGGGAATGGCATGGTGTTCCACAGCTTACCGGTCAAGTGGAAAAAACTTCTGCCCCCCCAGTCCTCCAATATGGCTTCTTGGCCTTGTGGATGACCACCAATCAGGCGGTGGATGATCTTCAGTCACATTGAGGGACAAGCCACCTAAGTGACTTCTGAAAGATGGAAGGGGCCGCATTATGGAGGGTCTTGTGTATGATACATAAGGTCTTACATTTTACAATAGCCTGGACAGGCAGCCAGTGTAGGTTCCTAATACTATTTGATATGGGCTTAAAGTTTGGAATTTTTAATAATAAGCGGGCCACCCCATTCTGCAGAGACTGGAGCTTCAACCGCAAACGCTTTTGTGCTCCCAGATAAAGAGCATTACAGTAGTCTGTCTTCAATAGAACCAAGGCAACTATTACTGTTTTTTGTAAGTCTAATGGTATGAATGGAAAGATCTTTTTTTTTTTTTTTTTTTTAATCTTCAAGGTATAAAAAACAAGAAGATGTAATATGATTGATCTGTTCTGAGAAACACAATTGATCTTCGAACATTACTCCCAGATTTTTTACTTTTCGAACTGGGGATGGGTATGGCTCAGAGATGACCGCCCACCATGAATTGTTCCGAAAAGAGTTTACAAACGTGACTAGTGAATAAGAAAAAGTCACTTACCTTTGATAAAGATCTTTCTGGATACAATATCTACCTGCATATTTCTCACCTGTTATATATCCCCTGGCACCAGACTGGATCTGGGAACTTTTTAGAGCTCTCCATCAGCGGTAGGGGTGCAGGCTCTGTCTTGGCACTGCAAGTGACACCAGGATGACGTCACTAGAGTATTATAAAGCCCACCCCTGCGCACTGCGGTCAGTTCACTACTTGCTTTACTGTGCCCTTAGAGGCAGAGACGAGGAAGTGACATCAATTTTAAGGTAATCCACTGCTCCAAGCTAACATCAAATCTTATTTCTGTTGGCCAATGGCCATCCTCTAGCAGGGGGAGGTGGGTAGGATGAGTTAGGAACCTCCAGGTAGATAGAACATTCACCAGAAAGATTACCAAAGGTGAGTAACTTTTTCTAGATCCCTCATCTGTTGAATAGATGCCAAAGCAGTCCCTCCTCCCTAGTGGTGGGTCTGAAGGAATGTCCAGATGAGGAAATCCTGTAGCACAGGGAGTGCAAAATGGCCATCCCTCCTCACCTCTGAATCCAAGCAATAATGCTTAGCGAAAGTGTGAAGAGATGCTCATGTCACCGCAAGTCAAATCTCAGCCACAGAGACACCTCTGGCAAGTACTGAGGTCGAAGACTTCGCTCTGGTCGAATGAGGGCAGACTCCCTCAGTTGGTTGCTTCTAGACAAGGGCGTAGTATATTTTGATGCACAGAAATAAGGAGCTGTGTTGGTACGTCTCAAAAACACTAACGATGCACAGAGAGTGATATGGAGGACAGAGCTGTCTCCAGAAACTGTATGGAGCAGACTGCTGTCCTCTACCGCTAGTGCCCTACTGGCTTATTCTCCTGTAGGCTTGTGACTAACCTCAGGGCGCACTGCCCTCAGTGGAGAGACTGCATTGTGAGGAGTCAGGGAACTAAGTTGTCCCACACTCCTGAGGCATGGGAGAATCTAAACCAATAGTTTTCAGATGAATCTCTTGTGTTCTCATACTGAGCAACTCATCAGAATGGGTCCAAAAGAGACAATCTCAAGAAGGACTTTGTGGGGCATCTAGTTTCAAAACTCAAAGATGGAGCCAGTGTGAACGACTCATGCATATTCTGTGGCAGTATTCATGACTGGAAATAACTGCTGTATCCATAGCACCACTACAAATGTGTTCCCCAATCACCATTACTATCATTCAAAACTTTATTAAAATTAGGACACAAAACCTATGTGAAAAAAGTAGGATGTAGATAACTCCTAAAAGGCCCTTGCACCATGTGCCTACCTCCAATGCTTTGGCATTGATGTTTTTGTCCGATTGAAGTGAATTCATTTAACCTTTTCCTACTCTTCATCACAAGAGAAAGCTAGCTTATCTGCCTGCTTTCATGACATTCCTGCCCTTCTACTTCAAGTAACTATATTTCCATATATTGTACTTGCCATGGCCAACACTGAGGGCCTGATTTAGATCCTAGATGAAGGACTACAGTACATCTGGGTAGAAGAGGATTTTACGTTCTCCACCATGATGGACGGTAGTCTGTCCTACTTAGAGATGACCACCGGGCCAGTGGTCATCTCAGTATATTGAAAAGAAACACTGTCACCATACACAAAGTACCAAACTCTGAAAAAAAATTGTTTTTCAAATACAAACTCTTAAAGTGGGCATTTGCTATAGAAAAACACAAAACTGATGACCGGGTGTTGGTGTATTTTATTTTCTGTCCTTCACCACCAGGTGTTTCCTGGTGGTGACAGACAGACAAAAAATCTGTCAGGCCATTGGTTCGCTATAGAGCGGGTGGTGCGTGACTTTACTCTGAAGGGACCTGCTTTGTCAGGCCACTGGAGGCAGTTTTCTGTGGACAGAGGCAACAAGAGCCCCGATGACAGAAAGCTTATGGTCCACCCATCTCGATATGATCCTGGCAGACCATGAGTTTGGCAGACAGGGTATGCATTTGTACTCTGTCCTTCACACTCTAAATCACACCTTACATACAATCCAGAGTTACAAGGTTGCTTTCAGGAGCAACACCTTAATGAGTGGGATAAAATAAATCCTTCAACCTTCACTGCTCTATCTGCCTCCTCCAATTCAGCCCCAAGTTCATCACTTGGGCTGACTACATCTTTCACAGAAAAAGTAGAGTAGCTCACAGCCATGTAACATGACATCAACCAGTTATTAACGGACCGATTGGTGTATGCCTTTTAAATAAGCTATAAATAAAACAGGACAGATTTATTCAGACTAAACAAAAATGGAGCACGTACCACCACCGGCGATGGTGGCTTTAATGAGGGAATCCAACTCTTCATCACCACGGATGGCCAGCTGCAAGTGACGCGGAGTGATACGCTTCATCTTCAGATCCTTGCATGCATTTCCTGCAAGCTCCAGCACCTGGCAAGAGAGGAGACAAAGCATGATCTCTGGCTGTTCATATTTAATGAGGCAGTTGAGGTGGGGCTCACAAAAAACAGCTTTCCTCCAACAATGCACCCTCACATCAACGTTCACCTGACAGGGAGTAGCTATGGACCTCACTGCTTGTCACCTGGGATAACATTGTCTCAAACATATCTACATCAAAGTTAGGGAAACCATCTGCACATCTTCAGGACACCTATAGGGCATGCAGTCACTGAAATGTTCACAACTCCAAAAACATCGCCAGGTCTAAGATAGTCAACTCACCCTACTGGGACGCAGCTTCAGTTGGTAGATATTTATCTTGCTTTAAGTAATGTAGCTTCAAGTACAAATAAACCTTTGAGCACATGCATGTGGTTACCTGTTGTGATCGCCTACAGTAGCAGATCAGTCTCAACGCATTTTGGTGGCATAGGTAAGGTAAATTTTTTGAGCCCCTCTTTTCCATTTTTGTGTACAACACACCAGACTTATTGAAAACCACCACAGGGGTATGTGTTGGTGGTGTCTGTACACTCCAGTCATAGAGCACTGTAGGTGACCTGTGTGGCCTTTGTATAGAAACAGCCATACTACAGATGTACCACTTGACACAGACCCGTGAGTAGAAAGAGGAGGCACTCTATACGTCCATCCACACTGTTTACCCAAACACACTCCCTGTATTGCCAAATTAGAGTGGAAAATGTGGCACAAGACAGAAGAGCCTAATGGAGTCAAGCAGCGGTGGGAGAAGTCGCCCTCCTAAAACATCCTTTCCCCCTTATATGGTGAAAACGGACTGTCTAGGCAAGATTAGCACCTGCATTCAATCAGGTGAGCATCATTACCATCTCCCCCTCTATCCCTCAATTTTTCAAATATCATTGAGATTTTTGCTGCTGCCTAGAGAAGCGTAGGAAGGAACAGTAACTTCCCAAAAGATAGTTGAGGCCATGGCACTGCACAGAAGAAACTAGAATGCTCATATAAAGAGGGGAGGAGCTCCATCCTCAATATAAAGTAGAATATTGGTCACATACATGTAACTTCAGTTCTCCAGCATTGGAATCCTTCAAATAGTCACGTTTGAATGATTTCCTGCCATCAGGCTAGAAAACTCTGGTAACCTTAAATAACAGTAAACAATGTTAAAATGGCCATCGCTCTCAATGGCATTGTGTGTTTTAAGTAACACAACCACCTCATTTGAAAAATGAGGTGGAAGTGCTGGGCTCTCCTACCCTCCTTCTGATAGAAGTTAGCCTCTGACTTGGGAGGAGGGTGGATCAAATGTGAACACACGAAAGGTACTATCCCGGGAAAACTGGAATAACAGGAAACTAATTTATTCTCCAGCACTGCGCCTTTCATATATTCACATGCATCAATCAGAATAGCAAGCAGGGCAAAGATTTAATAGATCAAATTGGAAGGTGTCTCCTCTTTACTGAAATATATTTGGGAGGACTGCCTTCTCCACTGGCCAATCGGCAGCTACCATGACATCCAGGCAGTAGTGCTTGGTGGACGAGAGCCTGCTCTTCCACTTGGCTGCATGGCAGATGTCTTCAGGGGCACAGCGGTATAAAGGGCAGCTGTCATCACCATGCTTCTCATGAAATTTGCCCTCACTCTGCCCTGGAGTGGACACTTTGGCTTGTTGTGGCGGAAGGTGATGCAGGCTGACAGTCAATGTGCTACACTCTTCTTGAACTTGGGTCTTCCTCTTCCTGGATGGCCCATGGAACAGCTGGTCTGATGAGCACAAATCCTTTACCTTTGCCATGTAAAATCCAATGGCCTGGCGTTCATCTAGTGAGTGCAAAGATCTATCTGCTGTTGTTGTAGGATTGCGGAAAAAAGGTTGCAGAATGACAAAATGTACAAAAACGTGTAAATGGTAGGCTAGAGCTTATGAAGGCAACTGACAAAGACATTTTGGAGAATTATCTCCGATGTTGAGAATAGCTGCATGCTATGTTGGATTGTCATATTGGTCCAAACAAATGAGTAAGTCATTTTAAGCAGTTATTGTGTAGGTGAATAACGGACAATATTAATTCTGGGTCCTGAGGTGGAGAGACCTTAGCTCAGCAGGAACAAGAACAGTGTACCAGGCCTGGATCTAGTTCCTCCAGATTTATATTGTGTAGAACCCAAAGTATAGCTTTTCGACTTTGTGGCAATCAGCGATCCTGGTAGCCATCCACATAAAAGGGAGCAAAAACAACCCTGCTAATTACCGCTCAATTTCTCTATTGGATGGAGCAAGAAAGATCCTGGATAAAGTACTAATACACCGATTACAGGGCTGGCCGGACAGCAATAACATATTGACAAAGACGCAGGCTGGCCCAAGATCAGTACAGTGTATCAAAGCTATACATCTATATCTGACTATGTTTAAGTATAGTGTCGTTAGGAAAAGCGCCCTATATCTGATTTTTGTGGATCTGAAGTCAGTCTTTGACTTCATCAGTTGAGCACTGCTATGGTCATCGATGCATAAGATGGGCGTTGATACTGACCCTCTGAGTGCCATTATTGGTTTACCCACCAATAATACGGCTAGAGTCAAATATGGTTCCTTAAGAGATTGTAGTGCTCTGTTCCTGATCAATCAAGGTGCCAGGCAGGGCTGTGTCATTGTGCCGGTCCTTTTTAGTTTGTTCCTGAATGATGAAGTGGAACATCTGCAAAAAGCTAATGTAGACATACCCATTGTAGGCTCTAGGGTGGGGGCAGCCACACTTGACGAAGATGTTGTTGACTTGCTCTTGGTGGAGCTCCCATTCGTGGCAGTCTGATGGAGCATGATTGAGTGCACCTACTGCACAGTCTTGCTTTCCCTGGCTCCAGGATGTTGATGACACCATCTTTTCTTTGTCCAACCAGACTTCTGCATGTGGGCTCCCCAGTTCCCCAACGACGCATTGGTTTTTATCACTGTCCTTTATCTTGAGGTCTGAAATGTAAAGCCCACATTGATGTTCAATGGAAGCATCCACCATTGCAGCGCTCACTTGAGCCTTCTTGTCACCTGGTCTATGTAGTCCTGTGATCCAGTCATTTGTTGGCTTTGTTGCCCTAGCTCCTGTTGTATGGGTCTCATGCTGAGCCTGCAGAAGCCCCATGCAAGATGACATTAGAGCTAGAAAGCAGAAGGAGGACCTGATTTAACATATAGAAAAAGAGACTGTAACTCATCAAGGTCCAACGGTTTAGGCTGTAATAGTCTGTCATGGCCCATAGACGGCTCAAAACATGTTTCAAAGCATGGAACATTTCTGTCGGCCTCATGGAAAGAGGAATATAAGGACGCAACTTTATCCAAAAGGAAATTGTCAAGGGCATTACATCTGTCCTCCGAAGGAGGAATGAGTGAAGAGACCCTGTCCAACGAGGTTAAAGACTTTACAAAAGAAAAGATTTATCTGGAAGAGTTTCGAGCCAGCGCAATTTTATTGGCAAAAACTCCCAACGCACCTGCTCGATGTGCCTATGATAAATCTTTACAGGTGAGCAATAGATGTCCTTGCTGGCTTCTGCAGAATATTTACACCAGATATGCTCACAGCACTTACAGTTCTTTTTGAGTGTAGCTAGCTCTCCGTTAACCATTCCGCAGTGGGCCTAGTTCTCCGTGCTAACATGTCAAGTACTGGAGAAATTAAATCCAGAGCCCCAGATATCCAGTCTTCTACCTGAGACTTGGCTACCGTAACAAAATCTCCAAGTTTGAGCCGATTCATGGCCAGGCACTAGTGAAATTAACTCTGGTGACCTCAGCCCAATTCCTAGCTATAACTCTTAATCCAAAGACAAAGATTAGCCCATAAGGACCTGAAAGGGAATCACCAAATGATATGACCATGGAAGGGGCACAGGAGGATCAGCAACTAGCCCAACACAGTTGGAGAAAATATGATCAAATATATGTCCACACCAATGTGTTGGCAGAGAGACTAACTGTGATAACTGAAGGCCTTCCAAATCAGTGCCTAACCCTGCCATCACTGGACAGGACACATTCTCAAAATGAAGGTTGAGGTCACTGACAATAATAAAATTAGAACAGTGTAAGACTAAAGGTGGCAAAAAATCAGCTAAGGATGCGATGAAAGTAGAGGCTGGCACCAGCGTGCGATAGATTAGGATCCCAGAGAGAGAAACATTCCTGGAAAAGGCCAAAGTAAAGATGGCGGCCTCCCGGCCAGCTACAGTCAGTTCAGTAAAAATAAAAGTGCATGAAAAGGACTGTTAAAAAATAATGGTGATACCCCCCCCCCCTTGATCTTTTCCAACTAACTTGACTATCGCACACCCTGGTGGTATAGCTAACAAAATATCTGACTCCGAGTTTCTCGTAAGCCAGGTTTCAGTAAAAATAAAACTGTACTTGGCACCTGATCAGAGATACAATCAAAAATGCATGCTTGTGTTTCACCAAGGAGCAACAATTAAGACAGAAAGAAATGGCCATGGGAGGAGCCAGGGAGGACCCTCTCACCTTACTATTGGAGGTGGATACACTCCAAGGCACACAGCCACACGAATCCCATTTAACAACTGAAAAAGTAAAGTCCAGTGCCTTACAGCAAAGACTGAGGGACCGACCTTGCTAAGTTCCTAAGCTCCATAATAAAGGATACCAATTGTGGTGGCTTATTAAACATGATGGGACCGACTCCAGGGCCCTGTATTTTTTCCCCAAGTGGGGTACCACTGATTGCACCATAGCCGGAGTTTGCATCAATTAGAGACCCTCTGACCACACAAAATCTTTAACTGGGACTGGCTGTCTTGTTTTCCGTGGCAATTCTTTAACGTCATAAAGAAAACAGTGATGACCACTAATGCCATAGGGAGGTTGAACTTTTTAGCTGCCCTTTCCAACAACATAAGGAAACAGGCGATTCTATAACTTTCTTTTTCTTCAGGAACTTCAACTTCCTCCTCTGCATGAGAGAACTGGTCAGAATCTGTGGTACACTCCTAGCCCAGTTCCCTAGGTCTTGGTGGAATAGGGGAGCGTCGAGGAAAAGGAGGAGGAGGGACCTTTAATATTGGTTGAGGTGGGACAGGCAGGCATAATTCGAGGAGGTGACAGTGCATCCGGAAGAGGTGGTGCTGCTGGTAGTCCCGTTAGTGGTTGAAGGATGGACAGGGGGGTTGCTGAGGGAGCTCCTTCTGAAAAGTGCCCACCACTTTTTCGCAGAGTAGTCATTAAAGCAATGGGCACTTACATCATCTGGCGTTCTTTATAGTAGTGGGGTTGGCCATAATGTTTGCAACACCTTGGAGAACTTTCAGCATCTTTTCACTTCTCTTAGTAAAACAAATTCCTCCCACCCTCTTCATAAGGTTGGTAATCAATCTCCTGGTATCCCGCTTCCTTCTAATAAGCCTCTTCAAATTCTGCCACAAGGGCATATCCAGTTGTGCAGGGATATACCAGGTATCTGAGGGTTGATCACTGATGCTAGCTTCCAATTCTGAATCCAGAATTTGAGAAGGTTGGTGAGTTGAAACCTTCATGGGTAAATGGAAAAAAGCATGCTGCTGTCTATGGTATCGTTGTATACGAGGCCCTTGTCATCAACAATGCTGTCTTAATAGACAATGCTCTAGTCATCAACTGTGCCATCTTCGCGAAAAAGAATCTGGTCATCGCCGGTGCAGCCATTGACGGTGTCTTGGCTGAAGCAGCACTACTAGACTTCACTGGAGAGGTGTTGATTGATGATGGTGAGACAGATAAATCAGAGCTCTTTACAAGAGCAGGATTTTCTGAAATCTTTATCAGTGGCTGATCGGTGCACTTTTAGAACAATCTCTCAAAGGAGAATCCATGCTTATCTTTAGAGGATGTGGCTGTAGGTTGTTTTATTGTAAATTCGAGATCCGGAAGTTCGAGATGCTTCCTTTTTTGAACCAATTCATGGAAGTTCTCGGTGCAGCACTTTTCACTAATTCATCCCCTGAGGAGGAGGTATTCTCTTAGGAAGGGGGAATTTTCTTCGTTTCCGTCAGATGAAGAACCAACCTCCTCTCATTGTCTTTTAAAATGTTTTGAGGGAAATGACTAACAATTGGAGTAAACTGCGGGAGTGGGGGTTGCCAGACGACTTACTGAGAGCAATATTACAGCTGCACCCCAATAGCTGGGTTCGAATTAAATGATGAGATGGCTCTTGCATCTCAAGAAAGAGCCCCACGAGCTCTGGTTTGAAGCAAGGCTGCGTGCTGGCCCCCTGCTATTTAACTTATATATAGCTGACATGTTGTAGTAACTTGATTAAACAAACTGGACTCATCCATTTGTACTAATACTGAAGCACTTTCCTCTCAAACACCCAAAACTCCTCCCTTCATACCGGCCGCCATTACTATCTGCATATAGAGGGCCAGCTGAACTCGTCACATTTCTGGAACTTATTATTTATTTATTTTTTGACTGCACACGGCACACCTCGAGCAAGAGAACCCGCCCACTGTCCATCTCGACTTAGCCGATTGCTGCACATTAAGTTCTGTGTTACGTGACATTTGAATACTGTTTTCAGCGTCTTAGTCAAGTCGGACCCACTTTGTCTGCTGCTTTAACTATTTGTAATGAACTTTGTCCTCCATTTTTTAACGTTTTTAAAGAATTTTGTCCACCTTCCTTAGTTATTTTTTTTAATTATTGTATTTATTGGCTTATCAAAGAAGTACAGTCAAACAACAAGAGATCCGGTGACAGCATTATCAGTACAGTAGTCATATAACTTTTCAATATGCATGCATCACTCCCCAGCACCTCCTCATTAGGTTTCCAACATTTGTGTCAGGGTCCCACCCATCTTCTTCATACAACAACAACAGCAAAGCTTAAACAATGGGGTACCACAAGAGTGACAATCCAGATTGTATGCACTTTACGTTCCTGACTCAGTCCGCACTTGTGCGTGTGCCGTCTCTAAGTCAGACCAAATGCCCCTAGCGTCCTCGACTCCCGCCACCGATCTCCTCTCCATGTACAGCGACCAATAGTTCTTGGGGCGATTTCGGGGAGGCATAAGCTCGCTATATAGTCCCGTCTGTGTGCAGCAGTACAGCATATCTCGGGACCACCTGGAGAGCGTAGGTGTCGCCCCTCTCATCCAGGTAAGTGCTACGCAGCGTTTAGCCACTAACAGAGCTAGGTCAACCAGCCCGCGATGCTCCGGGGCGATATCCTTAGAATAACCCAGCAGCGCTAGCCGCGGGGTGGGAGACAGTGATAAGCCGCAAACCTCATTTACTTATTCGAACACAGCTTTCCAGAAATCTGCGACTCTGGGGCAGAGCCAGGCGAGATGCAGAAAATCAGCTGTCTGAGCCGAGCAGCGTTCACAACCAGGCGACTCGCGCAAACCGTATCGGCACAGCCGCTCCGGGGTATAATACACTCGATTAAGAAATTTAAAATGCAATAAACGATGTCGGCCATTTAGAGATATCCTCTTAATGCTTGCGCAGCAATACTTCCATGGGTGTTCCGTAAGCTCCTGCTTTATATCTGTTTGCCAGGCCAATCTTGGCTTGGCATAATGTGTCGTTTTTTCGGCAAGTGTGTCATGGTAAAGTCGCGAGATGAGCTTAGCAGGGGATTTGGCCTTTACTACATAGTCATACACCGTCACCGTTGGGGGCTCCGCCATATCATCCCCTAGCAAGTCTCTGAGAGCAAGTCTCACTCTGTGAAATTGGAATCGAGTGAGCGGGGGGCACCCCGTTCGTCTCCTATGTCCACATCCTCCCATGTTCTAACCACTCCACCTTTCCTTAGTTATTTTTCATGCTCTTTTCTGTATCAGGTCCGAGGCCTCTTTCTCTGTTTGTCACTTAATCTCTTTCCTAAAGAGCTTGCTGCAAAAGAGATATTAAGACCTATCAGAACTAGAGTCATTTGCACCTGTGATATCTATACATGGTTTTATCTGCATTCTGGTTATTTTCTTCTAATCTTTTTGTAAAGGTATTATCCACTATACAATAAATCTCAACTACCGACTTACAAATGTCGAATTGTGACCCTTTGTGCACAGAATAAGACAGTCAATACATTGGTAATGAGGGTCGTATTTTGAGCATGGCCAAAGCAGTATTTGAAAAGAGACCTCCTTTCTTTATTAGTCATAGTGACAGTTGTTGACAGCTGACTGTCCCCCTTGGGCCCGTGTTGAGCTGAAAATCCCAGAAATTCCCTAAAAAGAAGGTAAAGTGTGAGGAAAGCTGAAGATAGGGCTAGCTGAAGTCCAGGAATCATGAAGTAAGTGTTGAGAATTGTTTTAAGGTCAAACACAGGTTAGAGCAGAGCTCTTTTCGGGGACTCCCTCACCCATGACGTGTGGTAGAAATCTAAGCAACAGTGGCACCTAAGGGGGGTAGGAGAGCTCTGCTCTTCCACCTCATTGGCTGACGTTTGGGCTCTTTCAAATAAGAAGGATTTGCTACTAAACAGACAGTTTTGTTAAGACCTATGGCCATTTTCAAACTGTTTACTGCTTTTTAAAGTTACTGAATATTCCCGGCCTGACGACGGAGAATGATGCAAGCATGTTAATATGTGAAAGATACAATGCTGGAGAAGACAGATATTTTCCAGGATAGATCAGGGTAAGAGCTATTCTGACATTTCCACTGAAGCCTGCAAGCAAAGGTGCTCTTTAGGGCTGAATGAGCTGCAATGATGCACCTCTGAAAGTACACAAGCCTCGCACAAACCACAGCTTCCTGCCAGCGCCGGATCTAGCCCACTTGCTCCAGAGACTCAAAGCAAAACCCTTTTACATGAAGATTGTTTCTTCAGGTTGTAAGAACACACATCCTGTAAAACGGTGGCACTGTGCAAGTGAAAGAGCAACAATGGAAGTAATGGAAACAGAACGAAGGAAGCCCTGGCTATGGTCTATCAATGAAAGTCCATACTGAGCGGGGTGCATCCAGGTCAGGTAGGGTGGGCAGCCCTCTGGCTTCAAGTTCACCGGAGCTGCAGCACAGCAGTCCCTGGAGCCCAATGCATCCCAGAGCCTGGAGAGTGGAAGGGAAAGGAAAGAAGAATGAGCAGTGTGTTTTTGGGTTCTGAAACATGCTGGCAATGGGGTTTATATTCTTGAGCCATATGACAACGATGCCGTCCATTCCTATATAATTGGGACATGTATTGTGTATACTTGCATTGCACAGGGGCTTCATGTACAGGCATACTGGGGTGTCTGGCAGAGTCATAGAACTTTACAATTGGGGAGCTGTGGTTTCTGGCATGACAGTTGTGCGCTACTTAGTAGGGTAAAACGGATTCCCTTCAAGAAGATTTGCTTAAAGGGAAATACGGATTCTGGGACAGAAGTTGTGCTTTACGTCACACCACAATATAGTTTCTGGCACCATAGAGTTTGTGAGCATGGTGGAAATGGGGCTTGCACTGAAAAAGGGGTAGTCTAGTTTCTGACCCAACAATGGCACAGTCCAGTTCTGGGCAGTGTAGATCCTGGCATCGCAATGGTGACGGACAAACAAAGGTGTTGTGAGTTTTCGCACTGTAATGGAGCTTCACATATTTTGGTTTCTGCCATTTGCATGGGTATTTCACTTACTGGGATAACATGTTTTCAAGTAGGGTCATGATACTTGACATAGTTAGGCAATAAGGACTTTTGCACAGCAGTGGTGCCTTTACATACAAACCAATATGATTCTGGAACAAAGGTGCTTTAAAATATGGGTTGGTATAGATTATGGCATACCCCACAATATGGCATCTGGAATAGTTGCACGGTTTTACATACTAAATTACTGTAAAGGACGTCATCACATATGCACTAAGAAGACAGTGGCGACTGTGGAGCACATACATGTCCATATTAGAGGAGAGGTTCCTCTTCTCACCCCTCAGTAGAGTGATATTGCTGAGTAGACCATAGCATCTGCCCGTAAGCAGACTACACATGAAGGGAACCCTAGGTCGAAACTTATGTTTTTTTCTTTATGAAACAGATTTTTGTTTGGCTTGTAGTTCAATTGTGAAATTCCATCTTCACAAGTGGCTCGAGGTATTGTTTCTCACACCTCCAAGTACCCCGATTGCCTCGTGACCACCATTCTCAAAATAGGTATATCACTACTGAACACTGGGAAAACGAGTTCTACATTTACACCAAAGTGTCAGTTTAGAATACGCAAAGTGTAGGCCCTTGAGATAACTTCCAATAAGCAAGTGGCTGTGGAAAAAAAAGAAAAGAGAACAACGTAAACTTTGCAAAACCAGATATGGGGACAGAGGGGCAAAGAAGAGATCCTCGCCGCCACACCCTATGCATTAGCGTCCACACATTCCCCCCATACAAATCACACATTGTCTCTGTTGCAACATGTTTAGAGTATAGTAAGGCTAGATGGGTGTTATCTGGGGAAGATTCTGATTACTCACCTCAGCAGTGAGATACTCCAGGATTGCCGCACAGTAGACTGCAGCGTTAGCACCAACACGACCGTGTCTTTTCGTACGAGTCTTCAAGTGTCTGTGGATTCGACCTACTGGAAACTGCATGAGAGAAAATGTGATCTGGTGCAGATTCGCAATATGCATAACGTCAACCTTACAAACAACTTCCTATATGCCCCCGCATAACTTTCCTAGGCCTCTCTGCAACATAATAGAAAAGTAACTCTTATAAAAAATACTCTCCACAGGACTTTATCAGAGTGTCTCCTACAAATGTGTTTTTGAAGAATGTTGCAGCTCAGGTGCTATTGTATGTGTGCTGTGTGAGTGGGCGTGAAGGTGAGGTAGAGTGTGGAATTGTTCTACATGATGGACAGTCGAGTTCTACCTCCTATGAAAGTTGGCAAAGAAGTCAGTTCACTGAGTGTGTTTCTGAGGGAGAATATGAATGAGGGTCTGCACTCAGGTTTTGGAAAAAACGAAACCTGCTTCCCCTGGAACCAGGGAGAGTATGGGACAGTCAAGCACAGGAAGATCTGGTCGTGAATGATCAAGCTGTTCTTGGTCATCAATCTTATTTTCATGAGTATGCAGACAAGCTATGGTTATAGGATGAGAGAAGGGGTGGCTAATGGTAGGAGGGGGGAGCATGAGTGGGAAGAATGGCGATCAGATGTAATAGGCGCACTGTTGACTTCAAGTCCAGATTTAATCCCAAGCATCGCAAATGTCACAGCTACAGGCTTGGATGTGGTTTTAATGCAGGTAACTAATGAATAGCAAGAAACATACAATGGCGTTTGCCCAAATGACAACTGAGAGGGGCAAAAGAAAAATATCCTGTGATTAAGAAGGAGGCTTTAGCATTGCATTGGGTTATCAAAAAACAATTAAAAAAAACAATGAGTGCCTCATTTATGAAAAGTGTTGCATCGCTGCGTGAAAGCAGCGATGCAACACTTTTCAGCGCACCCTCCTTACGGCATGAAGGATGCACCGTGTTTATTGTACGGCACACCATGTCGCAAGGAATGACAGATATGGCAGGAATTCTGATGTATCTGTCGGCCCAAAACCCACTCATTGCTGGAGTTGTGTCCTAAGCATGACACAACTCCAGCAATGCATGGGGGTGTCCTATTCCCATTACACGGCATCACCTTTATGCCTGCTTTGAGGCAGGGATAAGGTTGTGATGCAGTAGCTTCTTAGAAGTGGCGTAGTGACATCTGATAGATGTCACTAAGCCACATCTACAAGGCTTTTTCAGGTGGGAACGCCCACCCTGCATACATTACACCTGACACAGGTATATTGTAGTGCAGGCATTTACAAAGTGACACATCTGCTTGGACACATCACTTTGCAAATATGGCGCAATGTAGCGCATTATTTACGCCTCCGCTGTGTCACAAAACGTGGCACACCGGCGGCGTAAAAGTGTTACAAGCCTTCATAAATGAGGCCCCAAGTTTTAAATGAGGAACAATGCTTGTGGTTAGGACCGATCATAAGCCTTGGAGGTAGGTTAGGTAAGGTAGAGCTTGGCAGAAGTTCGAGTCACAATGCACATGGGTGATGAATACTGAAGAACCTGCATTAGTGTAAAGTATTTGCCAGTGGTGATTTCCCCAACATGTGGACAAATTTACAAGTGGCATTGCCACACAAAGATCAGCTGCTGAAAGGGAGTAAAAATAAAGTCCCAGTGATTTGCTAAGCAAAGGGATCCCTAGGGCCATATCCTGACACAGACCTTTAGACCACCTTTTTTTTAAAACTCATCTTTATTAAAGTTTTATAGCATTAACAGCAGCAGCCAAACCTTGGTACACGTCGTACAGTACATATATATTCAACAGTACGCTGTAAATCTATTCACAGCCAGACATAACATAGTAGTGTGGTAGTAAGACATTGCAATCTTCAGTAACCCAATCAAAAAACATACATAACATGAGCCGATAACCTCAGCCTCCCCTGTCAAGATGCAAGAAACTGAGGGACATTATAGAAACACCTCCCCGGCGGGGGGGGGGGGCGTAGTGGGTGGGAAGCTTATATTATTCAGGCTGTGTTGAGGTATCTCTGCCCAGGATGGAGCAGAAGGAGAGATGTTTCTTCACTATGGTGTGTTAAGCACTAAGGTGGAGAAAGTGTGTGAATCTCATGTGTGAGTTGCACCCATCTATCTGGGCACCCGTCATTCTTTATACTTCTTCTGTGACAGGGGAGCTTTGTAAATTCAATTCTCAATATGGCACCCAGCCATATCTGTTTCTTTTAGAGATGTAGAAGGGTTTTTGTGGGCTGAAATCAGAATGGAAGCACTTGTATGAAATATGGCGTGCTACTATAGTACACCTAATGCAAAACTAGGAAGTGTGTCCACTCTTTTGCAGGTTGGTATCAACCTGACCCAAACACGAAGGACTTTCAACTGAAGAAGGTTCATAGTGCCCCGATGGGGAAATGAAGAAGTAGAAATACAATACTGAACATCTCAGTGGTCTGGATCTCCAGCCACAGAAAATAGCCAACTGTTACCCTAAAGAACTCACTACCCCAGGAACAAGGGCACAATGAATGTATCAATCAACGAAAGTGTCCACCACTCACACAACAATAGTCTTTCTCAATGTAGTAAACAGTGTAGTGCAGGGTTCTTTCAATGTCTGGGTGTCCACATAAAATGTCTGGGAACCCAGTTACTGGAGTCCTGTCAGTACAAAAGTAATTTGTTTTTGAAACCAGGTAATGTCCAATACATATTTTTAATTTTGACAAAGGAAACAGAGCTAATAGTAGTACAGTATGTACTTTGAAGTTTCCGGATGGAACCTATCTTTAGGGCTCTGTATCGCAAAAGCTACCAGTTGCAATCAAAGTTTTCTGATGGTGAGGGAACCCACAGGAATTGGTACCATTCATTCCACCCCCAGGCTCCACCAGTTTCCATTTGGAACTGGACTTCAAGACTAGGGATCAAGCAATATTAAAAGTGGCAATATTTCTAGAACCATAAGGACTAGAGGGATGGTGCAACGTTTACAGAATAAAGTGAGCTGATGTCAACCAGTGGGACCACAGCCATGTGAGGGGTGGGTAAAGGCAAATAGCTCTCAGTAGCCTCTGGGCCTTGGGCTGTTGGAAACAAGTGAGACAGGAATGATGCAGACTAACTAGTGAAGTTCCACCAAGCTTCGTGGAGAAGTGGAGAAGTGTGGCTCACTGGTTCGAAGCGGCAGACCCTGAAGCAGAGATCAGGCCCGGGACCAGGGTTCAAGTCCCGACGCGGCAGGGTCTTGGGCTCAATGTCCGCGGGCTCGATAATTCTCGCCTCGGCGCCTACTTTAATCATGGGTCCCACGCTGCAACTCTGGGCAATAGTTTGCTTAATCTCCACAACGGCCCCAACAACACTGGGATGCCTGGCTTCACCTTGGGGGTGCCCAGGAGGGGCAACTCACAGGGAGAGCCAGGAAGGGTTCCACAGCGTTATACAGCGCCGGGACGCCCCGAGATGGGTCAGCTGTGCGCTTTACAAGTATACTACATTTACATTTATTTACATTTTCTCTGCAGCTCCATGGCCAATGTGTCTCTGTTCTGAGGTCTTATTTCTTCAAGGTCAGCTGAGCTACAGTGAAATTATGGGTCCTCTATGATCTAGTACTGATCCTCAGTAAATTGGGTATTGTGTATATTTCTTGTGCACAGGGGCAGCTCCTTGTAGTCCTTGTATACCGCAGATGAAACGAGGAAATTGTTCCAGGAATCTAGGCTTGTCCCCACCCAGAAGGAGAACTGCAATTAGCGAAGTTAAGCGGCTGGTAATATGTCTGTCCAACAATCATGTGCAAAGCTTCCTTGGTGTTGGGATTATCTATAACTTGTGGGGTCCGAGGTGATATATTGATGACATTTTGGGGGTACCTGAGCCAATGAAACTGTTGCATTTTTTAAATAATTCAAGTACTATAATCAATCCTGAAGAAGTGCATCTTCCACTTTATCCTATTGGTTTCACAGGTTCCAGAAGAGAGTACCAGTTTAGGCCAAGTTCACCTGGTCAAAGTTTGGTTGTGGAATGCCTTTAGACAAATTCCAACAGAAGTCCACCAGTGAAGGCAACAGACTATTTTTAGAAGGAACACATCAGCAGAGCATCCAATGCTGCTGGGCTGTAGCTTCTATGTATAGGAAATGCAAGCACTACTTCTGTATCTAACAGATGTCTGCATTATAAGGCAATGAACTTTACCTGTATGCACGTGAGAAACACTGGCTGTGGTGCTTTGTGTGCTGTAGTTTGATTTATGTGTTATCTGGGGTAGGGATATTTCACTGCTGCTTGTGCTATACATCTTATGCATATTTAAGGAAGCTTGCAGTGCTCCTACCACGTGACCAGTGGCTATTCTTCTGGTGAGAGACTGTATTAACACCCACCTGTCCAGTTTGAGTAATAAAGCTTGCATTTGTAGTGCTACTGCACTCGACTGCTCCCATAATAAATCAGTTGAGTTCTCCATGTTGGAGAACCGTATACTGCTACCACCATTGCTTTAGCTGTTCTATATTTATGAGGGAAGCATATGTAGCTGCTGCTTGTGTTGTAATATTGCAGCACATTAGGGAAGTCTGAATTGCTGTTGTTCTGTGCTGCACCAACGCTGAGACCAGTAGCAGCTGCTACCAGAAGGTGTGGTGAAGCGGGGGTTGGGGGGGGTGGATGGAAAAATAATAACTGAAACGGATGACCAGACGGCCGCCTCTCCTCTGTCCTCTTCATCTTCTGGTCCCAGTCCCAACCAGCAGCAGCAGCAGGAAGCACCTGGGCAGCTGGCTCTCCTGAGCCAATCACATTTCTGCAATGCAGCGTTGTATTTGGCCCTCCATAGCCAATCACAACGCTGCAATGTAGGTTTGTGATTGGTCTGAGCACTGTGGTTCGGCGCTCAGACGGGTACAGGGAGGCTCTGCATATTCCCCACCAGGCTGTATAATGCAGCCTGGTGGGGAGCATGCAAAGTTCACAGGACTACTTGGCCGGCCCAAGAGGACCGGACAAGCAGTCATGCGCACTTCGGGAGTACAAACCACTCCTACCCCTGTGCCGCACAGCACCGCCCCATGAGCTACTGACTTCCATTGGAAAAATACAATGATAATAACGATACGTTATTATCAATGTATTTTTCCTTTGGAGCAGTGGGGCAATGCTCCTCTGCCTTAGCGTAGGAGCTGCCACTGGCTGAGACTTGTGTTGCATCTGTTCTGTCTCACCTAAGGAGGTCTACACTGGTGCTGCCTGCCCTGCAGCTCTGTGCCTGAAGGTGACATGCACCACTGTCTGTGCCATACTTCCTGTGTGTATGTTAGGAAAGCTTACACTGCTATTATCTGTGTTGTAACAGTGCCTGTCATTGACTTATATGTTCGCAACACCAGTTTAATTGGTCGGTAGCTGCCACTGCATGTAATACAATGCATGAATATGATTCGTGTCCGTTTTGCAAGGATCCATATACATAACACATACCTTACATTAAAATAAGAATTGCTTCCTTTATTTAGAACAGATGCAGCATACATGGCATACAGCCAACCTTAACCAGAAGTTCTCTGTCGATTTTCCCACAGTATTATACTTCCCTTGCATCACACCTCTCACATCCATTACTTGTTCAACTTTAGCGACATCCATCACTTTTCTACCCATCCATTATTCATTTAACCATAACCTCGCCACCTTTCCTCTTAACAATGAAAAGGGTGACACTCCTGTGCTAATGTCAGGAGTACTTCTGACAGCCCACTGGATGTTCACTTTCCACTTCAGGCCATTTACCACTGCCAACTGTAACTGACACTTGATGGGGTGATTAAACCTTTCAACCAATCCATTACTGTGGGGGTGTTCTAGAGAGGCTCTGTGCCTGAAGGTGACATGCACCACTGTCTGTGCCATACTTCCTGTGTGTATGTTAGGAAAGCTTACACTGCTATTATCTGTGTTGTAACTGTTTTGTGTGTGTGTGTGTGTGTGAGGGAAGCAGCACTGTTATCTATTGTGGGTGTGCAGAAAGTATTCAGTGATCAGTGTACAGGGAAGGAAGCTTTCATTGGTGAGGGGATATGTTCTCCAACTGCTCTATGTATGAGTGTAGCTTGCACTGCTGATGGTGTTCATGTAAAGTGTCTGTTCGACAAGATTACACTACTGCTGACAGTGTGTGGGAACTGAAAAAAACGGCTTAACGCCAAAGCTCTCAAACGTGGTCCGCTTTAAGCAATGTTTATAACAGGGCATGATTAAGAGCTATGGAGTTGAGGCTGAAGTGACTGCGAGTTTTTCACAGTGTCTGTCCCGGCGCAACTGCAAGGTAGCTGAGAGGCTCTGGCGCCAGCAGTACGATCCTGGGGCCAAAGCTGCTTATAGGGCTACTATCAAGGTCTATCATGCAGACATTTCGGCCGAAAAAAAGAACTATTTCTCTGCAAGAATTGAGACGGCTTCAAGTTCCTGCAGGGAAATCTTCACTATTGTGAAGGAGTTTATAAACCCTAAGGCTAATGCATCGCATCATGAGTTTTCTGAGCCATGGGTGATCTCGTTAGCTAGCTTTTTCACCACGAAAATTAAGCAGATTCAAGACTCTTTCTCCCTTTTGGGCCCTAGCGCTGTTACCATCCCGAGGGACCAGCCGAATTCGACAGCTGGACCTGGACCCTTTCTCTCTGAATTTCCTTTTCTCTCTGACTCTGTCTCTCAGGACCTCCTGGTTAAACTCAAGTCAGGTTCACCCTCTGACCCCTGCCCTGCTAGTTCTCTGGCTAGGGCAGCAGAGGTTTTGAACCCACTGATTAATCCTATCTTGAATTTGTCATTGACTAGCGGTGTGGTCCCTATGGTTTGGAAACAAGCAATGGTTGTCCCACTTCTTAAACAGTCTGGCCTTGACCCTGAGATACATGCCAATTATAGGCCGATCTCCCTCCTGCCTGCTCTTGCAAAGATAGTGGAAAAGCATGTCCATACTGTGCTCTCCACTTTCATTGAAACCCATAGCTTGCTGCACCCCACCCAGTCGGGCTTTCGATCCAACCTAAGCACCGAGACGGCACTTTTGGAGGTCAATGAGGCCATTAAGGAAGTGCTGGACGCAGGAGGAAGGGCCATGTTGGTAATGTTAGACCTGTCGGCGGCCTTCGACACCGTCCCTCATGAGGGTCTCCTCAGCAGACTTCATGAGATCGGTCTGAGAGGGACGGTGTTGAGCTGGTTTAGATCTTATTGGTCGCCGACAGATGGTCTGGGCCCAACCATACTCAGCCGAAGTGGCGCCTTTGGAGGTCGGAGTCCCTCAGGGTTCGGTGCTGAGCCCGACTCTCTTTAATATCTTTATGACCCCTTTGGCGGTGCTGGCTGAGTCTTTTGGGGCTCAGATCGTGTCATACGCCGATAGCACCCAGCTCCTTTTCACTTGTGGTAAGGGGGCTGAGTTCGACGAAGAGAGCATCCGTGGGTGTCTTGGGGCTGTTTTCGAATGGTTTCAGCGAAATAGCCTCAAGTGCAACCCAGATAAATCAGAGGTGCTTTTCTTCGGTTGTTAGGCTGACCCGAGCTGGCAGGATTGGTGGCCTGTGAACATGTCCCCTCCCGCGTCCTCCTCTCTGGTTGCTAAGAACTTGGGGGTCAAAATTGACAACAGCCTATCGCTCAAATCCCAGATCCTTGGTCTGACTGGCACTTGCTATGGTCTCCTTAAAATGTTACGCAGGTTCCTCCCCCTGCTCCCGCTGGCGCATAGGAAGACTACGGTCCAGGCTCTCATCTGTTCTAGGCTGGACTACTCCAATGTTCTGTATTTGGGCCTACCTGACTATTTACTTCAAAAACTTCAGGTGGTCCAAAACTCGGCGGCACGGGCGATTTTTGGCCTACCTCGCCGAGCGAGAGCCTCGGATCTCCTACATTCCCTACACTGGCTCCCTATTCGGAAGCGTATTGTTTTTAAAACACTTACGCTGACGCATAAGGCACTCCATGCTGTGGGAGCTGAATATATTCAGAAACATCTTGCTTTCTATAAACCAACTAGATCCCTTAGATCGGAATCTCTTGGTCTTGCCTTTGTCCCTGCTGTTAGGAAAGCAAGGGTAGGGGGACGCTCTTTCAAACGCTTGGCTCCCCAGCTATGGAATACCCTCCCTCTGTCGCTTCGCTGTATTTCGAACTTGCTTGCCTTCAGAAAGGGTCTTAAGACGTGGCTCTATGGACAGTGATCTGTTTGTTTCTTCTTTTTCTCTGCCTCCCCTCTGTAGTCTGCTGTGGGTTAGAAAGCGCCGGGACACTCCTTGGAGTAGCCGAGCGCTATATAAGACACCCATAACCATAACATTAAATGAAATATTAAAAGACTCACTTACCTCTGCTTCTGCCCTCGGTGCTCGAAGCTCCTCCGTCTTTTCGTCAGTGGCTCCATCTCCCCTCTTTCTATCAATGCGCTGCTCTCATGCTACACAGGCAGCATGACATAAGCACCAGGATTGGCTGGAGCGGACTAACGCCACGCTCACTGAGGCATGGGGGGCCTCTGCTTGCTCTCCACCTGGCTGTCTTAGCCAGCCGGGTGGAAAGGTTTACACTGCGCATGTCAGGCTGCTCGACGCAAGAGCAGTTGGCCCGCCCGCAAACACGGCTCAGGCTGGGGAAAGGGAAAAATAAAATGGTAATAAATTATTTTTATTATCATTTTATTTTTCACTTTTTGTGGCAATGGCAGCAGGGGGGGCAGCAGGAGGGCAACGTTTGTCTGCCCTAATAGAGGGACCGCCGCTGATTACATTAGACAGCAGAATGCATTACTCTGTGGGGCTTGTCAAAGTCTGGTGTGCTTATAGATGCCAAGTTTCCACGGTCCATGGATGACCAGCTGCCCAAGTCTGGGTTTTTTACTTTGGGTTTTGAGAAATATAGTCCTGTTTTTATGATGGGATACACAAGACAGCAAATGTCAGATTTAAAATTTTGGATCCATTATTTACGTATAGGCATGGGAAGCTTGGCAGGACTGAATGAATTTACCAGGCATTTGATGAAGGTCCCACCAATGGATGCCTGAAACAGATACGTGAATGGAGGCCACTCAGTGCTTAATTTGAGCCAGTGGTTTCGGGGGCTTGGCACCGACACTTAATTGTCAGCATCAGTACTTATGACAGTGCACCACATAGTGCGCTGTCTGTCTAATTATGAAATGAGGACAGCAGTTGTTTAATAATTATTTATGCATTAAAAATGACCAATACCAGCTCCCAAGCATTCTTATAGGTTTGGGCGGCCTGGAATAGTCCAAATTGTCACCCTTGTAAACGTATCATGGTCAGTAGTTGCTATTGCCAGCACAAGCAGGAGCAATTGGTGGTGCAAGCTGCAGTGGCCTCCTGATAAGGGCCCTAATACTTATTTGTTTGACACATTAAACACTGAGGCCACTGCATGTTCATTTTCAGAGAATGGTAACGTGTACCGCAACAACCAGAGAAGAGAAACTATCATGAAGGCCGAGAACGTTACCTGAAGTCCAGCCCTCTGAGAATGAGAAACAGCCTTTGCTTTGGTTTTCCAGCTGTCTTTTACTGCATTACCGCCTCCCTACAAAAAGAGCAAGAGCAAATGTTTAACAGCATTTTACAGAAGTAAGGAAAGATTATGTGATAAAGGAACTGAATGAAAACATACCATTCATTAAATAAAAAAGCGTATTCTCTCTAAAGAAATTAAAACTGCTATGAGCGCCAACTGCCCTTCCTTTCCTTCTCCCCCCTCAGGTTTCGTTATAGTTTAGCGCCGGGACGCCTCGTTGCTGGGGCAGCTGTTTGCGCTCAATAAAACGTTATAACATAACATAACAACTGTCCCCACAATCTGAGCTCTCTTGTCTGGGAGAGTCAAATCATCTTGTTTATTGTCAGAAAGCAACTACAGAGCAGCAAAACAGCGATGGCTTGTGTAACTGGCTAACTTTGCATCTACTATACATGTTTAAGAAACATTTACAGAGACTAAACTTACATAAGGTTAGTACTGTGGTGAGAAACTGGACAAAAATAATTTAAATACAATATGGAAGAGTGCAGGCATGAGAGGTGGTTCTTAAGAGAAGACTGAAAAGGACAAATACACCAGGTAGGTGGAAGAGCATCTTTATTAAAGCTGTCAACACCAAGACCCAGGAAGCAACTGCCGTACTTAGAATTATCCCACTTTCAAGATTTCCCAAATCCAATGCATTCCAACCACCCACAAGACCCAACATACACCATTCCTTCAAAACAAAAAAATACAAAAGCAAACCCCAACAACATAATACAAGAATGTCCAGACCTAAAAGAATTGGGTGAGAGTTGGAACTAAGATCCAGGGATCAAAGGGAATTCAAGGATTTAGGATAAATGACAATAAACGAACATTAAATATAAACAAGATCCTCATACCAAAACACCCAAACATTGGAAATACAAAATTTCAGATAAATTGCAATGAACGATAATCTATTTACATAACATATTAATTTAGTTTGATTGATAAGGACTTAGAACCCACATTGGTTCATACACTGGAAATAAAATATTTCAAATAAATCACAGCGAACGATAATCTGTTTACATAACATAATCTTTTAGTTTGATTGATAAGGACTTAGATCACACCAATTTGTCATTATACCCTTGTCACTTACTGACGTGTGGGCATTTCCTTTGCATTCTAACTTTTCTACACACAGCCAGAGTTGCAATCTGTAACAATCACTAACTTGCTGGTATCCCAGAATTTGCCACCATCCAACACTACTACATGGTCTTTAACTTCCTTTACCTTCAACTAGTGCAGAAAATCTTGAAGAAACCTTCATCACATAACAAGGATTTTTTTATTCTCATCCAGTGTCCAACCTTAACCAGAAGTTCTCTGTCGATTTTCCCACAGTATAATACTTCCTGTGCCTCACACCTCTCACATCCATTACTTGTTCAACTTTAGCGACATCCATCACTTTTCTACCCATCCATTATTCATTTAACCATAAACCCGCCACCTTTCCTCTTAACAATGAAAAGGGTGACACTCCTGTGCTAATGTCAGGAGTACTTCTGACAGCCCACTGGATGTTCGCTTTCAACTTCAGGCCATTTACCACTGCCAACTGTAACTGACACTTGATGGGGTGATTAAACCTTTCAACCAATCCATTACTGTGGGGGTGTTCTAGAGAGGCTCTGATTTGCTTAACACCTGCAAATTCCCCAAACTCAAACATCTCCCTTGGTACAAACTGGGTTTCATTATCAGTCACCGATTGCTCTGGATAACCTTCCCTCACTAACACATCCTGGAAGAATTCCTTAACTACAGTAGCATTCACTTTCTTAACAAATTTTACTTCGAGCCAAATAGACATGTAGACCACTAGAATTAAAGTATACTTGGAACTAACACCTAGCACACCCAACGGCCCAGAGATGTCAAACACAATTTGCTCCATGGTAAATTAGGACATTCAAAAGACGTAGCAGGACCAGGAACAGTTATCTGCATTTTGTCACTCAAAATGCACGTGTGTCGTTCTCTCGCAGACTGTTCAACGTCTTTCCCCACCTGTGGCCACCAAAAATCCACCCTTAATCTCTGCTTCATGGCATGTATGCCAACATGACCTTCATGGGGAAGGCTTAACACCTTATTCCGCAGACTAAAAGGAACCACAAGAAATTCACATCTGTGCAACAATCCATTCATAATGGATAACTCTCCTAAAACTCTCCAAAAGGGAATGACACTAGCATGCATGTACTTAGACGGATGCCATTGTCCAGTTAAATATTTCATGACTTCATGCATTACTGTATCGCTCTTAACCGCTTCTCTCCACTCATCCTACTACACTGTACTACTCAGCATAGTAAGAACACACAAACTCTACCTCATCCACACTGTGATCTTCCTCATCACATTGGTCTACCAAAGGCAAACTCAATAAGCAATTCGCAGCAAAATTGCGTACTCCCACAACATACTGCAACATGTACCGGATTTCCTGTAATCGATATTGACACTTGGGAATACAAGGCATCACTCTACCCCCACAACTAGTTAGGAATACATCTACCAATGGTTTATGGTATGTACGCAACACAAATTAATTTCCCAACATAAAATTCCTAAAGTATTAAACTCCCCACTATATACCAAGGGCATCCTTCTCAATCATGGAATTGTGAGTTCTGCATTCAACAAGGCTCTTGACGCACACACCACAATCTCCTCAGTACCATTACTCATATTTTGCTTAAACACAGCCCCTGCTCTTGATTACTGGCATCAGTAGTAATGATGCACAAATCAGCAGTGTCAAAAGGCAGTGACTCAGGGAGGTGGCGGATCCCGGTTCTTTCACAAGCTCTAGGAGAAGGGGCCTGTGCGCCCGACTCCGTTTTATGATTCTACATGTAACTGGGACCTGGCCTACCTGGCGGCTAAACATTACAGAAGCACGGGAGCCCATGCTTTTTTTTCTTCAGTGGGAGCCATGGATTGAGTGCTGCTACCTCTGCCGGAAAAAAAAAATGCTTTTTTTCCCAGGCAGGGACTCCTCAGGAAACCCCCCAGGCTTTGTTGGGGGGACTTGGCTGAAGCCGAGTACCAAGATGGCTGCCAACACTTTTCAGCACAGGGATTGTTGGATCCTCGGAGGATCCGCACCCCTATATAAACACATTACATTCCCTTTAATATCTCAAACAATACTGAATGGATTTACACCAAATAACAAACAGGGATCCTTCTGGACCAAGAGCTACCTTTCTGCTAAATTTGGTGTAATTCCGTCCAACGGTTCGGGCTGTAGTCGTGGCTAAAATACTGTGGCAGATAACATGGCAAACATACTTGTTTTGCCCCCCCCCTTTTCTCAGCTCCCGCTTGATGGATTAATCGTAAACTTCCCATACGCAATACGAATCACCGGGGCACCCTTTTGGGAACATTTTGTGAAGAATCATCCACAGGCACCAAAGATATAGGCAAGACAAAAAAAGCTTTTCCTGTGGAAACTATGTACTAACTATAACTACCTACTGGTGATATATGAAACCTAAATGCCCAGTTTCAACCAGGCTAACACGCGACCGTCTGAGAAGGTCTCCCAAATATTGCAAAGTAATCATTCACTTTTGAATGAAGAACACTCAGACACCCAAGCATGCAACAGAAGTACGATTTAATGGCTCCTCCATTAAATCGTATTTCTGTGGCATATTTGGGTGTCTTAGTGTTCTTCATTCAAAAGTCAAGTGAAGGATCGCTTTATATATATATATATATTTATATATGGATATATATGTATATATATCGGCTTGGATAGCACTGTGCTAATCCTATGCTTAAAAACTTTGATAGAAAAACAGACATTTGAGGTGAGCAGATCTAGAGTGTCGCTTCTGTTGAGAGTGCTCTAACAGGGGCTGCTTTCCACCTAAACTTGAGAACTACCCAGAGTTCTCTCCTTCTTTTTTGTATATATATATATATATATATATATATATATATATATATATATATATATATATATATAGTCAAGCCCTCCACACGAGATTAATTTCAAACCTCTTTATTAAAGCTGGTACACCAGTAGCATAATAGCCTGGATAACGCTTTTCAGTCCCAACAGACCCTAATCAAATGCAAATTCGAGGGCCAGGACAAAAGTGCGGGTGCTTATTTCATTTTGTGAATTACACTAGCATTCAAAATGTGCAATCCAGTGTCTCTCTTCTTTTCTAGGACATGACTTGCCAAAAATAACAATCAATACTCTTAATAATGTCCTGCTATTGCCCTCTTTCTCATAGTTTTGTGTCAGAAAAGTCCATGTCCTCATTTTCGAATTTCTCAGAACTCCAATGTCCATAATACATTGCACCTGTGACTCGAAATCACTGCATTCTCCCCCCAAGTCCAGAGTACTTCTTTACATAATTTAATATACTGACGAAACCAATACCATTAGATGCCTCGTGTGGAATAACTTCTGCGTAGGGCTAGAGGGCAAAGTTAAGTTCAGATGATTTCACAAACACATTAACCTTGTGCGTTTCTTTCTTCCAAAAAATGTTTGTACCTGTTCGTTTTCAAGATGTCAGTTTTCTGCTCTCGATGTGCAATGGTTAATACTCCGGCAAACCCTGGCTGTTTCCTAAACTCTTGTCAAAAAATCTGCAGGCAGGCCTCCTCATATATATATCAGTCAGTCATCATACTTTATTATCGGCCGTAGGCCATAAAAGCAGTACAAAGATAAAACAACATTAGACTGATCCACAGCATACAAGGATATATAATATACGTTTTAGCATAATAACTCTGAGGTTAAAACTAGAAAGATTTCCGATAAAATGCCTTAAAATTGATTTTAAAAATCTAGGTAAAAGTTAATAATCACAAAGCAGTTCTGTTACTGAAAATGGGACTTTAGATGCTAGGATAGTGGTCTGATCTCTCAATTCTGGCCACTTGCCACCCCCCTTCTTCGTTAGTAAGAGATAGGAGCCACCTAGGCGCTAGAAACAGTTTCTAGTGCCTTGAGCTAAACACTTCTATGGCACCACATGGAAAATAAACACCTAGAGGTTACGAATGCCAATAAAGGGGAGGAATCATATTTTAAAATACGATACACTTCCTGGTAATTCCTAAGGCCTAGATTTTTACAAAGTTGAATAATCCATTTGGCTCTTGCTTTGGCATATAAAGGACAGAATAGTAGAACGTGTAAGTCAGATTCTACACTAGCGTTACAACCTGGGCAGCCCTTGGGTGGAAAATTTGCACCTGCCCACTTATTCGTAAGCTGCCTTATTTGTAGTGTTCCATGTCGGAATTGCACATAAAGTTTCTTTGCTAGAGGGGGCTGAATCCGGTCCAAGAATTGTTCAAAATGATATGCGGACTTGACCTCCAGAAATCTGGAGCTTAACACCCCTATAGCGCTATTCTGTAGTAAATTAGCCAGATGGTATTCCTTAAGTATAAGTGCAAGAGATTTTTTGGAGATACAGCGGCATGTCTGTTCTGGTGTAAGCCATAGATCAGCCCTTACCATTGCGTAGCAAAGATGTTTAATATGCATTAGCCAGGGGATCTTCCCTGCACCAGAGTAGATAGGAAATCCTTCAATTCCTCACTGAAGTTAATAAGCTCGGGGGTGTTCCAGAGACGTCTCCAATAAAATAGGGGGAGATTAGCAATTATGTCCCTAATTGGGGGCAAGCCCACATCTAAACGTAATGGCAGCAGGGGGTGCTCTGGGGAAGACGTAAAAGACGTCTGAGAAAACTATTCTCTGTCACAACCAAAGAGGTTGCATTGACATGTCCCCAGAGCTCAACTCCATACAGCGCACCTCCCCTTGCTTGGGCCTTGTATATTTCTAATGGAGGGCCTAGAATTTTTTGAGGGCAATCATTATGTTCCTTCAAAATGCCCCCTGAAACCTGTGCAAGTTTTAAGTTTGCTTTAGCCACATGGGACCGCCAATCCATCCGATCATTCAGGGTAATCCCCAGATAATCAAATGTGAAGGTTCTTTCCAGGGTCAGACCGTTCATATGAGGATGGGAACAGTTTGCTCATCTGGCGTGATAAACCATATATTTGGTTTTGGAAAGATTAATCTCCAGGTTCCTTATTGAGCAGAAATTGCAAAATGCTTCCAATGTTCGCTGGATACCCATTGATGATTTAGAAAGAAGTAAGATATTATCAGAGAACATTGGAGCTGGTACAATGCGGTCTGCCAAACGAGGAGAATCTAAATCCTTTGTTCCCTGAAGATGGTCAACCAGGCCGTTAAGGAATAGGGAGAAAAGTGTGGGGGCCAAAACACACCACTGCCTTACCCCCTTTTCAACTTTAAAGGGTGCCAAAAGCTCCCCCTTTTTCCCACGGCGCACCCTTGCATAATTGCCTTGATGCAGGCGTTGTAGCATATGGCAGAGATAAGGTGGAATGCCCATTTTTTGCAATATGGCCCAGAGCTTGTCTCTATGTATGAGGTCAAATGCAGATCGGAGATCTACGAAGATCAAGTACAAGCTACCTCCCCCCTTGATCACCACTTTCCAGTGGATTAGTTGTAATCTGAATAGTTGGTCTGTGGTGGAAACCTTAGCCCGAAACCCCGCCTGTAAGGGGGTGAGAATCTCGTGTTCCTCTAGCCATAGCCGTAGCCTTGAGAGTAGTATTCGGGCAAACAGTTTTTGTAAGATGTCAATTAAGCTAATCAGGCGATAGTTCACCGGATCAAGGGGGGAGCCCTTTTTGAAAATGGGAATGATTTCTGCTCCTAACTAGGTGTGCGGCACCTCCTTGCCCTGGAAAATAGAACTAAACAACACCCAAATATACGGGGCCCATACCTTCTGCTCGCTGAGGAACAGGTCGTCCGGAATACTGTCCAGGTTCGGCGCTTTTCCTGGGGGTAAGTTCCTTAGGGCCACTAAGACTTCTGTCATTGAACAGAGTGGGACAACCGAGTCTGTATGTTCGAGAACTTTGCACTCTGATAACTCTTCAGAGGAGCAGAAAGAGGCCTCGGAAGATAAGCTGTTAGTTTGAGAATAGAGTTTTTTAAAATGCAAGGTCCAGGCCTCTTCGCTTACATTAGGGGCTATGGCAGAAGAGCCATCAGCCCTGCCAGTTTTTACCAGATTCCAGAAGGCCATATAATCGCGATTGTCAAGTGCTGTTTTTATATCAGCCCATCTATCTTCCTCCCATTCTAGCTTAGACTTCGCAATAATGTTCTTATAATAAGACCTTGCTAATCTGATTGTTTCACTGGAACCAATCTTAACCCCCCGTAAGAGAGCGGATTTCGCCTGTCTGCACAATTTAGTGACCCTTTTATTTTGGCGGGGTGACCGAGCCTTATTAATAGCAGTAGAATAGAAAAAAGTAGCCAATTTGTCAATGAAATCGGAATGGATATTGTGTAATACATTTAAATGGTTAGTTTCAAGCTTTTCCACAGGAAAAGTGGAAGCTTTCTGTAAAGTGTTTGCAACTTGCTGGTACATTTCAGCAACCTTGTCAGGTGATTGCACAAAGTTCCCCCATCTAATTGTCTACCTCCACCAGTGGCGATTACATTTTGGTGGTGGGATCCCTCCTTACGTCGGTGATTTTGGATAAAACCGTGTGGGTACTTTAGATCTAAAGATAGAAGATTGTGATCACTATCTACTCTCGAGATGACTGCAAAGGCCCTAATGTATGACCACAGTTCGAGGTTGACCATTATATAGTCAATAGTGGTACTTTTTCCTGGTCTATTAAATGTTACCTTGTCAGAAGTATCTGTGGGAAATCTTCAGTTGCAGGCTCTTAGGGAGTATGAGATAGTTAATCTATTTAGTTGTAGAACAAACGAGGTCCAACCCTTTGTTGGATACGTGGAGCAATCAGGAATGGACCAAGCTGAATCCTCCTCCTGGTAACAGAAGTAGTGCCTCCTAGGGGTTCAAAGTGGCAGTTAAAGTCAACGCCTATGATTTTATGATTCGAGGCTGGGAGTGATAAGAAGAGTTCTTCTAGCTGGTTTAATGTTGTAGAGGCCTCTGTTGGAGGTGAAGAACGAAGATAAACATTGACCACTGCCACCTTTAGGCCATCTGGGAAGCTGAGAAGGATAGAAAGGATATCAGAGGAATGGGTATCTAACACTTTCACTGTGCAACCCAGGTGAGTAGCCACCCAAATGCAAAGTCCCCCTGTAAAGTCTCCCCCTAATCCCCCGAAGAGCAGTAGTAAAAAAGATTGCGAAACCCACACTATGGGGGGCGGTCAGGGCCCAAGTTTCTTGGAATAGACAAAGGTCGTATTGGTCTATTAATTCCCCCACTCCGGGTGGTCCAGTTTTAAGGTAATCCCAGCTAGATTCCATGAAGTGAGCTTGGAATCTCCTCTTGTGGAGTGGTGGGAGCAGGAAAGGAGCCCCTCACAGGGTTTGGACTCGCTATCTCGATTTGATTTTAATCGGTGAGTACGGGGATCGGGGTACGGGACGTGATGGCGTCATTGCCTTCCTCCCAGCTTGGCCACTATTCCTAATAAAGGAGAACCGCCTATTTATCCCCTTCGTCTCCCAAGAAGTACCTTGTCCAGATGTGGTTAGATCGATCTCGGGGGTGAGTAGTGGAGATAGTCAGTCTACAGCATTCAAGGGGTTGAATCGGTTTCCTATGGGGAGGATAAAGTCTTTTCCCTGTGCTCCAAAAGGATATTGATTTATGGTATTGATTCTAGATGTTGAATCTAAGGGGTAGAAGTAGGCTAGAGGGAGGGTGTGGATTAAGCCATGCAAATCAAAATTGTCCCACTTGAGTATATGGTTGTCCACCCCCCTATCTCTAAAATGTATGACCATGCAATCCCTGTCAATGTCCTTGTTTTTCAGTCCCAACCACCTGACTCTACAGGTAAACAAAATTTCTCCTTTCCCGTGTCCAGTTAATGGTCTGTTCCTGCTGAGCCAATGAACAATCTTATTCTTGAGCTCAGAAAAAGTTTTACCCCGATCTGAGGATAGGGGAGTTACCCCCGCAAGAACGACTACGTAGGGTGAAGCTGCAGGGGGCAGGTGCAAGAATGGTAGTGGGTGTCGAGATTCAGAAAGTTCCGATTGTAAATTACTAACTCGATGTACCTCTGTCCGTCCTAATTGCCTCGATTTATTACCTTGGGGATGCCTTCCTAGGGAGGTATATCGAGGCTTTGTAGAAATAGCCTCGTTTGGGGTGGTAGGAACTATCTGACTCATTCTTAAATCAGTTAAGTTAGGGTTCCCCTGGGCCTTCTCAGGTACAGGATTTACTGCGTGCGAGCCATTACTAGTAGGGGGTCCAGAGGCAGATCGAGGGATGCTATCTAGATCAGTTTCATCAACGTTATTCCTATTGGGGGAAGAGGATTACTACCACCCTCAAGGCTGTTGTTCGACAAAGAGACTACCCTGTCAATCCGGCTCATTACAGACTTAAACTGGATCTTAATAAATTGTTCTAGGTGAGTTTGCATGTCAATTAAAAGATGGGAGGCCCAAAGGGGAGGTAGTAGGGTTTGATTTGTGGGTGCCGAGGCAACCGACGGGCCCTCTTGTTGTTCAGGTTCCTCTGTTGGAATTATCTTCGCATTTTTAGATTTCTTGAGTCTGGGATGGTGCTTCTAGGGCCTTTTGGTAGGTTTCGGGTCTTGGGTAGAAGGTAGGCAGGGGCTAAGGGTAACGTGTTGTATGGGCTGGGAACATGGATTTCATTAATAAATGGGTCATGCAATGTGCCAGAAATATCCGTAGATGGCACAACTGTAGACCCTTGTAACATTATGGCTTCTGAAATTGCGGGAGTAATTGTGAGGCGTCGCTCGGTATTCTCTATTGCCGATGACACTGCTCCAATTGCCTTTTGCAACATTTTATCAATAGCTGTTGCGCTGGATACTTGGGCGGTAGGTAAAGTTTTTTGCCGAGTCTGCGGGCGGGAAATTAAAGGGTTAGATTTTCCCATGTTATAACCAGAGGGTGAAGGTAAACTAAGTAAATACTATACCCCTTCAATTATATAAATAGTAGAGATACCCCGCTCAGTGACTCAATATATTACAATACGCTCATCAGACCTTTCTAACCATAAGTACGTAGTATTATCCAGCAGTACGGAATTATTGTGTCATTTAGCCAATACACATTGGAAATACCGAGTAACAAAGAGGGTAGCCAGTCTAGTCCCTCCAGGTCACGAACAGGCACAACCAGGCCCACCCTTGGTCCCGGGTTTCGTCCCGGCTTCGACCTGTGCCGCATCCCGCGGTACGGAGTATGGGGGGTGGCTTATGTGCGCGATGTCCACGCCTCCCCCTGAGTCTGTGCAGGTGTGTGGGCACAGGTGCACCCTGGGGGGTGTAGTCCTGACCCCGGGTGTAGGCGCTGTTATGGCCGAATCTTTGGCGGCAGGCAGCCCTCTGACAGTCTCAGAGTCCTGCGCTCTTCTCCTTTTCAAACGAACAGCGGAAAGGAACCCACTTCACAGGGGTAGAGGCTGCGCTTATATGCGCAATGTCCACGCCTCCCCCTGAGTCTGTGCAGGTGTGTGAGCACAGGTGCACCCTGGGGGGTGTAGTCCTGACCCTGGGTGTAGGCTCTGTTATGGCCGAATCTTTGTCGGCAGGCAGCCCTCTTCCAGTCTCAGAGTCCTGCACTTTTCTCCTCTTCAAACGAATCCACCACTTCACTGCTACAATGCAATGTCCTGCTCCGCAATCCCAGACAAATTCAGGCAAGCTGCGAGAGGCTCCAGTGTGGGGTGCCTGCCTTTCACTTCGGCGAGTCAGTCATCCTCGCAGCGGCAGGGCGAGCACCTCGCGCTAATTCCTTCATGCTTGCCTCAGTTCTAGGCAGGGGGACTGAATGGTTCCTTCCACACTTTCCACTCCTTTCGGCTGACTGCCATTCAGCGCATGAACGCATGTGCTGCTCAGGTTGACGCTACCGCTACCAATATATATATATATATGTAACAAGATCAAGGGCAGGTGTTGCCCGAAATGTGACGTTCTGAGAAGCAAATAAAAAAAGAACCATAATGCCAAAGATTTCCAGTGGTTCGTGGTTCTCTGTTCACCCGTCTTGGATGTGGAAGTATGGAGAAAGTGTGTTTGTTCGTTGATTGTGGTGTAGGCACTGGGGTAAGAGAAGCAGCTGCTCTGCTGATAGAGGTGCTCAGCAGTGACGAAGTCCGCCATCGACCACGCCGATGTGAAGGAACGAGCAGGACAGAGGCTAATGATGTGAGGGCACAATTGTATGCACGGGCGAGTTAATATACCGCGCTCGCAATTTTGGACCTGTTTTGTTCCTTCTGGCGAGATCGTCGCACTGGGCTCATTGGAGGAACCTTGAGGAACCATAGATGACATTTTCTGCATCTGGAACGGCACACTTGATCAAGCTAAGGAGTTTGAGACAATAATTAATAACAACTGTCTCAACTTGCAATTCACTAGTCAAATGAGTCAAACACAACTTGAATTTCTTGATGTCAGTTTGGTAGTCAAAGATGGGGCTCTTACAAGCTCCTTATTCCGCAAAACAACCGCTGGGAACAGTCTCCTGCATGGGGAAAGTTGCCATCCTGCCACACTTATACGTAGTATACCGCTTGGCGAATTAATCAGGGCCAAACGGAACTGCAGCACAGTTGATGGCTATGAGCAAGAGAAACAGATAATTATGACAAGGTTTTCTGAAAGGGGATATTCTAAAAAAGTCAACAAGCAGGCTGAGACAAGAGTAGCCCAGATGGTCAGGGGGGACCTCCTGATCCCAAAAGATTGCCATAAAACTGATGTAATTCGTTTTATAACTAATTACGATAGTCAATCATGGGAGATTAGACGTAGTCTTCACAAATTCTGGGATGTTCTCAGGTTGGATAAAGACCTGCGTGAAGTAATACCCCTTCACTTACATTCAGAAAGGCTAAATCACTCAGAGACACTTTAAGTACCACACTAATTAAAGAATGCCCCAAACCTAATGCTGTACAGGGATTTTTCCCGTGTAAAAAATGTAAGGCATGAAAATTTAGCAAAAACTGTAAATCATTAAAAATCTCAAAGGATCAGGAGGCACACAAAATTACCAAGCATTTAAGTTGTACCACGGAATACGCTATATATGCATTACAATGTCCTTGCGACAAATTTTATATTGGTTGTACAACCAAACAAGCTAAACTCAGAGTCTGAGAACACCTTAGGGCTATACAAAATCTCAATCACCAGTACCCTGTGGCTAGACATTTTGCCACAGAACATAATCAAAACTCGAACCTGTTAAAATTTACAGTACTGGATTGTGTTGAGATTAAAGAAAGAGGGGGCAATCGATAGTTGGATCTTAGAAAATTAGAGTCCAAATACATAATCAAATATAACACGATTCAACCTGTTGGTCATAACCTCCGGGAAGAATTAGCAGTCCATCTACATGAGTAATTTCAATTGCTGGTATTTTGTTCATATTGTGTATATTGATTTTAAAATCAGTAGCTTGCTGTCGTCTCTCTATAGAATACTGCTTACTTTTAAAGAAACTGTTTTAACTTGCACATGCATTTTTTATAAGGACACATAGGCTGAAATCATATTATTCTCTTGTTACAGGTATTGGACTCTATGCCCACTTGGGCGGAATTGTGATTACTGTTCTACATTATATCAGACAGTGCATGCCCACTGGGGCAACATTTGGTTTATGTCGCGCGACATGAAGAATATTGCGGGACATTCAAAATCCTGAGCCCACTTGGGGACTGATCGCGATAAAAGTGCACAAACTTTTTTGTTTAAATAGAGTAACACTGCATTTATTTATATATGCATGTCATGCATATCCGTTGGGGTAGCCGTGCGCTATATAAAATACACTAAATAAATAAATAAATAAATGTAATTCTATATGAAGTTTTTTTCAATTGAAACTTTGTTGAAAAAATATGAGTGAACTGAAACATTGTTGCCTAAAATGTATGTCCTCTATGTCCATTCACCACGTGGTATATCATGTAATGTACCCGTTTCACTTTAAAAGAATGGCGATTTCACATGTACTCCACCCGTGAGCAAGAGGTAGGCTTACCTTGAAACACGTAGGGGTTGTTTTTGCCAATAAACCTGAGCACTGCAAAATCGATTTGGGCCTCGACTCTGGTGTCTTTACATACAAGAATTACGCCAGGAATTGATGCATATATAGATATATATATAAAACCCTCTGTACCAAAGTTGAAAGGAACTCATGAACGGGTGCCCTTAGTGGCGGTGCTATCCACTTAACATAAAGCTCAAAATCCCAACAATAAGCAAGGAAACGGCACTCACGGGTCATCAATCACTGGTTTCTTTAATCAGCCAAATAGACGTGTTTCGCCGTGTTGCCTTCCTCAGTGTTAACAGCACACCGGGAGGCCGCCATTTTTAAAGTCATGCATTTCCTGATTGCCAAAGACAGAGGACCAACATAAATGACGTGTTCAACTGCGCCATATTGTAATGGTATTTCATTAATAATTCCTTAGTTACATATAACAGGATTGCGCTTTCATGTCGCGCGCGAGTGATTACATAAACATTAATTCACATTATGCCCAATTACGCCTAAGACACACACAACACTAATTTCGGCTGACTCGTGCCTATACAAGTAAATAAAAGGCTCACAAATACCTTGCACATCCACAATCTGCTTATAAATCCTGCCACAATTTTGTAAGTGTTCCACAATGTCAGACAGATATTTACAGCTTGTGGCAAAAAAGTATACGCGCTGCTCGTTATCTTGCGCATGCGCATGAGTGTTAAGATACACCCCGACCTGCTATCCCTGTCTCCTGCGAGAGTCAGCGCCATGTTATAATGTTTCAGTTGAATATTGAATGCCTCTTATGCATACCACAAATCACATAATGTCGCCGTATATCGGCTTCATCACCCCTGTGTGTTTTGTATATTATAATGCATATTATAAAACAGCGATTTTGGTCACCTGTGTCACTCTTAGTTAATCTAGCCGTGGATCGGCACTGATCCTCCGTCGATAAATATCATATTCGACTTTTTACATTTTGGCATGTCTAATCATATATGCGTTAAGATTACTTCTTCACAGTGGGGTTAACTACGAATGCTCAGCGCTCCATGTCTAATCAAAATGCATTGAGACTGTGTTTCATCTTTATAAGAGGGTTGACTCCAAACTTTCAACTCTTCATGTCATTATACAGCAATTCTCTAACCAATCCCATAATCAATAATAAATTCGCTAGTCCACCTAGATATTACCTAGGTTTCTATTTACATTGATGATAAACATAAAACTATGGTAAAGATCATGTCCAATTTCATTTGACATTTAACAACACTACATGTCATCATAGGCCTAAATGCGATGCTAACTCTTCAGAATTGTTCAGTACCTTCGTGCCTTAGTCTGTAAGTCCACAATATAACGTGATTCAAATCTGCGTAATTTCTGTCTCCCCCTCTGATATTTTCTGGTACAAAGTCTAGCCCATAATATTGTAGCAAGTCCCTATTGCTAGTATGTTTTTCTGCATAGTGTCTTGCCACTGGATAGGCCTGATCATTTTTAGATATTGCCCTTTGATGTTCTAATATCCTTATTAAAAGGGGGGTGAATAGTGCTCCCTATATAGCACAAAACGCAAGGGCATATCAGACAATATACTGCATAAGGTGTACTGCAGGTTAGAAATTTTGATATGATCTTTTTCTCTTTTACGCCAGGAATCTTGAAAGCTAACAATCTTTTTCTATTGGCACAGGCCTTACACCTCCAACAAGGGTAGAATCCCTTCATGTCTTTCAGGGTACTGGTACCATAGGGTTCTTTGATCAAATGACTGCTAACCAATTTGCCCTTAATGACCGAGCTTTCTTAAATGTCACCAAAGGGTGAGTGGGAATATCAGAACTAATGACACTGTCCGTCTTGAGGATGTGCCAATTCCTCCTCATCATATGTTTAAGATGGTTAGCTTCCGCTGAATATAGTGGTTATCATTTTGTATTGGCCATCCTGTTGGATACTCTCATTTCCTACAACTTTTTTGTCTAACAGTAGCTGTGCTCTTGGAATTCCTCTGACTCTTTTTAAGGTGGAATTTAGATGGATGGGATCATATCCTCTATTTACAAATCTCTCTACACATTCCTTTGCTGTTTGCTCGAAGTCACATGTACGTGAACTATTTCTCTTCATTCTTAGAAGTTCTCCGTAAGGGATGCTCTGTACTAATTTTGATGGATGATTTCTTGTAGCATACAAGATGGAATTCCCTGCCGTGCTCTTACGATACAGGGATGTATGTAAAGTGCCCTCCCTTACAGTAACTCTCAGGTCCAGGAAGTCCACTGCCACTGGACTCATGTACCTGAGAATTTAAGATTCAGAATATTGGTATTCAAATTTCTTATGTAACCTGCTGATCCGCTATTGTCCTGCCACACAATGAACAAATTGTCAATATAAGGATACCATTTGACAACCGTGCCCTTCACATCCCCACTCTTGTGGCTCCTGGGCACCTGCTCCTCCCACCAGCCAACGAATAAACTTGCGTAGCTGGGAGCGAAGCAGGTGCCCATAGCCATTCCAGAGATCTGTTTGTAGTACCTGTCCTCAAATAAAAAGATGTTGTTAGTTAGGCAAAACATAGTAAACTCCAAGATCATCTGGTTGTGTTCGGCAAACTGCAGCTGTCGTTTGTTCAAAAAGTGCTGTAGGGCTTTTAGCCCTTGATCATGATCAATACATGTGTATAGACTAGTGATGTCTAATATCATCATCTGGTAAGAAGGGTCCCAAGTCACATCCTGAATCTTGTTAAGGAAGTCTTTTGTGTCTTTGATATACGACTCTAATTTTAACACAAATGTAAAGGGAAAATAATAGATAAACATGGACAAATGCTCAGTAAGACTGCCTTGGGATGAAACGATTGGTCTTCCAGGAGGGCATAATGCATCTTTGTGCAGTTTGGGTAGATGATAAAACGTGGTGGTGATAGGGTTTAAATTCCTTAAGAATAGATGTTAATCTATGCCCAGCATCGATCTCATATGCCACTTCCTAATCACTGCATCATATTCTTACACACTCTTGTCATATTCTTCCCTCGTCGCTTGCACATAGTACTTTCTGTCAGACAATTGTCTGAGTGCTTCCTTGCAGTAAAATCTCCTGGTTTGAAGCACTACATTTCCCTCCTTGTCGGAGGGTTTTATGATGATATTTTGGTCTTCCATTAAGTTGATTAGAGCATTTCTCTCTTCTTTCAATAGATTGTCTTTCTTGTTGTACTTATTTTTATTCTCCCTGAATTTAAGCAAATCTCGTACCATAGCTTCTAAGAAAGTATTAATGGCGTCATAGGGCATTTGGGGTACAAACGTTGACTTGGGTTTAAAGGGACTTTCCTCTATCCCTTGCTCAACTCCCACCTTTACTGCACGTGACGCTATGCTCTCCTCTGAAACACCAGGTTCCCTTTGCTCTTTGTGCAGATTTTGTAAAAGTTCTACTGCCTGTAGATCGTTGCACATGAGTGAATCCGTTGCTGTGATTCTTTGAGGTGTTAAATTAGCTTGTTTCTTCTTCAGGGTCAGTCTTAACTTGAAATATTTATGTAATTTAAATTTTCAAATATAACAAAAAAGATCAATCCGGGTTTGCGTAAATTCAAGATGGTTCATGGGACAAAAGGTGAGTCCTGGTGAGAGAGCTTTCATTTCATGTACCGTGAGTTGTTTGGGGGTAAGATTGACCACTGTGATGTTCGGTGTATCTATTACTTCTTGCTGAACTTTTTCTTCCTGGTTCCCCAGGTGCCCTCTCTTCCTCTTCCTGCCCCAGCCTGCTCTGCGTGTTCTCCTGTGGCTTGTTCAGGCGGTTTGTTTTTGCCCCCTCTTAGCCATGATTGCCTGATCACCCGAAACTCATCGTAAAAAGGAGTTGGTGTTTGCCTATTTCTGTTGGAACTGCCAGCTCGGTCTTCGCCTGAGTCTGTTTCTGTCAGATCAGATTCTGATGTTTCTACTCGTGAGACCATTGCCTATTTCATTGTGGTCTGCTGCAATAGTTCTTTCCTTGGACCATCGAATCTCCGGCCAAAAGTCAAGACTCTACCTTGCTGGTAGTCATGTTCGTCGCGGTCAAACTTCTCTTGTTTCCTTGTCTTGCTCTTGCCTTCATATTTCTGCAGGCGAGTTTTCATCATAGCCAGTAGTTCTTCTACTTTATTTTTGTCCTCCTCCTTTGATAACAACTCTTCCAATTCCTTTATTTCTTGCAGAGCTTTCTCGCGATCGCTCCAGGCATATTTCACAAGGCTACTTAATGTTCCTTTACAGTATTGGGCTCTATGCTCTGCCCATTCAGTCAATAGTTCCAGGTCTGGGTTCTCGTAGGAGGGGACAGTGTACACCCCCAAACCTCTGGGGACTCGATTAACTTCGATATAACTTTGAAGCGAGGTGGCCTCCCACCATTTCCTCGTTTCCCGTTCGTACAATCTTTTCAATTTGGACATGATACTGTTCAGGCTATTTGCTGTTTTCAAGCCCGACATGGTTGACTGTTCATCTGTTGCCCCAGGTTTTTTGTTTGAAAACATGCTTTTGGCGGCTTCCCGGTGTGCTGAATTGCTGAACATTTTGCATGTTCAGTGTCTGTTTGTTGTGTGGCGATGATGCCCTCGTTCTGCCACTTTCATGTGTTACTCGTGGTACGCGGTACCTTCTCCTAGGCGATGGCGGCCAGTCGGTTATATTTGGTCTTAAAATCCCAAAAAGCCTTCGCTAGGCCTTCCTCTTCGCATAATGATTAACTTTTACTGCTGCACTAGTGGCGGTTCCTTTCACATGATATAACGCTCCCTCTGTACCATAGTTGAAAGGAGCTCACAAACAGATGCCGTTAGTGGCGGTATTATCCACTTAACATAAAGCTCAAAATCCCAACGATAAGTAAGGAAACAGCACTCATGTGTCATCAATCACTGGTTTCTTTAATCAGCCAAACAGACGTGTTTCGGCGTGTCGACTTCCTCTGTGTTAACAGCACACCGGGAGGCCGCCATTTTTAAAGTCATGCATTTCCTGATTACCAAAGACAGAGGACAAACAGAAATGACACATTCAACTGCGCAATATTGTAATGGTATTTCATTAATAATTCCTTAGTTACACATAACAGGATTGCGCTTTCATGTCGTGTGCAACTGATTACATAAACATTAGTTCACATGATGCCTCTGATAGTTTCTGATACAAAGTCTAGCCCATAATATTATAGCAAGTCCCTATTGTAGTGTGTTTTTCTGCATAGTGTCTTGCCACTGGATAGGCCTGATCGTTTTTAGATATTGCCCTTTGATGTTCTAATATCCTTATTTTGAGGGGGTGAATAGTGCTTCCTATATAGCACAAGCCGCAAGGGCATATCAGACAATATACTGCATAAGGTGTACTGCAGGTTAGAAATTTTGATATGATCTTTTTCTCTTTTACGCCGGAAATCTTGAAAGCTAACACTCTTTTGCTATTGGCACAGGCCTTACACCTACCACAAGGGTAGAATCCCTTCATGTCTTTCAGGGTACTGGTGCCAAAGAGTTCTTTGCTCAAATGATATATACACACACACACACACACACCACCAATAGGCCCCTTTACAGCGTGCAACACGGCTGGTGCCGGCGTTCAAGGCGGAATCAAGCCCTGCAACAATTTACCACCAGAAGACAGTTATACGCTGCACTCCAGGAATTTGAATTCATCAAGGTCAGTGCTTCATTTCACCATCATGAACGCGTTTCGACCACCAAGGTCTTGATCACGGTTAAGTGAGTCCTTTTACTATTTCCATACATATACACAACTGCCCATTAAGCCCATTAGGAGGCATTCTGGGATGTGTGGTATTTCAGGAAATTCGATTGTTTAAAAACATTACTAAGCATACCATTTCACACAAATTGTCTACATGATTTTTCCCGTGTTTTATCGGTCATCTTTAGGTGTGTAACCACTCAATTTGAAATTGTTATTATAAATTAATTTTTCTATTACCAGTTTCTATAGGCTTAGTACCCACTACATTCTCCTCTATGAATTAATAATTAATACATTCTATTTGATACATTTTCATAATTAATTAGGTCCCCATCCATTTCTATTTGTAGATGACTATCTATGACTTAGTGTCCCCTTTCCCTATTGAAGCAATTTATCCCATTTGAATAAACTAGAGGTAGCTCCCTTTCCCCCACTGTAGCCCTGCTTGAGAGAGCCTTAGATGATTGTGGCGAGGGTGCACAAGTTATGATTGCAGGGGATTTTAACTGCACGTTTGGACCCCTAGCGGCAGAGGACATTTTGGGTGTTTCTGAGGATGACCAGAGGAGGGGTATACCAATTCTGGCTGTTGAGCCAATAAAGAGATGGTTTCAGAGGGTGATCCAATTAAACGCCATGACCTTGGAATATGGCCTGCGAGCCGTAAATGGAAGAACTACCTCTGACCCCTTGGGCACCCATACATACAACAGGGTAAATCACACCTCCAGGATTGATTATATCCTCCTCGATCTAAATCTCTGGTAGCATGTCATGGACATGGTCGTAACACCCACCACAGATAGTGATCATAACTTCCTCTCGCTGACCCTAAAGCACTTATGGCTAAGCACCCCAACTTTATCGTCTGTTAATAGGACAACATCGAGTACTACCCTGTCCAACTGTGGTAGTGTCTTAAATGGCGGAAAGTGGCCCTAGACAAATCAAAACTTCAGGCCATAGACCAACTCCTGGAAGTCTCACTATGCAAGATGGCAACATTCTCCTTAGAACACTCTGGCATACCCAGAATCATGCCATTGTTCCAGGAGGCTATAAACTCGATAGGTAACTAGTTTATGGCACAAATGCATAGAGGTTGGCCAGCCGGACACCAGAAACCAAAAGCAAAGCAGGGGTGGTATACACCTAAATGTAGAGAGAAGAAAGCGTGCCTCATTAAAGCTGTTAAGGCAAAGTCACAGCCCCTTGTTCTGCAAGCCAGAGCAGAATATAAACGAGTGATTGAAAGTGTTAAAAAGGAGTGGGAGGATGCCTATTGGCAAACCTTAAGAGAGGCAAGTGCTGGGCGGGATGCAGCCCGCTTTTGGAGCACTGTAAGGACTAGGAACAGGCCTGACAGTGAACTCATAACCTGTAACATAACTGGGCAGGCTTGGTTTGAGCATTTCTCTAACCTGTACTCATACCAACAAAGGGCTCCAGCCTCCCCTGTGCCTTATAGATCTCCAGTACCCACGGGAGATGAAACAATGTTCCCATTTACAATCAAGGAGGTAGAATATGCTATCAGCTGTATTGTGCCCAAGAAGGCAGCAGGTCCCAACGGAATCCCGGAGGATCTGCTTCGTTCCAACCTGCAGAAATGGGGGAAGTTTATCCACATTTTACTTACTGCGATTGACAAAGGAGGAGCCATCCCCGACTCTTGGAAGGGGGCAGAGGTCGTTCCTATTTTTAAAAAGGTCTGAGGGAAGACCCTGCCAACTATCGACAAATAAGTTTACTGGATTCAACCCAGAAGGTCGTGGGTAAGGTGGTGTTGGAGAGAATCCTCCAATGGGTAAATGATAAAGAGATCCTCTCGGGCTATCAGGCTGGCTTTAGGGCTGGCACTGGTACGATAGAGCAGGCCTTCAGGCTCCTATTACTATATTGGAAGGTGGTGGTTATAGGTAGAGGCAGCCTTTACTTGGCATTCATTGACCTGAAGACTGCCTTTGACCTTGTGCCCAGAGACCAATTATGGGGCGTGTTGGCGGATATGGGGATTCCCCCACACATTCTGTCGATCTTAGTGCGATTGCATGATGGTAATTTTGCGCAGGTGCAATGGGGCACTGTTGGGCAGAAAACTAGCAGGTACCGGTGGGGAAAGGGGTACGCCAGGGATGCGTTCTTGCTCCCACCCTTTTTTCACTTTATGTGAATGGGGTTGTGGAGCACTTACTTAAACATCCTTCAGATGCACCATCCTTGGCAGGGGAGAAAATCCCCACTCTTCTTTTTGCCGACGACACGCTATTAATTTCAAAAACTCCGGCCGGCCTCCAGGGCCTCTTAGTTAATTTCCAGCCCTTTTGTGACCAACGGGGCCTAGTAATAAATACAGACAAAACGAAGTATTTGGTTTTAAATCCCCCCAAAAAACGAGGTCGTCCCCCTGTACTAAATAAAACCCCTCTGGAAAGGGTCACAGTTTTTTACTATCTAGGCATCCGGATCACGGTTACTATGCAGTGGACCCCCCATCTGCTGAAAATGTTGCTCAATCACAAAAAGGTCACAGGGGCACTCGCTAAAGAACAGCGATCTTCTTCAACCAAACCCATTGCCCCTGTTATGGATATTTACAAGGCAAAGGGTGTTAGTTCCGCCTTGTATGGCGCAGAACTTTGGGGTACTTTCAACACCGATCTTCTAACTAGGTCTGAGAATAAGTTCTTAAAAGGTATTATCTCCCTCCCACAGAGCACACCTACGCTACCCCTCCTGATGGACCTTGGATGTCAACAAATCAGCGATGTGGCAAGATTACGACCATTACTTTTATGGGCTAGGCTGTGGCGTGTTCCCGAACTTGCCAAATACGCCAAAGGCCTAACGGAGGTGATGTCATTGGAAAGACCAAAAAAGGATTGTCTGCGTTACCACTTTTGGCCCAAATACACACAACTACGGAAGTTAGTCATGCAAAACTGGCACTTAGTTAAAGATTTACATGAAGATTTACGTGAACCACCTCTATTTGCATACAAAAAAGAGAAAAGCATCGCAAACTACCTGGTCAGAGCAGCATTACCCTTGGATCCAAAAAAACACTAAGCTTGTTGCGAAACAACAGAAGAAGGTTCGGTTTTTTCCTTCAACAAAATCTTTTGGAAACATGAAACCTTCACTAACTGCCAATCAAAGAATGTCGTCTATGGAATCTGGTGTCCTTGTCCAAAACTATATGTCGGCAAGACTACACAAGAAGCCAGACAAAGAATCACTCAACACAAATCAAGGTTGAAAAGACAAGTACCAAATGCACCACTAGTCTTACATTGGCAGACGCACCAACACAAAGAAAGCGATTTGCGTTGGACTGTTATTTCCAAAATCGAACAGGATCCACGTGGAGGTAATCTTGAAGCAAGACTGGCACAACGCGAGGCGTTGCTTATAATGAAATTCAACACCGCCATGACTGGCCTGAACGAGATCTCAGAGATCTATAGAATCAGCCCTGGCTAAATGTCCTCATAACATGAATATTATAACTTCCGCTTGACTGGTTATGCTGGAGGTAATTGGTATGTCTTCCTCACACAACGCTCAGCTAATGTGCTTTTAAACAAAAAAACTCCCCAGTTTCACATATGGGAGCACAGAACACATAGACACTGACGTACATAGATGACTTCACCGTCAGGGTCAACTTAATAAAATTTTTCCCATTCAGCGCATTTTTCAGTCCTCACCCAGGCGCGGGCCCTTTAAATTTTACGATCAACAATGCGATCACGTGATCGCGCTCAGAACAAGAAAGAAAGGACGGCTTTGCTCCAAACAATGCAACACGTAGAAGAACGAGCCGAGATGCTGTTTTACATGTAAGCGCTTTTCATTAGTTTATCCACGGAAGCGGTGACTAAAAGGGAGAATCTCCATCCTGACTGGCATTTCACGCTTTCTTCACAGGACTTTGTCTTCCACTAACTAAATTCCTCCGTGGCTTTCCGCATTGTGACCCGCGTTTAGACCCCCATGCTGGGGTGAATACTTCTAAAATCGGTAAGACGCTGCAGCGCTTCTTTCACGTAGTGCCCCATGGCCTCGTTTGTGACAAGAAATTTACAATTGCTTTCTATTACACTCGTTCGAATTGTGAATCACGGATTACATGACGCCCAGGTCAGTGCCATTCTGTCTGAGTGTGCTAAAAAGTTTAGCCCAAGATTAATTCATTGTTTGTGTGTAACACGTGCACCACTATTCCTGTTTGTAATTTCAGACTGTCCACATCTGCGTGTTTGAGACTTGTACATTGCAGGCTTTACAAGGTAGGCATGTGCTTATTGGTGTGTAGGACGATCTTTGAAACACTATAAGTGCAGTTAGATATAAAAGGTGACTTGTATATACATTTTTTTGTCGTTTTAGATTCTTTTGGTCCTGAGGAGAATCCCACAATAAGGGATTCAAAATGCGTCGACCACTTCAGTCTCTTTGTCACCGAGTATGGTTTTCAATAAATAGCTGTTCAGATAGTAGAGGATTTAAACCTGGATTGATTTAGTTTTCCTAAACGACTAATTAAAAACGACTAAACAAACATTTGTCATGACTGTACATGATTTAATAAGACAGTGACAAAGGGCCTTACTCCAAAAGATTTAAAACTTTTCTGTTTGGGTTCGAAAGATGTGTGTTTGAAGAGTGAAAGTGATATGTATACGTGTTGTGATATTGTAAATTTGTAAAATTCTCTTTGTAACTGTAAAAATATTGTTTTGTTTGTATTTGCTGTATATAATGTATATATGAACAAAAATATTGTCTAATCAAATAGAATGAAAAAAATTCACACAGAGACTTGAATTGACAAAAATAAATTACTGACGCAAATAATAAGCGGTGTGGTATGCTTAATTCATACCATTACTTGATGGACTAAGTAGTGATTGCAGTTCAGGACTGGCACTTGTTTCGTTGTTTATAGTGAATTGACTTAGCCTTGCTGGTAAAGAGTCAGGACCCTGTGTTGTTGCTTAGGTTTGGTGCGGGCACTGGCTCGGGAGGTCTACAGAGGTTGAAATATACCTGTTACATTTAGGAGACTTTGTCCACTAAATATTTCCTTTTATTGGAGTGCATATTGTGTAAGTGTCGTCCAGTCCAAGTGTGCTTTGTTCAGTGTACACCATTTTCTGTGTATTGTCATAGTATGTCCGAGAAAGACACCTTCGCCTATAGCGAAGAACACACACAAAATCTAATCAGAGCACCACCAGTCTTTGCATCTGCCACCTTTAGCCTTACAGCCAAAACTCAAAATGAATCAGATAAATTAATTCGCCTTCGGAAAAAACAAATAAGGACAGACTTACACGGACACTTCCTTCTTCAACATCTACAAGCAGGGACAATTCCCTCAGGTTTACAAGTCCGGAATACTCCAATGGTCTTTACTGAGGACCCTGAATACAAAAAGAGCTTCAGTGGAATTGAAACTAAGTGTAGCAGGGACCTTATGGTCCTAACTATAGAGACGGCTTATAGGATTTCACAAAAACAATTGCAAGAAATCTCTCTTCTGGAAACAGAGATACAGAATAACCAACTAATAACTGACGCTAAAGGTCTTTTGGAGAAAATTGAAAAGGAGATCTTGGAGTTTAAGGACTACACGGTGACTCAAAAAAACAACAAATTTGAAACAGATAAAAAAAACTTTTCATTGGAAACAGTCTACCCGTACCTACAACATGACTTCTATAGTCGTCCAACACAAAGAAGATTTTTTCAAGAAAATCAAGGGAGATCAAGAAATAAATTCCTTACCTTTTCTGACACCTCTTCCTCTTCAGGTGATGATACAGACACAACTGACCTGAGACACAACCAAGGCAGCAGGAACAACGCCCAAGAACAACAACAAAATCCTCAAGCTTTTTTAGCCAGAGGCCAACAACGACAGAGGGGCCGATCCCGTCAGAGATACCAACCATGGGAAATGAGGACCAGACAGCAGTATTACAGGAGTTAATCCCGTCGTCGCTTTTTAATTTATCAAATCGGATCCTATCGTCGTCAGAAATAGCAGTCTTGGAAAAAGGACTATCCTATGTCCCAGTTAAACCAACTGACTTTGTTAAAATGAAGTTGGAAGTAATAGAATTCTGCCGTAAGATACGCCTAAAAACTTTCTTTGAGGGAACACCAAATACATGTACAACTGAAGTAACTTGTTTTCGCAAAAAATCGACATTTTGTCCACCGGCTAATAAGACTCCCAAAGAGACCATAACTTTTGAGAGAGCAATACTATCGGGTATCACGGCACTGGAAAATAAAAAACATTTTGTCAAGTATAACCTACAAAAAGATGAGAAAGACGCCCTCTTTACCTTAAAAATGACAGATCCTTTATAATACAGGAAGCAGACAAGGGAGGCGCAGTTGTCCTTTGGGACATAGACAAGTATAAAAATGAAGTCAGACGACAACTTGATGACCCTGCCTGTTATAAAAAGATCGGGCAGAATCCGACTAGAGACCTGCAAAACGAACTCTTCAGTATTCTTAAAGCTGGCCATGAGTCAGGCATCCTTGGACCAAAGGAATTTGATTTTCTTCAGAATAAGAATCCCAGAATCCCAGTTTTTTACGTCCTACCAAAGATGCATAAGGACCCAATCCAACCTCCAGGCCGCCCTATTATATCTGAGTGCGACTCCTTAATGGAACCTATTTCCAAGTATATTGACTACTTCCTCAAGCCATTCATTGAGAAAATTCCAGCACATCTCCAGGATACGACATCTTTCATCAATAAAATATCATCTATTGATTTTAATGACAACAACCAATTAATGGTTACGATGGATGTCGTATCACTGTATACACAGATACCCCAGGACCAAGCATTAGAAACATTGTCATATTTTTTGGACCAGAGAGATCAACCAATGAGAGTCCCAATGGACTTCATTATGAATCTCGCCAAATTTGCTTTACAGAAGAATTACTTCCAATTTGATACAGAATTCTACTATCAGACCAAAGGGATGGCCATGGGCTGCCCCTTTGCACCGGAATTGGCTGTACTATTCATGGGTTTATATGAGAAACAATTCATGTATAATAACAATCCCTATTCAGAACACATCACAAATTATATGAGATATATAGATTACGTGTTTTTCATTCGGTCAGGATCACATGAAGCGTTGGACGAATTTGTCGCCTGGCTTAACGCAAGGTCAATGGACATAAAATTCAGCCATACGGCATCAAACAAAAACATCACCTTTTTGGATGTAATGGTCTATGCGACAGACGGAGTGCTAGGAACAACACTTTTCCGTAAACCAACGGACAGGAATAAAGCCCTACATTATATGAGCCATCATCCGAGGAGCCTCAAACAAAATTTACCCTTTGGCCAGTTTTTAAGAATTCGAAGAAACTGTTCCAACAAGGAAGAATATTATATTCATGCAAATGCACTAAAGGAAAGACTTCTAGAGAGAGGCTACCCAAAAAAGCTCTTAAAACATGCCCTAAAGAGAGCACGGTGGGTCCCTAGAGAAACATTACTCCAAAAACGCAAAAGGCAAGACCAAAAAAGGATTGTCTGCGTTACCACTTTTGGCCCAAATACACACAACTACGGAAGTTAGTCATGCAAAACTGGCACTTAGTTAAAGATTTACATGAAGATTTACGTGAACCACCTCTATTTGCATACAAAAAAGAGAAAAGCATCGCAAACTACCTGGTCAGAGCAGCATTACCCTTGGATCCAAAAAAACACTAAGCTTGTTGCGAAACAACAGAAGAAGGTTCGGTTTTTTCCTTCAACAAAATCTTTTGGAAACATGAAACCTTCACTAACTGCCAATCAAAGAATGTCGTCTATGGAATCTGGTGTCCTTGTCCAAAACTATATGTCGGCAAGACTACACAAGAAGCCAGACAAAGAATCACTCAACACAAATCAAGGTTGAAAAGACAAGTACCAAATGCACCACTAGTCTTACATTGGCAGACGCACCAACACAAAGAAAGCGATTTGCGTTGGACTGTTATTTCCAAAATCGAACAGGATCCACGTGGAGGTAATCTTGAAGCAAGACTGGCACAACGCGAGGCGTTGCTTATAATGAAATTCAACACCGCCATGACTGGCCTGAACGAGATCTCAGAGATCTATAGAATCAGCCCTGGCTAAATGTCCTCATAACATGAATATTATAACTTCCGCTTGACTGGTTATGCTGGAGGTAATTGGTATGTCTTCCTCACACAACGCTCAGCTAATGTGCTTTTAAACAAAAAAACTCCCCAGTTTCACATATGGGAGCACAGAACACATAGACACTGACGTACATAGATGACTTCACCGTCAGGGTCAACTTAATAAAAATGTTCCCATTCAGCGCATTTTTCAGTCCTCACCCAGGCGCGGGCCCTTTAAATTTTAGGATCAACAATGCGATCACGTGATCGCGCTCAGAACAAGAAAGAAAGGACGGCTTTGCTCCAAACAATGCAACACGTAGAAGAACGAGCCGAGATGCTGTTTTACATGTAAGCGCTTTTCATTAGTTTATCCACGGAAGCGGTGACTAAAAGGGAGAATCTCCATCCTGACTGGCATTTCACGCTTTCTTCACAGGACTTTGTCTTCCACTAACTAAATTCCTCCGTGGCTTTCCGCATTGTGACCCGCGTTTAGACCCCCATGCTGGGGTGAATACTTCTAAAATCGGTAAGACGCTGCAGCGCTTCATTCACGTAGTGCCCCATGGCCTCGTTTGTGACAAGAAATTTACAATTGCTTTCTATTACACTCGTTCAAATTGTGAATCACGGATTACATGACGCCCAGGTCAGTGCCATTCTGTCTGAGTGTGCTAAAAAGTTTAGCCCAAGATTAATTCATTGTTTGTGTGTAACACGTGCACCACTATTCCTGTTTGTAATTTCAGACTGTCCACATCTGCGTGTTTGAGACTTGTACATTGCAGGCTTTACAAGGTAGGCATGTGCTTATTGGTGTGTAGGACGATCTTTGAAACACTATAAGTGCAGTTAGATATAAAAGGTGACTTGTATATACATTTTTTTTGTCGTTTTAGATTCTTTTGGTCCTGAGGAGAATCCCACAATAAGGGATTCAAAATGCGTCGACCACTTCAGTCTCTTTGTCACCGAGTATGGTTTTCAATAAATAGCTGTTCAGATAGTAGAGGATTTAAACCTGGATTGATTTAGTTTTCCTAAACGACTAATTAAAAACGACTAAACAAACATTTGTCATAACTGTACATGATTTAATAAGACAGTGACAAAGGGCCTTACTCCAAAAGATTTAAAACTTTTCTGTTTGGGTTCGAAAGATGTGTGTTTGAAGAGTGAAAGTGATATGTATACGTGTTGTGATATTGTAAATTTGTAAAATTCTCTTTGTAACTGTAAAAATATTGTTTTGTTTGTATTTGCTGTATATAATGTATATATGAACAAAAATATTGTCTAATCAAATAGAATGAAAAAAATTCACACAGAGACTTGAATTGACAAAAATAAATTACTGACGCAAATAATAAGCGGTGTGGTATGCTTAATTCATACCATTACTTGATGGACTAAGTAGTGATTGCAGTTCAGGACTGGCACTTGTTTCGTTGTTTATAGTGAATTGACTTAGCCTTGCTGGTAAAGAGTCAGGACCCTGTGTTGTTGCTTAGGTTTGGTGCGGGCACTGGCTCGCGAGGTCTACAGAGGTTGAAATATACCTGTTACATTTAGGAGACTTTGTCCACTAAATATTTCCTTTTATTGGAGTGCATATTGTGTAAGTGTCGTCCAGTCCAAGTGTGCTTTGTTCAGTGTACACCATTTTCTGTGTATTGTCATAGTATGTCCGAGAAAGACACCTTCGCCTATAGCGAAGAACACACACAAAATCTAATCAGAGCACCACCAGTCTTTGCATCTGCCACCTTTAGCCTTACAGCCAAAACTCAAAATGAATCAGATAAATTAATTCGCCTTCGGAAAAAACAAATAAGGACAGACTTACACGGACACTTCCTTCTTCAACATCTACAAGCAGGGACAATTCCCTCAGGTTTACAAGTCCGGAATACTCCAATGGTCTTTACTGAGGACCCTGAATACAAAAAGAGCTTCAGTGGAATTGAAACTAAGTGTAGCAGGGACCTTATGGTCCTAACTATAGAGACGGCTTATAGGATTTCACAAAAACAATTGCAAGAAATCTCTCTTCTGGAAACAGAGATACAGAATAACCAACTAATAACTGACGCTAAAGGTCTTTTGGAGAAAATTGAAAAGGAGATCTTGGAGTTTAAGGACTACACGGTGACTCAAAAAAACAACAAATTTGAAACAGATAAAAAAAACTTTTCATTGGAAACAGTCTACCCGTACCTACAACATGACTTCTATAGTCGTCCAACACAAAGAAGATTTTTTCAAGAAAATCAAGGGAGATCAAGAAATAAATTCCTTACTTTTTCTGACACCTCTTCCTCTTCAGGTGGTGATACAGACACAACTGACCTGAGACACAACCAAGGCAGCAGGAACAACGCCCAAGAACAACAACAAAATCCTCAAGCTTTTTTAGCCAGAGGCCAACAACGACAGAGGGGCCGGTCCCGTCAGAGATACCAACCATGGGAAATGAGGACCAGACAGCAGTATTACAGGAGTTGATCCCGTCGTCGCCTTTTAATTTATCAAATCGGATCCTATCGTCGTCAGAAATAGCAGTCTTGGAAAAAGGACTATCCTATGTCCCAGTTAAACCAACTGACTTTGTTAAAATGAAGTTGGAAGTAATAGAATTCTGCCGTAAGATACGCCTAAAAACTTTCTTTGAGGGAACACCAAATACATGTACAACTGAAGTAACTTGTTTTCGCAAAAAATCGACATTTTGTCCACCGGCTAATAAGACTCCCAAAGAGACCATAACTTTTGAGAGAGCAATACTATCGGGTATCACGGCACTGGAAAATAAAAAACATTTTGTCAAGTATAACCTACAAAAAGATGAGAAAGACGCCCTCTTTACCTTAAAAATGACAGATCCTTTATAATACAGGAAGCAGACAAGGGAGGCGCAGTTGTCCTTTGGGACATAGACAAGTATAAAAATGAAGTCAGACGACAACTTGATGACCCTGCCTGTTATAAAAAGATCGGGCAGAATCCGACTAGAGACCTGCAAAACGAACTCTTCAGTATTCTTAAAGCTGGCCATGAGTCAGGCATCCTTGGACCAAAGGAATTTGATTTTCTTCAGAATAAGAATCCCAGAATCCCAGTTTTTTACGTCCTACCAAAGATGCATAAGGACCCAATCCAACCTCCAGGCCGCCCTATTATATCTGAGTGCGACTCCTTAATGGAACCTATTTCCAAGTATATTGACTACTTCCTCAAGCCATTCATTGAGAAAATTCCAGCACATCTCCAGGATACGACATCTTTCATCAATAAAATATCATCTATTGATTTTAATGACAACAACCAATTAATGGTTACGATGGATGTCGTATCACTGTATACACAGATACCCCAGGACCAAGCATTAGAAACATTGTCATATTTTTTGGACCAGAGAGATCAACCAATGAGAGTCCCAATGGACTTCATTATGAATCTCGCCAAATTTGCTTTACAGAAGAATTACTTCCAATTTGATACAGAATTCTACTATCAGACCAAAGGGATGGCCATGGGCTGCCCCTTTGCACCGGAATTGGCTGTACTATTCATGGGTTTATATGAGAAACAATTCATGTATAATAACAATCCCTATTCAGAACACATCACAAATTATATGAGATATATAGATTACGTGTTTTTCATTTGGTCAGGATCACATGAAGCGTTGGACGAATTTGTCGCCTGGCTTAACGCAAGGTCAATGGACATAAAATTCAGCCATACGGCATCAAACAAAAACATCACCTTTTTGGATGTAATGGTCTATGCGACAGACGGAGTGCTAGGAACAACACTTTTCCGTAAACCAACGGACAGGAATAAAGCCCTACATTATATGAGCCATCATCCGAGGAGCCTCAAACAAAATTTACCCTTTGGCCAGTTTTTAAGAATTCGAAGAAACTGTTCCAACAAGGAAGAATATTATATTCATGCAAATGCACTAAAGGAAAGACTTCTAGAGAGAGGCTACCCAAAAAAGCTCTTAAAACATGCCCTAAAGAGAGCACGGTGGGTCCCTAGAGAAACATTACTCCAAAAACGCAAAAGGCAAGACCAAAAAAGGATTGTCTGCGTTACCACTTTTGGCCCATATACACACCAACTACGGAAGTTAGTCATGCAAAACTGGCACTTAGTTAAATATTTACATGAAGATTTACGTGAACCACCTCTATTTGCATACAAAAAAGAGAAAAGCATCGCAAACTACCTGGTCAGAGCAGCATTACCCTTGGATCCAAAAAAACACTAAGAAGCATGATAAACTTACCACCTGTGGTGGGTCACCACAGATGTGGCAATTGTGCTTGTTGCAAAACAACAGAAGAAGGTTTGGTTTTTTCCTTCAACAAAATCTTTTGGAAACATGAAATCTTCACTAACTGCCAATCAAAAGAATGTCGTCTATGGAATCTGGTGTCCTTGTCCAGAACTATATGTCGGCAAGACTACACAAGAAGCCAGACAAAGAATCACTCAACACAAATCAAGGTTGAAAAGACAAGTACCAAATGCACCACTAGTCTTACATTGGCAGACGCACCAACACAAAGAAAGCGATTTGCGTTGGACTGTTATTTCCAAAATCGAACAGGATCCATGTGGAGGTAATCTTGAAGCAAGACTGGCACAACCCGAGGCGTTGCTTATAATGAAATTCAACACCACCATGACTGGCCTGAACGAGATCTCAGAGATCTATAGAATCAGCCCTGGGTAAATGTCCTCATAACATGAATATTATAACTTCCGCTTGACTGGTTATGCTGGAGGTAATTGGTATGTCTTCCTCACACAACGCTCAGCTAATGTGCTTTTAAACAAAGAAACTCCCCAGTTTCACATATGGGAGCACAGAACACATAGACACTGACGTACACAGATGACTTCACCGTCAGGGTCAACTTAATAAAGTTTTTCCCATTCAGCGCATTTGTCAGTCCTCACCCATGCGCGGGCCCTTTAAATTTTACGATCAACAATGCGATCACGTGATCCCGCTCAGAACAAGAAAGGAAGGACGGCTTTGCTCCAAACAAAGCAACACGGAGAAGAACGAGCCGAGATGCTGTTTTACATGTAAGCGCTTTTCATTAGTTTATCCACGGAAGCGGTGACTAAAAGGGAGAATCTCCATCCTGACTGGCATTTCACGCTTTCTTCACAGGACTTTGTCTTCCACTAACTACTATATTCCTCCCTGGCTATCCGCATTGTGACCCGCGTTTAGACCCCCAGCCTGGGGTGTATACTTCTAAAATCGGTAAGACGCTGCAGCGCTTTATTCACGTAGTTCCCCATGGCCTCGTTTGTGACAAGAAATTTACAATTGCTTTCTATTACACTCTTTAGAACTGTGAATCAGGGATTACATGACGCCCAGGTCAGTGCCATTCTGTCTGAGTGTGCTAAAAAGTTTAGCCCAAGATAAATTCATTGTTTGTGTGTAACACGTGCACCACTATTCCTGTTTGTGATTTCAGACTGTCCACATCTGCGTGTTTGAGACTAGTACATTGCAGGCTTTACAAGGTAGGCATGTGCTTATTGGTGTGTAGGACGATCTTTGAAACACTATAAGTGCAGTTAGATATAAAAGGTGACTTGTATATATTTTTTTTGTCGTTTTAGATTCTTTTGGTCCTGAGGAGAATCCCACAATAAGGGATTCGAAACGCGTCGACCACTTCAGTCTCTTTGTCACCGAGTATGGTTTTTAATAAATAGCTGTTCAGATAGTAGAGGATTTAAACCTGGACTGATTTAGTTTTCCTAAACGACTAATTAAAAACGACTAAACAAACATTTGTCATAACTGTACATGATTTAATAAGACAGTGACAAAGGGTCTTACTCCAAAAGATTTAAAACTTTTCTGTTCGGGTTCGAAAGATGTGTATTTGAAGAGTGAAAGTGATATGTATATGTATTGTGATATTGTAAATTTGTAAAATTCTCTTTGTAACTGTAAAAATATTGTTTGTATTTGCTGTATATAATGTATATATGCACAAAAATATTGTCTAATCAAATAGAATGAAAAAAATTCAAACAGAGACTTGAATTGACAAAAATAAATTTCTGACGCAAATAATAAGCTGTGTGGTATGCTTAATTCATACCATTACTTGATGGACTAAGTAGTGATTGCAGTTCAGCACTGGCACTTGTTTCATTGTTTATAGTGAATTGACTTAGCCTTGCTGGTAAAGAGTCAGGACCCTGTGTTGTTGCTCCAGTCATTGGGGGGGTGGCATAGGATAAGATGGCTAACCGATGTTAAGGCTTTGCTTGGTAAATTGGGACTCAGTGAAGCCTGGGAAAGTCGGTCCTCCCCCCCGAAAGCTGTCCTAAAAACTTTGTATTGGAACTGCGTAAGCAGCAGAATCACTACGGACCCATCTCTTGGTAGACTTACAGAGGAATTTCTAACACACAAGGACGCACCCTACCGAGAGCTCTATCTGGATATAGTCTGGAAACCTTACGACAGGGCTCTGTATTTTAGATTCAGAGCGGGGTCTCTTCCTGTACGTGCCCTAACAGCCCATTGGAAGCCACCGTACCAGTCAATTGCATTCTGTCTCTTCTGTGGCACCATCACAGAGTCAGTAGAACACTTTTTGTTTGTCTGCCCGGCTTATGTTCGCCCAAGGCAACTGTGGCTTAAACCTGTATGTAGGGACTTGGGTACTATCACGTGTATTCAACAAGGACCCCCTGAAGATTCGGATACAATAGTTCCTAGGCCAGGGAAATAAACTGTATGACAAAAAACAACCTAGGCAACTCACATCTAAACATTATATTATATTGATGGACAACATGGCTACAATTACTTAGGAAAATATATGTCTTTTTATTATAAATCATGTAAAAACACAACATACAGATAATTTAAAACAAGGTGAACATTAAACATCAATAAAATCTTGTCTTATCTATTGAATGTAAGACACACATATATTTGTGACAATAAATGACAACACATATGAAAACAATTAAAAAACTGGAAGTGGCAATTAGTGTCTCTACGCGCGTTTCGGCGAACCAGCGCCTTCTTCTGGAGTAGCCACACAAGCTCTAAAAAGAGATATATTTAAAAAGGTATATTAGTTAAACATCCTTAAGAAATATGTAAACAAAAGACATATATCATTCTATTTCCTAAGGTTGTAGCCATTATATCTAAGCTTTGATTTATGTTAGATACATCTTTTCATTTCCTTGTCTCATTCAAACCCTCATATGAATAATTGAAATTCAGAAAGTTGATTGTGGCCTAAAATAGGAAGAAAAAAAGGTTTATATATATTCCTACTCTACGAAGTTATTTTTTCAGACAGTTACACTCTATATTGTTAGTGTATTGCTTTGACATTTTCTATTGTATATATCCTATCTTCTAATTTTCATATATGTTGTTTCAACAATTTGGTTGAGTTTGTTTTAGGTGGATAATACTTACAACTACTATTCAAGATTATGACATCATAGTTGATTAGACGCTTAGTTGATGCCCAGATGAGTTCTGGTTAGGTGATGTTATCCTAATATTTCGCAAGATGAAAAGAGAAGAGAATTGCTTTTCAGTTCTTATATCCAGATTTAGATAGTAGATCTAATATAATTAAACTACTTAAGAGGCTACCTTATATTCTATAGAAATGGGTTAATAAATCCCGCCTGCCGGATAGCTCATATAGATCAGTATTTGGTGGGTCTTCAACTTTCTTCGTTATTCCTAGATTTTTCGATGTATTTAAAAGATCTCTCTGCCTGTTTTGTTGAAGTAGTGCAAAGAAACGGAAATGATTAAAAAGAAATGGTATAGGATTCACGTAATTACATTTAATTCACTACTCCTTGGCGTGATTTAAGTAATGGTAGCACTTCTTACCCAAAATTATTTAGCAGAGCTCTTTAGCGGTGAAAAATTTTAGGCCACAATCAACTTTCTGAATTTCAATTATTCATATGAGGGTTTGAATGAGACAAGGAAATGAAAAGATGTATCTAACATAAATCAAAGCTTAGATATAATGGCTACAACCTTAGGAAATAGAATGATATATGTCTTTTGTTTACATATTTCTTAAGGATGTTTAACTAATATACCTTTTTAAATATATCTCTTTTTAGAGCTTGTGTGGCTACTCCAGAAGAAGGCGCTGGTTCGCCGAAACGCGCGTAGAGACACTAATTGCCACTTCCAGTTTTTTAATTGTTTTCATATGTGTTGTCATTTATTGTCACAAATATATGTGTGTCTTACATTCAATAGATAAGACAAGATTTTACTGATGTTTAATGTTCACCTTGTTTTAAATTATCTGTATGTTGTGTTTTTACATGATTTATAATAAAAAGACATATATTTTCCTAAGTAATTGTAGCCATGTTGTCCATCAATATAATATAATGTTTAGATGTGAGTTGCCTAGGTTGTTTTTTGTCATACGGGACTTGGGTACTAGACACTCTTCCGTGGCACTCCGAATTTTAATATCATATACTCGACCCATGTATGTCTTCGGCCTTGCAAAATTTTTATCATCGGCATGGTCCATCAGGACTAAACGGCTATTTACTATTGTTTAATTGATTGACTTTTAATTCTACGACTGATCGATAAATGGTTATTTCTTTTAAAAATTATTAGGATCTTGTTTTTATGCTATGGAATCAGGCCATTTTAAATTTGTATTTGCTCTTAATTATTTTGGATAAAAACTTTTAATGAATGTAAATAGTTTCTAAATGTATCCATGTTGTATTTTCCATGTGTTGCTTTTATGATGTAACAATCGAAATAAAGCCGTTGAACTGAACTGAACTAAGCATACCATTTCACACAAATTGTCCACATGATCTTTCCCGTGTTTTATCGGTCATCTTTAGGTGTGTAACCACTCAATTTGAAATTGTTATTATAAATAAATTTTTCTATTACCAGTTTCTATAGGCTTAGTACCCACTACATTCTCCTCTATGAATTAATAATTAACACATTCTATTTGATACATTTTCATAATTAATTAGGTCCCCATCCATTTCTATTTGTAGATGACTATCTATGACTTAATGTCCCCTTTCCCTATTGAAGCAATTTATCCCATCTGAATACATTGTTATAGAAAGGATTAGGATGTCCTATTTTTAACTTTATATTAGGCTCAGTGCCATCCATTGCCATCTATGATATTTTCATAGCATATTAATCTTTCTTGTAATTTCTTATTTTTTCCACACCCCATATCCTATGGCCCTCAAACATCTATATTCTGTCAAGGTCTCAATCATGTTGATCAGAAATAATGTTAATCTACATAAAATTGTTCAATTTTCATTATAGGTGGACATGCAATTCTTCATCCCCGTTCAGTCCACAAAGTTGTTTTGTTCTAAATCTTATAATTAGACGTAATTCCAGAAATCTCAGTTTCAAAGTTCTATCCCCACCTCTCTCATGCATATCGCATAATATTTCATATGTTCCCAACAGTATCCTTGATGTCTTTCCATATGTCTTGTCCTGCCGTAGTTCTTGTCTTTAATCTGTATCGCCCGAACGTGCTCTAAAATTCTCTTTCTAATACGCAAATCGTGCTACCTATATATCTCAGGCCATACTGACATTCGAGCATATAAAACACAAAGTTGGTTTCACAGGTTATCTTTTCATCTATGGTGAAGGTTCTTCCTTTAAAATCTCTTAAATCTTGAATGTTTTTTCCAAGGCGGCATGCCTTAAATCTAAATCTGACAGAGTACCCAACCCTTTGTTACTGGCATCCATAATGCTCACATTACGCAAATCAGGATCGAAACATTTCTAAATAGGTGCTTCCATGATAGCCTTTTCTACATCTATCCAAATAAATTTTACCTTACACTTCAACAATTGTCTAATATTGAAAACTCTATTGGAAAAGCCTTAAAGGAATTTTGAAAAAAAACTCCACTAACCCGAGAAAGGATCTAATCTCATCCTTATTGGTCAGGTGTGGAGCATTTTGAATGGCTTCAAAGGGATGGTTTGGTGGTGACCCCTTTACTACATAAGTTGTGACCAAGGTATGTCACAGATAGTACCCCAAATTTGCATTTAGAGTGCTCCACTGTTAAACCACTTTCTTTCAAAATAGTTAAGACCTCATCCAAAATCTTATCATGCCCACTATGGTCCTTACCAAGCACCAAAATATTATCTGAAAGCATCTGACATTCATATGTTTGCCAAACAGTTAAAACATAATTCTTTGGAAAATAGCAGCAGCGCCTGCTAGTCCAAAAGGCATCTTTTTATATTGGAAGCAACCTACAGGTGATAAATGCAGTCAAACCTTTACTCTTTTCACTTAACACTATCTGGTGATATGTTGCTGAAAGATCAATTGTAGAAAACCATCCAGCACCCTCCACCAGAACTAACATTTCTGAATTTTTTGGAAGGGGAAATTTGTCTACCACAACGTTGTTATTTAAGTGGCGCAAGTCAATGCATAATCTTATTTTTCCATTACTTGCAACCACAATCGGAGAAAACCATTCGGAGTACTAAATAGATTCAATTATGTCAACCTTAAACAACTTCTCCAATTCATTTTCTACTTTATTCCTCCCTTTATCTATTTTAGGACATGCATCTTTTTTTAAATAATGCTATGCTCAAAAGTCTTGAGATTCCCTATAGCACCGGAAAACTCCTCTGGGAAATGCTTTAATACTTCTGCACTGATTACTTCACCCTTATCCATAGCCATAACCGGAACAGGATTGTTGGGATTTAAAATTATCTTTAGCTCTCCCTGGTCTTTCCAATCCAAAACAGAGGGCCCTTTCATAGAGCTGTATAGCTTCCTACAGCTTCCTACAAGGCTCCCTATTCTTGATTCTGAAAACTAAAGGTCTGTACCCAATAATATCTATTTTTTCTCCAGAAAATCCTTCTGGGTAAATATCCGTATGCAACAATTTCTCTTCTAACAACTTTAAAAACTTTGTGCTCCATATATTTTCATTCGCAATGGTATCAGGAGAACCAGAGTCCTCAAACATTTACACCTCCAAACGTTATCAAATATAAATGTTTTTCCATCCCCCAAACTACTAGCAGTAACATTCAAAATTAACAACTCCTTGGATGTTTTAATCTGAAAAGCAAATAATATGCCTTTTTACCTTTCATTCCTCATCACTGGAGCTACAATCATCCACACACTTAAACTGACTACCCTTCTTTTATTTACAAACTTTAGCAAAATGCCCCACAGCTCCACATGACACACACTTTTGTTTGAGTGCAGGGCAAAATTTACTGGATGCAAGATGTGAGCTGCTGGTACAGCGATAGCACCTGAAATTCACTTTCTTTTTCGGGTACTCTTGAATTTTCATACCCTTTTTTCTAAATTTATGAAAAGACCTGACTCTAACTTTAGTAACAACCTCCCCAGAAAACTCGTTACATTCACTTTTTAATGCTCTAGCCGTGCAGCTGCAAAGCTCTGCCTTTCTTAATATAGGTAAAATATCATTTAGCTCAGCATCTCCCTTTATCTATAGCCTTTCCTGTATAGCTGTATCTTTTGTATGCATAACTACCTGATCTCTAATGAGTTGTTCCTGTAAATGATCAAATGTAACATCATTCTCAAATTGTCTTAACGCCACAACACACTGATCCACAGTTTCATTAGCACCCTGTTTTCTTCTAAAAAAAAGTATATCTCACAATGGCAATGCATACTTTGGGTGCAAAGTGGTTGGCAAAATCCTTAAGTATTTCATAAAAAACAATTCCATCTTCACCACCTGGTGTCTTAGACATTTCTTCATACACTTTCAAACCCCTGGCCCCACAGAAGGTAAACATATGTTCTTGTTCCTTGTTGCAGGCATTTTTCCATTCTCATCAATAATATCCAGAAAGTTTAAGAAATAAGTATTCCACTCCTCCAATCTCATGCATGGAATTCCACCTGCCGGTCAGAACGCTTGCAAGGGTTGTTGTGAAAAATGTTGTGTAGCCATGTTGAAAGCCACAAATTAAAACAAGTGTAAATATTTTCCTAAAGTAAGTTAAAAAAAAGAATGAAGTCCTGGATAAGCATCCAAACTTCACTCAAAGGGACTATTTTACTTATCCTATACAAAATATAGGTAATAACTCAGTATATGCATAGAGTTCAAAAATAATATTACCAAATGAGTACTTCACCCAGCTTTTATACGCTGTGCTTCACTCAGCTTTGATAAGCTGCATCAACGCAAAACCAAGATGGTGGCCCGTCTAGCTGTGCGTATTACATAAGAAATGTGAGCAGTGTTGCGTTCCCCGGCTAAAATAAACAAATGCTTGGTTACAAAGGCTTAAATACGAACACCCCCAAGGATCCAGGCATGCGCGTTCACACAATTCCAGCAACGTCATACACACCTTATATTCCAAGCGTGAAGCATCAAAGCTAATTAGCACTGCCAAAACCTCACAAAGGGAACAGAATTCAAGGCTTGACATCACTTGAAGGAATGCACAGCATTGGAACTTTGAGGTACCTTCAAATGATGCCTTGTAATGTAGTACGGTTGCGCAAGCACTGTATTCATATTTTCATGTAAAAGAATCCTCAAGTAATGTTTTTCATGTAAGCTGCTCCAGCACCCTTAGCACTCCGTAGGACACAAATCTATTAAAATTCAATTGAAGGAAATATTTTTTTAAATCTCAAAAAATACCAAAATAATCAATTTATTCCAAGACATGGGTTCTTGATATTCCGATAACTCGTTGGCAAATTGTAATGAACAAATCCGCAACCACAAATTTGATATATCCTTTATTAAGATCAAAACATCAGCATTTGGAGTGAAGGTAGGAAGCAGCCTGGCCAGCTCAGGTTCCTCGCATCTGCGTTTCCTAAATCCTGTAGGATCTAGAACATGGCAAAGGCAGGGACTCACAGTAAAATACAAGCAATAACATTATAATGCATGTACACTATAAACAAAGGGATCCCTGCATACGCGCGTGTAAGTAAAACATACACACGCCCACACAGCAAGCGCACAAACACACATTTAATAAATGAAACACAACTCATTCCAACTAATATTCATTTGAATAAAACATTTACATATCTAACTACGTAAAATTATGAAAACATATACAAAATAAACAAATATATACTATATAAATAAAAAAATATAAATAGTGATAAAAAACTAAATAAAATAACACATACGTATTTTATTATTATAATTACATTTACATACATTTCACTTCCCTCCCTACTATCCCGAAAATAACAACAAATAATTAAATTATAAACAAAAAACAATGCAGTTAAAATACTAATTAAATAAAACACACAACATTAAAAACAGTAAATATAACTTTCTTATGTCACCATTAAATACATGTATTAATAAAATAATAAATAATTCATATAAACAAATAATAATAAAATAGTCAATAAAAAATTTACAGAACTAATTGTCAAATAAATATTTAAATAAAATACAAAATTAATTTCACAACCATCATGCATTAAATAACTTCCCACCCTAATCCCCTACAAACCCAATAACCAGCTACTAAAATATAAATTAAACTGTCAAAATAAAATATACATTACAAATAACAAATTAAACTTAAAGAAGTACAATAACCATTAAACAATTTGTGTACTAGCATTTTAACCAATTAAATATTTAATTTACATAACAGAATTAGGTAACATTACAAATTCATAAATTATAATTTGATTAATTTTACACCCTATACTCCTACAAACCCAAAAACCAACTACAAAATTATAAATCTCTAATTGAATTTGAAAAAGATGACACATTTAGATACAAACTATGTGGCATGTTTACTAGAAAATTACGCAGCTTTGCATGGCCTTGTAAATAAGGCTCAGCATTGTCCAACACTGGAGTGTCAAAAAAGTGACATTCCGGTGGCGCAGGGGCCTTGTAAATATGCCCTTATATTTAAAAAAAAAACGATATCAAAATGATACTAATAAGACTGACAGCTAAAATAATATACTAACTAATATACATTAAAATATTTCAAAAACTATATTTATTACAGAATTAAAGTAAATGATATTATATCCGGGGATCATCTTTAAAACAGTATTATATACAAAGAACCGATTTTCTTAAATTCTGTATTATGTTCCATGATATTTTTTAAGTGGCAATGCTTTGGACAAGATATTCATGTTGTACATTATTTTTTTAATCAATATTTGTGTCATTCAACAGATCTAGCATCTACCCTGTTAGCAAATTGTCAGAGAATGAAAGAATTGCACTACAGTTATAAAGTAGGGTCCAGTAGTGTTAATGTGTTTCCATGCCGCAGGCTAGCAACACCTTTATGACAGCCATCTAGCAAAAATGTAGCCCAGCATACACAGAGGTACACTCTAGAATAAGGAATTCAAGCTAACCCCAATTTTTTGTCCAGTCCTCCATGTTGTCATTCCTCCGCAAGGTCACAGTGGTGACCAAAGAACAGTGGTATTAATGCTCAATCAGAGCATAACTAAATACACTAAAAAGGATTAAAATGATCAAGAATGTGCAAGATCAGCTCCCGAAAAGAGCAGAGAAAAACAAGCATACTTCGTCCTGTTGCTTAGGTCCAGAGTAGGGAAACATATCACCGGGCCCCATTTTTTCATGACAACCAAATACGGCATGTGATATTTAGTACTGACAACCAAACTTCACATGGATGTCTAGCCAGGAGACTGATGTTCTTCTGAGAAGCTAAGACCAGGCTCTTATTACAATAGCTGTCTCAGGCCAATGCTACTAGCTGAGTTAAGGCAGATTTTTTGAATCTGAAAAAAAATGCAATATATTGACGCTGCACCTAGCTCCTAAACAACACATAACCTTTATCTGGGCAAATGTGTTTGATGGAGCGAGTTTCAGAAATTATTTTATTCTGGCTCGTGAAATTAATTCTCTGTAACATGAACTAATTTATTAACGAGTTATTGCACGATTTGTTGTACTAAACCAACCTAGATTAAAGTTCTACCTTTCATTACACGCGGGATTAATATTTAATGTGCTCATGTTGCATTTGCGAGTTTGTTTTATAATACATGATTAATGTTGTTTTGTTTGTCCTATTGTCTTTGTCAACACTAATGCGGCTATTTAATAAATGGCATGTGCTTAAATTATATGTGCTTTTGTTTATGTTGTGTTTGGTGTTGTGTCTGTCTATCTTTTTACTCTTTCAGATATATGAAGAATCCGGCTGGATTTTATGAAGATTGGTAGATTTTAAATGTGCTGCTTTATTTGTTTGCTTCTGCTAGGTGACATATATTAATGGGTTAATTATTAGCATGGAGGGTGGGTAACAGAAGGGTTTGCATTACTTGAATTAATTACTCTTTTGTGTTTGTTTAAATACTAGCTCGAGTGAAAGGCTTAAGGCCTAGTTCTGGTGGAAGTTGGTTGGCCTGACTGAAAAGAGCTGAGCAGAAATGCGTTGAAGTTTTAATAAAATATTTCCTTGAAAATCTACTGAAGCTCTAACAAAAGACTTTGTGTAATACGTGCTCCGAAAGTAAAATACGTCAAGGCCAAGGAAGCGAGTTGAGGCATTTTGGCTAAAGTGACCGTGAACATTTAGTTTAACATTTAGTTTAATGTTGCAATCTCTCGGAAGCCGGTGTCGCTTCATGTCAATGGACAATGACATAATGATGTCACAAATACTGATGTGGTGGCCTCTCGATGGTCTGATGGACAACAACCAATTGGGTTGCTGGTTTTATTAAAAATATCATTTTTAGTTAGATTAGTGGGTCAGAAAAAGTATAAGAACCTAGCCTTTTGAGGGGAGCCCGGCTGACTGTTCCTGAGGGCGAAGTGCTGTCCGATTTTCCCTTGGACACGTAAGGATTCTGAATGCATAATAAATGTTTTTCTTTTTCAGGTTAGAAAGCTTAACTTAGGGAATTAGGGTTGATGTTGATTTTAAATTCATTAATTTTGTGCAATTTTGAAGTGTCAGACATTTTGTGCTAATAAACTAATGGATAAAACTGTTCAAATAAAAAGTTTGAAATTAATAAACGAGCTAATAAAAATTTGAAGCTTTGAAACTTTAAAAAATAAAAGACTTAAAACGTCAAGCTGGTCTTGATTATTTTAGTCGTTACCATTAGTTGATTCATTGGCCATAGTGGTCTAATTAAATGTTTCCTTGATTTACTATGAATATAAATGTTATACTGCAGTTGTAAATAATGTACATATTTTAGTCTTGATAGAGTGATTAATTAGGCCACATGATTCAGCTCCATGATTTTCTGTCTCAGTTCTATGGGCCTTGTTAAATATTTGTGAGGTGAGTATTAGGTAGTGAATGGTGATGCTGTAGAGACAGAATTTCTATAGCCACGCTGGATCAATTCATTGGTAGCAGAGTTCGGTTGCTATGGTAACATACATGTTACATGATAATTACATAGGATATATATTTAAAATATGTTGTTAGGTTTGTTCACTTGTTGTATGTAGTCGAAAGGATTTTTCCAGCAGTGTGAAAAATTCCTGGTTGTTTGCCGGCAAAGAGTAGTGTGACTAGAAGAGTTACACAGTGCAATTGTTCTGTTTCAAAATTGTGGTATAGAATATATCGCAAAGTGTTGTGGACGTACAACAAAAGTTTAGGGACCTTAGTTGTGACTGGTTAAATGTATAGTGAGGATTGTCTATGAAATCATAGCATTAAGCATAGGGACCTGGTGAGCCCGTTTTAAAACTTTTTGTGAAAAGAGTAATAGATTTATTTGAACTTGAGTGAAGGGTAAGATGGCGTCATCTATTCTTATTAACGTTTGACGATCACTGTGGTTGGTTAAAGTTCTGCCAAAGTTTTCGTATGTGCGTGATTAGGGTTTTCTGTTTGAATGTGTGAGCGATTTTGTGAAAATAGCGTCGTCTATTTCCTGCGAAAAGAATTCTGAATGTATGTAAAACTATCTCTTTATTTAGCGAAACAAACAAGTGGTTTGTTTATTTGTAGTTACTAATTGAATTCATTGGAAAAGCATTGTTTAAAATGGCGCTGTGAAATTTTTTTGTAAAGGAGGAGTGAGTTTACGGAGTAACAACACACAGTGAAGCTGCAGCGGCAGTGTACGTCATTTCGGTTCGCGCTGTGATTGGCTAACATACGTCACAGCAAGTGCACTGATTGGTTCATGTGACAGTGAAGAGCTGATACCAGATTGGTCAGTTCTTAATACTGTATTTCTATTGGTTGAGCAAAGTGGTGACGTGGCTTAACCTGATTGGCTTGTTGGTGTCTTTCGCGCACGGATTGGCTAGAATAGCGGAACACCAAGAGAACATTTTGAAGCTTTCGGAATAAGCAATTTTGATTTTAAAACATGAGTTATTGGAACGATTACAAGAAAAAGAACCCTTCATGGTTTCAGAAAGTAAAAAATGTATTTAAACCTGACAAGAAAATTGAAACGCGTGGTGGCAAATTACTTCATAAGTACAAAACACCTGCAGCCTATATGGAAGGTGAATATGGTTATCATACCGTAATTTTCTTTGATAATTGGATGCATTACACAAAAGGTGATGGCGTATTAGCATGGCCGGAGGATGGGTCATTTAATATGAAAGTTTTGAGAAACCTGAGAGAAAAAATGATGGATCTTGTGCCAAAGCCTAGACCTACACAATTTGAGGCTCTAGCTGAATGGGAGGTTGAGAGGATGGAGCTTGAACATGAAAGTAAATGCTTAGCACCTAGAAATTCAAAGCAGATTTTAAACAGAGAAACACATGAAGATAAAGTGAGACGCTGGAGAAAAGCAGACATGTATGATGGTTTATATCCAGTGAGAATAATGATTACTGAAGAGCCAGGTAAAAAGAAAATTCGAAAAACAAATAGACTTGATGAGGAATTAGATGATGCAATTTTAGAAGATATTTATTCTACTAAACGCAAACCGCCACCTTATCAAGTAGATTCACAATCTACCCCGAGAGTTTCTACAGGAACTTCTCCAAGTGCACCTCCTAGGGAAGCTGATGAAGGTTCGCCCAGATTTTTTAAATTACCTGAAAGAGTAGGGTCAATTAATAATTCTAGTACACCCAGAGAAAATGGAATATCGGATCAGAGAAATAATTTTCCAAGAAACCAGGAAAGAGCTTTTACAGATATGCCAGAAATGTCCAGTTATAATAGAGCAAAGGAAGATTTAATTCAACAATTAACAAAAAGCATGGAAGCAGTGACAGTACCAGTAACAATTGGTCCTGTTGTACCGGTTTTCGATCAGGGAGAATAGACATTCTGCCTTGACAGTCCCACTAAATGCAGAAATTCAAAAAGTGGCTGAGAAATTTTATTCAGAACTTTCAGAGATTCATAGAGAAAAATCTATGATGCCAAATTTAACTTTAAATCGAAGTTTATCAGGTTCAGAAACTCCATCAGTTGCAGAATGAGATCCAGGCCCTTCAGAAAGGAGCCTGAGTAGAATAGATTTAACGCAAAATGCATTGTCTCCAGAAGCACCTGAATTCAAAAAGCTTGATGTTGCAAAATTAAAGGCTGATCTTGAAGAATTAATTATTGGCACAATTGGACTGACAATTTAAAATTGTATCAGGATGATGAATTGCTTTTCATTTGTAAAAGTATACAGTGGAAAACGAAAACCAGGTGTGAACAACTGGAAGAAATGGCTGCTGAATTAGAAATTGATTTGAGCAAACAGAAACATTTGCAGAAGCATTACAGAGTGGATTTTTCTGAGAAGGACATTGATAATCTCAATATTGCTGGTAGAATGACCCATATTAAAGAATTGATTGCTTTTCTTATAAGATTAGGTGAATTGGGCAAATGGAGAATAAAATGGTCAAAGAATAAAGATCAGGACAAAAGAGTCAGAAGTGAAACAGTTTCAGAATTTCCAATGAGGGAAATAGCAGGTGGAGGGTACGTGCATGTCCCTTGGTCAAGACAGGATATTCTGTTGTTCACTAATGATTTTCCCAGGCTGAGAGAGAAGCCAGTTGAATGGTATCGACAGGTAGATAGATTTATTAAAGTGTCAAAAGTTCAGTGGATTGATCTGGATGGATTCTTTGACATTGTTGTCCCATCAGATCTTTGGACAGAATGCAAAATTTCTGTGGATTGGCCAAAAGAAGAGCCTGCCCGAGACACAATTACAGGTGCCCCTTCAAAGAATGTCATGGACATATATATTAAAGTAATTTATTGGCTGAAAGGAAAAATTCCCCCGAAAGAAGTAGACTGGGTTAAAATTGACAGAACAAATCAAGAACCAAAAGAATCAGTACATTCATTTTATGAAAGGTTGCTGTTAGTATTTAAACAGTACAGTGGCTATGAAAAAGTAAGTGAAAAGGACATGAGCCACTTTATTTACAGATTTGTTTACGGTCTGAGACCTGAAATTGGTGAAATGATTAAAAATGGAATTGTGTGCTGGCAATCACTTTCAGCTGATGCCATCCTGAGAAAGGCAAAATATTTCAGTGACGAAATAGACGCAAAACAGAAGAACCTGAAGGAGAAAGCGATGTGGGCACAAGTGAAGGTAGCTGAGCATCAGCAACAGCAGATGGCTTTTGAAAATAAAAATATGCAACAGAACCAAGGCAAATTTAAGAATAATTTTAATAACAAACCTAAATTTAATGTAAATGTTGAAGAGCTAAAACAAAAGCTCCCTTGTTTTAATTGCGGCGAAATTGGACACTGGAAACGCGAGTGTAAAAACCCGCCCAGAAATTTTATAAATACTTCATTGAATCCACAGATGCAGAATGAGTTAAATCAGCAGCAACAGCAACAGCTACAACAGCAGTTAAACGAGTTAAGTCAGCAGCGACAGGTAGCGAATCAGCAGAGCCAGATTCAACAGAGCCAGTTTCAGCAGAATCAAATTCAGCAGAGCCAGGTACCACAAGCACCATTCCATAACAGTGTAAATGCTCAAAGGTTTACACCAGAAACAGGTTTCTGTGGAGGTAATCAGGTAAATAATGTGTCGAAAGTGAGTATGTCAAATGATTCTCAGCAGTTCTGGTTGAAAAACAAAGAAGAAAGTGATTCATCAGATGATTACTCATGACGGTGCCTGAGAGAGGAGGAAGAGTGTGTGCTTGGACCCACTCTTGAGGTAGATCAGTCTGGTCCATTTGTTAATGGTAAAGTGAATAATGTAGATGTCACTTTTCTTGTGGACACAGGTGCTACCTGTTCTACTGTTAGATCAACAGAAATAGAAAACCTTCCTCTCTCTGGTGAGTCCATCCAAGTTGTAGGTGTAGCAAATCAGCAAATTAAAACAAGTCTGACAGAGCATGTAAAGGTAAAAATTGGAAATTACAAAGATAAACACAGGTTTCTAGTTTGTGACAGCAGTCCTGTAAATCTGTTGGGTCGTGATATATTGTGCAAAATGAATTGCAGAATATATTGCTCACCAGATGGCATTGAATTACAAACATCAGAAGTGGATGGTCTTTACAAATTAACAATGTTGATGGTTGAGGAAGAAAAGAAATTGTTATGCCCTGTTTTTGATAAAAATAATTTGCCAGAAGAGCTTAAAGAGCCAGTCAAACCAGAAATTTGGGATCTAACTGGAAATGATATGGGTCTTATGAAAAATGTAGATCCAGTTAAAATAACTGTAAAGCAAGGAATAGATTTCCCGAATGTTCCCCAATACAAAATGAAAGCTGAGACAATTGAAGGTGTCATTCCAGTGATTGAAAAATTCATAAGTCAAGGTGTGTTAAAAGAAATTGAGAGTAGCCCATGTAATTCACCGATTATGGGTATTAAAAAGCCAAATGGAACGTACAGGATTGTTCAGGATTTAAGAAAAGTTAACCAAATTGTTGTTCTATGCTGCCCAATTTTTCCAAACCCTGCGGTAATTCTTTATCAGATTCCGCACGATGCAGAATGGTATACGGTCATTGACCTATGTAATGCCTTCTTTACAGTTCCACTGCATCCAGAGAGCCAACAAATTTTTACATTCAGGTTCCAGAATCGCATTTTAGCATGGTGTCGTATCCCACAGGGGTATACTGAAAGTCCATCTATCTTTAATCAGTTGCTAAAGAAATCCTTGGAAGATCTGATTTTACCTGGAAACTCAACGTTGGTCCAATATATTGATGACTTGCTCGTGGCAGCAAAAACACGAGAAAACTGTGTAACTGACACCATTACTCTTTTAAATCGATTGGCAGATGAGGGACATAAAGTGTCACCTGCAAAATTAAAGTTTTGCAAACAAGAGGTAAAGTACCTTGGTCACAGAATTGCGAAGGGAATTAGACAAGTGACCATTGAAAGAATAAAAATGATTCGAGCAATACAGCCCCCAACAACACAAAGACAGGTCAGAATGTTTCTGGGAATGGTAGGATACTGTCGTCAATGGATTAGTGGATTTTCTGTAATTGCAAAACCACTACAGAGACTGACAAAAGCAGACATAAAAGACCCAATTAGATTGTCAAAAATTGAATTAGAAGCTTTTGAACAATTAAAAAGAAGCTTATGTGAAGCTCCAGCTTTGGGAATGCCAGATTATGAGAAGGAATTTAAACTGTACTGCAGTGAAAGGGAAGGTTGTGCACTGTCAGTCCTGATCCAGAGACATGGAAAACTGAGAAAGCCAATTGCTTATTTCTCAGCTGTTTTGGACCCTGTTGCAAAAGCTTTGCCAGGTTGCTTAAAAGCAGTGGCTGTAACAAGTGTAAGTCTTGATCAGAGCGAGGGTATCATTATGGGATTTCCTGTAAAAGTATATGTACCTCATTCAGTTGAAATTCTTCTTACCAGAAGCAAAACTCAGCATCTAACCAGTAACAGAATGACAAAATATGAGAAAACAATTCTGGGATCAGATAATGTTTCTATTGCAAGATGTGTGAATTTAAATCCTTCCACATTATTGCCGGATGGTGTTGTTACTGAGGTTAATGAAACTGACATTGATCATGAGTGCCTGGATGTTGTAGATTATTGTACCAAACCTCGACAAGACATAAAAGATGTTCCATTACCTGAATCTGATGTAGTTTATTTTGTTGATGGCTCCTGTTTAAGAACTGATGAGGGAATTCTGAGAGCAGCATACTCAGTATGTACAGTTTCAGATGTTGCAGAATTAATTGGTTTAATTCGAGCTTGTGAAAAAGCAGTTAGTAAAAAGGTAACCATAGTGACTGATAGTCAGTATGGATATGGCGTGGCCCATGATTATGGTCAGCTCTGGTCTCAAAGGGGTTATTTGACCTCTGCAGGATCACCAATCAGAAATGCATGCAAAATTGATCAAAAGATTGATTGATGGCATTCAGTTACCAGACCAAATTGCTGTTGTGAAATGTGCAGCTCATAAAAAAGGAGAAGATTACATTACCAAAGGTAACGCCTACGCAGATGAAATTGCAAGATACTGCGCAAAGAACAATTATTCAATCAATCGGGAAAAAGACAAAAGTCACATGTTGAATTCTCTCATGCTAATATCTGTAGTTGAAACATGGCAAGGAGTAAAAGAATTACAAGATGAGGCAGATGATGAGGAGAAAAACACATGGTTAAAAGCAGAGTGCAGACAGTGAGAGGAAGATGGAGTTTGGGTCTACAAAGATGGCAGACCAGTAATGCCTAATTGCATGATTGCTGACATGGCACGGATGTACCATGGTCCAGGGCATTTAGGGAGAGATTCAATGATCAGGCTATTCAGAGAAACATGGTTCAGTTCAAAATTCAGAATCATAGCAGAGTCACTTTGCCAAAGATGTTTGACCTGTCAACAGATGAATCCGAACAGAAAAACTGTTGTAAGTTTGGGAACCATAGGACGGGAGGGTGGTCCTTTTACTAGGTTACAAATGGATTTCATTGACATGCCAAAGCATAACAAGCTCAAATATGTGCTTGTGTTTGTTTGTCTGTTTTCAAGATGGGTGGAAGCTTTCCCAACATGTCATAATGACTCAGTCACTGTGGCAAAATTACTTCTGATGGAGATCATACCTAGATATGGATTTCCGGTAACTATTGAAAGTGATCGCGGAACGCATTTTGAAAACAGATTGCTAAAACTGATTTGTGAAGCTTTAAACATTCAGCAGAAGTTACATTGTGCATACAGACCAGAAGCATCAGGTGTAGTAGAGCAGATTAATGGAACAATCAAGAACAGAATTTCAAAAATGTGTCTAGCCACAGGAGTTAAATGGACAGACGCTCTTCCACTCGTTCTGATGTCTTTAAGAAGTACTCCTGAGAAAAAGACAGGCCTTAGTCCCCATGATATTTTAATGGGTAGAATGATGAGGCAAGCATTTGTTCCAGTTGGCAAGCTTTTGAGTATTAATGAGAGTGCAATCACTGAATACTGTCAGAACCTCTCTGATGTAGTTAATTCTGTATTTCACCAGGTGGGAACAGATGTGATTACTAAAGAGAAGGAACAAGCTCATGATCTGTTGCCTGGAGACTGGGTCAGAACCAAAATTCATCGAAGGAGAAACTGTTTAGTACCTAGATGGCAGAAGGCAAGACAAGTAATTCTTGTCACAACAATTGCAGTTAAGTGTAGAGGCTTGAAAAGGTGGGTGCATGCGAGTCACACCATTCGTGTACCGCCTCCTGATAATTGTGACGAAGACAGTGAAACGACAACTGATTCAGATTCAGAAGGAGATCCTGAAGATCCAGAATCTGATGAACATAAACATCTGGAGAATATAGATGCAGATCAGACCTTGAGTGAAGAAGATCTGGAAATTGTGTCTGAAAATAAGGATGTTGATGAAAACACGCTAGAAAGAGAATTCCGAGAAGAAAAAGAAGATTCAAAAGCAGAAGACTCTGAGCAAGACAAAGATCTATTCCAGGAGAGTATTGAAAGGCAAAAAAGTAGCTCTGTGAGCAGGAGCAAGAATTCTGAAACTGGGAAGCTGAAGGTGATCCCTGAAGAGGAGGAAGAATTGCCAAGTACCAGCAGTAATGATGATGTTCCTAATGGAGTGAAGCTGCCGAGTAAAGAAGTTCCTAAGTATAGATTCGAAGTCTCAGAGTCAGATGCGGATGCGAGTGATGAAGAATCTGAAATAAGAAAATTCAAAAAAAGATCTTGGAAAACTGAATCCAATGAAACGGTGCCAAAGAAAAAGATTTTGAAAAAAGGAGATATTTGGCCAGAAGATAATCTGAAATTTAGACTGGTTAAGAAATCAAAAAATCAAATCAATGAGGTTTCTAGTCGGGGGGACTCTGACAAGAAAAACAAGAATAGTAAGAAAATTGAAGTAATTACTCGTAAGACAAAAAGAGTGATTAAGCCAAATCAAAAATATAAGTCTCCAGAGTGGACTTATATTTTAATCCCACCAATAGTTGAAGTGGAGAGTAGCAGTCAAGAAGATTTGGAAGAAACAAGTGACAATGATTGAAGTTGTTTAATTTTTTAGATATAGGGTTTTAGTTCCTGGCATAAGGCTGAAAAAAGTGTGTTAGGTGACACAAGGTCGAAGAAATTGTGTAGCTGAAAAAAAAAACACATGTGACGTAAGGTCGAAGAAAAGCTGTTTAGGGTTAATATTCCTTTAAAAAATTTTTTTAAAAAGGAGGGATATTTTAGTTTTAGTTTTTGATTTAGCTTTATATTACTTACATTATTTTGAATTTTTGTTTTTAATTTAGTTTATTCATTTAAAGATGCCTAGCTCTGATACGTCAAGGTGTTCTATCCTGAAGAGATGTTGTAAGATGTCCTCAGTTTGAGTGATTCTTTTAATACTGGTTTGGCTAATTTTAGCTGTAGTATACCCTTTTGGTATTGATAAACAGAAATTAAAGACTAATATAACAAGTAAGGTAGAGTCTAAACAAGAAAAACATGCTGGCAAGTTTAGTAGAGTTATTGAGCATGATCCAGAGATTCATCAAGATAGATCTGTTGGAGATTTTTCTACTAATTCCTTTTCTAGGCTATTATCAGAAAATGTTAAGGTAATGAATGTAAAAGATTGCTATGTTTGTGTGAAGCTGCCTGCTTCTGTTTCAGAGGGGGTTACTTATAATATGCTACCCCTCACTTATGGCATCACATGCAGTGTAATTGCTAGCCTTTTCTATCAAACTGGTCGTCTGGAGTATTATTACTCAGACTTTGATGAGGTTTTTGCAAACCTCAAAGTTGTAAATAGTTTAAATAAAGTTAGGCCTGCGAAACAGATGAGGGAATTCTTTGTAGTAACTAATGAACTTAATTATGAACATGCTTATAGAAATAATTTAACATGCAAAATGAGGCCTGAGGAAAAGACTTTACTGAATATGGTGGAGGAGAGAAGGGCTGTTTACAAAAGAAATGAGGTGCTTAAACATGCTAAGTCAAAGTTCTGGCAGATGGAGGATGCTAAGCTTAATGGAGTTAATACAAACTCAGCTATTCATATTGATGAGCCAGTTAGTGGCAAATTTTGCATTAAAAGAGATAACACACTTTACGATAACTTTTTTGTTGGTGCTAGTCAATGTGAGGATACTTATTTTATTGCAGGGGGATGGGGATTTAAAGGTGGAAAGGATCCAATTTTTCCTGGAATTTATTTTATCTGTGGCAATAAGGCATATTTTAGCCTTCCAGACCACTGGTATGGAACGTGCTATCTTGGATTAGTTTTTCCAAAGATTTTTCATGTTGACAGAAATGAGAAGGGTACCTTTGAATTTGGTGAACACTTGAACAGATTCAAGAGAGAAAGTTTTACAGAAGTCATGGGAGACATTTTTGGTACAATCATTCCCATGGTTGGAATTACCATGAATTCGATTAAGATTAGAAAAGTTTCTACAATTGTAGATAGATTGTCAACAGATACTGCAAGTGGGTTTCAATTGGTTAACACAGAACTTGTTGCTACTAGAAGCATGGTTATGCAGAATCGTCTTGCATTAGACATTCTGCTTGCAAAGGAGGGAGGAGTCTGTGGGGTCTTACATGTCCAGCATTGTTGTACTTATATTCCTGACAAGAGTCGAAATATTGAGTCGCTTATTAAAAATATAACTGAGTTTCACGAAGAAATAGAACCCCTGGAAGAAGAAAATTTCACTGAACGATTAGGCAAAAGAATTGAGGCAATTAAAGAATGGTTTTCAGAAATTGGTGGCTCAATCATCGGCAAAGTACTCTGTCCAGTAATTATCATCATTATGGTGATACTACTGCTAAAAATTAGTTGCATGATTCACAAGAGAAAGAAGCATCAGAAGGAAAAGAGGAGGATTTATAAACTCAGAAAGGAACAAGAGAAGGAATACGAGTTAGAGGAGATGTGAAGAGCTCAGTTTGAAAGTATCGAGCAAACAGCAGAGACAGGGGTGTAGGGAGACTAATACTGAAAGAACTCAAAATGTGACGTCTCAAAATTGGGTTCAAAGTTTTCTAAATTTTGGGTATTGTTTGGTGATTTTGAAAGCACCAGATGAGGGAGTTGATGGAGCGAGTTTCAGAAATTATTTTATTCTGGCTCGTGAAATTAATTCTCTGTAACATGAACTAATTTATTAATGAGTTATTGCACGATTTGTTGTACTAAACCAACCTAGATTAAAGTTCTACCTTTCATTACACGCAGGAATAATATTTAATGTGCTCATGTTGCATTTGCGAGTTTGTTTTATAATACATGATTAATGTTGTTTTGTTTGTCCTATTGTCTTTGTCAACACTAATGCGGCTATTTAATAAATGGCATGTGCTTAAATTATATGTGCTTTTGTTTATGTTGTGTCCTTTTGGTTATGTTGTGTTTGGTGTTGTGTCTGTCTATCTTTTTACTCTTTCAGATATATGAAGAATCCGGCTGGACTTTATGAAGAATGGTAGATTTTAAATGTGCTGCTTTATTTGTTTGCTTCTGCTAGGTGACATATATTAATGGGTTAATTATTAGCATGGAGGGTGGGTAACAGAAGGGTTTGCATTACTTGAATTAATTACTCTTTTGTGTTTGTTTAAATACTAGCTTGAGTGAAAGGCTTAAGGCCTAGTTCTGGTGGAAATTGGTTGGCCTGACTGAAAGGAGCTGAGCACAAATGCGTTGAAGTTTTAATAAAATATTTCCTTGAAAATCTACTGAAGCTCTAACAAAAGACTTTGTGTAATACGTGCTCCGAAAGTAAAATACGTCAAGGCCAAGGAAGCGAGTTGAGGCATTTTGGCTAAAGTCCTGGAGGAAACCGTGAATATTTAGTTTAATGTTGCAATCTCTTGGAAGCCAGTGTCGCTTCATGTCAATGGACAATGACATAATGATGTCACAAATACTGATGTTGTGGCCTCTCGATGGTCTGATGGACAACAACCAATTGGGTTGCTGGTTTTATTAAAAATATCATTTTTTGTTAGATTAGTGGGTCAGAAAAAGTATAAGAACCTAGCCTTTTGAAGGGAGAGGGGCTGACTGTTCCTGAGGGCGAAGTGCTGTCCGATTTTCCCTTGGACACGTAAGGATTCTGAATGCATAATAAATGTTTTTCTTTTTCAGGTTAGAAAGCTTAACTTAGGGAATTAGGGTTGATGTTGATTTTAAATTCATTAATTTTGTGCAATTTTGAAGTGTCAGACATTTTGTGCTAATAAACTAATGGATAAAACTGTTCAAATAAAAAGTTTGAAATTAATAAATGAGCTAATAAAAATTTGAAGCTTTGAAACTTTAAAAAATAAAAGACTTAAAACGTCAAGCTGGTCTTGATTATTTTAGTCGTTACCATTAGCTGATTCATTGGCCATAGTGGTCTAATTAAATGTTTCCTTGATTTACTATGAATATAAATGTTATACTGCAGTTGTAAATAATGTACATATTTTAGTCTTGATAGAGTGATTAATTAGGCCACATGATTCAGCTCCATGATTTTCTGTCTCAGTTCTATGGGCCTTGTTAAATATTTGTGAGGTGAGTATTAGGTAGTGAATGGTGATGCTGTAGAGACAGAATTTCTATAGCCACGCTGGATCATGTTCCTAGAAAAGCACCTTCCTATCTTAGACATCAGAGTGCCATAAATAACCCTGCCCCATTTGAAGATGGTGTCAGCCATTCTGAATCTGGAAATTTTAAATAGGCTGTGTTGGTTCAGGCCACTCTCTGACCAGGTCTTCCTTTCAATGCCCTTAAACCAGCACCCGGAGAAGATTAATGTATTGAGGTGACAGAAGAATCTGGCACAAAACCTCCAGCCTCAACAAGACGGATGAAAAAAACATTCTAAGTGCCTGTGATGTCACAATTAGATCTGAAAACGTCTGTGACATCAGACCCATCATGACAAGTTTTGATGTGATGACGCTGAGCACAGTGGCTCTGTAAGAACTGTGCTTCTATCTTTGCAGTGAATATTCACTCTGAAAGAAAATGACCAAAAAAACAGGACATTCTTGGCAGGCAACCAAATTCAATTATAAATTGGGCAAGCTGATAAAGCAGATTAAAATAACCGCTGCAAGTGCAGCCCCCTCTGCAAGGCAGTAGCCAGCTGCATACAACGCAGAGGGGTAGCTTTGTAAACTTGTTACCTTGCTGTGCTGCGTGACAGGGAATGGGCAAAAATGCACCATATTTAAGGCAATATGACTTTCTCCATCCCTAGTACTGCAGCACCATGTGGCTTGTAAAAATGAATATGCTTCACAAGTTGCTATCATGTTTTTCAAATGTTCCGGTAACTCCCCCCCCCCTGTAGACTTTGTAAAAAACGAGTTTAGGAGGGTCAATACCCTACAACTGAAATGTTCTTGTGAGTCTTGTAAGGGTCTTTAAATATTAGCCCTGCATTTCAGGCAGTGGAATGCAGGGATAATATTTAAAGACATGCTTACAACAGGTTGTCCCCTTGATTCCCCATCATCTTGCTCCAATGGAGATGTACTTTTAGGATGCAGAATAAGTTGTATGCGTTCCTGAAACCTACCCAAGTAATTGGTCCTTTCCAATGGAACCAATATATTGAAATGCCACAAAACCTTGACAATAACTGGTGTCACTACTAAATTATGACCACTGGCTGAAGCTTTTAATATGCCACTCACCACAAACATTTTTACAAACAGACAATTTAAGGATACTAGGGTATTTATTTCCAAATGTAAAATTATACATCAGGAAGAGGCAGTGGATGTGTGGAATTTTTCTGCTCAGAATATTCTAAACTATAAATAAGTAAGATGAGCCCATAGACCAAGACAGAAAGTGCAGAGAATAGGACTTTTAGGCTACTAAGGAGCTGTGTATGCTTGTTCAAAATGTACTTCAGCTCAACACAGGCACAATATATTCCATAACTGCTGTAAAGGTAAAAGATGACATGAACGTAACTTCAGCACTTTTTTTTTTAATCCAGGTTACCTGTTTGTTGCAAATTTGATCTTGATAGTACTTTCCTATTAAAAGTAGCAGATTTAAGCTTTTCTCATATTTTGAACAATTGGAATATGGGCTGCAGAAGAAGCTGATTAAAAACACATAAAAGCGTTGACTTTATTTATAATTCAAGAACTATGATCAATCCTGAAGGAGTGCATCTTCCACTTTATCCAATTGTTTTCTGGTTCCAGAAGAGAGTACCAGTTTAGGCCAAGTTCACCTGGTGAAAGTTTGGTTGTGGAATGCCTTTGGACAAAATCCAACAGAAGAATACCAGTGTAGGCAACAGCAATCAATACAGAAAGGTTGAGAGGCAAGTTAACCCCATGCCTGCTGATGACGGAACCGCTCCGTCATCAGCTGCGGTGGCGCTGTGCTGATGACGGAGCGGTTCCGTCATGGCCCGCCCAGCGCTCCTGCGCGGCGTGAATTCCGCGCCTGCGCTGAGCGTTCCATTGAGCGGGGCGGGCCATGACGGAACCGCTCCGTCATAAGCACAGCGCAACCGACGCTGGTGACGGAGCGGTTTCGTCACCAGCATGCGGCCGCCGCGCGGCCACCCCGCCCCCTTAGCACTGTGGCGGAATAGCCGCCGCAGTGAAGGGGTTAATACTCTATAAAGATGGGATGCAACCTCACCACACACAATAACAGTAAACATGTTTTTGGAATGGGGTCTGAAACAATGGGCAGCCTCCCACCATATATAGTATAGGTAAAATGCTTGTCTAACCAAAGGGGATGATGGACGTAGTGTAGAACATTGCAAGCACTCACCCCCAGTCAACTGATCTGGGTTTAATCGATCATCATTCTTTAGCTCACTCCGCCACCCCAGTTTAGACATGACCATATGCAAATCAGACTGACCCTGTGCCTCATGGGAAAAGTCCAGCCCGAACTGCCAAGCCATGTCTTCCCTGGACCGGAAACAAGCATCCTGAGACCGGTTTCTGGCTAATTAGCCATCATAAGCCAGGCTATCTTAAATCCAGTGGCAAAGTGAGCAAGGGACACACGTATGGGCATATCCTGCCAACTTAGGGCGAACAAAGCAAAACCAAAGGGGATGACGGTGGGAGTGTTAAACATTGCAAGCACATACCCCCGTCAACTGATCTAGGGGTTAATCCATCATCATTCTTTAGCTCACTCCGCCACCTCAGTTCAGACATGGCCATATGCAAATCAGTCTGACCCTTTGCCTCATGGGAAAAGTCCAGCCCAAACTGCCAAGCCATGTCTTCCCTGGACCGTAAACAAGCATCCTGGGACCGGTTTCGGATTCATACCCCTCATCAGCCAGGCTATCTTGAATCCAGTGGCAAAGTGAGCAAGGGACCCAGGTCTGGGCATACCCTGCCAACTTAGGGCAAACAAAGCAAAACCAAAGGGGATGATGGACGGAGTATTAAACATTGCAAGCACTCACCCCCAGTCAACTGATCTGGGGGTTAATCCATCATCATTCTTTAGCACACACCGCCACCCTAGTTCAGACATGGCCATATTCAAATCAGTTTGACCCTGTGCCGTGGTTCGGCGCTCAGACAGGTACATGGAGGCTATGCATGTTTCTCACCAGGCTGTGCAATGCAGCCTGGAAGGGAACATGCAAACTGCACAGGACTGCTTGGCCAGCCCCAAGAGGGCAGGACAAACAGTCATGCGCACTTAGGGAGTACAAACCATTCCTCCGCCTGCGCTGACCAGCCCCGCCCCACGAGCCACTGACTTCCATAGGAGAAATAAAAATATAATAATGATACGTTATTATCATTGTATTTTTCCTTTGGAGCAGTGAGCCGACGCTCCACTGCTTTAGCGAAGGAGCCGACTCTGGCTGAGACTTGTGTTGCATCTGTTCTGTCTCACCTAAGGAGGCCTACACTGGTGCTGCCTGCCCTGCAGCTCTGTGCCTGAAGGTTGCATGCACCACTGTCTGTGCCATACTTCCTGTGTCTATGTTAGGAAAGCTTGCACTGCTATTATCTGTGTTGTAACTGTTTTGTGTGTGTGTGGGTGTGGGTGTGAGGGAAGCAGCACTGTTCTCATCTCTTGTGGATGTGCAGAAAGCATTCAGTGATCAGTGTACATGGAAGTGGTAGTGAAACTTATTTTAGTGCCATGTATGCTGTATCTGTTCTATATACAGGAAGCGATTCTTCTTTCAATGTAAGGTATGTGTTATGTATATGGGGTCCTTGCTTTATCACTGCCTGCACTGTATCTAGTTTGTTTTTATTAAGGAAGTTTTTAAGGCCACTGCCTGCCTGTTTGTTTTAGGGATGCCTGGAATGCTGTTGGCTATAGCATTCCTGTGTTATTAGGTGTCCGTGGTAGTTTGCAATCTGTAATGTAAACGTCCACAAATCATATCCATACCTTGTACTACATCCAGTGGCAGCTGCTGACATATTAAACTGTCAGGGCAAATATATGAGGCACTGAAAAAAACCAGCAGTGTTCTTAGGCTTAACGCCAAAGTTCTCAAACGTAGTCTGCTTTAACCCCTTGCCTGCGGGGCTGAATCCCCCGCTGTGCTGGGGGAGGGGGGCGCGCACAGCACCCCGGTGCTCGTGACGAACTCAGCTCGTCAGTCAGCACGGTGGATCTGTGCTCATGACGAGCTGAGGCCACACCCATTTCTGTAAAATGTTCAGAACAGCGGGGGAATTAGCCCCGCGTACGAGCATTGCGGCTGTTATGACGAGCTGAGCTCGTCATGAGCCTGGGAGAGGTTAAGCAATGTTTATAACGGGCCACGATTGAGAGCTATGGAGATGAGGCTGAAGTCACCGAGAGTTTTTCCATAGTGTCTGTCAGAAGTTTAAAATAAATAAAATAATTAAAGATTCACTTACCCTCTGCCTCTGCCCTCGGTGCTCGCAATGCCTCCCTCTTCTCGTCAGTGGCTCCAATTCCCCTCTTCCCGTCAATGCGCTGCTCTCATGCTGCACAGGCAGCATGAAAGAAGCACCAGGATTGGCTGCAGTGGACTAGCTCCACGCTCACTGAGTCACTGGGGGCCTCTGCTTTCTCTCCACAGAGATTTGCACTGTGCATGTCAGGCTGTTCATCACAAGAGCAGTGGCCCGCCCCCAAATACGGCTAAGGCTTGGTAAAGGGAAAAATTAAATTGTAATACATTCATTTTATTATAATTTTATTTTTCACGTTATGTGGCAATGGCAGGCGGGGGCCCTAATAGATGGTCTGCTGCTAATTAAATCGGACAGCAGAATGCTTGAAAAAGTCTGGTGTGTTTACAGCTGCCGAGTTTCTAAGGTAGATAGATGATCAGCTGCCCCAGTCTGGGTATTTTCTTTAGATTTTGAGAAATGTAGTCCTGTTTTTATGATGGGAAACACAAGACTGCAAAGGCAAGGTTGAACATTTTGGATTTATTATTCACATATAGGCATGGAAAGCTTGGCAGGGCTGAGTGAATTAATCAGGAATTTGATGAAAGACCCAAAAATGAATGTCTGAAACAAACATGTGAAAGGAGGCCACTCAGTGCTTAATTTGATCCAAAGGTTTCCGGTGCTTGGCACCAGCACGTAATTGTTGACACCAATACTTATGACAGTACACCACATAGTGGCGCTGTCTGCCTAATTTTGAAATGAAGACAACAGTTGCTTAATTATTATTTATACCTTAAAAATGACTAATACCAGCTCTGAAGACATTCTTATCTCGTTGGACGGCCTGGAATAGTCCAAATTGTCAACTTTGTAAATGTATCATGGTTACTAGTTCTTATTGAAAGCACAGGCAGACACATTTGGCGGTGCAGGTTGCAGTGGCCTCCTGATAAGGGCCCTAGCACTTTTTTAAACAAATTAAACACTGAGACCACTGCATGTTCTCTGTTCCTTTTCAGCAAACGGTAACGTGTACCGCAACAAATACAATGTATGCCGAGCAAATTCAAACTGTGTACAGAACAACTATCAAAGCATCATATTCCAAAATTGGTGTCAATCTTCTTGTATAATATTCATCGTAGCATCTCTTTCACTGCTAGTAGTGGAAGAGATGCTACGATGAATATTAAAGAAGAAGATTGACACCGATTTTGGAATATGATGCTTTATTTGATAGTTGTTCTGTACACAGTTTGAATTTGCTCGGGATACATTGTATTTATTCTGTTAATGTGGTTTTACTACATTATTTTTGACGATAGATAGACATCAGGTTTATCCCTGGTAGCAATCCTAATGAGTTTTATTCATTACTATTGACAAAAGAGCGGGAGCATATAACCTTCTGTGTACCGCAACAACCAGAGAAGAGAAACTATCATAAAGGCCGAGAACGTTACCTGAAGTCCAGCCCTCCGAGAACGAGAAACAGCCTTTGCTTTGGTTTTCCTACTGTCTTTTACCGCCTTACAGCCTGCCTACAAAAAGAGCAAGAGGACATGTTAAACACCATCTTACCGAAGTAAGGAAAAACTATGTGATAAAGGGACTGAATGAAAACATACAATTTATTACATGAAAAGGCGTATTCTCGCTAAAGAAATGAAAACTGCTGTGAGCGCCAACCGCCCCCACACACTGAGCTCTCTTTTCTGGGAGAGTCAACTCATCTTGTTTATTGTCAGAAAGCAACAACGACTGCAGCAAAACAGCAATGGCTTGTGTAACTGGCTAACTTTGTATCTGTCATTCGAATTTAAGCAATATTTACAGAGATTAAACTTACATAAGGTTACTACTGCGGTGAGAAACTGAACAAGAATCCTTCAAACACCATAAGGAAGAGTTCAGGCACAAGAGGTGGTTCTCAAGAAAAGACTGAAAAGGACGAAGACACCAGGTAGGTGGGAGAGCGCCTTTATTACAGCTGTCATCACCAAGACCGAAGAAGCAACTGCCGTATGTAAACTTTTCCCGCTGTCAACATTCTTCAACTCCAATACATTCCAACCACCCACAAGCCCCAACATACACCCTTCCAAAAGCAAACTTCAACACTATAATAAAACAATGTGCAGAGCTGAAAAGAATTAGGCAAGAGTTGGAACTAAGTTCAGGGAACACTGTGAATACAAGAATGTAGGATAAATGACAATAAGGGAACGTTAAATACTAACAATGTCCTCATACCAAATCAATTGAACATTGGAAATACAGCATTTCAGATCAATTGCAATGAATGATAATTTATTTACATAACATATTCATTTAGTTTGATTGGTAGGACTTAGATCGCACTGGTTCGTACACTGGAAATACAATATTTTAAATTAATCACATTGAACGATAATCTATTTACATAACATAATCTTTTAGTTTGATTGGTAAAGACTTAGATCACACCAATTTGTCATAACCTTGGTCAATTACTGATATGGGCATTTCCTCAGCATTCAAACCTTTCTGCACACAGCCAGAGTTGAAATCTGGAACAAACACTACCATGCTGTTATTCCAGACTCTGCCACCACCCAACACTACTACATGGTTTCTAATTTCCTTTACCTTAACTAGTGCAGAAGGTATTAAAGAAACCTTAATCACATAACAGAGATATTTTATTCTCATCCACTGTCCAACCTTAAGTGGAAGTTCTCTGTATCATTTTCCTACAGTATCATACTTTCCTTGTATCACACCCCTCACATCCATTACTTTTCCAACTTTAGCAAAATCCATCACTTTCCTACCTATCAGTTCTTTATTCAACCATAAAGCTGTCACCCTTCCTCCTAACAATGAAAAGGGTGACACTCCCGTGCTAATGTGAGGGGTAATTCGGACAGCCCACAGCATATTCCAAATGGCCTACTTCCACTTCAGGCCATTTACCACTGCCAACTGTAACTGACACTTGATGAGGTGATTAAAACTTTCAACCAATCCATTACTATGGGGGTGATCTAGAGAGGCTCTGATTTGCTTAACACCTGAAAATTCTAAAATCTCAAACATCTCCATTGACACCAACTGGGTTTCATTATCAGTCACCAATTGCTCTGGATAACCTTCCCTTACAACACATCCTGCAAGACTTCCTTAACCACAGTAGCATTCACTTTCTTAACAAATTTTACTTCGAGCCACATAGACATGTGGTCCACTAGAACTAAGTAATACATGGAACTACCACCTAGCACACCAAACAGCCCGGAGATGTCAAACACAATTTGCTCCATGGCAAATTGGGAAATTCAACATGCGTAACAGGACCAGGAACAGTCATCTGCGTTTTGTCACTCAAAATGCACATGTAACATTCTCTCACAGTGTTCAACGTCTTTCTTCACCTCTGGCTACCAAAAATCCTCCCTTACTCTCTGCTTCATGGCATGTATGCCAACTTGACCTTCATGGGCAAGGCTTAACACCTTATTCCGCAGACTAAAAGGAACCACAAGAAATTCACATCTGTACAACAACCCAAAAGGGAATTATACCAGCATGGATGTCCTTAGACTGGTGTCATTGTCCAATTAAATATTTCATGACCTCCTGCATTACTGTATCGCTTCTTTTACAATGTGCTTCTCATCAAAGAGCTGGACACTGCACTGCATATTGCCCATTGGCACGTGATAATTTTTTCACTCTGTCAATCTCCACGAGAGCACTCATGTTCTACACTTTTTTTTGTTTTAACACAAACTTTATTGCATTTTCATGTGCTACCATGTGGTAGCGATTGGTTGAGCATTGCATATTAACAAGTGTGTTCTGAGCACACCAGGTTACTCTAAATTAAACGTGTTAATCTGTTTTTGATGATCTATGTGCTGCACCTAATAGAGTATACCCTAATACTCAAATTTAGAACAATGAAAAAGTGGCTGGTCAACAAAACTGCTGACAAAGACTTAGCTGCGCACAACCAAAAAGAATTTATAATGATCTACCATCTTTAACTTTTTCTCTGATACAATTTATTCCTGTTGATTCACAGTAACTTTCATCATATACAGTGAAATACAACTGTTTTTTTTTAATAGTTAACATTTACACAAGCATTTTTACAAAAATACATCATTCAGTACATGAAAGAAATAATCAGCCCTAGGTTCAGTTCTTAACCCTTTCGATGCTCATGACGAGCTCAGCTCGTCATGATGCACAGTTGAGCTGTGCTGATGACGAGCTGAGCTCGTCATAAATAAAGTAATAAAGCAATTTCCAGCACAGGGGAGGAAAACGCCTAGCAGCCAAGGTGTTAATAGCCCAATGCATTTCGGGACATCTTGAGGGTCCCTTCGTCAGGGGAAACACTGTAAATAGATACATACAGGCACATCAGTACGTTTAAAAAAACAATGGTAACATTATAACATGTTAGAAAATAGCAAGACTAAAAGAATATCCTTCACCAAGACACCACCGTCAGTGCTGTGTGTAAAAAATAATAATAATAATCATGCAATCACTCACACCATGGGTTGAGGGCCACTCCCTCTAAATGATCCGTAACTTCTATAGTCAACCGTAAGCGTTATTCGTGTCCTGTAATATTAGTATAAACGTTTTCCAGGTAGGCATATAAAGGTCATTGTCCTATACATAACAGTAAAACACTACTGAACTCCAAACTTATCGTACCTTAGTGTAAACCAACGAGACAACTTCAATTTCTTTGGCTCCGAAGTTACTCTAAGCCTCTGTGCGTTTCCACTCGGAATGTCTGTCATCGAACAACTCCTCCTTCCTGCTACACGATGTAGTCAAACCCTGTCAAGTTTACCAACAAAAGCCAATCACTATATAATGTTTCAAATACGCACAGATAACTGCATGTATACGTTTTTCTCCTATATTCTCACCTCCTGATAACTCCGCTGTCTCGTGTCACGAACACCCGTTCTTCCTGTGTGCCCGGTAACAACAATCCAGTAACACGCTAGAGTACGGAAAACACTTCCTGATTTAACCAGACTTACAAGCCTCCCTATTGGTTACTCGCCCGACGTGTCAGCATATCTCAACGGTTCTTACTGAATTTCAACTGACTACGTGATTAGTCATAGATTTCAACTTTAATCAAACACTCAATGTGAACAAAAACAACACCATGCCGTGTTCCAAAATATATATGAAAGCCGAGTCGAACATTATCAATCAAGTCGCTATGAAGATGAGACGCTTTTCGATCGAAGCAAGAAACCAAAAAATAACGTGATAAAAATAATAAAAAGCAAAGAGTAGATGTGTGAAAAATCAATAAAGAATGAATGAAACAGAAATAAATTCAAAAGACATGTACATTGTCACCATTTAAGACTTTCAGCAAAACATTGTAACTCAGTATGTTTACAGATAGCTTCTAAGTTCAATACGATCATTAAAACCCCCTGGGGTCAGAGTTCCAGGCATTTTAACCCAATATATTTCTCTCTGCAGTAGTTTTTTATTCATGTCAGTACCCTCTTGAAATAACACTACCTCGAGTATTTGGAATCCCAACTGCGCTATTGTGTGGTGTTTTTCTTGCCAGTGTATTGCTAAAGGGGATGTTGTGGACTTGTTTCGTATCCTGATTTTGTGCTCAGAGATTCACATTTTTATTTTACGCTCAGTTTTTCCTACATAAAGTAGCCCACAATCACCTTCAAACTTCAATCGGATAGATTTTCCTGTTAAAGGATGAGAGATCAAATTTCCAGTGATTGCGTAATTACAATGCACACAGTTTGCACATCTGCCCATTCCTTTGTAGACCTTCTTTTTCTGTATTTCTGTTTGACTAAGTAATTCCTTGATGTTTTTAGAGAGAGTATAGGCAAATAAAGGTTTATCCAAAAAATATTGTTAAAATCAACTTCCTGTTGCAAAAGTTCCCATCTTTTGTTTATAATATTCTTGATTTTCTGAGAGTTGATCGAATATTTGGAAACAAACACGTTACGTTTTTGTTCAGTTTTTTCCTTTTTCAACAATAAGATACTTCGATCCTCTTTGAGTGCTTTTGTCTGTCCTTCTTCCAATAATTTTTCAGGATAACATCCTTTTGTAATTCCCCTTGTACTCATTGATGTATTCTATGCATTTATCTTGCTTTGTCACTATTCTCCTTAATCTTACGAATTGTGAGTATGGTAGATTTCTTAGCAAATTTTGAGGGTGAAAACTTTGGAAGTGTAACATACTGTTTTTATCTGTGTTTTTTTGATGGAGTGTGGTGATAATATGTTCTCCTTCTAGTTCTACATTAACATCTAGATATGCTATTCTTGATCTGTTTGTGGTGTGTGTCACTTGGATTCGTGGATTCTTCATGTTTAAGTTCAATATGTTGTTCTCCAATTGTGTTTCTGAGCCGGACCATATTAAAAAAATATCGATAAAGCGACAAAAAAATTCTAAGTTGTCGGTCCACTCCTTATGACTGAAAATATGATCCTCCTCAATTTTTGCCAAGTAAGTATTGGCATAAACTGGAGCCCCAGTGAAGCCCATTGACGTACCATTCAATTGCATATAGAACTTATCTGCCCATCTGAAATAGCTGTTCTGTAAACAGAACTGTGTTAGTTCAAGTAGGAATACTGGATTCAATTCAATTTCTGGGTGTTGTAACAACATCCATTCTTCGGCTTCTAATCCATCTGCGTGACCAATTGAGGTGTACAAAGACACCACATCTATTGTACACAAAATGTAATCATTTCCAGCTTTCAAATCAATCTTTTCCAGTTTGACTAAAAAATCATTTGTATCCTGTATATAGGTGTGCCATTTTTGGATGAAAGGTTGCAAAAAATAGTCAATTATTTTTCCTGCTGGTTCGCACACAGAGTTGCAGCCCGACACTATTGGTCGGAATGGCGGATCTTCCAAGGATTTATGTACCTTTGGCAACATGTAGATTTTTGGTCTTCTGGGATTTTTCACCATAATGAATTTAGCCATGTTCTCCGTAATCCAATCTTCTTCAATTGCCTTGTCTATCAGTGATTGCAATATCCTTTGTATTTCAATGGTAGGATTTTGTTGTAATAGTAAATACGTGTTGGTGTCTCCTACATGTTCTTGGACCTTTCTCTGATAAAATTCCGAGTTCATGAGCACTAAGGCTCCACCTTTATCAGCCTTCTGAAACGTCAACTCCGTGTTTGTGGCTAATTGAATCAAGATGCTTTTCTCCATCCTTTTTAAGTTGTTTGGAGCATTCAGGTTTTTTTTATAGTTTAGTTTTTTTAGATCTTTTGTTACTAAGGTCTCGAATAGATCCAATGTCTTATGTGAGGTCGGGCCTCAAAGGTACTTTTTGGTCGAAATGGTTCTTTCTTTTTTGATTGAGTTTCATCTTTAGGAACAATGTTCTCAAAGAAGTTCCTTAACCTCAAGTTTCTCATGAATTTGTAGAATGCTATGTCGTCTTCAAAATGAGAAACAGAATACGTTGGAACAAATGTAATGCCTTTATTTAAAATCTTCTCCTCTTGACTAGATAGTGAATATTTAGAAATGTTGATTATGAGGGTTTCCCCTGGCTCCACAGTCCCTTTTTGGATTTCTCTGTTTCTTTTTCTTTTTCCTCTCCTTGTTTTTTTGCCGTTGAATCTTGATCTGGTGGGCGATCTGTTTCCGGGGTTTGGGACAAAAAAGACACATGGGTTCCTGAGACGCTTGCTTTTTCTTGAGTCTGTGTTGTTCCTGTTGAGGGTATTATTTTTATAGGTGCTCTAGATGAATCCACATCCTTATCTGTGGCCAAGCTTTCTTCAGACGAGGTTGTTGGGCGTTGTGTGAAGCATCTTTGTTCCCTGGATTTAATACTTCTCATCATAGAAGAATTAGCTAAAACAATTGATGAGCTAAAAACAGAAATCTCCAGTATACGTGCAGACCTTTCAGAAAGAATGACTGAAGATGAATTGGGCAGATTTTTAAGCGACCTTAACATTAAACTGGATGAATATGGGAAAGAATTACAAGAAACAAAATTAAGAAAATTTAAGCGTGATACTATAGACTATAAGCTGAATGAAGCTTACACATGGGCAGAGGTATATGCACAAAGACGCTTCACACGACGCCCAACAACCTTGTCTGAAGAAAGCTTGGCCACAGATAAGGATGTGGATTCATCTAGAGCACCTATAAAAATAATACCCTCAACAGGAACAACACAGACTCAAGAAAAAGCAAGCGTCTCAGGAACCCATGTGTCTTTTTTGTCCCAAACCCCGGAAACAGATCGCCCACCAGATCAAGATTCAACGGCAAAAAAACAAGGAGAGGAAAAAGAAAAGGAGAAATCCAAAAAGGGACTGCGGAGCCAGGGGAAACCCTCAGAATCAACATTTCTAAATATTCACTATCTAGTCAAGAGGAGAAGATTTTAAATAAAGGCATTACATTTGTTCCAACGTATTCTGGTTCTCATTTTGAAGACGACATAGCATTCTACAAATTCATGAGAAACTTGAGGTTAAGGAACTTCTTTGAGAACATTGTTCCTAAAGATGAAACTCAATCAAAAAAGAAAGAACCCTTTCGACCAAAAAGTACCTTTGAGGCCCGACCCCACATAAGACATTGGATCTATTCGAGCCCTTAGTAACAAAAGATCTAAAAAAAAACTAAACTATAAAAAAAACCTGAATTCTCCAAACAACTTAAATAGGATGGAGAAAAGCATCTTGATTCAATTGGCCACAAACACGGAGTTGACGTTTCAGAAGGCTGATAAAGGTGGAGCCTTAGTGCTCATGAACTCGGAATTTTATCAGAGAAAGGTCCAAGAACATGTAGGAGACACCAACACGTATTTACTATTACAACAAGATCCTACCATTGAAATACAAAGGATATTGCAATCACTGATAGACAAGGCAATTGAAGAAGATTGGATTACGGAGAACATGGCTAAATTCCTTATGGTGAAAAATCCAAAAAGACCAAAAATCTACATGTTGCCAAAGGTACATAAATCCTTGGAAGATCCGCCATTCCGACCAATAGTGTCGGGGTGCAGCTCTGTGTTCGAACCAGCAGGAAAAATAATTGACTATTTTTTGCAACCTTTCATCCAAAAATGGCACACCTATATACAGGATACAAATGATTTTTTAGTCAAACTGGAAAAGATTGAGTTGAAAGCTGGAAATGATTACATTTTGTGTACAATAGATGTGGTGTCTTTGTACACCTCAATTGGTCATGCAGATGGATTAGAAGCCGAAGAATGGATGTTGTTACAGCACCCAGAAATTGAATTGAATCCAGTATTCCTACTTGAACTAACACAGTTCTGTTTACAGAACAGCTATTTCAGATGGGCAGATAAGTTCTATATGCAATTGAATGGTACGTCAATGGGCTTTACTGGGGCTCCAGTATATGCCAATACTTACTTGGCAAAATTTGAGGAGGATCATATTTTCAGTCATAAGGAGTGGACTGACAACTTGGAATTTTTTTGTCGCTTTATCGATTTTTTTTTAATATGGTCCGGCTCAGAAACACAATTGGAGAACAACATATTGAACTTAAACATGAAGAATCCACGAATTCAAGTGACACATACCACAAACAGATCAAGAATAGCATATCTAGATGTTAATATAGAACTAGAAGGAGAACATTTTATCACCACACTCCATCGAAAAACCACAGATAAAAACAGTATGTTACACTTCCAAAGTTTTCACCCTCAAAATTTGCTAAAAAATCTACCATACTCACAATTCTTAAGATTAAGGAGAATAGTGACAAAGCAAGATAAATGCATGGAATACATCAATGAGTACAAGGAGAATTACAAAAGGAGAGGTTATCCTGAAAAATTATTGGAAGAAGCACAGACAAAAGCACTCAAAGAGGATCGAAGTATCTTATTGTTAAAAAAGGAAAAAACTGAACAAAAACGTAACGTGTTTGTTTCCAAATATTCAATCAACTCTCAGAAAATCAAGAATATTATGAACAAAAGATGGGAACTTTTGCAACAGGAAGTTGATTTTAACAATATTTTTGGGGATAAACCTTTATTTGCCTATACTCGCTCTAAAAACATCAAGGAATTACTTAGTCAAACAGAAATACAGAAAAAGAAGGTCTACAAAGGAATGCGCAGATGTGCAAATTGTGTGCATTGTAATAACGCAATCACAGGAAATTTGATCTCTCATCCTTTAACAGGAAAATCTATCCGATTGAAGTTTGAAGGTGATTGTAACACAAACCAAGTCATATAAACCATAAAGTGTCCATGTGGGCTACTTTATGTAGGAAAAACTGAGCGTAAAATAAAAATTTGAATCTCTGAGCACAGAAGCAGGATACGAAACAAGTCCACAACATCCCCTTTAGCAATACACTGGCAAGAAAAACACCACACAATAGCGCAGTTGGGATTCCAAATACTCGAGGTAGTGTTATTTCAAGAGGGTACTGACATGAATAAAAAACTACTGCAGAGAGAAATATATTGGGTTAAAATGCCTGGAACTCTGACCCCAGGGGGTTTTAATGATCGTATTGAACTTAGAAGCTATCTGTAAACATACTGAGTTACAATGTTTTGCTGAAAGTCTTAAATGGTGACAATGTACATGTCTTTTAAATTTATTTCTGTTTCATTCATTCTTTATTGGTTTTTCACACATCTACTCTTTGCTTTTTATTATTTTTATCACGTTATTTTTTGGTTTCTTGCTTCGATCGAAAAGCGTTTCATCTTCATAGCGACTTGATTGATAATGTTTGACTCGGCTTTCATGTATACTTTGGAACACGGCATGGTGTCGTTTTTGTTCACATTGAGTGTTTGATTAAAGTTGAGATCTTTGACTAATCACGTAGTCAGTTGAAAAGTCTGTAAGAACCGTTGAGATAGGCTGACACGTTGGGCGAGTAAATAATAGGGAGGCTTGTAAGTCTGGTTAAATCAGGAAGTGTTTTCCGTACTCGAGCGTGTTACTGGATTGTTGTTCCTGGAGCACACAGGAAGAACGGGTGTTCGTGACACGAGACAGCGGAGTTATCAGGAAGTGAGATTATAGGAGAAAAACGTATACATGCTGTTATCTGTGCGTATTTGAAACATGATATAGTGATTGGCTTTTGTTGGTAAACTTGACAGGGCTTGACTACATCGTGTAGCAGGAAGGAGGAATTGTTCGTAGACAGACATTCCGAGTGGAAACGTACAGAGGCTTAGAGTGACTTTAGAGCCAAAGAAATTGAAGTTGTCTCGTTGGTTTACAATAAGGTACGATAAGTTTGGAGTTCAGTAGTATTTTACGGTGATGTATAGGACAATGACCTTTATATACCTACCTGGAAAGCGTTTATATTAATATTACAGGTCACGGATAACGCTTACGGTTGACTAAAGAAGTTACACACTGCACTGACGGTGGTCTCTTGGTGAAGGATATTCTTTTAGTGTTGCTATTTTCTAACATGTTATAATGTTACCATTGTTTTTTTAAACTTACTGATGTGCCTGTATGTATTTATTTACAGTGTTTCCCCTGACGAAGGGACCCACAAGATGTCCCGAAATGCATTGGGCTATTAAGAACTGAACCTAGGGCTGATTATTTCTTTCATGTACTGAATGATGTATTTTTGTAAAAATGCTTGTGTAAATGTTAACTAGTAAAAAAAACTAGTTGTATTTCACTGTATATGATGAAAGTTACTGTGAATCAACAGGAATAAATTGTATCAGAGAAAAAGTTAAAGATGGTAGATCATTATAAATTATTTTTGGTTGTGCGCAGCTAAGTCTGTCAGCAATTTTGTTGACCAGCCACTTTTTCATTGAGCATTACATATGGCATAATCCACAAATTGGTGAAATCAAAAGCTTAACTCAGTTACAACTATATGCATGAATGAAAAAAAAAAATTGAGTCAGATTTTTATTTGGTTTTTAGAAAGAGGGCACTTCAATCCTTACACTAAAACAAACAATCCCAACCCTCGTCACCCCCAACCTGACATTGTCACTATATTAATATGTACGCCTGTGTCATGCAAATGGATCATGATAGCAAAATGAAAGCATGGCCATTGGAGTGGTACACTCACTGTGGTTTACCGCCCGCAGTAGGGTGAATCATAAGAACTAGTCTGTGGCATTAGGTATCTTAAATAAGCATATCTGGGTGGTGCAAGTGAAGATAAGGGCCAGCGCATTCCTTGGTGAAGAGGTGGCAATAAACTAGGAGGGTTTGGTCATCCTGCAGATAGGTTGCTGCAGGCGATGATGACTTACACTTTGTTGGATTACTGAGTTTTGAAGTATTCTAACAGTGCATCCCATTCCAACGCTATGGGTTGCTTCCACAAACCTGTACTTTCGTCCCTATGAAAGGCATCACTCTTCGCCAGTCCCCAGCGCTCCACCTCCGCCCACCATTGGGAGATCAGAGGTACTGCAGAAGCTTCCAGTGTCACGTCAAAAGTCGTTTAGTCAGAAAAAACGAATCTGTGAAGCACGGCACTACTCTGGAGTCCTTGGTTATAAACCTAGAACACGCTGTTTGTCAGTGATCCTTTTCAGACAGTTTTGATAATGCAGCCTGGATGTCTTCTCAGTAAGAGGATAGTGAGGGACAGGCCCACAACATATGCAGGAAATCAGCGTCTGGAGCCTGACAGCGGGGATACGGGATGGAACATCGAGTGGAGTCTGTGCTGTGTGAAGTAGGTGCGATGTAAGATAGAAACCTGGATCAATTTAAAGCAGGAGTTATGGGAGACTCTTTTGGAATATTCAAGGAAGAATGACCATTCCTTTTCTTGGAGATGTCGGGCAATGTTAATTTCTCATTTGGTTTGAAGGGAAGTTAAGGGGACCATCAGGTATGAGCGGAGCTTGGTCTTTCTTTTACTTCATTTTTTTACTGCTTTCTCCTTCCTGTCCCCTGCTTTTCTGGGTGCTTTCTCCTGCTTTTGCCTAATTTTTTACTGATTTCTCCTTCCTCTCCCCCCCTCCGTTTTTTTGGGTGCTTCTCCGGCTCTCGACTCACCTTTTACTGTTCTCTCCGTCCTTTCCTCCCATTTTTAGCCCCAGGGACCTTGTAAATCTCCCCTAACAGATTTAGATCCAGGAAGCTGGTGGTCCCATAGGCTTCAAGGGAGCCCCAGGAGTGGGGTCCGCATGGACCCCTGCATTGTAAAAAAGAAGCCCTGCAGAGGTGGGGGTCCTCGGGGCTCAAATGAGCGGTCCCCCTCCAATATATACATGAAACCCTGTGGAGGTGGTGGTCCCTGGGGCTGCGGTGAGGTCACGTGGGCCCCCTGCATTTATAGAAATTTGCCAAGGGGAGGGGGCGGTCCCAGGGCGCAGGGGCCTGCTGCACAGGCATCCCTCACATTCATTAAAAGCAATGCCTCGGGGAGGTGGTGGTCCCTGGTATTTTATAAGCCCCAGGAGTGAGGGACCCGTGTGCCCCATTCTTAATATGACTCTAAATGTAACCGGGACATGAAACACCTGGTAGGCAGACAAAATATAGATTTTTTAATATCGACCTACCATAATATCGATGTTTTAATATCGAAGGGACAGAATATAGAAGGTAAGGAATATCGATTTTTTTAATATCTAAGGGACAGAATTTCGGAGGTAAGTAATATCTATTTTGTTAATATCGATGTAAGTTATATCGATGTTACTAATATCGATGTTAGTAATATCGATGTTACTAATATCGATTTTTATATGATTTTTATGTATATTGTTATGTATTAATATGTATTTTTTTAATGTAATTTTTGTATTTTAGTGCCGTAGAGGTTTGTGGGTTTATAGGGGAATAGGGTGGGAAGTAATTTAATTATACTAAATTAATTATTATTTTTTTAGGAATTATAAATTAATTTTAATTAATTGTTATTCATTTTTATTAATTGGTAATTTATTTTGATTAATTGATAATTATATTCTTTAGCGGGTTGTGGGTTTATAGGGGAATAGGGTGGGAAATATTTTAATTATACTAAATTAATTATTATTTTTGTAGGAATTATAAATGAATTTTAATTAATTGTTAATTAATTTCTATTACTTAGTAATTTATTTTGATTAATTGATAATTATGTTCTGTAGCGGGTTGTGGTTATATAGGGGAATAGGGTGGGAAGTAATTTAATTATAATAAATTAATTACTAATTTTTTAGGAATTATTAATTAATTTTAATTTACTGTTAATTATTTTTTATTATTTGGTAATTTATTTTAATTAATTAATTATTTGATAATTATGCTCTGTAGCGGGTTGTGGGTTTATAGGGGAAAAGGGTGGGAAGTAATTTAACTATACTACATTAATTATTAATTTTTTAGAAATTATAAATTATTGTTAATTAAGAGGTAATTAATTGGTAATTTATTTGAACTAATTGATTAATTGATTATTATGTTCTATAGCGGGTTATGGGTTTATAGGGGAATAGGGTGGGAAGTAATTTAAATGTAGTTAAGTAATAATTTATTTTCATTAATTGTTTTTGCTAATTATATTAATTTTAATTAATTATTAATCGGTAATTAATTTTTATTAATTGGTAATTCATTTTAATTAATTGATTAATTGATAATTATGTTAAGTGTATTATTTTATTATTGGCGTTTGTTGTGCGTTAATAGGGGAATAGTGTGTAAAGTAATTGATATGTAATGAAGTAGTTATTACAATTATAGTTGGGTATTGAGAATTATTATTTTTTATATTAATTATTAATTGGTAAATATGTTTTTAATAATTATTTATTGGTATTTGTAAATAGTTTAGATTAATTTATTAAATATTAATTTATTTGTAAGTATGTTATTTTTAACTTCTACGCTTTCCAACACTTTCCCTACTGTTGCACTCTCTGGATTGGGAATAGTAATTTCTACCCCTACGCTATCCATCACTTTCCTTACTGTTGCACTCTCTGGAGTGGGAATAGTAATTTTTACCCCTACGCTATCCAACACTTTCCCTACTGTTGCACTCTCTGTAGTGGGAATAGTAACTTTTACCCCTACGCCATCCAACACTTTCCTAACTGTTGCACTCTCTGGAGTGGGAATAGTAATTTTTACTCCTACGCTATCCAACACTTTACCTACTATTGCACTCTCTGGAGTGGGAATAGTAATTTTTACCCCTACTCTATCCAACACTTTCCCTACTGTTGCACTCTCTGGAGTGGGAATAGTAACTTTTAGCCCTACGCTATCCAACACTTTCCTTACTGTTTCCGCATGCATCCTAATATGGCTGGAGGTGTCTGATAGACACCGCCACCATATTAGAGCTTTTCCGCCGCGGTACCGCGGCAGAAAAGCCGCAGCCGGTCTTCCCGACCCCCCTGCCATCCTAATCTGGCGAGGGGTCTTTTTAAATCACCGCAGCAGTGAATCCCCATCCTCCGGCCGGCGGTGGATTCTCCGCAATCCTAATCGGCCCCTTACAGTTGGGTATTGACAATTATTTTTTTTTATATTAATTATAAATTGGTAAATATGTTTTTAATAATTATTTATTGGTATTTGTAAATAGTTTACATTCATTTATTAAATATTTTTTTTATATTTTAAAATATTAATTTATTAATAAGTATGTTATTTTTAACTTCTACGCTTTCCAACACTTTCCCTACTGTTGCACTCTATGGAGTGGGAATAGTAATTCTTACCCCTACCCTATCCTACACTTTCTCTACAGTTGCACTCTCTGGAGTGGGAATAGTAATTTCTCCCCCTACGCTATCCGACACTTTCCTTACTGTTGCTCTCTCTGGAGTGGGAATAGTAATTTTTACCCCTACGCTATCCAACATTTTCCTTACTGTTTTTTTGGGGGGGAGTTGGAATAGTATTTTATTCCCTCTGTTACTTAATATAATTTGTATTGTTTTAGTTAATGTAGTATATAATTAATTTTAAGAATATTAAAAGTAAATTACATTTTTTTAAACAGTTTTGCATAATTATTAAAGTTTTATTGATGTTATTATTTTATGTGTATAGATGAATTTGTAATTTATAATATTTTTATTTATTTATAAGTTATTACAATAAATATTAAAACTGATTAAGTATATAAATTTTATGTACATGTTTAATTATTTTTTTATTAAATTATGTATATTGCTTATTAATTTTAAATAATATAAAATATGTTTCACTATGTTTGTTATATTTTTAAGTATTTTTAAATTAATTTAATAAAAAAATGTAATTCAAAAAAACTATATATTTTTTTAAACGATTATTTTGACTGATATTTTTTTTCTCGATATTTTTGTTCTTACCTTGTTGTAGATAGGATGTCGATATTGTTGACATCGATATTATTGCTCCGATATTTTTGTATCTCGATATTTTGTGTTTTGATATTTTGTCAGACATTCGACCCACCTGGGGGCAAACATTACAGAAAAGTGGGAGCCCATGCTTTTTTTTGGATAGGAGTCACGGATTCAGCGCTATCCCCGCTAGGAAAATAAATGCTTTTTTGTCCCAGGCGGGGACCCCTCCAAGAGGCCTAGGGTCAGGAAATTCCAATTCTGCCCCATTCTCTTTTTTTAATGTTTTTTGGGGGTACTCACCTGAAGCCGAGTACCAAGATGGCTGCCAACACTTCTTGCTTGAAGTGTTGGCAGCCAATCACATTTCAGCACAGGGTTTGTTGGATCCACGGAGGATACTCAGCCCTATATAAAAAAAATTAACATCCCCGTTAATATCTAAAAAATGATGGAACGGATTTACACCAAAAAACATTATGGGCCCGATTCCGATCCGGTAAAATTACCGTCCGTACGATTCGCATCTGGAGCCGTCTCCATACGACTTGTACACACGCTGTACGACCCGACGAGTACGATCCAGACTGGGGTATCAGGACGCGATTCGTACGGTCCAAGTCAGGTAAGGGCGATTCGTACGGAAAAGGGCACAAACACATACATGCCATACGGCACATACCCCCCATGATTGCAGGGGTATGGCGTGTACCCCTGCGATCATGGGGGGTACGCACCTTACACCCAGCGTACATGGGGTACATGCCGTACACAGTATGTAGTGTGGAAGGAGACTCCCTCCTACAAATGAGTACGCTCAATTTACAATGAAACACTCGGGTTTCTTCACCACATTTTTGAGTTTCATCCGTATTTATTCCAAATGTTTGCAAATCAAAAATCCATTTAGTAATCCATTTGATTATTGTTTTGTAACACAGTTCATTACAGGTTATCTTGCCAATGGTCAATACATCTTTAACACCCAATGCATTTCGGGTCCAAAGGAATAGACCCTTCGTCAGGGGACTATAAAATGAAAAGAAACAGGACCAATTAATTCACTGTCCAATAGTCACAATGTCAATAAAGTTACAACAGTTACGAAACCAATATGACCAAAAAATTGCACATAGTCAATGTGGCGATACATTCATGTTAAGCTAAATGTTATCTACTGGGGTAAATATAAAATTCCTAATGAAAAAGCTATTGAATTTAGATGTCTGCCAATAGCATAAAAGATGACTGATTAGTAACTAACTGCCTCAGGGAAAACCCTATATTAATGGTACAATACATAATCGCATAGCTATAAGCTTACAGTCAAACGGCGGGTCTACTTACTTGCGACCAGCGGGTCTGCTACACGGAGTGTACTAACTGTTGTCGTCTTGGCGTTCTCAAAGTTACGCGCCAAATGTTAATTAGTAAGCGGAAGAATTATAGTTCCGGTCACGTGATCGGAAAGCCTTACTATCACGGAGGTGCTATGCTCTAGTCACGTGGCAAGGTCTACTCTGGCTTCAAGGAAGTAAGCTATGTAAACATACTATGGGCGAACAATAAACTGTGATCAAAGTAAAACGTATCTGTAATAACACTGCTTGAAATAAGAAAAAGGCTGTTGACAACATATGTGCATGAAACAAATACAATAATTGAAAACATGTTTTTAAATGCAACCAAAATCAATTAAAGGGTCTCGGATATAGTACAAGCCTAATGTTGGGAAAATTTACAAAAAACACTAGTATTCAATTCAATCTTTAAGCCCAATGGGGTGGGCAGAATTAAGTTTTTTGATCCAAAAATATTCACATCTGAGTCTCTGTTTAGTGGGATCCAGGTCTCTGCGTGGTGAGATTTTCTCCAAAACCGTGAAACGTAGTTGAGAAATTTGGTGTCGAGCTTCTAGCCAGTGACATGCGATGGTGGATTTAGAATTCATGAGTCTTATATTGCTCTTGTGTTCAGTTATACGTGTTTTAACTTTTCTTTTGGTCTGACCCATGTATGTTTTTCCACAGGGACATTTAATTGCATATATACAGTTCATTGTATCACATGTGCTGTTATGTTTCAGTTCAATTTGTTGTCCTTTGGTGGGGTGAGTAAATTGATTTCCCACAATAACATTTCCGCAGTGGGTACAATTTTGACATTTTTGCATACCACGATAGGTCATTGTAGATTTCTTCGGAGTATTCAAAAGTTCTTTAATGTTTTTGGACCTTTGGAACGCAAAGGTTATTTTCTCGTTGTATAAGTCTTTTAAATCAGGTTCTTGCTGAATTAATCTCCAATGTTTATTGACAATTTTTTTAATTTTAGGTGCATCCGTGGAAAATTTCAATACACACACTGTTTTTGCTTCTTGGATTTTAGTTGTCTCTTTTAACATGCTGGTTCGAGACTGATTAGCCACTTTATTTAAAGATGTTTGCAACACATCATCTGGATATCCTCTTGATTGGTATTTGATTATTTGTTCTTGCAAAACATCTGTCAGCTCTTCCTCTTTGGAGGTAATTCTTTTCATTCTGATAAATTGTGAAGTCGGTAAATGTTTTTTCAGAGACATAGGGTGAAAACTTTGAAACAATAGTGAGGAGTTTTTATCTGTTTTTTTATGTGGACGCTCGTGCTGATGGTGTTATTTGCAATTTCCACTTTTACGTCAAGGAATACTATTGATTGTTCATCTATGGTGTACGTGAATTTAATCCGTTCATTACATGAATTAAGTGCCATGATGTTATTTTCCAAGTCTTGTCTTGCACCTCTCCATATTATAAATAGATCATCGATGTACCTTTTGTACACAACCAAATGTTCTGTCCATGTAGGGTTTTCAAGAATGTAATCGGTTTCAAATTTGTTCATAAAAATATTGGTGTATGAGGGCGCCACTACTTTGATTGTAGAATTTTCCTTCCCATTCAAAATAACTGTAATATAATGCAAATTGCATGAGCTCTATGATGAACAGTTTCTGTTCCTCCTCAAGGTCACTGTTTATTAGGCTCCATTCTAATGCCCCTATACCCTCGTTGTGGGGGATAGAGGTATAGAGGGCCGTAACATCAATGGTGCACAGTAAATATGTTTCATTCATGTCTAGTACGATGGTTTTCAACAAGTTCAGAAATGCAGTCATATCTTTAATGTATGTAGAAGAGTTTTGTACAATAGGTTGCAAGAACTTATCCACAAATTTCCCTATGGGTTCAGAGATTGACCCACACGCAGAAACGATGGGTCTGAATGGCGGATTGTTAAGATTCTTGTGTATTTTTGGCGTCATGTACAATTTAGGTCATCTAGGGTGTTTCATTTCAAAATATTGTTTAGTTTTTTCATTAATCCACTTCATATCATGGGCATGATTGATGATTTTTTGTAGAATCAATTGGTATTCATGAGTAGGATCAGATTCTAGAGGAAGATATATGTCGGAGTTGTTGACATGATCATTCACGTTTTTTGTGTAAAAATCAGTATCCATAACCACTAAGGCACCTCCTTTGTCTGCCCTCTGGAATGTAAGTCGTTTGTTGTTGTTCAGATTTTTCAATGTATTCCATTCGCTGGAGGAAAGGTTACTTTTTTTAGGTTTGGTGTATGTGATTTGTTGAACGTCTGTAAGGACCGACCGCTCGAAGGCTTCAATGGTTTTATGCGTGAATGGTGCGCAAAACGAGCTTTTAGGTCTAAAATCTTTCTCCCAAGTTTTTCCGGATTGAACTTCAATGGAATCTTTAAAGAAGTATCTCAACTTCAACGATCTGAAGAATTTAAATAGTGCAATGTCTGTTTCAGCTGGATTGGAACGATATGTAGGTACAAATGTCATCCCTTTGTTTAGAATTTTAGTTTCAGCTGCCGTGAGTTGTTTGGATGAGATGTTAACAATCAATTGGTTTTCGTTTTTTGACTCCTTGTCCTTTCTGCTATGCTTTTTTCTGTTTCCACGTCCTCTTCTTGTGGTTCTGTAGTTGTTGGTGGGGAGTTTGCAGCTGGGCTGATCTCTAAAAAACTCACTTGAGGGGTCATATTGCTAGTCGAAGGTTTTTCTCCTATATTGTCTATTGGGGTTGTAGATTTTGTAATGGGTCTTCTTGTTGATGCTATGTCTGAGTCTGATACAAAGCTTTCTTGAGATGATGATGTTGTGGTCTTTTTTGATTGTTGTTGTTGAGGTTGCCATTTCCTTTGATTATAAATGTCGGCCCAGGTATAAACCTCTTCAAGTTTATAATCCAAAGTGTCTCTACGATATTTACAGATTTTTCGTTCATTCACTTCTTTTGCATACTTATCTAGTTTACTGTTCACATCCTCTAAAGTTTTTTGCAGATCCGGGATTGTACTGATTTCAGATTTTAAAGTTTTGATTTCTTCCTCTATTTCTGTCAGTGCTTTCGAAAGTTCTTCCACAATCAGCAGAATCAAGTCCAAAGAACATTTGTTTAGAATTTGATACCAACGTTCAACGAATTTTTTGCTATTTTTACACAACATAGGCTTGAGGGCTATCCGAAGGCCTCTCGGTATTCGTTTATTTTTATGGTAGTGTATTAGCGTGGTGGCATGCATCCTCTGGTTAATTTCTTTTTTGCTCATATATTCAAATTGACGTATTAATTGTGCTGTAGTAGTTTTCTGAGAAGTGAATTGTCTGGTCTCCTGAATCAAATCATACATTTCCTGAGCTGCTTCTGGAGTGAAACCTAAAGTTTCAGCTTTATTGGTAGGGATTTGTGCAATTTCGTCTTACACCCAGCGTACATGGGGTACATGCCGTACATCCTGCGTGCAGGGTGTACAGTGCGTACCCCATGTACACTGGGTATACGGCGCGTACCCTCCATGATCGTAGGGGTACGCGCCGTACCCCTGCGATCATGGGGGTTATGCGCCATACACGGGGGGCGTACCATACCTGTTTCGGGGCGAACTCTGCTTTTACGACTGTTTTTAGCTCCCGTAGATAAAAGGTCGTACCCGACACAAATCGTACTTGCCGGGTCGTATAAACCAGCCGCGAACCGTACAGAAGTTGCGTATAGTGGGTTCCGAGTGTGCCTCATACGGGGATTTGATTCATACGGTCTCTGTGCGATTCGTACGGAGTCCAGCTCCTGGTACGAATCGTGCTTCGTCGTACGTACGGGGGACGTTGCTGGGTACGATTCGTACGGGAAAAACGCTCCGTACGTCTAATCGGAGCGCTTTTTCCAGGATCAGAATCAACCCCTAAGGGTTCTTTCTAGACTAAGAGCTACCTTTCTGCCAAATTTGGTGTAATTCCGTCCAGCGGGTCGAGCTGTAGTGGCGAACAAAATCTCCAAGGTAGTTAACATTGGAAACGCACTTTTTTTGCACTCCACCCCTTTTTATCGGCTCCCACTTGACGGATCAACCGGAAACTTTCCATGCAAAATAAGAATCACTGGGGCACTTTTCTGGGTAAATGTAGTGAAGACTTGTCAACCGGCCCAAAAGATATAGGCAAGACAACAAACGCTTTTCCTATGGAAAACAGGTCCTAACTGTAACCTATTGGCGTTATATGACACCTAAAGTCCCAGTTTCAACGTGGCTAACACGCGGCGGCCACCTACTTGGGTATCTGAGTGTTCTTCATTCAAAAGTGAGGGATCGCTTTGTAATATATATATATATGTGTATATTATATAATCGTTATAATTAGATTACATTTTAAATATTAACAATAACGTAAAAATGAAAAATAAAAACTAATATATAACCAACAGATATAATTATTAAAAATGATAAACAGAAATATTTTAATTAATACTATGAACTAAGTATAGCAATAAAATATATATATATAATATAAAAATTACAAAATATATAAACAATTAAAAATACAATATTAAAATTAACAGTAGCTAGAAATGCAACTGAAAAACATTAACAAAAACATATATCACAATTAAATACTTAAAATTAATATAAAAAGAAACTCAATTTCCAGAAAGTAAAATAAACATTGCAAAAAAGCAAAATTTCGTAAAAAAATACAACAATCAAAAATAAACAAAAGTCGGAAATAAATACTGTAACTCCAATTTAAACACAAGAAGGAAAGGTGTTACATGTAGGATTGATATATTTACTATTCCCACTCCAACCTATGCGACAACAAGGAAAGTGATGGACATTGGAAGGCTTAAATTTACTATTTCCACTCATATTGCATATAACAGTAGGGAAAATGTTAGGCTTCGCAGGGGTTAGATTTACTACTCCCTTTCCAATTTATGCAGCAGTAGGGAACGAGTTGGACTTCTAGGGGGTTAGATTTGCTATTACTACTACAATCCAAGCAACAGTAGGGAAAGAGTTGCTTCAGACGGACGAAATGAAATATTCCCAGACCAGTCTTAGCAACAGTAGGAAATGTGCTTCCCTTAAGAAGGGATATATTTACTATTCCCACTTCAACATATGCAACAATAGGGAAAGATTCAGACTTTGGATGGGTTGGATTTAGTCTTTCCATTCCAATCAAAGTAACAGTAGGGAAAGTGTTGAACTTCAGAGGGGTTACATTTACTATTCCCCAGTCTAGTCTAAGCAACAGTAGGGAAAGCATGGGATTTCGAAGGGATTACATTTACAATTACCACTTCAACATAAGCAAAACCAGAGAAAGTGCTGGACTTTGGAGTGGGGTCTAAACCAAGCAACGGCAGAAAAGGTTTGGGACTTCAGAGGAGTTACATATACCATTCTGTAATGCTCAAATCCACAGCCACTGATTTGATATATCCTTTATTAAGATCAAAACACCAGCATACTGAGTGAAGGTAGTACGCAGTTAATCTGCCAGTCCTAACTCTTGTAGGATCTAGAACACGACAGAGGCATGGACTAACAGTAAAATACAAACAATAACATTATAATGCATGTGCAATATATACAGGGGATCTGTGCATATGCGTAAGTAAAACATACATGCATGCACAGGCAGAAACATACATTTAATAAATGACACATAACATATCTTCCCCTTTATAATGGACTAATAAAAATACTACAAAACTAAATTCACTCAATGGAATCTGTCTCACAAACAAAATCAGACATTGTAATGTTGGTAATAATGGTAGTGGTGATGCATCGCGCAGGCAGCGGGAGATGCATTAGAACCACATTGTTGTATTTCTTTGAAAGTGGCTCACTTATGGAGTGGTCGCTGGTCGGGGTTCGAATGGCATCTGCCAGTTCCCGTTCGATCGACTAGGAGGCCACTCTGTGTAGTGAGTGGGTAATTTGTGAATAAATGCTTCATCTACAAGAAAAAATATCTTGCCTCTCATTTCATCTGGCGATAAGCGGGGAACTACTTCACCCACTAATCCACGTCATGGATTACTTGGTTGCTGTTTGATGAAAGCTGCTGATTCCGGGTCCTGATCTGCCGTTGAAAAACTCTTTGTTGATCTTCATCACTTTCTGCATTTCAAGGTCTGTGTCCTCTTTGCTGATCGTTAGAGCACACCACGAGGTATGTGACTCTTATTTTACTCTTCGGGAGCTGTGCACTCTCGCGCTCTTCATCCTTGTGACCTCTCCTGGTCTCGAGCCCTCAAGCACATTCAACGTTCAATAGTTGACACACACCAATTTTCGCGCTGTATTCATCACGCTACGTAATGCCCATTTTGAATTGGGCTAGTTTCAGTGCGCATCCCAGAAAGTTTAATAACTTATGCTAATTCAGCCAGCGTGTTGCCAGTCCTACAGTTCAGTGACGCACACGCCAATTATCAAGCATATTTGTCATTATTAAAAAAGTTCAGTCAGCATGTTACCATCTTTGCATTTCGGCGACGCGCACGCCAATTATCTTGCATACTCGCTGTTCTAAAGCATATTTTCAGTACGTAACATCCTGCAACTGATTAAACAGTGATTACAGATCCTCCTTAGCGAGTTACGCTTCGGTGACATGCACACGTTTGTTCTACTTTCTGCTGTTCTAATAGATTTTTATGGTTCTTCTTAAGATATACATTCTGTCATGGCTAATGCACAACAGGTAACGCAACCACATCCATTCTTAAGTAAACCAGGGAGACCAGCAATCATTTGGTCAGAGTGGTATAGACTCTTTGAAAATCACTTGGTGGCTATTGATGCTGTTCGCTATGTCCTTGCACGAAAATTAGCTTTACTCTTTGGATGCCTTGGTCAAGCAGCTCAGAGGATTTTCGACAGAATTGTATTCATTCCACCTCCACCATCTCATTCTGGTTATGGCCAATGGAATGTTTACTTAGAGGATGTTGCATGACTCAAGAAACTATTTTCTGACAAGCCCAATATCATGCTAGAATTACATAATTCTTACAAAAGGAAACAAATGGAGGATGAGAAAGTAGAAGAATATTTCTCGGCTCTCAGGTATTAGCAATCGCATGTGGCTTTGGTCCTTTAGCAGACAACTATATCAGAGACCAGCTTGCGTTCAACTGTGCATCTCAAAAAATTAAAGAAAGAATTCTAGGTAGCAAAAATCCACCTTTGACTGAAGTAATTGACTTAGCCTTGAGCATTGAACGTTCTGCAAGATCAAGCAAAATCATGCAGGGGGACACCAAACCGGGGGTCAATATGGTAACTTCTCCTGATCTTGATCAAGAGAATTCTTTATGTGTCTTTAACATTAAAAGTAAACCTATTAGGCAACCAATTTTTTGTTACAGATGCAGATCAAAAAATCATATCAGGAATTTTCCAGGTTGTCCTGCTATCAACAAATGTTGTGTCCTATGTACAAAAATGTCATTTTCAGGGGGTGTATAGAAACTCCAGGAAACATGTTAATGTAAGCTGTATTGAAACTGATGTAGAATCATGTGCTAATTCACTCAGTAATGTGATTGTAACTCTTGACTGTGTGGAGGATTCGGGATCCATAAAGGGTCCTTTGTTTTCCGCCTTAATTGATAACGTTCCTCTCCAAAGTATTGGCAGACTCTGGTTCGACAATTACCATTTTAAAGGACACCACATTTAATGATTTGTAGAAAGAGAGGGTTAAGTTATTACAATCCAACATTAACCATAAAGCTTTCGGCAAGAAGGATATCAAAAAGGTTGGTTATTTCTTAGGAATGGTACAATGTTTATGAAGAGAAACTGAAACCAAGTTTTATGTGGCTGAAAAAGGGAAAAACATTATTGGGTGGAGAGATTTAGCTCGCATGGGACTGTATTTAGTCCCAGGCGATGAAAATACAATCAAAGTCGGGGAGTTACCTGTGTGCCACGTTGAGTGTGCTAAACATGATGTGGGTGGTGACATATTGAAAGAAATGATTTTTTAGATTTAAACCTGTAATTAGTGAATATGTTGGTCTGGTCAAAGGAGTGGAACACCATATTAGATTAGTATCTGATGCTCAGCCAGTAGCACATAAAGTGTGTTCTGTCCCCATGAGTGTCAGGGAGGAACTGAAACATACATTACAAAGATTATGTAAACAGGGCATCATAAAAACTACAGATTCATCTCAGTTAGTGGCTCCCATTGTAGTTGCGCGCAAGAAGTCAGGTGATATCAGACTTTGTGCGGACATGCACGCCCTTAATAAAAATATAATTGTGGATTGTCATCCACTGCCTCGAATCCATGAGTTATTGGGGAATCTAGGAGGTGCAAAGTGGTTCTCTTTAATAGATTTAAGATCAGCCTACCACCAGCTAGCTTTGTCTGTCGAGTCGCAAAATTTGACCACATTTGTGACTCCTTTCGGGGCGTACAAATTCTTGTGCCTACCTTTTGGTCTTGCATCGGCCGGTATTGTGTTCCAGAAACTTATAGACACGCTATTTCATTATATTAAGGGAGTTCAAGCATAAGTGGACAACATGCTGATCTATTCTAAGTCTTTCGAGGAACACAACGCCATTTTAAAACGTGTACTATCTATTCTGAGGACCAAAGAGATGACAGTGTGGATGGACAAGTGTAAATTTGCTGTACAAGAGTTGGAATACTCAGATCACACTTTGTCGTGTCATGGAATTAAACCCACATTTTCTGTAATTAGGGCAACTGAAGAGGCAAAATCCCTCACAGACAAAGATGCATTACGTTCATTTCTCGGCCTAGCAGAATATTATGCCACATTTGTAACTTGGTATGCTCCAGTGGTAGAACCCTTACGAGTGTTGCTTAGAAAAGGTCAGATTTTTAAATGTCAGACGAATTAGATGTAGCATTTGGAAATGTGAAAAAATTGATTGTTTCTGCTCAAGCATTACATGCATTTAGGGACGACTGTGTTACCCTTATAACCGTGGATGACAGTGTTTATGGACTTGGAGCAGTACTGAGTCAAAGAGTGGATGGCCATGATCACACTGTAGTGTTCGCATCAAGATCACTTAAACAGTTTGAACAGCGATACAGCACAACAGACCGAGAAGCTTTGGAGCGTGTGTGGGCTGTTCATAAGTTTAGAATGTGTATTTGGGGATGTAAGTTTGAATTAGTGACAGATCATAACCGATAGAACGGGCGCTGTGAAAAATCTTGGTGTTTGGTCCGACCAAAATCTGCACTTTGTGACGCACGTGAAGAAGTTGGCCGGTACTTGCTTCGGCATACTGAAGAGCTTGAGGAAGTTTCTTCCCCTCCTGCCGAGTGCCTCCAGAGAAACCGTGGTCGGTGCGTTGATTCTTTCCTGTTTGAACTACGCCAGTGCTCTCTTGGTGAGCTGCTCGGGGTCCCTGGTCAAAAAATTTCAGGTCGTGCAGAACTCGGCGGTCAGACTCCTCATGGGGATTTCTCCTAGAGATAGAGTACGGACACACTTGCGTGCCCTGCATTGGCTGCCAGTTGAGTCACGCCTGAAATTTAAAATGCTGACCATTGCTCACCGGGCCCTGTATGACACCGGCCCTTTACACCTACAAAGGAGATTTGCCTTTTATGTGCCAGGGAGAGTGCTTCGGTCTTCTGCCCAATGGTCTTCTGCCCAATGGCTGATGCAGATTCCGAAGTTCAAGCGCCAGCGGCCGATTTGGCCTGGAATCTGTTGCCTTTGGCCCTGAGGACCATCCAAGACCCAGTGCCTTTTAAAAAGAAACTCAAGACCTTGCTGTTTTAATTTGATACACGGTCATTCTTTCTTTCAGGAGCTAGCACTGGGAACTTTGAGTAGCTGCGAGCTTTATAAGCTCAATATAACATAACATAACATAACATAACATAACATAACATAACATAACATAACATAAACCTTAGGTTTATATTTTCAATAAGGTTAACAACAATAGCATGTCTGCCAGGCTCATGAGACTAGTGTTGAAACTTCAAGAATATAATTTTATTGCTAAACATATATGGGGGGGGGGGGGATTTTTTGTGCTGACTGTTTATCCAGATTTCTTATTCACAAGGATGATGAGGAAGATTCTAAGCATGGGCGGAAAATCCGTTTCGCTCGCGGATTTTGCGGATTTTCGGTAAATTCGCAATCCGCGAGACTCGCGAATCTCCCGCAAAATCCGCAAATCCGCGAGCAGCGGATTTTATGGCTTGCTCGCACTGTTCGCGTGAGTTCGCGGCTTCCCAGTACAACTTCGCGCCCCGCGAATAAGCGCTAAATTGCAGAAATATGATCTTAGCAAAACTGAAACTACTTACCAGGTTCAAAAGTTCAGGCTCATCATTAGTAGCCATTTCCTGTAGTGCTTCCTGAGGGGCCCCTCCAGAGTTCAGTTGCCAGTTGCAACTATTATGTGACCCTGCTCTGAACCTCAGAATAGTTACACATATGCCACAAAGGTCCTGAATTACAGCTAAGGGAGACAAGCAGGAGCCAGGCTGGAAGTACAAATCCATTAATCAGCCCCTAATTCATTATTGTCAGTTGGGGCAGGGCAGGTGTTGTAACTAATTTTGCAACAATGAAAGCACTTAGCAAGTGCAAAAGATCACTAATCAGGAAGCACTAAGGAAGCAGGTGCCAACTAAAAAAATATTCTGTGACACATTAATCAGCCCCAAATTAATTCAGGTCACTTGAGGCAGGGAAGGTGTGCTTTGCTTTGCCACAATAATGTACACTGACTGGACAACCAGAGGGTGCTGTGATGAAACAGAGGGTGGCATGGGTGGGCCAGAGGGTGGCATGAGTAGTCAGAGAGTGGCAGTGGTGACAGAGAGTGGCAGTGATGAAGAAGAGTGTCCCAAACAGGCTGGACACGTAGAAACAACAAGTTCGCAAAACTTGCGACCCGACAGGTAAGTTCGCATTTGCGAAATTGTACAAAACCCTCGCGAACTGGCAGAAACCCGTGCGAACACAAAAAAAAAAATCCGCAAATTCGCGAGAATTCGCGGATTTTGCGGATTGCGAGTTCGCAAATCCGCAAAATTCGCGAACGCGAGATTCGCAAAATTCGCCCATGCTTAGAAGATTCTTTGGTGGAAGACATTGAATGCATGGCCGTGGTGAATACTGTGCAGGAGTATGATTCCGTGTTGTCTGAGGATGGTTGGAAGACAGCCTGTGAGAGTGATCTAGTTTTACGGAAGGCAATTGAGTGTACGACCCACAGCTGGCCTGACCCTAGATGTTTAAATCGTGATTTGAGAATTTTTGCCCATGTGTCTGATGAATTGTCTGTTGAAAGCGGTATTGTACGACGGGGGACAGATTTGTGCCTCCCGCTGGGTTACACAGTTCGATTATTAGCAAGGTATATCTCGTACATCTCGGATCTACCAAGACCGGGATGAAGATAACACAACATTACTGGTGGCCCTCCTTGGATATGCAAGTTAAAAAAATAATTGACAACTGTCCTGAATGTCTTCTTCCCGATAAACATTGGTGGACATTGAAGACACCTTTACAGCCAATGGAATTCCCTAATGCACCATGGGAAAAAGTAGGCCTAGATTTTTCGGGACCATATTCTGTACTCAACCACGATATGAAATATGTGAAGCAACCTGTCGATTAATTTTTTTAAATGGATGTATTACAGTTTTGTAGAAGCACCTGATACCGAGTCTACCATCACATTTTTTAATAAGATATTGTTATTGGAAGGGGCCCCAAAAGTAATCATTACAGATAATACAGATAATGGCACACACTTTGTTTCAGAGAGAATTTGTAAGTTTATGGGCAAGTCAGATATAAAACACTTAAAAGTTGCATTGTACTCTCCCTCATTAATTTATTTATTTATCTTGAGTTTTATATAGCGCTGGCTAGACCTGGAGGAATCAGAGCGCTTTACATAAGGAACAGCGAGTTGCAAGTTCCACATTTTACATAGGTTACACAATGATTACATAGTAACGACAAGAGTTACTAGCGAATAGCATATAAGGATACCTGATGAAACCACAATAGCACAGTAGCATGTATTGCTAGTGTGTAGTGGAACAGAGAGATGGAAAGGCAAACAGGGGAGAGGAATGTAGATATAGTCAAGGTAGATAGGAGAGGGAAAGTCCATCAGGGGAAACCAAGCAGTCAGTGTGAGAGACAGATAAGCCAAGAAGAACCATAAATAACAATGTCCGAAGTCTGGCTGGGTAGGTGACGGCCAAGGGGTCCGGACTCCTCTGTAGCTGCTTAGGACAGCTCCACCGGGCAGCAGCCAAGGGTAATCGGTCTCCAAGAGCAGTAGAAACAGTTTTGGTTTCTGACCATGGAAAGTCCATCAGGGGGAACCAGGCAGTCAGTATGAGAGACAGATAAGCCAAGAAGAACCAAGAATAACAATGTCCAAAGTCCGGCTGGGTAGGTGACGGCAAAGGGGTCCAGACTCCTCTGTAGCTGCTTAGGACAGCTCCACCAGGCAGCGGCCAAGGGTAATTGGTCTCCAAGGGAAGCACAAACAGTTTTGGTTTCTGCCCATGGGGCATCCTCAGAGTTTTACAGACAATAGCGCTGGTTAGACCCAGAGGTATCAGAGCACTTTACCAGGGGATTGTAGAGATTAGAAGGGAGTGCTGGTCGCATTGACTCCAAGGGGTCACCAGTAATGAATTAATAGATGACGCGTAGTACCCTACAAAAGTGTGAAGTCAGTGTGCCTGGAGAGCTCTCTACACGCTCCGATTATTGGAACAGACCTCAAGGGGCAATAGGGTGGGCACACCGCGGCTCCCAGGTCTCCCCAGACAGGTCGAGCAGGTCATGGGGATCAAAGATATTGTTGCCAAAAATAGTGTTGTAGCTGGGAGCCTATTGGGCTAAGGTGGGAGTGCAATGCCTGCTCCTCAGTGACTCACCGTTGCACCGCAAGTAGTGCATTCTCCTTACAGCCGCTCCCGGTCACCGCGCCGCAGCGCACCAGCCTGGGATGTCGGACTCTTGTTTCCGAGCCCCGCCGTCCGCTAATACGTCAGCGCAGGGCCAGATGCAGAACAAGGGGCACGGAGCTCCGGAGCTTGCTGCAGTTTAAAGGCCATATCTGCATGTTGATGCAGAGCATGAAGCGGGCCATGAGGACGTGGCTTCTATTTCGTAGGTGATTCCGCTGGCCGCACCGTCCCCCACTGCAGTCACGCCATTAGTATGGCTCTAAAGTCCACGTTTGTGAGCCACATTACCCAAGTCCGTCATAGCAGGACCGGCCTCCAAACTAGTGGATGTGTTGCTTGTGTGATGCTTCAGGTAGTTCTGTCAACAGGGACTCACGGGCGAGGCAGCACCAGGTTCAGGGGGATCCGCTACGGGTCCGCTCTGGTCGGCACAATTTTACTTGCCGGAGCCCAAATCTCCTCACAACCAGTTTTGGGCTAAATCATTCAGGCTAGAGTGGTGGAGTAAAGCCCAGGCGCTTCCGATGGAGTTCCAATGCCAGATCCTGTCTTTTGTGCAGAGCTAAGGTGAGATTAAGCACAATTCTGGGTCATGGCGTGCCGGGTCGGCATGGAGCATCAGCTCCGAGGGGCTGACAGCTGTTTCAGCCACGCCACATCAAATGGTCTGGTGGAAAGAGGGAATAAGGTTGTGAAATAGGTGATTGAGACGGCATTAGGATCTGGGTTGGATGTGAGTGAGTTTATCAGGCAAACAATTTGGAATCACAATATGTCTCCCCACTGTACTACTGGAATATCTCCTTTTACTTTGTTAATTGGCAGGGAAGCAGATACCCTTCTGTTCCCAAACTAGTTGAAGGAGATGTCTTGTGATGACAAAAATTAACTTGAAGGAAGTATCTGACAGGGTGTTCACAAAACAGACTCTCATGAAGGAAAATTTTGACAAGAAATGTGGCTTGAATGGTGAGGGCGTTTTGGTAGGGGACTGGGTCTAATTAAGAAACCAGTAAAGGTAAAGAAAGGAGAGTCAATATTTTTGATACCTGAACTGGTGTGTAAGATCAGTAAAGGAGCTGCTTTCGTGGGAAATAAGGGGTGGTGGAACAAAAGACAACTAGTTAAAGTGTCTCCTGAAAAAGCTGAGATAATGCATCGTAGAAGGAAAAGTATCGAGGACGATTTTGATTGGGGTCATTGGTTGGATTCGGTGAGATCCCCTGTTCAATCTGCCCCACCTCAAGACACTTCTCCATCTCAGGTTTACTCTAACACCCTACCTCAGGTTGACACTAGCACGTGCATTAGTAGCTCAATCAGGGGTGTGTCATTAAGACACCAAAAAGGTTTGAGGATTTCATTACAAGACAGGAGGCTACATTATGCATTAATCTTTTTAATGCAGCTCACAAACACAGCCGCTTACATCACAAAGGTAGGAATAAGAATTAAGTGACATCATAGTATCCATAAAGGCCAGGTGCCAAGGGAGATCAGCCTCTTTTAAATGCGGCTCTCAAACAGATAAGTTGTCTTTCTTAAATCTCTATCTTTACATTGCTTAGAGTTTTTTCTGTTAAGCCACATTTTATATGTTAAGCTTTATTGAGTTAGCTCATTTTGCTTAGCTTTACGCTTGTCTGCCTCTCATTGTTTGGCTAGATGATCCTATGATTTACCCTGTACTGTTAGCTGTACTGCCATCCTGGTTCGTTTGACTCTTCCCCTTGCTTCATGCCCTCGGACTGATGCTTGTCGGTTACTTCTAACCTCTCCCCACCCCCAAGACTTCCAATTTTTGGTCGTCTTGCCCTTTACCTCTGTCTGGTCCCTGTCCCTTTCGGATACCTTTGCGCTCTCTTTCCCTTATTCCGCGCTGTTCCGCGTTTGCCTCAAATGCCTCCTTTTGGCCTTTTTTCGGCCGCTTTCCCCCTCACTGCCTCCGTTGCGGTGGCTCGCTCTCGCTCCGATATGTGGAGCTCATGCGTCATCCCTTATTAGAGGAATGACCCTTGGTAGCCGTGCCGCAGCGCGCCCTACCTCGTAAGGGTCATTCCTCTCTCCTCCGTGGGTTCAACTGCCTCGAGCGAGTCAGTTACCCTTCGGAGCCGAGAATCAGCTGTTTTTGCCTTGTTTCCACTCAGCGAAATAGATCGATTTAACATTATTGTAATCGGAGCAGTAGCAGAGTCAATACAACTCTCTGCTTACTCTAACTGTGCCCTATACTTTCATTAAAAAAAAAAAGCAGGATAAGCTTTCCTTTGTCGTTTATATTACCTATACTGCCTTGAGCACTATACCCATTGTCCTCATGTCAGACATGGAGAGTGAGGACGCTGCAGCTTCCTCTCCCTCTCATAATAGTGATACCTTTAAGAACTTTTTGAAAAAAGAAATGAGAGCATGCATGCTCGATACTATTAATGAGGTCATGTCTCGTAAGAGCACTCTCAGCGATGTTGGGCAACACCCTAACCGCCCTACAAAGTCTAAAGCACCTGGGAAAACCAAGCACACTACGGGCAGTTGTGCGGGGAACTTTGGAGGTCCAAGCACCTCTCTGGATTTGGGAAGCCTTAGCGCTCCAAGAGGCATTGGTGCCCCTCGCGGCACAATGAGGTTGGGTACCCCTAGCGGTACAACTCCGGAAGGTGTCCTAAGCGGCACAAGTGGTGATGGTGCTAGTGCTCAGTCTGATACCTACTCTGACGTAGAGGAGACTTTCGACGAACCCTACGACGAGTTCATTTTCAACCCTATTGATTACTCTTTCAATGACTTTGACCCCAACTCCTTCTCCGAGTCAGACCCTCCTCCCTCCTCCAAGGATGCCATCCTTGACCCCCTAGGGGGAGAGATGTTTTCTCCTGAGAATATGTCACGCCCTAATAGCTCTAAATGGTCCCCCCAGGAACATGTCGGCAAGTTTATAACCAAATGGTTAAGAAACTCCTTGGAAACTGATACAAGGAACACTATGCGGGCTGAGTGCCCGAGACCATGGATTGGCAATAAGGTCTGCCAGACCCCCAACCTTGACCCAGACCTTATTAAATTTCTTTTTAAGCTGGGAAAGGACCCAAGAAAAGGGCTCGAAAGAGCATTTAAGTCCTGCCAGGACCGTCTTCTAGACATGCTAGGCCCTCTCACCAAGATCCTTGACCTTGCTGAGGAGTCTTATATTTCAGCTACTCCCCTTGACGCTGCACTCATTAGGGGTTGGAGCCAGAGAGCTATTGTGCTTTTAGGGAATGCTAATTCGAGCCTGAACATGGAAAGGAGAAAAACTGTCCTAAACAGAATTAACCCCAAGCTTGGGGACCTTGCCGACAAGGAGCCTTCGTCCGAGCCCCAAGGCCTACTTTTCGGACAAGACATGATTAAGTCAATTGGCAGATATGTTGCGACCTTTACGGCGCTTGATAGGGCTCAAAGCAACTTGAAAAAAGTCTTCCCCTCTAATGTTTTTGGTCAGGCCGGAAGAAGGGGCCGTTCTTCCGGACGTGCCAACTTCCGGCCCTATATTTCCGGCAGAGGAAGAGGTGGTGCAGGAAGGGGATACTACCCTTCGAACAAACAGTTTTATCCCAAACGAGGAGGTCGTGGTTCCCGAGGCAGAGGCTTCTCCTCCCGTGGAGCACCTAATATCAACACCCCAAGTAAGTGCCCTTTCTTCTCTTTCCCCTCCAAAGGTCGGGGGAAGGCTCAAATTGTTTTACCATGTTTGGGAAAGTTATACTCAGGACCCGTGAATCCTACAAACAGTCCGCGGGTTCAAGATAGACTTCGTGGACATTCCTTACCAATCCACGACTCCAAGACCTTTGGACCTCCCCTCGGAACATCCAGCTATCGCCAAGGAGGAGGTCTCCTCTATGCTAAAAAAGGGAGCTATTATCGAGGTTCCTTGGTCACAAAAGAATTTTGTAAGTACCCTTCTTGGGTACAGAAAAGGGACAAAGGTTGGAGGCCAGTGATAAACTTACGGGAAGTAAACAAATACCTAGTTTATCGCCACTTCAAGATGGAGGGCATCCATCTTCTCAGGGACCTTCTCCTTCAAGGAGATTGGTTAGTCAAGCTAGACCTAAAGGATGCCTACTTTACTATCCCCATGGCCAGGGAACATCAATCCTTCCTCCAATTTGTTTGGGACGGACACCCCATGGCCAGGGAACATCAATCCTTCCTCCAATTTGTTTGGGACGGACACCTCTACCTATTTCAAGCTCTCCCCTTCGGTCTCTCATCCGCCCCCTGGTGTTTCACCAAGGTCATGAGAGCCATTGTTTCGATTCTGAGAGCAAGAGGCGTTCGCTTAATTATATACTTAGACGACATCCTCATCATGTCTCAAACCCAGGAACAAATTTTAGAAGACCTCAGGGTCTCCATGGAGTTGATAGAGGATCTCGGCTTCATTATAAACAGAGAAAAATCCATCCTGACGCCCTCAAAATCCCTCGAGTTTCTAGGTTTCACCGTGAACACTTCAAGCTGTCTTCTTTCACTGCCGAAAAAGAAGATTGCCAAAATTCGAAAAGAAATCAGGTTTGTCCTGAGACATCACTCTCTCTCCCTATGAGAATTAGCCAGACTCTTGGGTCTTCTTTCTTCTTCGATCCAAGCTATCTTTCCGGGTCCCCTGAACTGTGCTCTCCAGAGGGTGAAAGCCCAAGCTCTCCGGTCCGGTCTCTGGTATGGAGACAAGGTCTCTCTAGACCAACCAGCGAGACTGGAAGTCTCTTGGTGGCTGGACAATTTGGATGCATGGAATGGAAGGGCTATCTTCGGTTCCACCCCAGACTTTGTCTTAGAGTCAGATGCCAGTCTCCACGGCTGGGGCGCTCGTCTCCTCGACCAAGACACCGGTGGGGTTTGGACCCTTTCGGAGTCCTCCCAACATATAAACTTTTTAGAGTTGACCGCTGGACTCTACGCCTTGATGAGTTTCAGACACTCACTTCAAGGCAGATCTGTCCTACTGAAAATGGACAACGTTTCTGCGGTCTCTTACATCAACCGTCTCGGTGGCACGAGGTCCGCGGACCTATCGGATCTGGCCAAGAAATTATAGATGTTCTGTCTGGAACACAAGATTTCCTTGAGAGCATAATACCTTCCAGGGAAATCCAATATTTCAGCGGATTGGAACTCGAGGTTCCTTCAAGATTTCAGCGACTGGAAACTCGATGTGACGATCTTCAATTCCCTCAACATTCTTTGGGGTCCTTTCGACGTGGACCTTTTCGCAAGCAGATTGACCTTCCAACTCCCCCAGTATCTCAGCTGGATGCCAGACCCGGGTGCTCTAGCTGTAAACGCTTTCCTCCAGCCTTGGGCTCCCCTTCGCCCTTACGCCTTTCCCCCTTTTGCAATGATTCAGAGGGTTCTTCAAAAAGTGAGACAGGAACAATGCTCCCTTGTCCTGATAACTCCTTTCTGGCCATCTCAAGCCTGGTTCCCCACAGCTCTGGAACTTTCTTGCGACGTTCCCTTCTTGATTCCCGCAATTCAGGGCCTCCTCCTAAACGCAGACGGAGAGGATCATCACCTGGTTCTTTCAGGGAGTTTGAACCTTCTTGCCTGGAAAGTGTCAGGCAATCTCACCAATTGTCTGGACTTTCGTCGTCTGCTCTCACTCTCCTCGGAGAGTCAGAGAGTCATGGGCACCTGGAACCCATTACAGATACAATAACATCTGGAAGAAATGGTCTAGTTGGTGCTTGGAGAGGAACTTGGATCCCGTGGAGGCTCCTATAGTTTATATTGTTAATTTCCTTGTCGAAATCTATGAGAATGGTCTCTCCTATAGATCAATTAGTTGTTTTAGATCTGCAATTTCAGCCGGTCACGCTCTTGTCAATGGTAAAACGGTAGGTAAGAACGTTATTATCTGTAGAGTTCTTAAAAGTATTCGCCTTAAGAGACCCCCTCGTCCTAGATATCAATCCGTTTGGGATGTTAAACTTTTGCTTGATCTTTTTTGTTCATGGCCTAACAATTCTCTCCTTAACAGGAAATGTCTCTCAATTAAGCTTGCCTCTCTTTTATGCCTAGTTTCTTGTCGCAGAGTTTCCGATGTCAAAGCTCTGGACATCTCTAATAGATGTTATAACATGTTTGGTGTTAAATTCGAAATATTTAGAAGAACTAAAACTATGTCTGATTCTATCTTTTACCCTAGTTTTGATTCTCATCCAAAACTATGTGTTGTTTATTGCATGAAGGAATACGATTCCAGAATGTCTAACCTTCGTCCTCCTGATGCAAATCAACTCTTAGTTTCTTAGGTTAGTCCCTTTAAACCCATCTCATCCTGCTTTATCGCTAGGTGGGTTAAAATTGCTATGAACCTTGCTGGTATTGACCTGTCTAAGTTCCAGGCTCACTCTCTCAGGAGTGCTATGGCCAGCAAGTCATTCTGGTCTGGTGGTAAGTTGGATGCTATCCTTAAGTCCGCTGATTGGTCTAATGCCTATACTTTCGCACATCATTATTGTAAACCAATTGAACATGTTTCTGATGCAGTTATTCAAGGCTACCAACATGCATAATGTAGCCTCCTGTCTTGTGATGAAACTGTGATTCTCCTATTAACATGATGAGAGAATCTGGATTTCATTAAAGACACAGAGGCTAACATTATCCCTCCCGTCCCTCCCTGAGGGTAATTGTGAATTAATATTTAATCTGGTTTACAATTTTTTCATGCTTTCTTACTCTGATGTTTTTGTTCATGCTTCTTATGAAGACCTTTTCTGTCCTTTTCGTTGATTTACTTTGTTTTCAATTTCAGACAATTCTAATTGATGAATCTACATGGAATTCAAGATGGTCTACAATTCTTCATTCAAGTTCAAGCTTTATTCTTCTGTTTCAGCTTCTCCTGTCACTCGAGGCATTTAAAAGAGGCTGATCTCCCTTGGCACCTGGCCTTTATGGATACTATGATGTCACTTAATTCTTATTCTTACCTTTGTGATGTAAGCGGCTGTGTTTGTCAGCTGCATTAAAAGATTAATGCATAATGTTAGCCTCCGTGTCTTTAATGAAATCCAGATTCTCTCGTCATGTTAATAGGAGAATCGCAATTTCATTAGCTATTAAGACATTAGTGTCCAGAGTTTTTATTCATATTGTTTTGCTTGTTTAGTTAAAGTTTGGCTTAGTTAATGCTTTACTTTTGTATTATGACATTTTCTTGTTTCATTTTTGTAAGGCAGAAGGTGTTGTAATGTTGGTAATAATGTTGGTGGTGATGCATCACGCAGGCAGTGCGAAATGCATTAGAACCACATTGTTGTATTTCTTTGAATGTGGTTCACGCATGGAGTGGTCGCTGGTTTGCGTTCGAATGGCATCTGCCAGTTGCCGTTCAATCACCGGACTAGAAGGCTGCTTGTGTAGTGGGTGGAGAATTTGTGAATAAACGCTTCATCTTCAAGAAATGCTATCCTGCCTCTCATTTCAGACATCCACCTGGCTTCAACCTGAATTCTCTTGTTGCCCCTATAAAATGGATCTACTCTATTTCTGCCACCATTCTTCTCCTCAACCTTCTTAGATGCCACAACCTCTTCACTTAACAAATCAGTATCAACCATGCCACCACTTTCTTGTGCTTCTCTCTCATTAACTACTTCCAATTGCGCACCCTCCTCTCTGAGATCACTACAGTAACATAAGTCAGGATCATTACCATTCCCCTGAAATAAATCTTCATCAAAATCAAATTTAAATATACCACTGCTACCAGCATTATTCCTGGAAAAATAATAAATTTTTAAAACAGCAATGCGCCTGAGGTTCCATACCTTACAGTCGCTTAACACAGCATTCCTTAAAACCTTGATAACTTCAAAGGGATCAGAAAATTGCCTTTTACCTTTAGTAACTGTTGTAACTTTAATCTTCCAGTGGTACCTTCCGTCCACCCCTCCCCTCTATCCCAGTGAAGTTCCCTAAAAGAAAAGAAAAGGAAAAGTGGCAATAAACTGCTCAGAGTGGTTAGCACCGATTGTTATCGCGGCCAAATCCAGTGGAGAAGGAATTCGTCTTTGTGTGGACTTGCGCAGTCAAAACGACAATATATGGGTGGAAAGACATCCATTGCCCATAATAATGAAACGCTGAGCACCATGGGCCCTGCAAAATACTTCAGCGTGATAGACCTGTCCATGGCATAGCACCAAATTGAACTCCATCCAGAGTCAAGACCACTCACAGCGTTTATCACCTCATTCGGAGCATTCAGTCAAACGTACCATGTGTTTCCAGGACGACATACTTGTCTATGGACAGACGGAGGATGAACATGACGGTGTCATAAGACAAGTTTTCAGCAGACTCATGGAGGCCGGACTGACTGTGAAGAAAGAAAAATGCAAAATAAAAATGAAAGAAGTTGAATACTTGGGCCACAAGATAACAGAAGATGGGTTCAGACCTAAGAGCAGTTTAAACCAGGCGGTAAAAGAGGCTCCCAGCCCCAAGAATAATGAAGAACTAAAGTCCTTCCTTGGGCTATTGAAGTATATGTCTAAGTATGTTGACAATTTTGCTACCAAGTGTGAACCTATGAGAGAGCTCATGAAGAAAAACAAAGATTTCTTATGGAATGAAGAACATGATGCAGTGGTGACTTCATTAAAGGAGGAATTAATAAACTCTCCGGCATTAGGTACTTTTGACGCATCAAAAAAAACTATCCTGGCTACAGATGCTTCCAACAAGGGCCTGGGCACGACCTTGATACAGAAGGATGGGAAAGAGGAGAAGATCATCACATTTGCATCCAGGAGTCTTACAAACCCTGAACGGAATTATTCCGTAATTGAAAGGGAGGCCTTGGCCTTTTTCTGGGCTGGTAGACATTTTCAAGTTTTTCTTGTGGGGTTTAAGGTTCACCATCCGGACCGATCATAAACCCCTCACCTTCATATTCTCTGTGAAGGGGTTAGAAAATTGTAAACCTCGCATCAGCAGATGGATCCTGGGACTGGAACATTATAACTTCAATGTGGAGTATGTACCTGGCAAGGAAAATAAAATTGCGGATTTCCTGTCAAGGTCCCCGTTACCAGAAGTGGGGGACACAGAAGAACCTCTTGACACTCCCATATTAATGATGGAGATGCCTGTGATCACAGAAAAGGAATGGGAGGATGACATGAAGGAAGACAAGGAGTTAAGTTCCCTAAAAGAATATATGGAAAAAGGATGGCCGAACAAGAAGAATGAACTTGAAGCCGGCATTGGGAAGTCAGAAACGAATTAAGTGTCATCAAAGAAAGAATCTATCGCAATCATAGAGTGGTATCACCCAAGGGCCTCAGGAAGAAGGTCATTGACTTGGCACATGAAGGCCATCTGGGGCGAAGCCTTACCAAAGCCAGAGTCAGATCTAGTTTCTGGTTCCCCAGGATGGACGCCATGACTGAACAAGTTGTAAAGGATTGCGGACCGTGCGCCAAAAGCGACAAATCGAAGGCTGTGCTAAAAGCACCATTAGCTCCAGTAAAGGTGCCAACCAAACCTTGGAGCAAGCTGGCCAGGGACATCATCGGACCTATCCAGGAATTAGGAGAAAGGAAGAGATTCATGCTGGTCTTAATTGATTACACAACCCATTGGATCAAGCAGAAGTTTGTGCACAGCGTCACCACAAAGGTGGCGATTGAGTTCTTGAATGGAGTGTTCGTCGAAGAAGGCATACCAGCGACTTTGGTGACAGACAACGGGGTGCAGTTTATCTCAGAAGAAATGCGTGCATTTCTCAAGGAAATGGACATTAAACATGAGACAACAGCTTTGTATTGCCCAAAAGCCAATGGCTTAGTCGAGCGTGCAAACAGAATCATAAAGGAACATATCCAGTTAGCTGCCACCAACGGACATGACATAGAAGGTTCCCTTAGGAAGTGTCTGTGGGCATACCACACCTCACCGAATAAAGTCACAGGCATTTTACCTTTTGTAGCATTGCGTGGTAGAGAACTTTGTACTAAGTTGAATCCTAGTTGGTTGAGTGGTGGTGAGGCTAGAGGAGTGGATCAGGAGGTAACAGCGGAAAAGATCCAACTACACCAAGACAATTACAAGCAGTGGTATGAAACGAAACATGGGGTGAAGGATTCCCAGTGGGAGATTGGTGACATGGTACAAGCCAGGAGGAACAATAAAGTGGGGGCCACCCAAAGTAAATACTACACACCTTGTAAAATTGCTAAAGTGCTTAAGATTGTGGTTCAACTTGAAAATGGTCAATGGTGGAGTTTTGATAATATTGTAATTGCACATGAGTAATGTTCTGTGTTCAGTTTAGCATCCATATTGCGATATAGAATGTCTTCAATCCCACAACTGTGGGTCCTATTCTTTTGTTCATTGTCACCCATATGGAAGGGAGATGTGTTGTAACTTTAAACTCCTAGTGGTACCTTCCGTCCACCCCTCCCCTCTATCCCAGTTGGTATCCCCTGCCCTGAAGCTTACAATAGAATGTTGGTGCACTCTCCAGTGAGGAGAGTGGATGGTTAATAAACAGGTCTTGCTATACACCGGAGTCCTTTTCATCAATTTCATAGTTCCAACAGTAACCTACCAAGGTTTCTTAACTTTGACCCACATACCAACTCGAATAACAACATTACAATCCCCTTTCTTGAGATCAAACATCTGTTTGTACTTAAGGAGCTAAGCCACAATAGTTTCCCTAATCTTCTTCACCAATAAGGTAGAATCTTCGTTTTGGGGCAACCACTCAGGATTACATTTAGTCCTGGCTCCTCTACCTCTTATAATATAAAAAGGTGAAGTTTCCAAAGCCTCATGGTTGGTAGTTCTATACATCCACAGAGTCTTAAAATCGTGCATCTGCGAATCAACCATTCTTGATAGCTAGTTGAATGGCAATTTTGAGAACTCTATTAAACCACTCAATCATGCCATTCACACTGGGATTATACAAGGAAATAGTCCTATGCTTATCACCAATGTTACTGAAATAACCTTAAGCTAATTTAGACATGCACTGTACCCGATTATCACTGATAATCAGTACAGGCAATCCCTCATCCACGGAAACCCTGACAAGAAACTTAAGAACTTCCTCAGAATCTATTTTTTCCAATGATTTTGATTACAGATCACCTAGAAATCACATCAATAAGTGTTGTGATGTACTTAGTTGGGAAGCCAATGGGGCCCATAATGTCAATAGCCACTGTGTGCCACGTTTTACTTGGAATTATAGGTTCACACATGTTAGGTCTCAAGGTTTTGAGAGAAGTATCTGAATTTGCACACCACACACAATTCCTCACCATTCTTTCAGTACACATGCCCGTGTCAGGCCAACAATCTTTTGACTCTTTGTTTTGTTTTAACAATGCCTGCATGCCCTTTGTGACACAACTTTACAATTTTAGCACACAAAAGAGAAGGAGGAATTACTTGTTCACCTCTATTCACACTACCTTGTATAACCAACAGTTCATTCCTCACTTCTCAGAAAGCTTTCAAATCCTTTACCACTTGGTGCTTCACTGTCCAACCCTGTTCTACAAAGATAATAAGTTGCTGCAAATTAGAATTTAAATAATAATGTGTCTTCCATTCTTCTAATTTATATGAAGTCTTGAAGCATCATACACATTCTTGCTATCCTGACAGAAGCTTTGAATATACCTTCAGTGGTAGGCAGGTTAACCAAGGGATTGTGGTCGGAATGGACCTTGCAATGCTTACCCCCAAATAAAAGGCATATAATGCTCCAAGACCCGACTACAAGTAAGAGTTTCTTTTTCTATCACTGAAAATCTTTCTTCAGAGGCCGCATAAACAATACTGTTCTCTTTTCCTTCTGATGTAATCTGAGGGAGTACTCCACCAAACCCTTTGTTGCTGACATCTACAGTGATCACATTACTCAAATTAGGATCAAAACTTTAAAAAAATAGGTGCTTTCTTGATAGCCTTTTTTATATCTTCGAATTCTTTCCTGCAAACATCTGCCCAAAGAAATTTTACCTTACACTTCAAAAATTGTCTAATGTTGAAAACTCTATTGAAAATGCTTTTGATGAATTTCGCATAAACCTTCACTAGCCAAAACTAAGGATCTAACCTCATCCTTATTGGGCGGGTGTGGGGCATTTTGATTGGCTTCAAGAAGAGATGGTTTGGTGGTGACCCCTTCACTACATAAGACATGACCAATGTAAGTCACAGATGGTACCCCAAATTTGCATTTAGAGTGGTCCACTGCCAGGCCACTTTCTTTCAAAATAGTTAAGACCTCATCCAAAATCTTATCATGCTCACTATGGGCCTTTCCAAACACCAAAATGTTATCTTCAATGCATCTGACATTCACATGTTTTCCAAACAGTTGAAACATAATTCTTTGGAAAATTGCAGCAGCTGATTGATGCTAGTCCAAAAGGCATCATTTTATATTGGAAGCAACCAATAGGCATGATAAATGCAGTCAAACATTTACTCTTTTCACTTAACACTATTTGGTGATATGCTGCTGAAAGATCAATCTTAGAAAACCATCCAGCACTCTTCACCATAGCTAACATTTCTGAAATGTTAGGAAAGGGAAATTTGCCCACTACAATGTTGGTATTTAAGTGACGCAAGTCAATGCATAATACTAATTATCCATCTTGCAGCCACAATCGGAGAAAAACATTCACAGGATTCAATGGTTTCAATTATATCAGCCTTAACCAACTTCTCCAATTCCTTTTCTACTTCCGTTCTGAGAAAAATAGGAATATCCCTCACTTTATGTAATTTAAGACATGCATCTTTTTTTAAATAATGGTATGCTCAAAATTCTTGAGCCTCCCGATAGCGCCGGAAAAAACTTCTGAGAATTGCTTTAATACTTCTGCACCAATTATTTCATCCTCACCCATACTCTTAACCTGATCAGGATTGTTGGGATTTAAAATAATCTTTAGCTCTCTCTGGTCTTTCCAACCCAAACCAGAGGGCCATTTCTTAGACATGTGCTTCCCACAAGACTCCCTCTTCTTAAATCTGCAAACTAAAGGTCTATACCCAATAACATTTAGTGTTTCTACAGAAAATCCTTCTGGGTGAATATCCAAACAATTACTCTCCTAACGACTTTACAAACATTGTTCTCCATACATTTTCATTGACAATCATATATGAAGAACCAGAGTCCGCAAACATTTACACTTCCAATTGTCATCAAACATAAAGGTTTTTTCCTTTCCCCTACACTGCTATCAGTAACATTTAAAATGAACAACTCCTCTGACTTAAAATGATCTTCGTTTTCACCTGAATCATAAATAGTCCATCTTTTTACCTTTCCTTCCTCATCACTGGAGCTACAATCATCCACATATTTAACCTGACTACCCTTCTTTTTCTTACAATCTTTAGCAAAATGCTTCAAAACGCCACATGCCGCACACTTTTGTTTGAGTGCAGGGCAAAATTTACTGGATGCAAGATGTGAGCTGCTGTAACAGTGATAGCATCTGAAATTCACTTTCTTTTTTCTGGAACTCTTGACTTTTTACACCCTCTTTTTAAAATGTATTAAAAGACCTGGCTCTAACTTTAGTAACAACCTCCCCAGAAAACTCCATACATTCACTTTTCAATGCTCTAGCACTGCGGCTGTAAAACTCCGCCTTTCTTACGATAGCTAAAATATCCTTTAGCTCAGCATCTCCATTTATCCATAGCCTTTCCTGTATAGCTGGATCTTTGGTATGCATAACTATCTGATCTCTAATGAGTTATTCCTGTGAATGATCAAATTTACAATCACTTGCTACTTTTCTTAATGCCACAACATACTCATCTAAAGTTTCATTAGCGTCCTGTTTCCTTGTAGAAAACGTATGTCTCACAATGCCTATACATATTTTGGGTGCACAGTGGGGGTCAAAATCCTTAAGTATTCCATCAAAAAATGTACATCTCCATCATCTGGTGTCTTAGACATTTCTTCATACACTTTCAAACTTCCTAGCCCACAGAATGTAAAAAGATGTTATTTTTCCTTGCTGCAGGCATTTTCCCATTCTCATCAATAGTATCCAGAAAGAAACAGGCCTTCCACTCCTTTCATCTCATGCATAGATTTCCACCTGCCGGCCAAAACACTTGTGGGGGTAATAGTGAAAAACGTTGTGTAGCCATGTTAAAAACCACAAATTAAAACATGTTTAAGTATTTTCCTGATCTAAGTTAAAAATAAAAAAATGAAGTCTTGGAGTAAGGGTCCAAACTTCACTCAAAGGGACTAGTTTACTTATCCTATACAAAGTATGGGTAATAACTTAGTATCTGCATAGCATTCAAAAATAATATTACCAAATAAGTACTTCACCAAGCTTTTATACGCTGCACTTCACTCAGCTTTGATATGTCACATCCACAGGTAAGACACGTTGGCACTGACTGACAAAAATAATAACAGTCAGCAATTTGAATGGCAGGTAAACTGCACCAGATAAGCACTGGGAACTTCACTTAACCAAGATGGTGGCACGTCTAGCTGTGCGTGTTACATAGGAAACGCGAGCAGTATTGCACTCCATGGCTACAATAAATGCTTGGTCACAAAGGCTCGAATATGCCCTAGGATCAAGGCATGCGCGTCCACACAATTCCATCAACGTCACACACACCTTACGTTCCAAGCGGGAAGCATAAAAGCTAATCAGCGCTGCCGAAACGGCATAAAGGGGTCAGATTTCAAGGCTCGAACATTACTTGAAGGAATGTACAGCACTGCAAGCCCTCTTGCTGCGCCGAGCTGCGTCAACAGGAAAGTGCAGGGATACGTCAAATGTACAGCAATACGACGCATCCCAGTACTTTCCTCTGTGCTGGCACACAAATGACTGCCTAGCACCAACACAGACACCCTTGTACAAGAAGGGAAATCTTCCGGCACAAAAACAATAATTGATGGCATTTTTCTCCTTCTATGTGTGCTGCAGAACGCAGCACACATAGAAAGACTGAAATACGAGGAGAAATAAAGGTATTTCTTCTTGTTGCGTCACTTTAATGCCTCCTCTGTATTTCCAGATTACGAAAACTTGTAAATCTGGGAATGCCTCAGAATCTATGGGTGTTGCGTGGGAACACCCATAGATGCTCCTCTTTGATATCCCCAGGAGGCTAAGCGTGCGCAAGCAGCTCTGCAAGCTCCACTGGCTTCCTGTTGCCCAAAGTGTGCGCTTCAAGGCCCTGGTACTGGCCCACAAAGCTTTACATGGCCCGTGCCCATCCTACTTAAGGGCTAGATTTGCGTTCTACCAGCCAACACGTCAGTTGCGATCGGCCACCCTCAAACATATGGTGATTCCTAGGTTCAAGAGGGTTGGTCTAGGTGGCCAATCTCTGGCGGTTAGAGCTGCCTCCTTGTGGAACAACTTACCGGACGCTCTGAGGCACACGCCAAACCTGACTAGTTTAAAAAAACTTCTCAAAACTCATCTATTTCAGCAAGCGTTCTAGCTCCACTGTTCTCAGCTGACACTAGGTCTCTCTTCCGCGCCAGGACAGTCTTGACTAACAGTGCGCGTTACAAATCAATATATAACATAACATAGCATAACACCCACAGCCAAACCCATGGAACACCCCTTTCACGCAGAGTAACACGTGAAAGGGGGTCACAGGATGGCTTGCAGTGGCGCAGGGACCTTTTAAATATGCCCCTATATTTAAAAAACTATATAAAAATGATACTAATAATACTAACAGCTAAAATAATATACTAACTAATATATATTAAATTATTTAAAAAACTATATTTATTACAGTATTAAAGGAAATGATAATATATCCAGGGATCTTCTTTAAAACTATATTACATATAAAAAAACAATATTCTTCACTTTGATATTCTGTTCCTTTACATTTTTAAAGTGCCACTATTTTTTACAAGATATTTACGTTGAACATTATTTTTTTATCAATATTTGTTTCATTCAACAGATCTAACATCTACCTTGTTAGCAAATTGTCCGAGAATTAAAGAATTGCACCACGGTTATAAAGTAGGATCAAGTTAGTGTCAAGTTAGCAACACCTTTATGACAGCCAGCTTCCTAAAATTAAGCCCAGCATACACAGAGGTACATTCTAGAATAAGGAATTCAGGCTAACTCCAAACTTTTGTCCAGTCCTCTCAGAACCCACAGGTAAGCACAGTTGTCAGTTCTGTGTCCCACACCATATAAATTGTGGCAGCCCTCCACCCCCCATGTTGTCATTTGTGTGCAAAGTCACAGTGGTGACCAAAGAACAGTGCTATTAATGCTCAATCAGAGCATAACTAAACATACCAAAAAGGATTCAAATGATCAAGAATGGGCCAGAGCAGCTCCGGAAAAGAGCAGAGAAAAACTAGCAGACTTCGACGTGTTGCTTAGGTCCAGAGTAGGAAAACATATCACCGGGCCCCATTTTTGCATGACAACCAAGTATGGCATGTGATATTTAGTACTGACCACCAAACCAGACACGGATGTCTCAAGACCATGTGAGTGATAAAAAGGTTTCCTTTTTTGCGAGTTACACAGGAGAAAAGCGAACCAACACTTGGCAGGCAACAGTGCTCTGCCGTTAATCCAATCGCCTCCCGACTCTCAGTTCAAACCCCGCAATACAACAATGGGTGACCACGTGACCTCGAGGGTGCGTGGCTTCCCCGTGCTCCCGTGACCTGGGTGACCACGTGACCTCGAGGGTGCGAGGCGTCCCCGAGCTCCAGTGACCTTGAGCTCATCATAACAATGTCTAGCCAGGAGACTGATGTTCAGATGTTCATCTGAGGTTTCATAGAGAAGCTAAGACCAGACTCTTATTACAATAGCCGTCTCTGACCAGTCCTACTAGCTGAGTTAAGGCTGATTTTTGGAATCTGAACAAAATGGCACTATAGTGACGCTGCACCTAGTTCCTAAACAACACATAACCTTTATTTGGGCCAATGTGTTCCTAGAAAAGCCCCTTCCTACCTTAGACATCAGAGTGCCATAAATAACCCTGCCCCAGTTCAAGATGGTGTCAGCCATTCTGAATCTGGAAATTGTAAGTAGGCTGTGTTGGTTCAGGCCACTCTCTGACCAGGTCTTCCTTTCAATGCCTTAAACCAGCACCCGGAGAAGATTAATGTATCGAGGTGGCAGAAGAATCTGGCACAAAACCTCCAGCCTCAACAAGATGGAAGAAAAAAACATTCCAAGTGCCTGTGATGTCACAATTAGACCAGAAAAATTCTGTGACATCAGACCCATCATGACAACGTATGCGATGACGCTGAGCAAAGTGGCTCTGTAAGAACTGTGCTTCTAGCTTTGCAGTGAATATTTACTCTTGAGCAATATGACCAAAAAACAGGACAGTCTTGGCAGGTAACCATCATTCAGTTATAAATTGCACAAGCTGATAAAGCAGATTAAAATAACAGTTGCAAGTGCAGCCCCCACTGCCAGGCAGTAGTCTGCTGCTACAGACAACGCAGAGGGGTAGATTGATGAACTTGTCACCTTGCTGAGCTGCACTGCATGACAGGGAGAGGGCAAAAAATGCACAATATTTGAGGCAATATGACTTTCTCCATCCTTAGTACTGCAGCACCATGTGGCTTGCAAAAATGAATATGCTACACAAGTTGCTATCATGTTTTTCAAATGTTCTGGTTAACCCGCCCCCTGCAGACTTTGTAAAAAAAACCAGTTTAGGAGGGTCAATACCCTACAACTGAAATGTTCTTGTGAGTATTGCAAGGGTCTTTATATAATAGCCCTGCATTTCAGGCAGTGGAATGCAGGGCTAATATTTAAAGACATACTTACAGCAGGTTGTCCCTTTGATTCGCAATCATCTTGCTCAAATTGAGATCTACTCCTAGGATGCAGAATAATTTGTATGCTTTCCTAAAACTTACCCAAGTGATTGGTCCTTTCCAATGGAACCAATATAGAGAAATGGCACAAAACCTTGATAATAACTGGTGTCACTACTCAATTATGACCACTGGCTAAAGGTTTGAATATGCCATTCAGCACAAATATCTTTACAAACAGACAATTTAAGGGTTTAAGGGATGGTAGATACAGGCTACTAGGGTATTTAATTCCAATTTAAAATTATATCTCAGGAAGAAGCAGAGGATGTGTGGAATTGAATTGTTCTGCTCAGAATATTCTAAACTATAAATAAGTAAGATGAGCCCAAAGACCAAGACAAAAAGTGCAGAGAATAAGACATTTAGGGTACTGGGGAGCTGTGTATGCTTGTTCAAAAGCACTTCAGCTCAACACAGGCAGAATATATTCCATAACTGCCGTAACGGTAATAGATGACATGAACGTAACTTCAGCACTGGTCCTTTTACCCCAGGTTTCCTGTTTGTTGCAAATTTGATCTTGATAGTACTTTCCTATCAAACGTAACAGATTAAAGCTTTTCTCACATTTTGAACAATTGGAATATTTACTGCGGAAGAAGCTGATTAAAAAAACATGTGATCCTAAATACCAGTCTTGGAGGTAGGTTGGAAAAATATAAGAATTAGACGCCAATATCTGTACTCTGAATGCCGGGCAGGTACTCGCACACAAGCGGCTGCCTTGCCAGAACCAATGTTCAGAGAATTAGAAATTAAAAAGTCTGTCCTTTCAACTAGAGCACGTGGCTGGATTTCTCCAGCAGGCTATGGCCACAGAAGATATCAAAATACCTGAAGTCCAGAATAACAAAAAGAAAATGGGGGAATGAGCAGCCAGAAGGTGCATCACAGAGAGTATTCTGAAGACTGACCGCGCTGCTGCTATACTTGCTTGGTGAGGCCTCCAGGTGGGGAGAAAGGCTAAAAAAAGAAAAGAGAAACCATTATCTATAATCTTACTGTAGATGGCAGATCTACAGATTTTATACCCCCCAGCCATCAATAGGAGGCTAGGGAGTTGACCTATACAATACTTAACATGTAATTGTTTGATGAACAATTTTGACCCCTACAAGAACTGTAAAGGTCCCGCATTTCCGCATTCTGGGACAGAGTACTGGCTGAAATAAACAAGGTTCTAGGTAGTATGTTTCTGTGCCAATCCTTAATCTATGGCAAAGGTTTCAGACTTATACAACTTTTATAAAATAGCATGGAAACTTATTTTATTAGCTTAATAATGGATGTCATCAGATTGGATTGGAGCATATGAGTTATGTGCTTTATTCCAAAGAAATGGATGAGTGCTCTGCCACATCCCCAATGGATGTCTAAAGACAGTTGGTAGGATTTGTGGGCCCGATTCACAGAACTAACTTAAGACAAAATCCTAAACCTCTACTTTTGGTATTCACAGAAGTTAGGCTTTTGTCTTAAGTTTGTCTTAAAACAAACTTAAGACAGACTTAAGACAGTCTTAAGACAGAACTCAAGACAGACTTAAGATAGACTTAAGACAAATTTAAGACAGACTTAAAACAGATTTCGGATTTTGTATTACGTTTGTTTTAAGTTTGTCTGAAGTCTGTCTTAAGTTTGTCTTACGACAAACTTAAGAAAAAATCCTAACTTCTGTGAACACCAAAAGTAGTAAGTTTAGGATTTTGTCTTAAATTGGTTCTGTGAATCGGGCCCAGTGTACCTCTATAATAGGGAGGCAAATTATCATTGAGATAATCTGGTCATGCAATTAGACCCGAGACGTTGTTTAAGGCACCATAGCATGGTTTTGGAACCAAACATATATTTATAGTCTGAACTTCAAATGTATTGATTGAAGATTATAAACATATACAGCTTTTAAAGCAAATAGAGTCAATGTGATAAAATGCAACTATACATTGGTGAACATGCCTGTCACTAAAATCAATAAGCTTACAAAAATCAAAGTGAAAAGAATTAAAGCCAGTTGTTTATTTGAGGAAATTCTACAAAAGCTACCATCAAGCAACTCCAGATGTTTTGAAAGGTGGGCCCAGAGAGTGTAAAGACATATCAGGACATTAAAATCCTCTTTTTGAACGGGTGTGCTATGACAATATAATGTGCACACATGCCTAGTTGCCAGTTTGGGAGCGAATGTACTCAGGGCGCCTATAGGGAAGACTATGTGGCAGAATGCATGGTGCATGTTGATCTTATTCTAACCTAGGAAAGGGCTTTTGGTCCAGGGAAATTTGAGCAAATAGCCATCCATGATGTCACTGAATTCCCTTCAAGGCTAGGAACACGTTTTAACTGGAATTACAGATTCCAAGGAAGTCTTTTGGATTCACTGTATATATGCTTTTGGAATTTGGGAGAAGTGCACATTTTAAATAGCTATGGGGTTTGTGAATACTTCTCGGCAGGTTTTGTATTATCAGCGTCTGAAATATACAGGTTTATTTTTACCAGTAGCAATTGAAAAGTAGCCACTTTAACCACTTTTGCTTTCACTTACGATTGAACCAATTTTATTAACTCAGTGATGGAATACAAAATACAAATCAGCAGTAATGTGATGTTAAACACAGGTCCTTTAGTTGTGAGAAAGTGGGCCGGCAGGCCACAGGGAGAAAGGTCAGTGCCTTGATGTGAGTTACAAAGGAGTTTCCACTGCCAAACATACCAGTCCGCAGAAGTAAACAGTTTTCTCTAGGTGTACCTTTGCAGTTCTTACGTAGCTGGTTGAGAGCAGTAAGGCTGTTTTTAGGGAAAGTGAGTGAGATTTTATGTGGGCACCCAACCAAACAACATTAACCATTACAGTTAAAGACATAAAAAGGTCCACTTCAAGTTTAATTAGTAAGAGAACCACTTAATAAAAGTAAAACAAAAGTAAAGGGCATTGCTCAAGAAGTTAATAAGTAGTGATAAAAAACGAAAATCACTAGAATAAACCTCTAAAATAGCCAAGTCACTATACTGATGTCTTAAGTGGAAAAGAAACCTATCCAGTCAAACTAGCTGGGACCTGTCCAACCACCTGGAGGTAGGACCAGAGTTTTGGCAGAAGTTTATTGTCTGATTCCAAAGAAGTCTCACTTAGAATTAGTTCCAATGTTTGAGCCAGGAGACTCTGGTATTCAAGCCAATGGCAAAATACACATGGTGGTCGCCAGAGGTCACGCTGAACAAGCAGTTTGGCACTACTAATGAGAAAAATGTCAACTGAAGCAGAGATAAGCACATTGGTGTAAGGCGATGCTTAAGTGGGGGCGTACGGAGGCGGTGGCGCTCCATCAAGACGAGGCTCATACTCTGCACAAATACCTCAAAGTAGTGGATTGGAAGACGCTGTTGGCTGCTTTGAATACATATAGTGAAGGTCTAGTTGACTAGCGCTACCACTCATGCTTATAATATCACGTAACCTCTAACAGGTCTGAGACTCTGTGCCCTAATATTACTTACTTGTGCTATTAGCCGACATATGCTTAACTTCCTCACTTCCTCCGTACTCTCATATTGATACTACCGCCTGCCTCTTCTGCAAATATAAAACCGACGCCCCCCTGTTTCTGACCCTGATGGTCCTATAAGATAATACAATGACATACATGGTTGCTTCAGGTATATTACTAGGCTTATGTGGGGACAACAAGGGTCCAGAATAGGAAGGACTTACTCCAATGATTGTGATAATATCGACTGGGCTGATGCCGCCTCATGACCTGGTAAGTGTGCTCTACCTCCGTTTCTGTGCCCCATTTGTGCCCTCTGTGCCACTGTTTTTCCCCTCTGTGTGCCCCGTTTTTGCTTCTGTGCCACTCGTTTGTCCCTCTGTTGTGCCCCGTTTTTGCCCTCTGTGCCACTGTTTTCCCCCTCTGTGTGCCCCGTTTTCGCTTTCTGTGCCACTGTTTTTCCCCCTCTGTGTGCCCCGTTTTTGCTTCTGTGCCACTCGTTTTTCCCCTCTGTTGTGCCCCGTTTTGCCCTCTGTGCCACTGTTTTCCCCCTCTTTGTGCCCCATTCTGCTTTCTGTCCCACTTTTCCTCGCCCCCAGCCCACTCGCTGCTCCCGCCTCCCAGCTGCTCCTCCCTCCCACCTCCCCATATATGCCGGACGCTGCGTGGCCACGCCGCTGGCGCGTCAAAGGCGCGCCTAAGGCAAGCCCGTCAGCGCCCGTCCGCGCCTGGACCGGGCCCAGCACCAGAACGCCTGGACCCCGTGAACGCCACACACCAGACTCCGCTACGACGCCAGCACCCTCCACGTACTCAACGCCGGCCGAAACCACATCTGCTTCCAGGCCACCCCGAAACGGACCCACAGACCCTTCTCCTGCCGCACCTGCAGCTTCACCTGCGACAGAGCCACCAAACCAAGGACTGGACCCAAACACCTCCGCTGCATACTCCTCAACACCCGCTCCGCATGCAAACACGCCGTCGAGCTCTGGGATCTGCTCGACACCTCCACCCCAGATGTGGCCTTCCTAATCGAGACCTGGTGGAACGACTCCTTGGCGCCCGACATCACAATAGCCATCCCGGGCGGCTACAAGATCACCCTCAGGGATCGCGCCAACGGAATCGGAGAAGGAATAGCCATCGTCCACAAGTCCACCCTCAAGGTCGCCACCCACGCAGACGACACCCTCAACACCACCGAACACCTGCACTTCTGGATCCACACCAACCCCTAACACCACCCTTAGAGGAATACTTGTCTACAGACCCCCCGGACCCCGGGCTCCGTTCAGCGACTCCATCGCCGACCTCGCAAGCACCCACGTACTCGCCTCCACGGACTACATCCTCCTCGGGGACCTGAACTTCCACCTCGAGAACAACGACGACGCTAACTCCGCCATGCTGATCGTCAACCTCGCCAACCTCGGCCTCAGACAACTCGTCACCACACCCACCCACGCCACTGGCCACACGCTGTATGCCCACCAACCCAGACGCCGCAGCCCGCAACCTCAGACAACGGATCGATGACTGCGCCAACACCCTCGCCCCACTCAAGAAACCCTCCAACAGCTACGCCAGCAAGAGAGCCACCTGTTTCACTGACGAGCTCCAGACCTCCAAATGCGCATGCCTGAAATTGGAGAAGAAATGGCTCCACGAATGCACAATGGACAACCACGCAGTCCACAAAGACGCCACCTGCAGACATCACCACCTCATCAGATTAGCCAAGCGATCCTCCTTCAAAGACCTCCTGGATAACAATGCACACGACAGCAAAGAGCTCTTCAACATTGTAAAAGAACTCTCCAACCCCAGTGTCAATGCCAATGACATCCCGCCCTCACAAGAACTGTCTGACTCACTGGCCATCTTCTTCCACCATAAGATCACTGACATCCTTGACAGCTTCAACACCACGACCGCCCGACTACACCAGACTCCACCTCCCCTGCGAACACCACCAGCACCAACCGCTTGACCTCCTGGTCCAACGTCAACGGCGACGAGACACGCAAGGTCATGAACTCCATCCACTCAGGATCTCCGTCAGACCCGTGCCCACACCACGTATTCAACAAAGCAGATGCAGCTATCGCACCCCAAATACGGAAGGTCATCAACAACTCCTTCAAAACAGCGACATTCCCGGAAAGATGGAAGCACGCCGAAATCAACGCTCTACTCAAAAAGCCCAAGGCGGACCCCAAGAAACTCAAGAACTTCCGGCCCATCTCCCTGCTCCCGTTTCCGGCGAAGGTCATCGAGAAAATCGTCAACATGCAATTGGCCCACCACCTCGAAGACAACAACATCAGGGACCCGTCCCCGTCCAGATTCAGATGAAACCACAGCACCGAGACAGCCCTTATCGCCGCCACAGACGACATAAGGCGCCAACTAGACAACGGCAAAACATCAGCCCTCATCCTCCTGGACCTGTCAGCCGCCTTCGACAAGGTGTGCCATCGCACTCTAAAGACACGCCTCCAAGAAGCCGGAATCCAAGAGAAGGCCCTTGACTGGACCATGTCCTTCCTCTCCGCCAGAACCCAGAGCGTCCGCCTCCCACCCTTCCAAACCGAAGCCACCAACATCATCTGCGGCGTCCCCCAGGGCTCATCCCTCAGCCCGACGCTGTTCAATGTCTACATCAATATAACAAAACAAATACCAATGCTGAGAAATTCACTTACCACTAAACAATTCACATAAGTAGCTGTTTTGAATCAAGCACAAACAACTTGCTTAAAGTATAGCAACATACAAATTTTAATCTTTCTTTTTTGATTTCTTCACCTTTTATAACACTGTTTTTTGGTGCATGGAAATACAAGCAGTTTTATATACAATATATACAACAATCATGTAAATAACACAAAAACATTTGCACACTTCATACATTCTTGGCCATTCAGTCATACAAAACACATTCACACGAAATAATTAAACGAAAACGACAATAGGTCACCGTATCGGTTGGACTGTTGTTGTAAATTAATGGAAAAAATCCTTTTGTGCTTTTACAATTTTTAAAGTCTTTACAGAACTCAAATCGAAAAGAGTGTCCACATCTCTTGCTAATGGTTAAGAAACCGTTGTGAAACCATGAGTATGGACCAGATACGGGACTGAGCTGGTCGACGCGTTTCGAACCCCTATTAATGGCGGGGTTCTCCTCAGGACCAAAAGGGTTCTTAAATCAATTGGCCAATGATCCAAACGTGAAAGAGTAGTATTTCCAAAACGAGGAAGGGTGGTATTTCCAAAATGAAGTGCGCGCGGGGGCCGCTGGAACGATGGCGTCTAACTCGCCATGGATTCCATGTCTTTCCTTGTTGCTAGGGAGGAGGGCTTGGGTTGTTCCACCGCGGTTGAGAGAAACTTCGGCACTTCACACAGGCGTGCGGGATGATTCACCCTCGCTTGCTGCGTGGTCCTGAGGAGAACCCCGCCATTAATAGGGGTTCGAAACGCATCGACCAGCTCAGTCCCGTATTTGGTCCATACTCATGGTTTCACAACGGTTTCTTAACCATTAGCAAGAGATGTGGACACTCTTTTTGATTTGAGTTCTGTAAAGACTTTAAAAATTGTAAAAGCACAAAAGGATTTTTTCCATTAATTTACAACAACAGTCCAACCGATACGGTGACCTATTGTCGTTTTCGTTTAATTATTTCGTGTGAATGTGTTTTGTATGACTGAATGGCCAAGAATGTATGAAGTGTGCAAATGTTTTTGTGTTATTTACATAATTGTTGTATATATTGTATATAAAACTGCTTGTATTTCCATGCACCAAAAAACGGTGTTATAAAAGGTGAAGAAATCAAAAAAGAAAGATTAAAATTTGTATGTTGCTATACTTTAAGCAAGTTGTTTGTGCTTGATTCAAAACAGCTACTTATGTGAATTGTTTAGTGGTAAAGTGAATTTCTCAGCATTGGTATTTGTTTTGTTATATTGTTCTGGTTTGACTCAGCCGTGCTGAGTTAGGAGTCAAGGCCCTTGTGTGTTTTTTGGTTCAATGTCTACATGGCCCCCCTCGCACAAGTGGCCTGCCATCGCGACCTCAATATCATCTCCTATGCGACGACACCCAGCTCATCCTCTCCCTTACCAAGGACCCACACACCACCAAAACAAACTTCAACGAGGGAATGAAGGCCGTCGCCAACTGGATGAGGATCAGCCATCTGAAACTGAACTCGGACAAGACGGAGGTCCTCATCCTCGGACCCACCCCCTCAGCCTGGGACGACTCCTGGTGGCCGACCACACTGGGAACAGCACCGACACCCACCGACCATAAACGCAACCTAGGATTCATCCTCGACTTTTCCCTCTCCATGTCTAAGCAGGCCAACGCTGTCTCCTCCTCCTGCTACAACACCCTCCGCACACTCCGCAGGATCTACAAGTGGATCCCGACCGAAACAAGAAGAACGGTGACACAGGCGCTCATCAGCAGCAGACTGGACTATGGCAACGCACTCTACACAGGAATCCCAGCCAAACACCTACGACGACTACAACGCATCCAAAACTCCCCCGCCCGACTGATCGTCAACATCCCCCGCCGCAGCCACATCACCCCCCACCTGAGAGACCTACACTGGATCCTCATAGACAAGAGGATCACCTTTAAGCTCCTCACCCACGCACACAAAGCACTCCACAACGCCGGACCAGCCTACCTGAACAGCAGACTCAGCTTCTACACCCCCATCCGCCAGCTCCGCTCCGCCAGCCTCGCCCTCGCCGCTGTCCCCAACATCCAACGAACGACCTCCGGCGGCAGATCCTTCTCTTACCTCGCGGCCAAGACCTGGAACACCCTCCATACCCACCTACCCACCTACGGCAGACCCAAGACCTACTCGCCTTCAGAAGACTCCTCAAGACCTGGCTCTTCGTGCTGTAGCGGCACCCCCATCCCCTCAGCGCCTTGAGACCCTCACGGGTAAGTAGCGTGCTTTACAAGTACTCTGATTGATTGATTGATTTGTTCCACAGTTTTCTTAAGTTTGTAGAAGGAACCAGGAACTCCTGTTGATATTTTTGTGATGTAATGTTATAACCAGGATTGTGGTGGGAATACAAATTATGCAAATATGTTTTGACATTGATGAGATGTACCTAACTGTGATGTTAATGCAAGCAAATAAAAATTGGTTCAAAAAATAAAATTGAAGCAGACATAACTTATATTGGGCCCGATTCACAGAATGAACTTAAGACTCAATCCTAAACTTACTTCTATTTTGGTATTCACAGATTGCACTTACTACTTTTGGTATTCACAGAATGAACTTACTACTTTTGGCATTCACAGAATGCACTTACTACTTTTGGTATTCACAGAATGAACTTACTCATTTCGGTATTCACAGAAGTTAGGACTCCTAAATGCCTTCTGTGAATACCGAAAGTCCTAAAATTACGATTTTTCTCAATTTAGTAGTAGTAAAGTTAGGACTACTAACTTTAGGACTCCTAAATGCCTTCTGTGAATACCGAAAGTCTTAAAATTAGGATTTTTCTCAATTTAGTAGTAGTAAAGTTAGGACTCCTAACTTTACTACTACTAAATTGAGAAAAATCCTAATTTTAAGACTTTCGGTATTCACAGAAGGCATTTAGGAGTCCTAAAGTTAGGAGTCCTAACTTCTGTGAATACCGAAATGAGTACGTTCATTCTGTGAATACCAAAAGTAGTAAGTGCATTCTGTGAATACCAAAACAGTAGTAAGTTTAGGATTGAGTCTTAAGTTCATTCTGGGAATCGGGACCAATATCTTTAGATGTGGGTCAATACAGCTCATAGCAGCTTCCTGCTGTTAACAATAATGAATTTCGGTGTGTTGGGGTATCTTGTTGGAAGGAGTCATTGAGGTTGTGGGTCACTGTGATGCAATGACTGTCAAAGTCAGGCATGGGTGTAGCTCAAGCCAGCATGCTTGTTTGCTACCTCCTACTTGAAGATAATGCAATTCAGGAGCCTGGGGTTCTAGGCCTTTGTCGCTGATAAACACTGAGTGCTCCATCCAGGTGAAGGAGCATCCTCATGCTATGCCTCAGGTGTGACAGCTGCCATTTCAGTGTCAAAGATGTTTCCTTCACTTTTTTCAAACACTCGAAAAATGTAGCAATGGGCGAATTTAGCGAATTTGCGATCCGTGAATTTGCGGATTTGCGAATTTGCGATCTGCAAAATTCGCGAATTTGTGGATTTTTTTATTTTTGCGTGTTCGCGGGGCGCTTTGCGTGTTCGCAGGGGTTTTTTTTGTGCGAGACTGCGATGCGCCCTCTGGTTCATCACTGCCACCCTCTCGTTTTTTGTGCCCTTCTGCCCTCTGCCCCACTCGTTTTTGTGCCATTCTGCCTCCTACCCCACTCGTTGTTGTGCCCTTCTGTCCTCTGCCACACTCGTTGTTATGTCCTTCTGCCCTCTGCCCCACTCGTTGCTGTGCCCTTCTGCCCTCTGCCCCACTATGTGACCTTCTGCCCTCTGCCCCACTCCTGTTTTATTTTAGAATGGTGCCAGCAAGCAGCCAGCACCATTCTAAAATAGTTACTAAGTTAGCATCATCAGGAAGCACTAATAGATAAAATAAAGCAGGTGCTCGAGCACCTGCATTTTATCTATTAGTGCTTCCTGTTGAAGCTAACTTAGTAACTATTTTAGAATGGTGCTGGCAGCTTGCCGGCGCCGTTCTAAAATAGTTACAAGCTTGAAGCTTGAACTTTTGCCCCCCGGATCCGTTCCGCTCCCGGATTCGCGGATTTTTTGAAAATTCGCGGGAATTCGCGGATCACGAATTTGCCGAAAATCCGCGAGCGGAACGGATTTTGCGCCCATGCTTAGAAAAATGTAAAGGGAGTTTTACTCAAACCTATTTTATTTATTTATTTATTTATTTTATAAAGTTTTATATAGCGTGAACAAGATCGCAAAGGATATCAGTGCGCTTTAAAATAGGACGGAAGAAAGGACATAAATATACAATTGTCAACAAGTAGGGGTAAAAAAACCAGGATTAATTGCAGATTCCAGGAAAATTGCACCATGGAGGGTAATACAAAAAAACAGGTATAAACGGTCAATGAAGGGAGTCACAGTTTGCGGTAAAGAGGAGCAGTAACAAATGATGGTACAACGGACGAAGGAAACAGTGTCTTCGAGCAGATGAGCCTAGCCCAATTAGGGTAAGAATTTATTCATAAGGAATCTTTTGGTTTCCAATTTGAACGCCGTCGTTGAGGAGATTCTGCGTACTTCCGGTGGAAGAGAGTGCCATATCTCTGTGACAAGTTGTCTTTTTGCTGAGGATGAGTGGTTTCCAGAGGAAAGTATTGGTGCTTCTTGAGGCTCTTGCACCACAAGATAGCTCAAGTTTTTGTGCAAGGTACCTGGGAGTATGGAAGTGAAGGGCTTTGTGCGCCAGAACTGCAATCTTTAACTAAATTTTTGCTTCGTAGTGCAACCATTTAAGAGATTTTAGGACTCTGGATATATGTGCTCATTTCGTTTGGTGCCTGTAACCAGCCTAGCCGCTGTGTTCAATGATGCCCTTAGTGGAGCCAGGGTGTATTTGGGAAGGCCACAGACGGAAGCGCTGCCGTAGTCAAGCCTCGGCAAGGCAAGCGCTTGGACCACCTGCTTGAAATCATTTTGTGAAAGGAAAGGTTTGATATTTCTGAGTGTCCTCATCAAGTGCTTTGCTACCTTACACACCTTGCTGATATGGTTTTTCATATTTAGGTGCTTGTCCATGGTGACTCCGAGGGATGTGGCTGAATCTATGATGAGAGTGGTGCAGTTGAAGGCAGTGAGGTGACTCAACCACGTGTCTATCTTGGGGATGTAGTTGGGAGGGGAGATGGGCAGAAATTCTGTTTTGGAGGTGTTGAGCAGGAGATGGTTCTCAGTTAACCGGTTTTGAGTAGACGTTAGGGTAGTGTTGAGGGAGATAATGTTTCCGGGGAAGAGATTATCAAGGAGAGTTGTCTATCCCCCCCCCCCCCAGCGCCTTGAGACCCTCCGGGTAAGTAGTGCGCTATATAAATGTCTGTGATTGATTGATTGATTGATTGATTATCATCCGCATACATGTGGAAGAGAATGTTAGTGGAGTTTATTGAGTTAGCTAAAAGTTCAATGAACAGGTTGAAGAGGATAGGAGATGTGGCGGACCCTTGGGGAGCCCCCATGAGAACTGGAGAGGGCTGGGAGAGAGAGTGATTTGCCTTTACTCTTTGAGATCTGTGGTGAAGGAAGGATAAGAACCATTGTAGCACTTGACCAGAGAAGCCCATCCTATTTTTTAAAACGGCAAGGAGGTTTTCATGATTAACCGTGCAGAGGAAAAGTCGAGGAGGATCAGGAGGCAGGATTCGTTTTGGCCAAGCATTTTTAAGATGTCGTACATGACGTTAGTGAGCACCGATTCGGTTCTGTGCCCCTTTTGAAATCCGGATTGATGCTGGTCAAGGAGTTGGTAATTCTCTATGTGAGCACAAAGTTGAGATTGTATGCATTTTTCTATGAGTTTCGCTAGTGTAGGGATGTTAAAGATATGTTGGAAGTTATTGAGATCAGCTTTGTCTGAATTCGTTTTTTTTAGAATAGGGGAGACCTGGGCTGCTTTTAGGCAGTCGGGGATTGTGCCTTGTGAAAGAGAAGCGTTTACAATCCTTGTCCAGGCTAGGATGAGTACATTCTTGATTTTTTTAAGATGGCCGAGTGCATCAGGTCACTGAAGTGGTTGGATGGGTTGATATTCTAAAGGATCTTGTTGATGTCTTTTTCACTGAAAGGGGTGAAGGTGCCCCATGACACATTGTTCTTGGTGATCTGGCTGGTAGATCTGAGTTTATCTAAGAGGTCAGGAGGTGATACGACCCTGGGGAAGGTAGAAGGGCCTTCTTAGAAGCGAAGTCAATCCAGATGAGTCTAGCTTTCGCAGTGAAGAAAGCAGCAAGCTTGTCGCAAAAGGGTGGGCTGCCACCTGGGTCCAGGACGTCAGTATAAAACTGAATCCAACCGTCGCCTCAAAAGACCATGGCACAAACTTTCCACCCCTATTTTTCATGAAACCCTGGGAGTATTTCATTGGGAAGCTAATCAGGATATTGACACTACCTATACCTCCTTCATTAACTGGATCACAGGTGGACTTGACACTCTCATTCCAGCCAAACTAACCAAAGGTCGATCCACACCTTCTAATCCCTGGTATGATGACACCCTTAAAGCCATGCGCAAGGACTGCAAAAGAGCCAAGCGTCAATGGAGAAAAAACTTTGACTGTCAGGATAAAGCTAACTATCTATCCAAACTTAAAATATATCACAAATCCATCAGCACTGCCCGCGCAGCTTTCTATGCTGACAAAATCAGTTCCAACCCGAACCCATCTAAAATGATTTTCAAACTTGTCAAAGAACTTCAAAGTCCCAGGTCACCCTCTCCCAAAATTGCATCCAATGAACAATGCGAACAGCTGGCTACATACTTTGTAGAGAAAGTCCAGAACATCTACAAAACTTTTTCGCAGAACTCTCCTCACTCTGGGGAACCCAAGAACCTAACCTCCACCATCACCCCTCTTACCCAAATCCCTGCCATCACGGCTACCGACCTGATTAAACTCTGCAAGAAAGTGAAATCTGGCTCCCCTGGGGACCCTATGAGCCCTTCTCATTTTCTGGACTCGCTTGACTTCTTCCTACCCCCCATGATCGATATTCTCAATCTCTCTTTCACATCTGCCACTGTACCTATAGCCTGGAAGCAAGCTTGGGTATCACCCATAATCAAAAAACCCACCCTGGACCCTTCGAAGCCAGAAAGCTTCCGACCCATATCCCTTCTCCCCTGGATATCTAAAATAGCAGAAGCCCACATCAACGGCATTCTCTCCAAACATGTGGACCTAAATGGAATTCTGGACCCATCCCAAAACGGCTTCAGACCGGGCCACAGCACCGAATCTGCCCTATTGGCCACCACCGAATATCTCCGGACGATTCTAGACTCCGGTCAAAGTGCTGTGCTGATTCTTCTCGATCTCAGCGCAGCCTTTGATACGGTATCACACGACATCCTTCTGAAGCGCCTGGAGATGGCCGGTGTGTCTGGCCTTGCTCTAACCTGGTTCCGCTCCTTTCTTAAGGACAGATCCTTCAGGGTGTCAGCCCCCCCTTTCCTCTCAAAACCTTATCCGATAGCACAGGGAGTTCCCCAGGGCTCAGCACTGAGCCCCTCCCTTTTCAACCTATATGTTCAGCCTCTTGCGGAAGTGGGCAAAGAGTGGGGGCTCACGCTGGTATCGTACGCCGACGACACCCAGCTGGTCGTCACCCTCACTGAAAGCCCTTCCAGCGCGGCGTCCAGGTTCAGAAATGGCCTGGCAGCAGTGGCACAATGGATGACGGACAAATATCTCCAACTGACTGCCGGGAAAACCGAGGTGCTCCTTCTTGGCAGAAACACCAGCCAATGGAACGAGCACTGGTGGCCGTCATCCCTTGGTACCACCCCACTCCCTAAATCCAGCGTCAAAAATCTGGGAGTCTGGATGGATGCCAATCTCAGCTTCCAGACACACACCAAAAAGGTGGCAGCCACCTGTATAGGTCTTCGGAGGAATCTCAGGCCTATACTCGGCTTTTTCGATTCGAAGGTTCGCCAGCTGATTGTCCAGGCAACCATCTTATCACGCCTGGACTACGCGAACGTCCTCCTCCTAGGTGCAAACAAAGCAGAAACTGCTAGGTTTCAACAAATCCAAAACGCGGCGGCTAGAACGCTGGTCGGTCTTCCCCGCAGGTGCTCAGCCAGAGCCACCATCCGCAAACTCCACTGGCTGCCCGTGGAAAACAGAGTAAAATTTAAAGCTCTCATTACGATCTTTAAAATTGTCAAACAGGGAAACCCCCCTCTGCTACAAAACCTGACCTGCCCCTATGTTCCTAGCCGTGAGCGGCGCTCCTCCAACCAACTTCTTCTGAAAGTACCCCGAATTAAACTCTGTCGCACTGGAGGTCGCTCCTTCAAGGTCCTGGGACCCAAGCTGTGGAACGCTCTTCCTCTTCACATACGTTCCATAGAGTGCCTCTCGGTCTTCCGTAAGGCAATCAAGACCCTCCTATTTCCTGCCCTCTAGAGTAGCTCCCAGATCCCCCCCCCCCCTCTCCCCCTCCTGGTAGGGTGTGTGTTTGTCTATCAGCGCCGGGACGCCCCATTGCTGGGGTAGCTGTTGCGCTTTACCAAACCCAGAATAGAATAGAATAGAATACCAGTGAAGGTTGAAATCACCAAGGAAGATTTGGGACATGGTTGAATCAACATCGACAGAGATGATTTCCATTAGCTGTTCGATGAAGGGAAGATTGTATCCCGGGGGGTGGTAGACGGTGTGAAGTTTACAAACAGGTAAGTTCATACTTGAGATGCTGAGAGAGAGGTATTCACACAAGGAAGGCATAGACGGCTCCAAGTAAGAGATTGAGAGTGTGTTTCTATGAATACAGGCTAGGCCACCACCCAACTTCAGAACTCTGTCTAGCCTAATTATGTCGTGAGTGGGATGAACTAGTAGGTCTAGGATGTAAATGTAAATGTATAGGCATTTATATAGCGCACTACTTACCCGTAGGGTCCCAAGGCGCTTCGACCGCTGCGAAACCCTTCCTGGCTTCCCTGAGAGATGGTCCCTTAATGGGTATCTCCAGGGTGAGACCAGGCATCCCCGGCGGTCTGGTGGGGCCGTTAGTGAAGATGAGGCAAGCTAATGCCCAGAGTTGCCGAGTGTGATCACTGATCAGAGTGGGCACCGAGGCGAGAGAATTATCGAGTCCGCTGACCTTGGTCCAGAAACCTGCCGCGCCGGGAATCGAACCCTGGTCCCGGGCCGTCCTCTGCTCTCGGGTCTGCCGCCTCTAACCAGTGAGCCACACTACTTCAGGATCGGAGTGGAAGAGAGATTTAAAAAAGTTTTAGTGAGGATGATAATGTCTACGTCATTGTGTTGGATGAGGTGGAAGATGTCGGAGGCATGTTTATTGGCTGATCGGCAATTAAGTAATACACATTTGAGTCGTAATGGATTGGGGGAAGAAGTCTGGGTGAACATCACACGAGTGAGGTTGTCATTATTGCTGCCTCTAAGATTGCGAGGAGGTTTTCTGTACGGGTTTGAGTGGATGGATTGTATCTGTCTCGGCTGGATCATGTTGGGGTTGGACCAGGTAGAATAAGAGTTGTGAAGGTCATGGAGATCCGTGGACGCCAGGTAGGTCTCGCGCCTTCTGGAACGGGAGTGAGCATCAGGTAGGGGAATGGATTTCAGGATGGAAGGGGCTAAAGGCTGACCCTTGCAATCACTAGTGGAAGTTCTTGGAACATTCGCATAAGTGAGGAGAGAGCTGATTAAGGAGAAAATATCATTATAGAGGGATTTCAGGTCATGTAGTTCAGAAGTAAGGAAGTCCAACTGGAAAGATATATCATCCAGGCGCGTAGCCAAGTCTGAATGTTAGGTGAGGGGTGGAGGGACTGTCGGGAAAGCAAGAGGGGAAGGGGGGTCTTGTTGTAAGCCCATGGGGTCCGCGTTGGAGGTGACTAGTTCCTGGGGAGGAACTTGGTCATTAGGGACTAGAGGAGTTCTGTGTCCTTTTAATGGTGAGGATGGAGCATATGCAAAGGGGGTGTGATCAATGAACTGAGGGTTAGGTAAATTCAAAGCTGGAATGAGTGGGATTGATGGATCAAGAACAGTAGTGGGCATTTGCCCAGATTCCAAATTGGTATGAGTCGTAGGGAAAAGGCTGAGGGACGAGGGATCCGTCATTGGAGGAAGAGCCGGTAAGTCACACGGGGGTCTCTGCAGTCGAGGATCGGGTAGGATCGGATTGGCAAGCCGTGCGCCGAATGAAAAGTCTCTCGCCATCTGAGATGAGGGTCTAGTTGGTTGGGGCACGTCAATAGGGGACAGAGTCACTCTGTGAAGATCTAGTAGCACATGGTGGAATAGATGGGGTAGGGCCTTCCTAGTTGGGGCACGACAACAGGGGACCGCACCACAACAGGGGGGACAGAGCCACTCTGTGATGATCCAGTGGCGAAGAGTGGTTTAGATGGAGTGAAGGCCTGCCCCAACAAGAAGGAGGCGGACTCGACGGGCCCTGAGAGGTGGTGGAGTGAGTGTGGGTGTCATTGGGTTTCGCCGAAACCGCATTTTTCATTTTTGAGTAACAGGAACATAATGGTTATCTTAACTAGACTGACATTGGACGTTTGGATTAAGATGATACCATGAGGGTGATGGTGGCATTGGCGTTGAGTGTGGACGAGGGTGCTGTAGTAAGCTTGAGACCATGGGGTGTTTTTCTGGCACCCGTGATTCAGAGCATGGAATAGAAGACTTTTTGCCAGCATGCTCTTTTCCTGGTGTAGAAAATAAGGTCATTAACTCTGGTGCCTTTGTTAGTACAGAAGTAGACGTCAGAGATTAATGTTTCAGGTCAGATCTGGCCCTGAGTAGGTGATGCTTGTGTTTCTTGGTAGCGTTTTTCGATAAGTTGGGTGGGTAGTTGATGATGAAACCATTGGATCCTGAGGGATCGGGGCTTAGCTTCATTGTGATAGTGTGTCTACTATCCGATGAAAATATCTTATCAGTGGAGGGAGGATGGCATTAACATAAGAATTCCTGGAACCAGTATGTGGAATAATGTCTTCCTGAACCAGGGGTGAGGGATAATGCCAAAATGCCCCTTCCCAGATGGCCCACAAATGCAGGGGAAGTGACAGTCCATTTCTCTTTCTATGCCCTTCCCAATGCGTGAAGAAATAATGACAACAAGGACACTCCCAAATGGCCACCAAAAAGCAGGGGTAGCCAGTCCTTTTCTCTATAGCCTGTCCAGGTGAGAGAAGTAATGTTCACATGCTAATTCCAAGATGGCCACCACAAGGAGAAAGTGGAAACCAGCCGACTCCAAGATGGTGCCGAGAAACATAACACAAGACCAGTTCTGTAGGGCTGGTTCTAATGACCCAAACCCAATACTCTCTGCACAGGTTATCTATAATCAGCCACTCTCTCGCATTCAAAAACCTTTTCAGGCCCTATGGACACACCCAGAATTAAGGGGCAAATTTGCCCAGCAGTCATGCTTCCAAGCCTTCTCCTACCCTGCACAGAATGTTATGTTATTTCATTTTGCAATGCGCACAGATACTCAGGAGTGTCCCGGCACGGAGCCATACGAGGGGTTGAAAAGAGTAACTAGATAAAGAGATGTGTTTTGAAAAGCTTTTTAAGTGGATTGGTGTGGCTCACTGGTTAGAGGCGGCAGACCCGGAAGCAGAGAACGTCCCGGGACTAGGGTTCAATTCCCGACGCGGCATGGTCGTGGACCAGGGTCAGCGGACTCGATAATTCTCGCCTCGGTGCCTACTATAACCAGGGATCACACTCGGCAACTCTGGGCATTAGCTTGCCTCATCTCTACAACAGCCCCCCACATTCGCCGGGGATGCCTGGTTTCACCTTGGAGATACCCAGTAGGGACCATCTCAGAGGGATAGCCAGGACGGTTTCCCCAGCGGTCTACAGCGCCACGATGCCTCAGGGCAGCAGTGCGCTTTACAAGACACATATATTTATTTATTTATTTTATTTAAAAGGCAGTGGATCCTTAGTGTTCCAAAGGGCAAAGGGAAGGGCGTTCCATGCCACGTCAGCTTTCCAGGCTAGAGAGCTGCCCCACAGCCTCTAGCATTTGAAGCGGGGAACCAGAGCCAAAAGTTGAGGCAAAGAGTCCCATTGTCTCAGAGGGGTATAAAAAGAGAAGCGTTTTTGCAGGTAGGAAGGGCCTTGGCCGTAGAGAGCACAATGGGCAATGACTAGTGATTTAAACTTAACTCTTACAGCCACGGGCAGCCAATGCAATGAGCGCAAGTAGCGGCTCACAAAACTTCTGGAAGATATATTAAGGAGAAGCCTCCCTGCCGCGTTCTGGACCACCTGGAGCTTCCTCAATAAGTAGCCAGGGATACCCACATAAAGAGCATTGGCGTAATCCAGCCAAGATAGAACAAGGTTGCGGATTACTGTCTCCTTCCCAGCCCTAGGCAAAAGGGAAAGGAACTTCCTTAGGGTTTTAAGAAGGTTAAAGCAGGTACCAGTAAGCTTTTTGACCTGAGTGGAAAAGGAAAGGTTCTCTTCAAACCACACCCCCAAATTCTTAACGGGCTTTCCAACTGAGGTAGGCAGGGGAGACGCTGGAGGCCAGAGAGTGTCCCTAAACTTAGGTGGAAATTTCCTGAAGAGAAGAATTTTGGATTTCTCTTGGTTGCATTTGAGCTGCGCGAAAGCAAGCCATTTGAAAATGGAGGACAAACAAAGCTTTCCCAAGTGAAAAGGAGCTGCGTATCATCAGCGTAGGTGATAGTCTTTGCTCCCAGTTCTTCTGCCAGGTAAACTAGTGGTGTAACGTAAACATTAAAAAGGAGGGGGCTAGGAGAGGACCCCTGGGGGACTCCTGTGGTCACTTTCTGGGGAGTGGAAGAGGACGGTGGAAGCCAGACCTGTTGGACTCGTCCATCCAGGAAGGACCTGAGCCAGCCCCACGCAGTGCTAGAGAGCCCAATCTCAGTAAGTCGCGGAAGAAGCCGTGAATGCGGGACCATGTCAAACGCCGCTGACAGGTCGAGCAAAATTAATTCCGCTCTACCGCCGGCATCCAAACACTCTCGGATGGCTTCCAAGACCTTTACCAGGGCTGATTTCGTACTGTGGGAGGCCCCAAACCCTGACTGAGCCGGGTGCAGGAGGCCCGCGCTTTCAACAAACTCAGTGAGTTGTTTAGTCACTACCTTCTCAGCTAAACTGGGCCAGAGGGAGATGGGGAGGTAATTCCTTGGGCTAAGAGGATCTAAAGAAGGCTTTTTTTGGAGGGGAAGAATCTTGGCCTGCTTCCATACCTCTGAAATGCAAGCATTCTGCAGGGACAAATTAATGATGAGGTTTACTTCGGCGTTGATAGTCTCAGCCGCAGCAGCCAACAATCTGGCTGAGCAAGGTTCGAAGGAGAGCCTGACTTCAGGCCCTTTAGGATTTTAAGAGAGTCAGACCGGTCCACTGGACTAAAAGCCTGGAGGGAGTGGGTAGGGTTAGCCTATGATAACAACGCCAAAGCCCCAACAGTGCTGTCACAAGAGGAAAAAGACGCCAGATGGTACAGATCTTATCCATAAAAAGCAGGAAAGATTCTCATTGGATGGCGATGTATATGATTGGGCGGTAGGAGACGTGAAGCTCTGGACAATTGCAAAGATTTCCTTGCCATTATTATTAGTCTAGTCAATACGTGTTGAATAGAAGCACCTTTTGGCCTGGATTACGGCTTCATAATAGGTTTTATGTTTAAGCCTAAATTGCAGTTTAGCCGCTACCTCGGACCTGGGTATCTGGGTTCAAGTCTCGGTAACGACACCAAACATTCTGTGATTCTGGGCAAATCACTTAATCTCCCCGTGCCTAACAAAAATGAATGTGTCTCCTCATGTAATGTAACTGGTGCTATGTAAAGCGCTCTGATACCGGATTCGGTTCGGGTCAAGTTTGCGCTATATAAAACTCTGCAAAAAAAAAAAAGTCACTGTGGCGCCACCGCCACTCAAGTACTCTACATTCATGTTTGAGCGCTTTAAGTTCTGGAGTGAACCAGGGTTTCGAAGGAGACTCCCTAGAAAACCTGGGAGGAAATGACGGAGCTAATGTATCCACTGCGTTGGTCACCCAGTCTGTGAATACAGCAAGGCCGCCCTCAAGATCATCCAGGGGGCAGGGCCTAGAGGCAGCCAGGGCGTGATTGAACGCAAGCGGCTCAATTTTGCTAAATGCTGATTTACAGTGGCTAGGAGCAGGGGGTCAGCATTTTTGATAGTCCATGAAAAATAGTTTAGAAAGCGGTCCGACCAGGGGACTGGGCACGGATCTTCTACCGCGATGGGAAAATTGGTGCATATAGGATCCAGAATGTGGATTATAGTTCCAAACAACGGCGGACACGGTTACCGCACTATCCTGAGATGTTCCCTTATTAAGTATAGCACACAGTCAATCTGATTTGAGTGTGCACAAAACTGCTCCAGCACTTACCGTTTTTGAGTGCCAACTGCTGTGCAGATAAATGAAGAAGTCAAATTGGAACGGTGCACCACTCGGTATTGAAACCAGTAGTATTCAAGTAATCAATGAGTCTTGTGGTGTTAAAGTCTTGAATAATCCTTTATTTCCAAAATTGCCAGCCAACGCGTTTCGTTCATGGGAATGAACTTCTTGAGGACATAGGTCCAAGTTCCCTGGTGAGGCAACGGAGGTATGGGGTTGGTAGTCCTGGCTGCACTGGCCTCCTTGGTAAGGGCCGCTGTGCGCCGTATCTGACAAGTAGGCCGTATGAAGAGCTGTCAGCTTCTATGATAAGAACAATAGGATCCAAAAGGTGTCCTGCTACGTGGGTTGAACTACTAATCCACTGGGAGAGTTGGGCAAGGTGCAGAACATCCGAAAAGTCAGATGATTCCCTGGCCTCTGCATGGTCAAGATGAATATTAAGGTCACTTAAAACCATGTAGTGGGAGAATCGGAGAGCCTGAGGAATAACAGAGTCACCAAAAGACTGAAGAAAGGACCCAGCAGGGCCAGGAGGCCTATAAATCAAGGAGCCTCCCAAATGGGCCGAAAAGCGGATGCTGAAGTCAAGTGCTTTGCAGTCCCCACTACGAAAGTCCCATTTATTTTTGTAGATAATAGCCACTCTGCCCCCTCTTCCATCTGGGTGGTCCGCGCTTGGGCGTGGCCTGGGTGACAATGGAATTGGACGTGGTATCAAGCCATGTCTCTGTAATGAACAGAAGGTCCACAGATCTGTCAACAAGGAGGTTGAAGACGTCCAAGTAGTGCTTCCTAATGGAGCGAGCGTTAATTAAGGCGGCCAGAAAGTGAGAGGCCCTTATAGGTTTCTTAGGTGAGGGGCTAGTAGGATCAGAATTACACAGCCCTACGACCAGCTTTGGACCTGAATGGACAAGGCTCCACTGATTCATTTGTTTATTATTTATTTATGGTGCTTTATAGCACAAACCTAATATAGGAGCATGGGAGTGCTTCACATGAAATTAAATACTGCAAAATATATCCTAGAGGGAATGATAGGAATGGGGATTATGTAATACAGTCATTGAACAATGTTGTTGAGAAAGTTCACAGAACCTCAGCGAAGCGGCAAAAGGAACCCTACATGTAGGCGATAATGTTATGTTATGTTATGTTATGTTAAAAACATTTATACCGCGCATGGTCACCAAAATGGTTTCATGGCACTCAAAGACAACAGCGGGTAAGCAGTGCAGCAGAATAACTCAATAGGCTAACTGGAAGAAGTGGGTTTTAAGAAGTTTGCGAAAGTGGACATAGCTGGGGCAGAGTCTGAGAGAAATGGGGAGGGAATTCCACAGAGTGGGGGCCAGTAAAGAAAAACACGAGCCACCATGCTTTTTACGTTTGTACCTTGGCACCATCAAAAGGTTGTGGGAGATGGACCGAAGGTCTCTCGAGGGTGTGTAACGCTGAAGGCTGGAGGTGATGAAGGCTGGAGCCTGATCGTCAAGAGCCTTAAAAACAATACAGCCAAGTTTGAACATACAGCGGTAGGCCACAGTAAGCCAATGCAGTCTCCTCAGCAGGGGCGAGACGTGTTGATGTTTGGGCTGACGAAAGACCAGTCTGGCCGCCTGGTTTTGCACCAACTGCAGCCGGTGTAGATGGAGAGCCGGTATTCCAACATAGAGGGAGTTGGCGTAGTCAATACGGGAGGTGACGAGAGCCATGATGACAAGGGTGAGCGTCTCAGTGGTGAGGAACCTTTGGATTTTGCATATGTTGCGCAGATGGAAGAAGCAGGATGATGTAACTGCATTAATTTGAGGCCTCATAGATAGGTCACTACTTATAATGACGTCCAGGCTCTTTACTGAATTGACAGGGCAGGGCGAGGTCTCGAGAGTGGGAGGCCAGAAGCTGGAATTCCAAGGGTTGGCTGGCCCACCCATCAGCACCAGCTCCGTCTTGTTAGGGTTAAGCTTCAGCTGACTGTAGTGCATCCACTCAGAGGTAGCAAGCATGGTGGATTGAAAGTTAGTGCAGGAAGAGGGGGAGGAAAGGGAAAGAGCAGAACTAGACACTAGGTGCAATTTGAATAGACAAATTGAATTTTTCTGTTTGACAACAACTTCTACTGATACACAGTTCCACAGCCTGTGTGCCATCATTAAAACCCTTGTAAAGAACCCTTTAAGGGCCCGCCCAATGTACAGAGGTCCGATCAGAAAAACACCGCCATGTACCTAGGCGTCCAAATAGATGGTAAAAAACTAATAAATGGAAACCCTTGAATGGATCATATCTGTTGAGAGCTGTTCAGAACTGTTCCTCCCTTGGTGTCATTGCGATAAGAGATATTGAGCAAATGCCTTTTTGGAAAATAGGAAAAGGCAGAGAGCACACAAAAGTTGGATTTTATTACCGACTGGTAGCTAATTTAATACAGAATGAGGAGTCAGAATTTAATGATATCGGCCTACAGCCTCTTTTAAATGAGGGGATTGAGAAACTGATGGTAAACACATTATTTTTAAATAATAATGTTGGCCTGAGCGAAAAATAAATTAGCTTATTTAGAAAGGAGGATTAATGCCCCAGAAGCAGTCTGTGGGGTATATACTCGAGGAAGTTTAGAGGTCACAGTAGAAGTAGAATAACAGATAATTCAGAGAAGATTCCACCATCTAGTAACTGCTTTACATGTTTAAGTTCTTTCCAACAGAATGATTCATTTTGGCTGGTTTAAATGGACTAGGCAGTAGGGTCACCAGGCAACCTGGGTGTTTTCTCCAGGAATGTGCATGGTGAAAATCAATTATGTAGATCCGTTGAGCTCAATAAGTTATGGAGTGAAAATGAAATTATTTGTCTCCAGGAGACATGGTTAGCTTGTGAAAACCTAAGTCAAATCGGTTTTATGCAATTGAGGAAAGATGCAATTGAATTGGAAGCTAGGCGTCTATCTGGGGGTATCGTAACCTTAATTTCTAGAAATGTGCTAAAGATGGCGAGTTAACCCTGGCCATAGTGGGCGTAGCGGGGCTATGCGGATGTCCACTGAGTTGCAAACAAACTCTGTGGAACTTGCGAGAATTGAGCATGCACGGGGGGGAAGAGTAGGAGGGCAGCCCGGGGATGCCACTGTACAGGTAAGTGGTCTTAATTTACTTTTAAGTAATGCAGAAGTACTTGTTTAATATAGGAGGGTGGAGGCAGGGGCTGGCCAACACCGCTCCACTGCAGAGTGTGTGGAGATTTGCCTTCTCCGCGAAACGCATAGGAGGCAAATCTCTTTACACTTCGCGGGCGGAGTGGAGCTATCCACCCGGGCTTAGTTAATGCAGACCAGTAATGACCCCTTTGAGGGAGGAAGATTTAGATGATGTGTTAAAATGGTCTAAACATACCATTCTGGAGGTGGTGGATTGCCTGACTTCAATGACTGAGACTTGTAATGCTTCCACCTTAAGATGGGCGCCCCATTTCGTAAAAAAACAACTATGGTCAGTGACAAACTTTGAAAAAGAGTCTGCAGAAATTGACCCACAAAAAGGTTTCCCAAATGGTGCTGAGGAGAGGTAAATTTTTTACAAGGCTGCGATGCAGTACACAGCTCTGATAAAGGTAGGAAATAGTTACTGTAAAGCAAACTGGAAAGACATGTTAGGAGTACTGTTGTAATCTAGTGGCCAGGCCTATTATGGTATGTTGTGACATGCAATGTTCTTTATTTCTTTTGTTCTGTTGTATCTGTGATAACTGGGAGAGCCTGACGTTTGAGTGCCAGCAGTTGGCTCTGAGCTGGCGCAGAGCGGTCACGCTTGACCTTTAAGCTAAACAAAGCTACTTCCTAAAACCATACCATGTTTACTGATTCCCTACAGATTAATTTTAGCGACAAGTATGAAAAACATCTGGAAATTAGTACAGATGGATAGTAAAAAGGAAATTAGGTGTACGGTACCTGAGAAAGTGTGGAAAACATACATAAGCAATATTTATAAGGCAACTGAGTCCCCAGAAAGAAGTGCTTGGGTTTACCCAGAGAAGAGCTTGCTAAGTTATCTAAGTGAAAACTTGCTGAAAAAGATAATACCTTCCCTCAATTTGATGAGGGTTGCAGGCCCAGATAAACTACCTGTAGTAATTTCAAAATCAAATTCCTTCTGGAGGGCACAATTCTTTTCAAATGTGTTTATTTCTGTAACCAAAACTGGATTTTTTCCAGCTAGTTGGAAAGGTGCTGTAATCAAACCAACCCTCAGGAAAAATTATCTTTCTCATCCTAGTAATTTCCATCGGCTTAGCTTGAAAAATGTGGCGGGCAAGCTTTACTCCAAAGCAATCTTGTTGTAAATGAAGGATTGGATAGAGAGCAATGGTTTGGTCCTAATTGATTGAGTCTTTAAACAGGATCATTCCATGATCGATCACTGCTTCAGTTTGTGAGCAATGGGACAAATTCACAACATATCCTGAGCTAGAGCACAAAGAATAAATACAGTCATGTAAAGTTCTTTGTTTCTTCTTTTATTCACAAGTGTGTAATCTTCCAAGACACAGTCTAGCTGCCAACACGTGTTTCGTCTGTTGTGGTTCTCGCCACAGACTTCTTCAAGGCTAGAATATCACAAGGTATACAATCACCTACTTATAGCAAGAATAGTCTAAGAATACAGCCGTATTTACAGCAAGTAGAAAGTTAAGCTTGAGAAAAAGAAAACTAATTCTATACAAAAAATGAACTTTAAAATTACTTTACATGACTGTATTTATTTTTTGTGCTCTAGCTCAGGATATGTTGTGAATTTGTTGTATAAACGGTATTGGTTCTCAATACGGATTTTTGATTGATGGTGGATGGCCATCTCCTTATCCTTAGAGCTTGCCTGATTGTATACATAGGGAATTCTTTCTCACCACCCAGCGCAGACTATCACCCAACCATCTGACCCCCTTTTTTTCTTTGTGAGCAATGGGGCAGAAGGCTATAGAAACTAAAGGTAATCTATTGTGTTGCTTTATAGATTAACACTCAGCATTTGACCTCACTAATCGTACAATTTTGTGGTTCAAGTTGAAGAATATGGGTATGCCCAATTGTCTTCTGTTTATTCTAGAAGGGCGTTACCTGGTAGGATTGGGCTGTGATGGAACTGGACATGAAAGATTCAGTATCAAGAATTGAATTGGAGAATGGCCTTAGACAAGGGTGCGTGTTGGCTCCAACATTATTCCCTTTATTCATTACTGACCTGTCAAAGGCCATGATGGAAGTCAAAGCCTTCCCACCCAAAATGTGAGGAAGACATGTATTGCGTCTCCTACTTGCAGATGATTTGGCAATTGTGGATCTGACAGAGATAGGGCTTGAAAGAAAACTTGAGGTCTTCTGTAAGTATTGTGTGGCAAATGATTTAACCATCAATATGGAAAAAACTAAAATTGTTAAATTTGGGAGAAAGTCTATGCCATTTACATGGGTACTGGGGAACAAGTATGCAGAGGTGGCCACCTCGTATCAGAATTTGGGGATGATATTTAATGAAAAACTAAATTGGAATTTACACCTGGAAGCTATGGAATCCCGGGCTTTATCAACGGTGAGGAGGGTAACTAAATTAAAAAAAGAACTTGTTGGTCCTTCCATGCCGCCAGTATTCACAGCCTATCGGGCTATGGTGCCCCCACAGTGTTTTTAAGGGTCAGAACTCTTATGCCAAGGCCAAATTTAAATTGGGATAAGAGAAAAGGCAAATGTTTCAAATAAATACTTGGATTACCCAATGGTGTAATGGCTCAGGCTACAAGAGTAGAATCTTGCATGCAGTCCTGGAATTTCTTGACATGGATATCGAGTTTGTGTTTTTGGTGTAAACTCCATTGTGCGGTTCATCAAAAAATCTCAACCTTTTTCAAATGGAATTCTCCAATAGTGGACTGATATGGGGTGAAAGAGTAAGACCCGAACAACGGATATAAGTTTGAATATGGTAAATTATATTGTGGCGGAGCCTCAGCTGCTTTTGAAAAAACTATTGAAATGAAATGCAAGGGAATCAAGGCTCAGGGAATCTAGGTTATTTGGCCACAAAGCGACCTACTTGTCATTTATTGGAGTCATGGCAGGCAAACTCACCGTACCCTTACCAGTCAAAGTTAACTAACCCACCGATGCATATGCTGTTACAGAAATTACGTTTGGATTTTAAGGTTTATTGGATGCTGAATGTCTTACTTGTAGTTTACGCAGTAGAAATTTTAATGGGCATTTACTGTTCTGTTCAATTGTTGACATTTTTTACAAGCCGGGAGCTAAATTTTAAAAACATTTTTTATAAAGTGTAAGATACAGCTTAGAAGATAAGCGATTCACCTTCTGTTTAACATGGACTTTTTTGATGTAATGTGCGCTGGGAAGGGGTTTTAACTGAAGTTTTGGCTAATTGTATTATTATTTTAGACTGCTTTAATGTGAATTTAATATATTTACTCAGTTTTTACTGACTATGGTCTAAATAAACTGCTATTTTATCAATACAACTACTACTTTGTGCCTGAGAAGAGAAGGACTGATTGATTGACTTGGATTATGTTTTCTTTTCAGAAATTCCAAGAGAAGGGTAGTTTTATTGCTGGTGTCTCTTTTACCTTAAGTTGAGGTAGCTGTAGCTTGTCTTGAGATGGCTGAGGAGTAGAAGAAGGAAAGCTGTGCGGATGATGCAGGTCATTTTGGAGTGAATTCTGGTCTCTTGCAACGGCTTACGGAGGTCCTTCATTATAGGCACAATGTAAGCCTGACACCTCTGACAAGGCGAGCAACTGTTTGCAGATAGCCTTGCAGGCCATAATCAATTTACGTAAACCAGACAGCATTACCAGCATCAAAATGAGACAGCACCAGTGGTTAAACAAAGGTTCTAACATTTGCAGGAGGGGTGAATGGTTTTAGCGCCCATGGTGAAAGATGGAAGGAAGTGGGCTAATTAGTTTTCATGATATGTATATTCATAGTTTTTGGTTCATGGTGTAACCTAGAGATTTGCATTACGGAACCAGTACAGTGAGGTATTTAGATCTGAGTGTTCCTATACATTTTTCCACATGAGAGAGGAAGTCAGTGGATTGAAGGAGGAGGAGGAATTCTGTTTTTATTGGATTTAGTATCACACCGAATGAAGACATACAATTTATCCAGTTTTCCAGGAAGATTTATAGGTGCAGAGAACATGAACGTTTGAGATTCTGAGATACAAATGAAAATCATCTGCATACTGCTGCAAAGCACTCCTTTTGTCTGGCAGCATTGTTCCTAGCGGTTGCTTGTATAGGTTGAAGGCTGTGGTGAGAAAATAAAGAACTGAGGTACACCACAGGTTATTATTTTGAGGGCAGAATTGAAATAGCGCTTACAAGCTAGGATCTAGATGAAAGAAAGGAAGAAAACCATTTCGGCATAGACACTCAGTCACTATTACGGTGCAAGGATCTTGAGTAGGGTTTCATGGCTAACAGTGCCGTATGCTGCTGTATGGTAAAGTAGTATTAGGAAGAAGATATCACCCGCATCCAAAATCTTTAAGACATCATTAAGTATTACAATGTGTCCTGGGTCTGTGTTGAATTTAGTACCCTTGCTCCTTAAAATAACTCAATGTATTCTTAGACCCAAAGGTGGCCACTTCTTTTTAGTACAGAACACCAGTCTTTTGGATTGCTAGGATTGATATTTAGGCCACAGTCAAAATAATACTCCAAGGAGTAATGCTGGTAGTCAAGAGATGCAAGGTCAAATATGCATGTGGAGGAGTTCACAAAATTGGCTTGCACACCTCTAGAATCAAGTCCCGAGTTCAAATGAGCAAGAGATACAGCCCTTCCAATGTTCCTCTGACAGGCAGCAGCCAGTATTCTTGCAGCAGGTATGAAGGCTTGCCTCTTTTTCTGGTACTTTTGCTGGGTTTGAACTGCAAGTGCGGCACGTGTGGACTTTTTAAATCCACAAAAATTATTTGCTGTGCACTGCGGAACTTTTTTTGCAGGTAAATAAAGTATATCGTGCTCATAGGATTACTCCCCGCTCAGGAGTATAATGTGAAACTACTAGTGATTGCACCAACACTAGGATGTGTGGGTGTCACCTACGGCACTGATTCAGGTTCTGGAAAACATCCAGCCAATGTCTTGTCAATAAAGATTTTTTTTATCAAATACATTTTTTTTAGAAAAGTTTCTTGAGTATATTCAAAGTATTTTATTCATACTTCTACAGAGTTCTGTTGTATGTTGAATTTCTCATGAACATTCAATTCTTCAATTAATAATTCACAACAATCCTTCCATTACAAAAATCCTTCCAATGCATTTCGGCGCATTGCCTTCTTCAGGGAAGTCTGTAATATAAAATGAATGTCTATAACTCCTCTAGTTCACACACATGTTATAGTTATTTACAAGAATGTATAGTGATTATCTAACTCATAAGGTATTATAAGCTAGCAATTTGAGACTGAAAAATCCGTAATAGATTCAATAAATCAGTAAAATACAGTGGTCAACAAATGAAAAAAGATATGAAAGGTCAACATCCTGCCTAAACTCAATGTAATGTCATCTAAATAAAACCAAACACAAACGGTGTATATAACAAAAACATACGAACACATTTCGTTTCATAGTCGGCTACGTGTTCTGTGATATTGATGCTCTTATATAAATAGTACCTTCGGAGCAATTTAACTGAACGTGCGGTGGCTCAACATTATCGCTGCCCCTATTGCTCGCATTTCTTACCGTGTGTGATTCAGCGTTATCTCCTAAACCAAAGCTGCCGCCATCATCGCTCGCACGGAGATTCCGGCGTGTGACATGCAAGGTAAACAAAAATAAAAAAAACTTTATTGACAAGACATTGGCTGGATGTTTTCCAGAACCTGAATCAGTGCCGTAGGTGACTTTTTAAATGCAACATAACATATCATTAGTACGTGACCCTAATCCAACACAGAGCCTTTTGTAAACCAAAATGCAACATGGCTGGTGATGACAGGCTTGTGGGAAAGGAGCCCCTCACGTTCCCTCTATTTTTACACACCACTCACAGTTTCAGCTCAAACCACGTCGAAGGCGTTTCTACACCTTCGGCCGACAATATCCCTGGAGGCCCAAAGTGCAACTGATATGACCTTCACTTGAAAATATTCTGTGGCAAACATAGTGACACATAGCTCTTGCCAGCCCCACCCATCTTTCTTAGGTAGTGTGTTCAAGCGCCTTCCAACCTCAATTCTGGCACATGTGTTAGACAGGTTCATTAAGATGTCTTTAGTCCTCCAACAACCCAAAGGGTAAATATCAATTTCACTTATACTGGCTCAGGCACAGAGGGGCAGATTTACAAGCCCCTTGCGCCACTTTTGCGTCACTTTTCCCATGAAAGTGACTGGAAATTGGCGCAAGAGGCTTGTAAATAAGTCCCAGAGTATGTATTGTCATATAAGTATAAAAGCACAAGTAGGTAAAACCAATCGGATTTTAGATTTGATTTTTTTTCGGGTTGAATTACATATGTGCTGTTATTTTGTGTTGATCAATCACAAATGTCAAGCTATAAATAACGGTGCCTGAGAGGCAGTGTGTCCTATTCACTGTCCAGTAACATTCCTGTCTTCATCCCTCTCATTACCCATGTCCCGTCCAATCCGGTTTGTGCTCCGTGGGGTTGGCCTCCTATAGGGTGCCCGGTCCAGCCACGTCCCCACTCCCTTCGGGATGGGGCGAACCAAGGGGTATAGCGTAATCAGGAAGGATCCCCCGCCACCACCAATAAGCGCTCGCCTCACCTACAGACTGCCACGCGCGTTCCAATCTGACAGCAGTAATTTCAACTCTTGTGCTCTGCTCTTTATGCAAAAATTTTGATGTTTGAGTGTTTTTTTATTTTCTCACCCATTCCTTTGCGCTCAGCACGCGCTTAATGCGAAGGTGTCTGTCACTCAGGCTTGGCTCTAGAGGGTGGGCCAAGCCCAACCAACCCATTCAGAACTGAAAAGCAAACGTTTTTCACCTTAATGTTTCGCAAGGGTGTTCAACCCAATGGGTTCGCTCTTATTTTTTTTTAAACAAATAACACTATTGATTTAGGGGGCTGCCACTTTCCAGCACACCGCAGCGCCTACCCTGTCCCTCAGGTTACGTTGTCCTCATTTTGTTGAACCCCATATCCACAGTTCGATTATGTAATGCACCATGTTTAAGAATGGCTAATGAGGGTCCTATCATAAGGTCTAATTAGCATTGTGTTGTAATCTTGTATGTCAGCTATGGATTGTGGAGCACTGTGCCTAGTGCGTTCTACATTCCTTGATAGCTGATAGTTCTACTCTCTGACAGTTGCTTGCTGACCAGCCAGAGGGAGAGCCACGCATTTCCACTCGGATGATTCATCTTTAATAAACCTCACAGTTTGCACCTCTAAAGAGTCTTCATTACTTACCACATTTTGGCGACGTCTTGGCTGTTCGGTTTCTGAGGTGGAATTGTCTGGAACCCAGCGCGAATACGAAGATTGGTTCAGCGTTGTTCTGAACATGTATCAGTGCAGATACTAGAAGGAGCTTCACTAATTTTGGACAATTGTACTGTGAGTACTTTCGTTTTTTTGGCAAAAATCGGCAATTTCCAAGTGTTCGGAGGATTTGGCCGTTGAAGTAGAGCGCGAGGTGGAAGCAGCCTGAGTTGATTGCAGTGACGTGAGAAGGTCTTGAGCTGATACGTCATTCCGTTATTTACGCTTGACTTTCTCTAGAAACAACAAGTAAACCGCGCTCGACGCGCTAACACAACAAGGCCAATTTCCAATCGAAAACACGCACGCACGACGTAGCGGTCATTTTGCCAACAAAGTGAGCTCCGGTGAAGGAATATATCGATCAGGATCGAGATCGAGATTTACTTGAAGTACTTTGCACGTTAAGTGAATTTTTAAAAGGTATTAATTCAAACAACTATATTATTTAACTGCACTGTATACATATTTTGAGAACTTCAGTGGATTTGTAATCCTTCTTGTCAATTTCTATTTCATTCGGTTTCCATGGCAACCACCGTGCAGTTCATTTTCATCTACAACAGAGTATTCAACTATTACAACAGAGTATTCAAATATTAAAACCAAGCATTATTATTATTTATTTTTTTTATTCTCATTTGACTTTTGTTTGACATGGCTAGTCAAAGCACTATCGTTACTCCACCTATATTTTTAGCTTCTCCTGGACCACTTGCAATAGAGTGGAAGGATTGGCTGCCAATGTTTGAAAACTATATTGATGCAATAGAAGGATCAAAATGTAGTGCTGAAAGAAAGAAAGCTTTATTGTTGAATAGTCTTGGAAAAGAAGGCCAACGTATTTTTAAATATCTACCTGGTGCAACTTTACCTAATGGTAATGCCATTGAGAATGTCTTTGAGGAAACTAAAAAACGTTTGGAAATAAGATTTGCAAGAGAAATTAACATAGTTATGAATCGTCATCAATTTTACACTCATAAACAAGGGGAAAATCAGTCAATAGATGAGTTTGTGTCGAAACTAAGAGAACTATCCTTGAAATGCAAGTTTGGTGCGATGACAGATGAAATGGTACAAAACCAACTTATTGCACAGTGTAAGTGCAGGAAAACGCAAGAAAGACTTTGGGAAGCAAAGAACCCAACTTTGAAAGATGCCATTGAAATAGCAAAAGTCCTTTAACACTCACAACATTGTATGCGTGAGATGAACAAAAAAGAAGAAGTTTTTGGCGGCAATACTTCTTAAGTACTGTGTGGGGAATCAGAAGTTGCAGCTATGTCTAAACGTGGAAAGTACTTTCAAAGAACACGTTTTCAAAGAGGAAGACAACAATTTAGGTCATGTTACAGATGTGGGGGCGCTCATAATCCTGACTATTATAAATGTCCAGCCATTGACAAAAATTGTTTAAAATGTGGACGAAAAGGTCATTTTCAAACATGTGCAGAAAATCTTTTAAACAAAGGATTGCAACTATAGATAATAGTAGTGAAACTACACCTGTTGATGTTGATGATATGTCTTTACAAGTAGATAAGATTTTATGTGTTGATGATCCTGATGATCAAAGTGGTAGGAAGAACCGACCTAAAGCAGAATTTAGAGTTAATGGTGTAACTGTGGACCTGATGGTTGACTGTGGATCGATGTACACTATTATTCCCAAATGTATTTATGACAAACTCTGGCCCAACAGGGAATTACATCCAAAATATATTAATCCTGGGGGGTATCAAGGAGAAACCATTGACCTTATAGGTTTCATGAAATCAACTATTGAATTTAAAGGCAGAACAACAGATGGTAAAGTCTATGTTGCAAAGGATGGACCACCTATCTTGGGATGGTTGCATCAATTTGACTTATCTATCATTATAGATCCCAGGGCTCCGACACAGGTATTAGTTATAGAGGATCCTTCTTTGGAAGATATTTTAAAAGAAGCTAGGGATGTTTTCAAAGAAGAATTGGGTTGCTTCAAGGGATATGTGCATAAAATAATTTTGAAGCCTAATGACATCCCAGTTCAGGATAAAGCACGCAGAACACATTTGATAGCCAGGGAAGCAGTGAAAAAAATGCTTCAAGATATGCTTGATTCAGGTGTAATTGAGCCAGTTGAAAGCTCTTCGTGGGTTTCGCCAGTGGTTATCACTGAGAAATCCAATGGCAAATTTAGGTTTTGCATTGATCTCAGGTCTCTCAATCAAAATGTAATAGTTGATACCTTTCCCCTTCCTAATATTAATAAATTAATTTTTGCATTAAGTGGTGGAAAGTTTTTTTCAAAATTGGATCAAAAAAACGCCTACCACCAGATTAGATTATATAACGACTCCAAACCTTTGACAGCATTTATTACCACAGAGGGCATTTACCAATGTGTTAGGATGCCTTTTGGATTATGCTCTGCTGCTAGCATATTCCAAAGGATGATGAATGTTTTGTTTAAGGGGATCAAAAATATCATTTTCTTTCAAGACAATATTTTGATATTTGGGGACACAGTAGATCAGCACAACCATACTCTTCGTGAAGCTCTATTCCGGATCAGGGAATCAGGTTTAACACTTAGGCAGGATAAGTGTAAGTTCCTAGTAGATAAGGTGGATTACTTACGATATGAATCTCAGAACAAGGAGTAAAGCCCAAACAGAATCTTTTGGATGCTATTCGATTGGCTCCTGTTCCATCGGACAAGAATAAATTGCGATCCTTTTTGGGATTAATCGAATATTACTCCAAATTCATTAAGCATTTTTCTACTAAAGCAACTGATTTAAGATCTCTTTTAAAGAAAGGGGTTGGCTTTTCGTGAGATAAGGTTCAACAGACTTGTTTTGAAAACATTAAAAAAGACATTTGCTGTGCAGAGGTTCTTACACCTTTTGATACGAAATTACATTCTGTTCTTACTGTAGATGCAAGTGCTACTGGTCTAGGGGCAGTTTTAGCTCAGATCCACAATGGTAAGGAGAAAACTGTAGCTTTTGCATCAAGAACTCTAACCCCATCGGAAAGTAATTATTCAGTCATAGAACGTGAAACTCTAGCTGCTGCCTGGGCTTGTGAATATTTTAGAACTTATCTATGGGGAACCAAATTCACACTTAAAACGGATCATAAACCTCTTATAAGACTGCTGCTGCCAAGGGGTGATACAAAGTGTTTAGGCAGATTAGCAAGATTGGCCTCTCGGCTCCAGGAATTTTGCTATAATATTGAGTATATTCAAGGTTGGAGAAATATACAAGCCGACTGTCTCTCAAGATTGTCACTAGATTGGTAATTGGTTGATAAAGTTGCCGTTTTGAAGAAAGAAAATGAGGTGGCTGTCGCTTTTATTCAAGAAGCTTTGAGCATGTGTGAACCCCAGGCTTTAAGTAGAGATGTGTGGGTCAATGCTATGCTTGCCGACAATGCCATGCTAGAACTTAAGAAGGTTGTAAAAGGGAGATTACTGTTTCTATCACCAATAGACCTTTTGTTAAAATTCTAGATGAATTGTCAGTATGTGAAGATATTGTGATCATGAGGGGAGACATGTTCATTCCTCCGGCTTCTTTAAGACAAAACTTAATTAAACTGGCCCATGAGGGACATTTCGGACAAACTCTAACAAAACAGAGGTTAAGGACAAATTGGTGGTGGCAAGGCATGGATTCCGATGTGAATTTTTATGTTACAAATTGTCAAATTTGCAAAGAGAGCGATAAGCGTTTGAAAACTGGCATACAAGCATCTTCAGGTCACATCTCCGATCCGGGTTTACCCTGGCATACCGTATGTATGGATTTCATTGGTCCAATGAATAGCCTTAAGGAAAACTTAAGTTTTGGTATTGTTGTGGTGGATGTTCACACGAAATGGTTGGTAGTAAAATTCTCTAAGGATATTACAACTTTGACTACCATTAATGTTTTAAAGGGGATTTGAAAAGATGAAGGGCTACCTTCAGTACTTATAACAAATAACGGTACGCAATTAACATCTCTAGAAATGAAAAAAAAATTGTGGCATCAAGCACAGCCTATACAATCCACAGGGGAACGGAATTGTTGAGAGAGTTAATCGTCTTATTAAGGGTGTTATCCAAATGGCCATTTCCAGTGGTAAAGATGTAGACTCTATGGTATAGGACATGGTTTGGGCTTATCGCTCTAGTGTGCACAGTGTAACCAATAACACGCCCTTTGAAATGATGCGTGGGAGACCACCCAATACAAAATTGGTTCCCACATGGATAAAGGAGATTGTAACTAAAGATATTGTTACATTCTATGTTTTCTCTGCCAATTATTTATTTATTTGTGCTTGTATGACATCACTCTGTTCTTCTGATGTCTGCTCTGCATATTATGTTATGATTCCAACAAGACCTGGAATTCTAGAAGGTTTAGTGTTAGACAGTCAGTTGTACCTTGGATCTGATCTGTGTACCTGCTGATGCTGTGCTGGACATTAAATCTACTTACTTCTACAAATGTTTCCTGCTTGATTTCAACATATTTTGGCGACGAGGGAAAGAACCACTTTACACTCCTGTCATCTTACCAGCACAGGTACGGAGTGTCTAAAGATTTTTTACAATTTTCCTTAAATGTGCTCTGATTGCACCAGCGGCAGTTAATTTCATAAAATTCATTATATGTGTTTTGATAGCACCTGCGGCTGTATCCTTTTATTGTGACCTTGGTTTACCTCGGATTACCTCTATTTAAACTGTTCCTGTGTTCGTTTTTCACTCTGTGAAGAATACCAACGCTTTATTCCATATTTTACCTGTCTTGGATTTTACCTTTGGAACGTTTCAAATTTCGTTTTCCTGTGACTTTCCTGCATCCAATTGCTTATTTTTGTACATTTCTCCCATTTCGAAACTGTCAGCGTCATCTGCATCTTTCAATTTGTACACGAGCAGCCGCTGTCATTTCACGCGAGCAGCCGCTTTCCTCCTACGTGAGTGTATACTGTTGCTAAGGAAACGTCATTTCTTCTGCGCGAGCTGTTGCCAAGATACTACCACTGCTGTCAACGCGAGCTTTCGCCAGCTTCTTCCAGCGTCTTCACGCAGCGCATCATCACGTATCTTCGCATCATCACGCGTCTTTACGCAGCGCGTCATAACGTCGGCGGCCATTTTAGGTTGCCAGGACAACAGAAACTAACAATACACGGAGCTTCGATAACGAAGCGTATTTCACATCAATTCCGATCGTTTTGGATGCAAATTTCTACACGGCAAGACTATTAACTTCAATTTTGTTTACATTTTACTTACATATATAGAAACATTTTTTTTTTTCTTTATCGTTTTTTTTTGCATTTCATTTCTACTGTTTTAGCTTTCCTTTATATTGATTCACTGAAGTACAATTAGTACAGCTTTAACCTTTATACACTGTTTTATTACTTATCAACTTCAATTCAATATGCAGTTTGACCCCCCAGCAAAATTCCTACAAACTAAGGGTGACCCTCCCATGCCCTGGGTAAGATGGAAGGAGGAGTTCATTACATATATGAAGGCAATTGATGGAGAGCGTATGGGGGCAGAAAGAAAGAAAAGTATTTTCCTTCATTGTTTAGGATCAGAAGGTCAAGTTATCTTTAGATCTTTACCTCAGGTTACAGTACAGAACGATGGTAGTGGTGACAATCTAAACGTCTATAACGAAGCCTTATTACGTATTGAGAAAAGATTTAAACCTGTCACCAGTATTGCTTTAAATCGATTTAAATTTTATACAAGGGCACAGAAGTCTGATGAAAACTTTGATGATTTTCTTACAGGGTTGAGATCATTATCTCTACATTGCAATTTTGGGTTGTTAACAGATGAAATGATCAGAGATCAAATCATAGTACATGTTAAAAATAAGAAAATACAGGAGAGATTGTGGGTGTTGGGTAACCCCACGTTATCTGAGGCTATTTCGGAAGCTAAAGCTTTAGAACAATCCGAAAAATGGATGGAAGTTGTTAAAGATAATGCTAATAAGAAAGTTACAGAAGAGGAAATATGTAATGTTAAACTCAGGAACGATAATCATATGCAACAAACCTATCAACGTTCTCAACCTTCACGTTTCCAACAGAATTACAGAGGAGGTTTCAATAGGAATTCTCAAGGAATGTTTGGTGGTATGACTGTTTGTTATAGATGTGGGAATAGATCACACTTAGCTTCTTTTCCTGGATGTCCTGCTCTTAACAAGGAATGTAGAAATTGTGGTAGAATGGGACATTTCACTAGTGTTTGTAAAGATATCAAACGGAATGCCATACCCTCTAAGGGAGCAGTTTCATTTCTCACTTGTAATGAAACCACTCACAATAGTGTTTCACAAGATTCATTACAGGAAACAGACATGATTGACAAAGGTTTTGTTGTTTCTATAATTGATATTGTTCCGGCGCACATAAAAAAATCTCCCAATGCTGATTTTGTAATACGTCAAGTTAAATTATCCTTAATGGTAGACTCAGGTTCGCCATGGACAATTATGACAGAACATTACTTGCTTGAGAAGTTAAGTGATCATCTTTGTCTTAGTAAGTTGGAACAACCAGATATTAAGGCCGTTAGTTTTGAGGGGCATCAAATTGAAGTTGAAGGTTTTTTTGAAGTGTCTATACATTTTAAACACAGATCTGCTGACATAAAACTTTACATTGCAAAAAAAGGTGTCAATGTCCTGGGTTGGCGTGACCAATACAAGTTGGGTATTATATTAAATCCTAGGGCTAAGGAACCTGTTATGTTATGTGATGATACACTATATAACCAAGTGGCCACAGTGGAAGATAATTTCAAGATTGATGGTGAAGAACAAAAACTTGTCAACTCGTTTAAAAATGTTTTTTGTGACAAATTGGGAAAGCTAAAGAGTTTCTCACACAAGATTGTATTGAAAGACAATGCTACACCAGTGAAGCAAAAAATAAGGGGTGTACCCATTAGTGTAAGACAAGAACTGAAAGATATGTTAAAAGAGTTATCAGATGAGGGCATAATTGAAACTATTGAATCAGCAGAGTGGGTTTCTCCCATAGTTTTAGTCCGCAAGCCTGATCAAAAATTAAGATTGTGTGTAGAACTCAGGGCGCTGAACGCTAATATTGCCATAGATTGTCACCCTTTACCAAATATCAACGAGGTAGTATCAATGTTTGAAGGTGCCAAAATATTTTCAACGCTAGATTTACGTTCGGCGTACCATCAGATTGAACTTAAAGAAGAATCTAAGAAACTGACAGCATTTATCACGCCTTTTGGTTTATATCAATATACAAGAATGCCTTTTGGCCTGGCGTTGGCTGCGTCAGTTTTTCAAAGGGTTATGTTTTTGATTTTCAGAGATTTCGATGAGTATGTTAAGTGTTTTCAGGATGACATTCTGATTTTCTCAAGAAATGAAAATGATCATGTAGGGCATCTCTATGAGGTTTGCAAGAGGTTAGAAGATCATGGCCTTACCTTAAAAGCCCATAAATGCAAACTGTTCCAACATTCTGTTGAATATCTAGGACATACTCTATCTGGAGATGGAATTATTAAAAAAAAAAATAATGTTGATGCCATAGTCAAAGCACCATCACCTGTCAATAGAGATCAATTACTGTCTTTCACAGGAATGTGTGAGTACTATAGCAAATTTGTGCAAGGTTTTGCTACCAAAATGGAACCTCTGCGAAGTTTGTTAAGACAGAATGTGACGTATGTGTGGTCTAAGGAACAACAGGAGGCTTTTGAGTTGATAAAAAAGGACATTGTCAATGCCCCCACGTTGAAACCTTTCAGGATGAAGAAGGAATGTATTATAACTGTAGATGCGAGTCTATATGGCTTAGGGGATGTTCTGTCACAGAGAGAAGGAAAAGAGGAGTGGAATGTAGCTTTTGCTTCACGCACACTAAATGACTGTGAAAGGAAGTATGCAGTGATTGAGAGAGAGCTACTTGCATGTGTGTGGGCTGTTGAACATTTTTGGTTATATGTCTGGGGCTGTAGATTTGTTCTGCGAACGGATCATAAACCGTTAGTTAATATCCTATCTACTGGTGGTGGTTGGAATTCGACTGCCAGGATTGCAAGATTGTCATCCAAGTTACAGGAGTATAATTTCAGTACAGAATATGTTCCAGGTAAGAAAAATGTTACAGCGGACTTTCTTTCTCGTCTTCCATGTAAACAAGATGATGTTGATGTTATTAGAGAAGTTGATTTTTCCTTAACTATTGCTGATGTATTGGGTGATCAGTTTCAAGAGATTACAGAAGAGAAGTGGAACAGTTGCATTAGTGAATATGATAAGTGGAGCACCCTCAAAAAGTTTGTGATGGAGGGTTGGCCCAAGAAAAATTTGATTATGGAAGAGTTATTACCTTTTGCTAAGGTTGCAGATGAGTTAGAAATGGAGAATGATTTTTTGTTTAAATCTGACAAATGTGTTCCACCGCAGGGTATACAAGACATGATTCTTAAATTGGCTCACAAGACACACCCAGGTATATCGTCTATGAAGAGATTGATTAGGACTTTTTTTTGGTGGCCAGGAATGGATGCGTACATTGACAGAACAGTAAGGGAATGTACCGAGTGTGTATCAAGTGAAAAGATGCTCAGAACTAATGTTCCACCTTTAAAGGTGGTGAAATGGCCAGAGATGCCCTGGAAAAAATTAGCTTTCGATATTGCAGGACCTTTCAGGAACTTACCAGAGAATTCACGATTTGCATTGGTGTTAATTGATTTTCATTCAAAATGGCCAGAGGTGAAGTTTGTTTCTACTGCCACCACCAATTCTGTTATTTTGTTTTTCAAGGAGATTTTTGCTCGAGAGGGCTGCCCTTCTATTCTGGTAACGGACAATGGTGTCCAATTGAAGTCATCAGAGATGGAAAACTTTTTGAAGGGACATGGGATTGTGCACAAATGTACATCTTTGTATGAACCGCATGAAAACGGTCAAGTAGAAAGGTTCAATAGGGTGTTGAAATCTTACATTGCTGATGTCATTAATGCACGTGGAGAATGGTTGAGTGAGTTGAGAGAGAGGTTGTGGGTTTATCGAATTACGCCTCATTCTACAACTGGAATTAGTCCTTTCAAATTATTAAAGGGTAGAGATCCGACCTCTAAAATTTGTCCATGGTGGCTTATGGATAGATGTCAAGATAAATTAATTACTAAGGAATGTGTACATGACACGGCTAAAAGAGTTGAAGAAAAACAGAACAAGACCATGTGTTGGTACAACAAAAAATGGAAGGTCAAAATGCATGATTTTGTTGTAGGGGATTGGGTGCGAATTAATAAACCTGGTTTAATGACTAAAGGTTCATCTAAGTTTGGTAGACCTATACAGATTAAAAAAGTGTTCTCTAATTCTGTTATTACTCAGGATGGTAAGTTATGGAACACAAAAAGAATGGCAAAATGTAACTATGCTGTTCATGGTGCCTGTGCTAAGAATTTACCTTGTTCTGATATTTCAGGGCAGGGTAATCAAGACACCATTGCCTCAAGGATCAAACGTAATGTTCGCGTCACAAATAGACCATTGAAATTTAGAGATTATGTTTAGTGTTATCTTTGTTATGGAAAAGGGGGATGTGTTACATTCTATGTTTTCTCTGCCAATTATTTATTTATTTGTGCTTGTATGACATCACTCTGTTCTTCTGATGTCTGCTCTGCATATTATGTTATGATTCCAACAAGACCTGGAATTCTAGAAGGTTTAGTGTTAGACAGTCAGTTGTACCTTGGATCTGATCTGTGTACCTGCTGATGCTGTGCTGGACATTAAATCTACTTACTTCTACAAATGTTTCCTGCTTGATTTCAACAGATATGTTTTCCACCAATCCCTCCCAAGTCGCTTCACATGGTAAGGTGACCTGCAAAGGAAACTTAGACAAAATAATTTGCCCTGGAGACTGGATTAAAATACGCTCTGGTAGGCCAGGTGTTTCGTTTAGGAAATGTTTAGGTCCTTTTAAGGTTAAACTCACTTTGCCATATTGTGTAGTGTTGGAAAGTGGGGAAAGATGGAATTACAGGCGGGTGGCTTTATACCAGAAGGGAAATGTACGTGCAGAAAGCAATGGGAGTTCAAAGGTTTTAATTAAGAACAAGAGTGGTGACACAATTGTTTTGACAATACGTTTTTGTCCATGTCTGATGGTGACCTTGTTTACAATTCCCAGGAGATCTATGCTCCTCAAAGAGTAGTACAGGGAGGAGATGATGCTCCTGCTTCTGTTTCTGTAGATTCCCTTGCGGTGAGTCAACCTACCCGGGAGGTAAGACTTTACAGAAATCGTTATCCTCCTGGTTACTTAAAAGATTGCATATGTAAATACCTGAACATGTTTACTTACTGATACACTTATTTGTATTGGTAGGTTATTGAGTACTTACTTTTACTTATTTGTTGATGAATTAACTTCTGCAATATTTATTCATCTTTATGTATTTATTCTGAATGTTCTTCTTTAATCTTTATTCTTCCAGATGATGTTGACTTTGCTTGAGCATTGCTTTAGTTTATAATTTTGTGTCTTTGTTTAAATAATGAGAGAGGATATGTTGTAATCTTGTATGTCAGCTATGGATTGTGGAGCACTGTGCCTAGAGCGTTCTACATTCCTTGATAGCTGATAGTTCTACTCTCTGGCAGTTGCTTGCTGACCAGCCAGAGGGAGAGCCAAGCATTTCCACTCGGATGATTCATCTTTAATAAACCACACAGTTTGCACCTCTAAAGAGTCTTCATTACTTACCACACATTGCCACATATATTGTAATGGCACCATATCAGTTACTATTATAGTAACCTGCTTGTTAGTTCACCAGGTAATACAATGGTTTGTACCCCGATCGCTCCGCTGTGAAGTTGTCAAACATGGTGTCAATACACTGTTCATGTTGTATGAAATTAAGTAAATGCCAATAAAAAGATTTAAACAAATAAAATTGTACCTGATCTCTATGGGAAGAAAAACACGTAGTATACATATATAAAATTACAACATCCAAGACCTATCTAGAAAGAAATCTAGAAATGCATAAATAGGTTTTATATGTATGATAGTTTGTAAGAAGTATGAATGAAGTTATGAAAGAGAGCGAGGAGTTTAAAGGAGTGGTTTTATCTGATTTAATGGCATGCAATCATGATGTATAGGATAATATTGATGCACAGTGAAGAAAAACATCTAAATGTGAATAAATAAAATGAGTAGAATAACTGTTAATAAAGATACAAATGTAAAGCAACTATTTCCTCTCTGGGCCATACATGTGAGTGTGATTTGAAACGATTAAGGCTGCCAGAGTTTTTCTTCGCAATTTAGACAGTGACAACCTTCCCAACTAGTGAGCCAGAATCAGACATCTCAGTAATGTTACAGTGGTGGATGCGGTTTGGCAGGCAGTGTGTGCGGCAGAAGGGGCATCAGTCTTCCAACTCCTCTCCTCCTGCTATAACTGCTAATAAACTGCTTTAGTTTGCCCTTGTAGGCTCATGCCCAATAAGCGGTGGCAGGATTAAAATATTCCTCCCGGGTTGGCGATCCGCCATGTTGGACAGATGAGGCCACAGACTTCTACTTACAGACCATTCTTCCCACCCTAGATTGAATTTTGGAACACCATCTGTTCATCCTGTTACTGGAGGTACCCCTATTGTTCTTCGAAGGTGGTATTGCGAGGGTACTGGACTCAGAAAGAGGTGAGAATTGCTACTCTTGCTATTTCCTTATCCCATAAAAGGACAGGGTTCTGAAGCATATCCTAGATCTTTGACCCTCAAATTTAAAATGTTTACCCTGGCCTAGATCCTGTCTGCTCTGTAGCAAGGTGACTGGATAGTATTCTTGGACTAGCAGGCCATTTATTTTCCTATACCCACCATGCATTCCCACAGGCATTGTCTGCATGTCAAGGTAAGCCAGGAGCATGTTCAAGTTTCTGTGCTCCCCTACGGCTTTACCAGCATCCCTCAGATGTTCGCAAAAGTGATGGAGGTGGTTGCATCCCATCGTTGGAAGTCAGGAGTAGCTATATTCCCATACCTAGATGATTGATTTTAGCGGAACTGTTGACATTGTTGGGGTTCTCTATAAATTAACCTTTCTGACACCATCCAGGTCTCCGAGGAGACAGCTTGAGATTTGCAGTGGTTGCTGCTCAAATGTAGTTGATACAGAGAGAAGTCGCTCTGCCTTCCCCCTTCCTCTCCCTTCCCCACCCAGAGCTCATGTTGGTGACAGGCGTATCACTACTAGACTGGGGAGATTGAGATCAGACAACTCAGATCTCTGGCGCAGGCAGAAAGTGAGCTTCACATCATTCTGCTGAAGCCACAAACATTTCCCTGACTCTGAAGGCTTTTCTGCCGTCTATCAATGGGAGGCTGGTGCAGGTTCTCAAGGACAATACATTGCCATATGGTGCTGAAAGAAGAAGCAGGGCACAGTGAGCTCCCAGGTCCTGCTTCTCTAGAGGTTGTGGAGCACCAGGGCATCATCCTGACTGAAAATCACCTAGCAGGGCTCCTGAATGTCAGAGGGAATAGACTATAACGATGTTGCTTGGTAGATCACAAGTTAAGTTTGCATCCCAAGGCAGTGCAGACCATCTTACCACGGAGACAAGAACCCTGGCAAGATCATTTTCCATCACTGTCAAGAATTTGTTGTGCCAGCAATTTTGCATGTTTGTTTGAGTTTCCACAAGAACACTTATTAAAAGATGGATTCTAGCTGGAATGGAACAAGTGACTCCTGTACACCTTTATGCACTTCCATCTCCTGCTCTCCGTTCTGAAGATCAAGAACAACTTGGTCAATTTCATCCTAGTGCCTACATATTTGGCAATGACGCTATGATACCGAGAACTCAAGGGCATGAGTATCTGTCCTCCGATCAGACTGCCACTTTGCAAGGACTTTTTATCTCAGCAACAGGAAAGGGTCTTCCACCCGAATCTAAGCAACTTAAATGCATGGAGATTGAGCGGTGGCAAATCATACACATAATTTGCCACCTCAAGTGGTTGATGTCATCCTTGCATCCAGGAGCCATTTCACAAAATCCATTTGTAGTGGGTGCTTAAATAAATGTGAAACCTGGTTGGGTGTTCACAACACTGACTCTTTACAGGTGAAGCTGTCAGACATCCTTTTTTTTGTTTTGTCTTGAGCCCAGCAATGCTTTGCAGTGGGCACTATAAAAGGTTATTTGTTGGCCCTTCATCATATCTCAGTTTGCAGGACAAACCTGTCCTTGTTCAAGTTACCTGTTGTGATGAGGTTTATAAAAGATCTGACATACGTTTCCTGGGATGTCACAATCAGACCTTAACTTGATCTTCACTTTTCTCATGAGTATGCCCTTTGAGCCGAAACATCAAATCAAATCAGGTGTTTGTTAAGCGCAACTACTCACCCGTAAGGGCCTCAAGGCGCTGGGGGTGTGGGGGGATTCGCAGGTTCCAGTCCATCAAGAAGGGGTCTGTCGAAGAGCCAGGTTTTGAGGTTTCTTGCGAAGATGGGGAGCAATGTTATCTGTCTGAGGTGGAGCGGAAGATCGCTCCAGGCACTGGCTGTGCGGAAGGAGAAGGAGCGGCCTCCCGATCTGGTCTTCCTGGTGTGGGGGACCACAGCATAGGAGAGCTGGGCTGATCGTAGGTTCCTTTGGGGTGCGTGAAATTTGAGTCGGCTGTTCAGGTATGCTGGTCCTGTGTCATGGAGAGCCTTGTGAGTGTGGGTTAGCATCTTGAAGGTGACTCTAGCTTCGATGGGGAGCCAGTGGAGTGTGCGCAGGTGCTGGGAGATGTGTTAGTGGCTTGGCAGGTTGAGGACCAGTCTTGTGGTGGCGTTATGCATGATCTGTGGCTTGTGGTGACGTTTTTGTTTATTCCAGCATAGAGTGCGTTGCCGTAGTCAAGCCTGCTTGGGACCAGGGCGTGAGTGGCGGTCTTTCTGTGTTCGAGGGGGATCCATTTGAAGGTCTTACATAGGAGGCGGAAGGTGTGGAAGCAGGAGGACGAGACAGAGTTGATCTGGCGGTCCATTTTGAGCTCTGAGTCCAGAATGATTCCCAGATTGTGTGTGTGGTCTGTGGAGGTGGGCGAGCTTGCGAGGGCAGGGGGCCACTAGGTGTCGTTCCAGGCATCTGGATTTGGGCCCATGATGAGTATTTCCGTTTTTTTTGTGTTTAGTTGTAGGCAGCTGTTTTTCATCCATTTGGCGACGGCTTCCATGCCTTCTCGAAAGTTGTGTCTGGCGGTGTTGGGTTCGTGGATAGGGAGAGGATGAGTTGGGTGTCGTCTGCGTATGACACAATGTTGAGTACATAGGTTCTGATGATGGGGGCGAGCGGAGCCACCTAGACATTGAAGAGCGTAGGGCTGAGGGAGGACCCCTGGTGGACTCCGCAGGTGGTAGGTGTAGGGTCTGATGCGAAAGGGGGGAGTCTGACCTGCTGCGTTCTGCCAAAGAGGAAGGAGAGGATCCAGTCTTGGATCCCTGCATCGTGGAGTCTGCGTATTAGGGTGCGGTGAGAGGCTGTGTCGAATGCTGCTGAGAGGTCGAGGAGGATGAGGGCTGCTGTTTCTCCTTTGTCCAATAAGGTACAGATGTCGTCTGTTGCGGCAAGGAGGGCGTTTTTTTCTAAAGCCGGATTGGGAGCAGTCGAGGATATTGTGCTCTTCGATGAATGTGGCGAGTTGACTGTTGATGGCTTTCTCGATGACTTTCGCTGGGAACGGGAGCAGGGAGATGGGTCTGTAGTTTATGAGGTCGGTGGGCTCCGGGGAGGGTTTCTTCAGGAGGGGGTTGATCTCAGCGTATTTCCAGTCGTCAGGGAATGAGGCGTTTGCCAGGGAGCGGTTGATGGTGTGGCAGAGCATGGGTGCGATGGTGTCAGCGCCTCTGTTGAAAATGGGGTGGGGGCAGGGGTCCGTGGGGGCCCCCGAAGTGGATTGACTTCATCGTCTTCAGTGTGTCTTTGGTGGTGAGGGCTGTCCAGTTGTCGATCGCTGGCTTCAGGGTGTCGGGGGAGGTTGGTGAGGGTTCAGTGTGTTGGTTGTCTTCATCGAAATTGTGGTAGATGCTCTTGATTTTGTGGTGGAAAAAGGTGCTGAGTTTGTCGCAGAGGTCTTGTGAGGGAGGGATGTCGATGGACTCGCTGTTGGGTTGGGCGAATTCCTTGATGATGTTGAAGAGTTCTTTGCTGTTGTCTGCATAAATGTGTGTAAATGTATGTATACTTGTAAAGCGCACTATCACCTGACAGGCATCTTGGCGCTGTATACCGCTGTGGAACCCGTCCTGGCTTTCCCTGTGAGATGCTCCCTACTGGGCACCCCCAAGGTGAACCCAGGCATCCCAGCCCTTTAGGGCCATTGTGGAGATTAAGCAAGCTATTGCCCAGAGTTGCAGAGTGGGGACCCATGATTAGAGTAGGCACCGAGGCGAGAATTATCGAGTCCGTGGATAATTGAGCCCAAGACCCTGCCGCGTCGGGAATTGAACCCTGGTCCCGGCCAGACCTCTGCATCAGGGTCTGCCGCTCTAACCATTGAGCCATTGAGATTCTGTCTTCAATCGCTTTTTTCCTCGTTTTTCTGATGAGTTGGTGGTGGGCGTTAGAGGCGGCTCTGAAGTTGTTGTGGGCTTCTGTGGATTTGGTGTTCCTCCAGGCCTTCTCGAGGCGGCAGCAAGTGCGTCTGGACTCTCGAAGTTCGGTGGTGAACCATCTAGCTTTCTTGGCGTGGGTGTTGTTGTTTTTCTTGAGGGGGGTTATGGTGTTGGCGCTGTTGGAGATCCATCTGTGCAGGTTTTGGGCTGTGGTGTTGGCGTCGTAGTTTTCCGCGATGGTTGGGGTGGAGTTGCTGAGTGATGAGGTTAGCTGGTCGTCGGTGATTCTGGTCCAGTTTCTTCATGGGAGTAGGTGCTGGTGTCTGTGGATAGTGGGTGTTCTGAAGGTGAAGTGGACGCATCGATGGTCAGTCCATGGGACCATGGGAGTTCGGTGGTGTGGCTGAAGGCGATGAAGTTTCCTGTTGTGAAGAGGGGGTCGAGGGTGGGTCCTGCTGAGTGCGTGTGTTCGGTCACGATCTGGCAGAGTCCAATGTTGTGGAGGTTGTCCAGGAGGGATGTGGTGCTGGGGTCCAGGTTGTTGTTGAGGTGGAAGTTGAGGTCTCCCAGGAGAGTGAAGTTGGTGGACGCGATGGCATGCGGGGAGATGATGTCCGTGATGGAGTTGGCGAAAAGTCAGCGGGGTCGGTAGATGAGGGTTCCACGGAGGGTGGAGGTAGGGCTGGCCAGTATCTTGAAGTGAAGGTGTTCCATCAGGTCTGTGGGCTCGTGGGGGAGTGTGCTCAGGCGGAGGGTGGAGTTGTGGACGATGGCGATTTCTCCTCCAGGGTGGGTGGGGCGGTCCTTCCTGGAGATCTTGTATCCTTGGAGAATGGCGATGGCGATGGCGATGTCTGGTACCGATGTGATGTTGGTCCGGGTTTCTGTAAAGAATGCTACGTCCTGGGTAGTGCTGTCTAGGGGGTACCAGATTTCGGTGGTGTGTTTGTGGAGGGATCGGACGTAGAGGAGGATGCATTGCAGGGTCTTCGGTTCAGTTGTGTTCTTGTGGGCGGATGGCGCTGGGTCAGTCGTCTTGGTGGTGCTGCAGGTGTGCCGGCAGCGGTGACAGTTGAAGGGTCCGTGGGTGTCGGCTGGTGAGGCTAGCTTGCAGTTGTTGTTGCGGCCTGGGATTCAAAGCATAGCATTCCATTGTCATGACAATAACATCATTAGAATACAGAATGCATGAACAGCATGCTACAGAGAAACTACTACATCTTTCTCTGTCAAAGTTGAGAGCATAAACATATGATGGGGCAGCAAATATGTCAGTGAATACCATGGTGCACAAGCATTAATACGCCAAGAACAACCACTTGCTCTTTATGTCCATTGTGGAGCACATTGTACAAATCTTGTGATGCAGGCTGCAGCACATAAATGTTCTATAATGGAAGATGCACTACTTTATGTCCAAGAACTTGGTAATCTGTTTGGTCAATCTATGACATGCCGTACAATATTCTCAGACCTCATCCAACACAGTGTAGAAGGCCCTGCAAATGTGATAAAAATAAAGTCTATGGGGTCCATTACGATGTCGGGCGGTTAGCCTCCGCCAGGCTGGCGGTGGCCACCGCCGGCCTGGCGGAGGCAAACCGCCCGATATCGCAAGCCCAAATCTCCCCCGCCATATTAGGATGGCGGAGGGGAAGGTGGCGGTGCAAAATACCGCCCGCCTGTTTTCCGCCCCGGTCGCCTTGCGGCCTGGGCGGAAAACCAGTAACATGCAGGCGATGTCTGTTAGACACAGCCCGCAATATTACCATGGGCTTTGTTCAATGCCTTTCCGTGGCGGCAATGCCACCCCGGAACGGCATGCGGTGTTCACTCTAGGGGCCCCCTGTGGGCCCCCAGAGTGAAGGCCAAAGGGGTGTGGCCCACGGGGGGTACCTGTGGTACCCCCCTGCCTTTGTATAATCGAAGAGGCAGGCACCGCGCGGTGCCTGCCGCTTCGATTGTGCAAAGGCATGCTTTTGTTTCCTAACATTGTGGCGGGCAGTGCAGTGAGCACCGCCCGCCGCAATGTTAAATTGAGGCAATGTCGGGACCCCCGCCCTTTAGGCGGCCGGTCCCGATTTCCGCTAGGGTGGCGGGCGGGCAAAGCCCGCCCGCCATCCTAATGTGCCCCTATGTGTCCAACATGCTGGACGGTCCATATAAAAGCTGTAAAAAAAGTCATGGATAATTATGAACCTGTTCTGGAAACCCTAGAACAATTGTCAGCATCCAGTGGTGATGTGCCGGCTCATGCTCGTGGTATGCTGGCACAGTTTCAGAGTGGAACAACTGTCCTAGGTCTTCAGATTGCTCTCCAAGTACTGCAGCTTCTGGAATGTTTGAATACTGCTTTGCAATGACACCAGCAAACTATATCAGGGCTACTAGTATTGTAGCAAAAAGTGCAGTACTAAAGCTCCGTAGGTATGAGTTTTTGGACAGTTTGCTCAATGCCAATCACTCCGACTGCTAAGTACCATCTTAATGCCATTGTAGTGCTACGACTGCACCGAATCCCTAAACGGATAGATGGTGGAGCAGCAGAAACTTTTCATCCTGTAACCGTTAGGGACTACTCTCGCCCTCAGCATTTTGAACTTTTGGATACTGTTTTATTTTTCATCTCATTCAGCGTTTTGACCAGGAAGGCATCCAAACATATGAAAAACTTGAAAATGTGCTTTTAACAGACAATGGCATTTACTCTCTTGCTCAGTACAAAGAAACTGACCCTTGCTGCTCTCTGCTCAATTGACTATGTTATCAAGTATGTTAAAGTACTCTTCAGTCCCGGAACTGACAGACATACTCCGAAAATGCTTCCAAGAGAGAGAGCTTTCTTTTCACAGGTTGAGAAGCTACTACAGATTCTTTTAGTTATACCAGTATCTTCTTGTGAGGCTGTGAGAAGTTTCAGTGATCTCTGACGACTGAAAACTTGGTTAAGCTCAACTATGTCTAAGACTGAATCACATTGTCATATGCAACATACATAAAGAGATGATGGACTCAGTAGACCTACAGACAATAGCGAAATAATTTTTCCACCTCACTGAACAGCGCAAGAAACTATTTGGCTTTTCAAAATGAAGTTCATAATTTTATTATAGATTCCAGCAGCAAGAAAAACAATTTTTAATTAGTCTAATTGCATTTTGAGATGTATGAATGTCACTAAGAGCATTTAGTTTATTCTTCCTTTTTTCGTCCTACCTTTGTTTGCTGGGTGCATGAATATGCAAGATTCATATTCATATTTTTTTCCCATTTGGTCTACTTACTTTGTGAATGTAAATGACAATAAAGCATACTTGCAAACTGTGACTACATGCCTGCCTTTCTCAATAGTTATCTTTATAACTATGCGATTGTGTACGTTTAACGGGCGTACGGTCTCACACAATAAGCCATTTGTATAGGGTCACTGGAAAGTCCACAAGTTTCTCTCTGTCCCTTCCAGAAATGTTGTGTCTCCTACGCCCCTGCCGTTGGCAGGCCCTCACTGAATCGTGGTGAGATGATAAGCGCCTGCCCTTACACACTGCCTAAGGTTGATGAGTCACCACCTGATGGGAGCTTCCTAATGTTGGAAGCCCAATCATGGGCTGATAACAGGATTGCAGAGGATGTTAGGGACAAAAGAGCCACACGCAGAGATGGTATCGGCTACAATTATAAAAAAAGAAGCGCAACAGCTATTCAAACACACCCATATGGCTGTGAGGTGGTGGTGGGAACTGGCCTCCTAACGCCTGTGATTGAATATCTTCTATTGCTGCCCTTTTAGCCTCATAGCTGCTATGGAGCGTCCAGCTCCAGTGCTGGACGTTCCATTGCGCAGGTGAGGTTCAACGTTCAACGGGCGACGGCAGCACTACGGAGGTAGTGGTGGCGTCGGCCGCCGAACGTGCGCAGCACCTAAGGGGTTAATGTTCTGAGACCTCATTGCTATACAGACCTGGCCACATGAAGTGCTGTTTACTGTATTGTTACCCACTGTTAACAGCCAGACCTGGTGATTACACTTGACAAAATATACCTACCAACGTCCTTGATGTTTCCTGGCCACAATGGTTAAAGATAAAACAACACCTGGGCATCGCCTAGCTAAAATAGATAATTTGGCCAGAATGATGTCTGTAAGGGCTGCAGAACCAAGGCAAAGTGATGCTGGAGGGTTGGGGGAACAAGGTAGGGGGTGGAAATCCCCCTCCTCAAATATGCCCACCATTCTACAGCATATTTGAAAGCACCAAGCAGACTCTGGAGGCTCACATTGGAGAGGTTGGTTCTGAGGTGATACTTTTGGGCCAAGACCTGAGGATTACAGTGGACAGGGTAGTGGAGGGTAGAATAGTGGAATTGGAGGACTCTGTAGGTGAACACAGACTCTCTCCCTCTTCTAAAACTCTCCTAGACAGACTGAAAGATGCTGAGAATTGGCCCGCCTAGTTAGATTCCCTGAAGAGGTCGAGGCTGTCCGGCCTGAGCTTTTCCTTCTTCAGTGGTTTTAGTTATGGGCACCAGCAGGGAATCTCTTCCTAATTGAGAGGGAGCATCTGGCCCTTGTTGCACTCTCTCTATCCAGGGCCTCTCCCCAGCCTATCATCACCAGAATGCTTAACCATAAAGACAGAGACACAATCCTTCAGGGGGCAAGGCAAAGGGTAATCTGACAAAATATCCCAATAGAATATTGGTCTTTCTGGATTATTCGAAGAGGGTTGAGCACCAGCATCAATCCTTCCAAGGGGCTAAGCAGAAACTGACAGCCAAGCAGTTGGACTATCACCTGCTTTATCCTGTTAAATTGAAGGTACTGTAGCAGTCAAAGTTCTTCTTTTTGGACACGACCATGGCGGCTCGGGATTCGTAAACCGAACCCTAAATCCTGAATAAAAGACCCTGGTCACCTGGATGTCGACCACATGATGATGGAGTGCTACCTTAATTAGCACCCAAAGAATGGCAGAAGGGATGCTGCAGATGAACTAGGGCAGAGACTGCTACAGTAGGCCTTGAACTTGAGTTCAGCATGTGGCAAGAGTAAACAACTACAATTAGGCGATTGTCAAAGACTCTTTGGAAGCACTGCAAATGAATCTCCTGGTGCCATCCACTGGGCTACTGGACTTGGTCTCTGTATGATTTTTTGGTGGAGTGACACAGGTGGGTCTGGAATGTGGTGCCCCATTTGTCGGGCATGCCTGATGGGTTGTCTTGTTTTCTGTTTTGGGGGGTGGATGGCTAGTGGGCAACAGGGGGTGCACCCATGGGCTCTCCTTTTTCTCTCTACTCTCCCTCCCCCTCCTTGTTTCCTTTATGATCTAGGCCCTGGAAGGGAAGGCTGCCTCACCTGATTTAGGCCTGCTTTTATTCCATTTTGTTCTCCTCTTTTCCCCTATTTCTAGGCACATTTGTTATTGGTGAAGGACCTTATATTTTTCTAGAGCTCGTGCTGTAAGGGCGAGGGCGAGGTGTCATTCAATCTGCTGCCCTCCTGAGCCACGTTTTTCTCAGTTATTATTTTGTAGTGTGTTTACTTTCTTGGGGTTGTCTTTGTGCGTTATGGTTGCATGGATCCACGTAGGGACTTCCTTCTGTTGGTGAGTCCTCCACATGCACCGGACAACAGGTGCTTCAAGTTCTGGACGAATGGAGTGGGTTTGGTAAGGTTTTAAATTACCTACTGTTGTATTCACTGTTATTACACTGTTTAATTGGTGCATGGCATCGCCTGGAAGATTATCGGTCAGTCAACACAAGAATCCTGGATTTTGGTGTTGATATCACTAGTTGAGCAATGGCTAGTACACATAGAAACTCACCAGCAATCTCACTTATTTTGTTTCGAGGAACATCAATAGCCTTACGAATAAATTCAAGAGGAGTGCTGTTCTTAATACTTCCAAACGCTGGGAAACAGATGACCTTCTCTTTTAGGGCAACAGATGTCCATTATAGGCAAGGTATGGCTATGGTGGAATTTTCTATGAGGGTTCCCATGTATACACTCACAGACATAGCATGATATCCAAGGAAGCCACAACACCATTACAGGATTATTGGTGTGCTCACTCTGTTCAAGTTTTAATGTCTACACACCACCCGTCTCTTGTCTGCCTTCTTAGAACATCTCAGGGTGTTGATATTGCAACTCCCAGTGGGGCGATTAATTGTGAGGCAGGTAGGATTTTAATGGTGTTGAGTATATTGGGGACTCATGGAGGAGTAGCTGGAGCCCAAAGTTCCTTGTGCCCTTCAAGTGGCAATGAGTCTGTGCAGAGCATGGGCAGATCCTACTGACATAATAGTGGCTTTACCTTCTATTCGACTCCTCACAATACATAATTAAAGTTGGACTAATTGCTGGTACCTGAGCTGATAGAAATGAGAACCATAGGACAGAAACAAGTGTTGGGACATGTACTCTTGGAACACTCACCAATTTAACAAATCATAAAAGGGTTGAGGGGTCGTGGTACAAGTGTTTGATGGCCCGACATTTAAATATTGAATTAGTTGGCCGGTGCACAAGAAATTATAAGTATTGAATTAGTTGGCCCGTGCTCCTCAAATTTAAATCACATATCTTAGATGAAATTAGAGGATTTTTCACATTAAATATCAGCTTTGTCCACTCACAGGTGATCTTCTCGAAGGCTTTTAAGACACACATCTGTGGTTGAAGTAACAGTCATGTAAGTGGCTGAAATAGGCATTGCATACAGAATATCACACATTTAGAGTCCATGTTATTGATAATGGACATGCAACACCAGCCAGCTCCAGTTCAGATCCTCAGATGCAACACTGATCATCATGTGACTGGACTCAAGCAATTGTTGATGGGGCAGGTGAAATCAGCTTGGTTATCCACCCAGAGTTGAATTTACTGGTGGGGCAATAAAGCCTCTTAAATGCTTCACTGGCTGTTTAAATATAGGGTATCACCTAGGCATATTGCTTCGATAAGATGGCCTTATGGTCAAACAGTAGTTGCCCAGCAGGTGCTCAGGAAGATTGTGAACCATTATGCGCTCATATACCCAAAGCACAAATCTCCTGATCCACTGATCCCTGATTTTGTATTTCTCTGCCTATACCCAAGACATCAACAAAAAAAATCTTTGTCTACACATGAAAGTAGCCTCTTATTGTACATAACAATAATACCTTGTTCAATATACACTAAACATTGTTGTATATGAAAAGTTTAAGTAATAGATTGATATTTTCTCTGCCGATAACTAATAATGAGTTATTTTGGTATACATTGTTTCCATTTCTCCTGCTAGACCTTTTCTTCTTTATATACTGTTTAGAATAGCCTATGCTCTAGAGGGTTATACAGGTTCAACCCATTGCTTTTCGGAAATCGTATCTCATCATCGGCACTCCTCAATAAATGCAGGAAAACAGGAAAAGGCCAATCCTCCAAAACCTACTTGTAGGGAGAGGTCGAAAATGTATGTTAAAAAAAGTCACTAATGTCTAAGTGTCTGCATCCAAAAAGGTCCTCCAGTGAGATGAGAGTTCTTTTGTCACTCTCTGGGATACAAGTGACCAATAAAAAGTGTCCAACAAACTCCCAGAAAGTTTAATTAAAATGAAAAATAAAAATGATGGCAATTTCATTAGGGAAAGGGGACCTAACTGTCACCACCAGTGTACTGCACCTAGGGCCAGATGTAGGTAAATAGTATTTACCGATTCTAAATACCGAATTTTACCGATTTGGTATTTTAGAATCGGTAAATGCTATGTAGCAAAAAATTCGGTAAAAAATCTGTAAGATTCGGTATTTACCAAATCGGTATTTACCTATTCTGTAATTGCCATTCACTCCTATGGGCCTGGAGGCCCATTGCAATGAATGGCAGTTATAGAATCGGTAAATACCAAATTGGTAAAATGGGGGACACATTCAAGGGTGCCACGGTGTCACTTTGACACCCTGTTGCACCCCTGAATCGTGCTTGTGTGCAAATGTATATATTCCTAACAACAGTTCAGGAGACTATTAATAGATAACAATTGTAATCTATTCACACATAGGTTACTGCAAACAAATTTCTCATTTACAAAAAAAGAGAATATAGGGTATTCACTGTCAGTATTACCCTGTCACATAGACACCTGAATGTCGATCCACACTCACTCTTTAAACTAGGGAGCCCTCTTACCGATCCTGCTGCAGGAGGTAACTACCGCCCCACTATCGTGAAACCCCATTAGGTGGCCCTCACATGTGGTGCAGGACTCCGAAGTTCTATTAACCGCCAGTACATGCCACAAAATGTGAGTGCAGCATCACATAAAGTATTTACTCATCCACAGCCACTCTGCATCAGGAACACTAAACTGCGAGGAGCCCGATTGCCATTTTTAGAAGTATGTGTATTCCAAAACGACCGCCCCTCGCAACTGACTCTCCACTATATACTGTGTTACCAGCTGTACTTCCTGATGTGGATCTAAAATACACTTAAGGCCACCTATCCATGGTAACTACTCCAGAGGAAACAGGAGAGAACAAGTCAAATGTTTTGATTCAGCAAAAATGTATGGAAAATAGACTACAATGCCAAACAACTAAAGTATAACTTTAATAAGAAGGGCAACTCAGAGCAGCAGGACTTTCTGTGACAGCACTGAACAGGGATTACAACAATAACCACCCCTTCAACTAACCACTATCCCAAGGGGCATCCATTCCTAATCCCCCCTCCCAAAGAAAAGTAGAAAATTTACAACCGGCCTATATAGTGGGTAGCTAATCAATCAATATAGAGCAATCATCCGGTGCACTGTCCACAATCCTACTAGATTATGAGGTGAGAGGAAAGGGGTGAGGGTATATAGGGTTGGAAAAAACCTGGGCCCTAAGTGATAGTTAAGTCTGTACCCTATACCATTCCATCAGGTCGTTCAGCTCGAATCGGTCAGTATGTGCAGAAAAACCCACCAGGCCTCCCTTCTAATCAGAGCCTCTTCTTCTTCAAGTCCCTGGTCAAGACGTTTTAATAAGGTCCAATTTAGAAGACAGTCTCCCAAACGTGTCACTGCTGATGTGTTTCTGCATTTGGATCTTCACCTTTCTAGTTGTAAGTTTTTGTAGAACAGACCACATGTCCGTGTTTAAGTGTTCTGTGGGGTCTGAGGAGAGTAGGGTTTTGTTGTTGTTGTGCTTAGTTGAGTAGAGGGTACCCCTACTTTCCTCTTTCCCTCTTTAGCTCTTTTCTTTTGAAACAGTATTTGCCATAAGGCATCTTTGGAAGGTTTATTCAGGAACTAATCATGGTACATGTTTTCGGGTACAAGCTAAGGTGCTATGTTTACAGGATGTCCAACCTCACCATACTAAACCAATCTTTAATCCCTCCCTCCATCATACGTTCTTTACAATGCCACAGACCTTTCCAAACAAAAACCAACACACAACACAAACTATCATTAACTACATCATATGCAATGTATATATTTACACACCATAATATGGCAATACACACAACTTCATAGATGCTTTCACTTACTATTGTATGGCAATGCACGCATTATCATGGACTTCCACCTATCATGACATCATACCCAACATTAAATGTCCACACAACCACCAGTTCATACACCAGATCAACGGACCCCAACCAAGCAGCCCTCAACCTCGCACAGTGGATCACCAACTGCGCCGACGACCTCGCACCCCTGAAAACCCATCCCAGCAGGACTGGAAGCAAGAAAGCCCCATGGTTCAACGACGAACTCAAGAACTCCAAGAAGAACTGCCGCACCCTTGGGAAAGCCTGGCGAAAGAACCCAACCGCAGACAACATGACCGCCCTCAAACACGCCACCCGCAAACACCACCAGCTGATCCACACCACCAAGAAGTCAGCATTCAAGGAACGACTAGACAACAACGCACACAACAGCAAGGAGCGCTTCAGCATCGTCAAAGAGCTCTCCAACCCCAGCGCCGGAAACAACGACATCACTCCCTCACAAGACGTCTGCGACTCACTCGCCTCGTTCTTCCACAGCAAGATCGCAGACATACATAACAGCTTCGGCGAACAGTCCACGCACCCAACCATACAACCAACGTCCCCCACCACCACCCTCCGCACCTGGACCCCAGTCAGCACAGAAGACACCATCCACACGATGAACATCATCCACTCCGGATCGCCAACCGACCCATGCCCCCACCACGTCTTCAACAAGGCCGACTTCATCATCGCACCCAACTCCGGGACATCATCAACTGCTCCTTCAACACCGCCACCTTCCTGGAGAGCTGGAAGCATGCCGAGCTCTGCGCCCTCCTGAAGAAACCATCAGCAGACCCCACCGACCTCAAGAATTACCGCCCCATCTCGCTCCTCCCCTTTCCAGCCAAAGTCCTCGAGAAGACCGTCACCAGACAGCTTGCCGCCTTCCTCGAGATGAACGGATCCCTTGACCACTCTCAGTCCGGCTTCCGAGCCAACCACAGCACCGAAACCGCCCTCATCACAGCCACTGACGACATCCGAACCCTGCTCGACAACGGGGAAACAGCAGCCCTCATCCTCCTGGACCTCTCCGCAGCGTTCGATACTGTCTGCCACCGCACCCTAGTACAGGCTATGCCATGGTTTTCCAAGGAGTTGTTTCAACTTAAACTCCAATGTAAGCGGGCCGAGCGTACTTGGAGAAAGAACTACCTGGACTCAGATCGGGCTCTTTACAAACAGGCCCTGTCCATCTATAAAGAACAGATTAAATGTGCGAAGGCCAGGTTTTTGGAAGAGTCTTTGCGGGTGGCAGTAAACAAATCACAGACCTTGTTTAAGATTGTGAAGGACCTGTCATGCCCTGTTAGTGCGGCTAATGCTATCTCTGCATCTCAGTCTCTGTGCGATTCACTGGCACAGGCCTTTGAGGACAAAATCGCAGCCATTCTGAACAATCTTGGTGTTACATCTAGCGGTAATCCTCAAAGATGTACTGAAACGCATCCCGGGCCTACTATAGAAATTACCCCAGCTCTGCCAGGTTGGACTGTTTTCCTTCTCCAACTTTTGAGGAATTCTGTTCCTTGGCTCACAGCGTGTCGTCAGGATCACCTTTGGACCCGCTTCCACACAAACACTGGAAGCTGTTCCGGGAAGAACTTTTCCCCCCGCTGTTTGCCATCTGTGATCAGTCCCTGGTTTCATTTATTACAAGGAACAGGGGTCCTAAGGGGAAGTAATGCAACAAACAGTAGTAATATAGACCACAATAAGTACTATATTTACTCCCAACCCAGCCGGGTAAGGAGTATTTTATTTTCAAGAATGACAAAAAGATAAATTGACCTAGAGGGGGTCAGTTATGAACATTAAAATGGGGTAAAATCCTGTACCTAAACATATGACGGTTTTGTAGAATGACAAGTGGGGTGATTATGATCATTTCTGGTCATTCTTTATTGTCTATGATTTGTATAGGAAGTGAGACGTATTCTACCAAGTCACTGTATTTAATGATTTGAGGGTAGGATTCAGCGCTCGTAGAGCAACCATTATGAGGATCAATATCTTGTTGTGATTTATCAATTATTTACTCAGACCACCTAACTTAGATCTTTGTATATTGTTGTAGAATCGGAAATATATCCATTTCTGTTTACGGAAAACGAAAAATAAGCTGGAACTGTAATAAATGGTTAATGGGATTCTTCATTATGTAAGTTCCCTGTTTTTTTATATAAGATATCCTTCTAGTGATTAATTCTACTATTTTTGGCCACTTTATTGTGCCACTATAATCTATGAATATCACACACGAATGAGTTTTGTCTACATTAGTTATGGTATTTAACATTACCCCCTGGCTATTGGTTAATTTGGAGCTATCTCCTGAGGTTGGAATGGAATGCAGTTCATGCTCTGAGGGTGGATCTATACAGACACCTTCCTGAATATGAGTACTCAGATAAAATTTAAGAGATTGTATAATTATGTATATGAAAACATGATTCTGCACACAAGGAAATGAGCATTAGTTGGAAGGTTTTTAACGTTTAATTATATTATGAACTGTTGTGTATATTTTATGTACTGTGTCTTGGATTATAAAATTATGATGATTTATATTGTTTTTTTCATACATGTATTTCAGATACTTGTGCGGCTCCTGAAGAAGGCGTTGTCTACGCCGAAACACGCAAACTCTATTGCCAATGTTTAGTTAGATACCATTGAAAATAGCTGTGTGTCTAACTTTTTTAAATTGCATTTGAAGTCTTGAAAATTAATGTTTTTTAATTTTGTATAATTTATGTCAGGTAGTGTATGCTATCTAGCACACTACATGATTTTTAACTGTGTTTATTAAAATTATGATGTTTGTTATATAAGTTCTGTTTCCTTCTTGCTTTGTTTTCTTTTACTTGTTTCCATTTGCAACTGTCTAGGAATTTATACTCATACATCCACCCAAACATGAACCTTGGCCCTCGCAGTGAGTGGAGACTGCTCACATTTCAGTTCTGTACAACCTGTGATAAGTGGTGTGTCAATCACTGTTGCGTGGATATTTTACCTAGAGAGTTAAAGCTCAGAGCTACCCAAGTGGTGTGAGAAAACATTAACGGGTCCTCCTGAAAGGAATGGTGATGAGGGGGAGGAGGCACACAATGGCCACTGGGCTTTGAAGGGCTTCAGCCGCCCCCCACCCCCCTGTCGTGTGTGTCGGCCTGGCTGAGACAGCTTCCCTGGCACAGCCACGCCTGAGTACTTCACAGGTCTTTAAAAGATCATTTGTTTGTTAATGAGGCATTGTTGTTTGCTCACCCCTTCCTATGGCATATGGCTGGAAGAATCAGCCCCCCCCCCCTCTGAAATTATTTGCCATGTTTTGCCCTTCATCAGCAGCAGGGTCCATTCCTATCTTCCACTTAAAACTCTGAAACTCTCCAGTGACAGGAAGTCATGCATGTGCAATGCCCGGTCTCTCAACGATTTATGTCAGGATTTGCTAAAATGAGGTATTCTACCATTTTAGATTTAATGACAAATTGATGTTATCGGGCACATTCAGAGCTCATCCAAGCAAACTGGATGCAGCATTCCTCTGCTATTTAAAATACGGGAGGCAGTTATTTACCCACATTCGGTGAGGACATTTTCCTCAAGGTGGGAAGTGGCGTATTTTCAGAAGATGCGTAAGATCCGTGGTTTGTGCCTACTCTGCTGTGCAAATGCTCAGCTCTTATTGACGTTTAAACAGACTTGCTTTATTTAATTACAGCCAATCATCGGTGAAAAGTGGAATAGTCTGTGATCTGCATGTGGAAACCAAACTGAATGTATTCTCCTTGTGTAATGTAACTGCTGCTCAGGCAAAGCACTCCAATAATATGGCAACATTACACGTGAAATGTGGCAGACAGCGCCTTATAAATCAGATCACTCAAGATTACAAGCAACTGCCCTTTGGATCGAGTTGCACGACCAGCGCTATGTGTTTATGCCACAATTGAGAGCTCTGGGGCGGAGACTGAGGGCACTGCACGTTTCTCATAGTGCCTGCAGTCAAAAACGTGTTCAGAATACATGGCCATCCATCCTTGGCCTCTCTGCAGAGAGCACAAAGTGGTCACATACTCCTGATGTAATTGTGATTCTGTTGAAATGGGTGTGATGGGATCCTTGTGATGGGGCTACACAGTCTTCAAAATAATAGGGCTAAAGTAGAGTAAAAGAAAATGCAGTGCTCGCTTGCTACATAAGTCATCCCTAACTTTATGCCTCACCACTTTCAAATGTCACTAGCTGCCACTGGCAGCGACTTTCAAATGTCACTAGCCACCACTGGCAGCGACATTAAGAAGGCCAACAGAAAATGGCCTCTGAAATTTAAAACGTTCCTCTGAACATTATTTTTCTTCTTCTAGGAGTTGCGTCATTGAGTCTGGGCTCTTTCTCATAGCCCCCCAAATCACGCATCTCATTTTAGAAAGGTGGACTGTGCCCCCGCCCGCTCGTGCAGTTAGAATAGGGGTATGGCGAAGGGGACAAATCCTTTCGTTGACAGGAATGCAAAACAACAGTAAAAATGTCCGGATAACTCTGGTGATTAATTATCCTGCTGGAGAGAAATCCTTTGTCTGTTGGTAGGTTTCAAATGCAGATAAACTGTAGTTTGACGTGGACAGCTGAGTAGGTTACTGCCTTGCTTTTTTCCTTTTGTTACTTGCAGTTCAGAAGTTACAATCTTAATAGGACAGTGACCTGTGAACTGTCATCAATGAGCCACATACAAACCTGAAAGTTATAAATAGAACTTCTTTTTTTGTGTAGTTAATATTTCCCCAGTCTTTCATTATTCTAATGTTGCTATATAGAGTTTGTCAGGGCAGATATACATTTTAATCAGTAAAGCCCCTCCCACACACCACCACTGGGGTATGCTTTAAATCCTGTGTCTGTGCTTCTCCAGACCCAACTCTCTTAAAACATACTGCCCACCAGTATGGATGACAGGTGATTCCTACTCCTGGTAATTCTCATTGGCTTATGCAACATACCGTATAAGCTGATTTACATACGTGTATGATTCATTGTCTATGCATAATGTGGGCACGATGTAAAGTACTGTTACACCCTACACTATGAGTAGCGCTACACAACCAATAAAGTGCATATGAGAGAGGGGCTACGGAGATATGAGGGGCACTGGTGGAGGGTTGTGGTGAGGGAGTTTGAGGAGGAGGTCATGAGGGGGAGAGGCTACGGAGAGATGAGGTGCACTGGTGGAAGGTGATAGTGAGGGAGTCTGAGGAGTAGGTCATGAGTTGGAGGGGCTATGGAGAGATGAGGGGCACTGGTGGAGCATGGCAGTGTTGGCATCCGAGGAGGGGGAATGGGGGAGGGGCTACGGAGCGATAAGGAGCACTGGTGGAGGGTGGCAATGACGGAATCCAAGGAGGTGGTCATGGGGTGTAAGGGGGCTAGAGAGATGAGGGGCACTGGTGAAGGGTGGTAGTGAGGGAGTCTCAGGAGGAGGTCATGAGGGGGAAAGGCTACATAGAGATGTGGGACACTGTTAGAGGGTGGTAGTAAAGGTATCTACAGAGAAAAAGGTTAGTTGTGGGGCACCAATAAAGACTTTTGCACCAGCGCTAAAGCTGGCCCTGTCATGGCCTTTCTGTTTTTGTTTATTTAATTACCAGTCGGGTCATTAGGGCCACTGTGGAATATATTTTAAAATGTGTGCTCATTTTCTTTTACTGTTATATTCAATGATTTAAGTTTGAGGGTAATTTTCCTAATGTTTTTTACCGGGAATAATGAAAATGGAGTCGGATGGTGGCTGATATGGGGCTGGGGCCCAAGGTGAGCTGTGAGCTAAGGTGCACGGGAGGTGGATGGTAGAAAATGGATAATCAGGCCGGGAAGGGAGTGTGCTGCAGAGTCCGGGGTCTCTGCAGGCAGTAATGAAGAGAGATTCTATCTAAAGCCTAGCAATGAGGGAGGTTGAGTAGTGTTACTAGCCTTATAATTCCACCTCAGAAACCACCTCTTCCCATCAAAGGGACCTTACACGGGATAGATTTCAAAAAGAAAAATGAAACGTTTGCTTCATTTTTTAAGAGCAGGCAGCCTGCTCTTAAAAATATTTTCGCATCCATTCACAAAGAGGAACGGATCCCCTGGTGACTCCTTCCTCTTTCCAAGTTGGTTACCGCCTACTTGAAGTAAGTGGTAAACTGCGAGTCTTTTGCAACTGGAATTGCGGTTGCAAAACAATGATACATACAAATGAGGCTCGCTATTAGGAAGGAAAGCCCTTGGAACGCCCCTTCCTTAATACAGTCTTGCACAATAGCATTTGCACATACCAACACCCTTCTTTGCAGTTGCAAATGGGCCAATTGCCCGTTTGCGACTGCAAAAAATGGTTGTACATCTGGCCCTTAGTAAGCTAAAAGGCAAGCTGTTGTTATGTGCGCCTTACTTGTGGCTTCGATTCTTAGTAAAGATGAAGCACTCCTATAGTAGACTAAATCAAACAGAAAATGTGTTTTTAACCCTTGAGCGCAGCCACGATTCTGCGCCTGTGCGGCACATTCCGATCGCAGGTGCGGTCATGACGGCCGGGAGCCGTCATCAGCACACGAGAACTGTGTGCAATGACGGCTCCCGGCGGTCATCAACATGGAAGGGGTTAAATAAACTCCGTGTTGAGTGATAGGGCCCTGTGTGATGTTGGTGCTCACTCTTAGCGGCATTACTCATTCGTAAATAGTTGCTATGGTGCTCAAGGGAGGGGGAAATCCCCACACCCCCGATATGTGACCCCTAGGGATCTACCTTACAAGCGAGAACAAGCACGAGCACTCATACATCAAATGATGTAGGAGTGCTCTGGCTTGTCCTCACAGAAAATGTGTTTTGTACATTGCACATCTTGAACACATGTATTTGAAGGTGCCCTCTTATGTGCTTATGAATAAAGGAGGCTCAGGGAAATAAAGGTTTGGCTAGGATCACACAATTTGGTCAGGCATGGAAGCTAGGATTGATCCCAGGATTTCTAATTTCACATTGTGTAATTCAGCAACTAGATGGGTGTCTCATTCTCCTGTATTGCATTACAGATTAATGCTTTATCTTTCATAATTTGACTAGTTTAGCACATGAGAAAGGAGCTCACGGAAACCTATGTATGGATGAGTTTATAAGGGAGTTTCCAAAGAATAATAGAAGCTTATCACTATGACTGGTCTGCTGGTTTTGAAATGGTCGGTGTTCAAACTGCTGGCAGTTTTCATAAAATACTCCTTTCGCTTTTTTCAAATGCGATACTGTTTTTCAAGAATATGTATCTTTGAAAGTACATCGCAAAAGAATGACAAGAAAGTAAAATGTATCAAGTTACATTTGTGCAGAGAAATAAGTGTTGGACAAATTGCAACAAATACATCGCCAGCCTTTAATGCAATGATGTCAAGGCTTTCAGCCCAGAGGAATCTCCTCTCTCTCTGCAGTCTATCTTCTGGGGAAGGACAATGGACTTGCAGATCCCCTGAGCAGGGTCTTTCTCCTACTCTGTGACCATGTGTTTGTCGCCCATTCTTTTTCAGCAGATTCTCTCCGGGTTCGGCCTCCACTGGCTGAATCTTTTTGACTTGGAGGAAACTGCCCTTCTCCCTCAGTTTTCCAGGATTCTCAGGAAAATTCGGGTGGGTCAGACAGAGGTTCTTCTAGTCTTCACGGAATGGTCCAGGAGACCTTGGTTTCCCCTTCTTCAGGGTTTGGCAGTGAGTCCGCATGAGAGGTTTTCCATTCATCCATCTCTGTTGCAGGTGCCTCTTCTCAGCACACCCTCTCTCCTGTGTCTCAGGCTGGGGGTATGTCACTTAAGAGGTTGACCTTGTTGGCTCAGGGTGGTTCTCTTGAGGTGGCTCAGAGCATCCAATTGTCTGATAGGCCTTCCATCCTTAAGACTTACAGTTGTCTTTGGCAGAACTTTGACTCTTGATGTAAGGGAAAGGGTGTATCTCCCGATTCATGTGGTCCTGTCAGGGCATTAGATTTTGTATGGGATGGTTTTGTTTTGGGCCTACTCTTCATGCCCTGTGGGCTGCCATTCTAGCCTTGTCCCCTGTTTCTCCCTTGATGGCATGGCTCTTGAGGAGTTCTCTGCTTCAACTATCTGTCTCCCGCTCTCCAGTCTCCTCTGGGATCTTCCATTGGTGCTTCTGGCATTGACAGGTCCTCTGGTTGAACCTTTTACTTCAGTTGACCTTAAGGTTCTTTCAGCTAAGGTTTTGTTTTTGGTGGCGGTTTCTTTTGGTCGTAGGGCTGGTGAAACTGGGGTTTTGCTGAATTCTCTTTTTTACGTTTCTGTCCTGACAAGGTGATCTTGCACCCTAGTAAATTTTTTCTACCACAAGTCTTGTCAGATTTCCACTGTCAGGAGAATATTGTCCTTCCCGATTTTTGTTCAAACCCTTCTTTGCCGGAGAACTCCATTCTCTGTATGTTTTGAGAGCTCTTCTCATCTACCTGGACTGTACCTGTTCATTTAGGGAGGTGGATTCATTGTTTGTTACCTTTGTCCACTTTGACTCAGTGGGTGAAGTGTACTATTCTTTGTCATACTAGGCTGCTCACCTTTCTATTCCATCTTTAGTCCAGGGCCAGTCAACTAGGAATGTTTCTTTGTCCTGGGCAATCTTTAAGTGGGTGTCTCGCCGTGACATTTGTAATGCTGCAACATGGCCTTCTACCAACACTTTTGTTTCCCATTACCAGCTTCAGTTGGGGATGGCCACATCCTCAGACTTTGGTGCTAGTGTTTTAACAGTTATACATAATCTGTGATTTATGCTGTATTTTTGCATTAAACATATCAAGTGTGTCACATCATTCTTGATTTTTATGCGAATAAATCACCATACACTTGGGTATGGGCTCATGTGCAAGGAAAGGGACGGGAAGACGGATGAGGAGGTAATGCCCAGTTACTTACCGGTAATCTTCATTACTCCGAGTCCAGGTCTTCCTGTTCCATTTCTGAGCCCGTCCCTTCCGCCCAGGATTCAGTTTCTGGTGATTGTTTTTCTTTCTTATAAGTTACTTTGGTATTCTCAGGCTGTCTTGGTGACGTCTTTTCCTCTTCATGCATGCTGGGAAGTGGGCTCTTCATTGGGGGAAGTATTTTGACCTGAGCTAGGTGACAGGCTCTGTGGAGCAGGCGAACTGCTCATGTGTAAGGGGAAGACCTGGACTCGGAGTAATGACAATTACCAGTAAGTAACCGAGCAGCATCTTGCACCAAAGAACAGGCATCGACTCCAAGTCATGCATTGGGGAGTGTGGAGTAAGGCCACCTATATTTATGGAAACACAATTATTCCATACCCAAGTGTTTGTTATTTTCAGACCGAAAGAGGATGTTTTGTCATTCTCATTTAGTTTGAGAACCAATATTTGAAATCTGCAGATGACACCTACTGTGATTGCCATTTTAAGAGCAGGCATATCTACAAAACTTGGAAATGTTAGTTGTGGACAGCTTCTGCTCGAGAAAGTTGACGATCGTCCTTTTACAAAAAAGGCAATGGCCAACATGACAATCATCGATGGCCATACTGAGCGGGAAGCTTTTGCTGGCCAACAAAAAGTGTTACAGTGCAGCATATCTGCTTCAAAAATCCCCAAAACAATTGTGCAAACGAGAATGAGTTGATGGCCAATATGTTTCGGGAAACATTTCTACCTTCAATGCACAACTAGTATTTGAGCCAGGGGTCAGCACAAGGGCTTATTGACAGAGACTGAGACTCTTTCAAGATGGTCTCTCAGGTGATAGTCCCATTCCACAGCTCCTTGGAATTGAAATAAACCCTCGCTGCCTGACCTCTTCCTGAGGACAGGCACACCCGGTTCCACGTGGTGGCTTCTTGAGAAAGAAATGTGGGCACTCAACTATATTCATTAACAAAGTAAGCTCTGATTAGAGGCCTCATGAACATTTGTTTTTTTTAAACAAGACGTTTCGCAAAAACCGAGATTCAGTTTTGCAATAAACTAAACCTAAATGTTCTCTAGAATGATTTCATTAAGAAAAATTCTGACACCCTTTGCCTGGTATAAATTGGGCAAAAAAGATGTGCCATGTAGTAATCGGCATGCAAAACTCAGATGCTGCATGGCATGTTCAATTCTAAGAAAACAACTCTGATTCTATGGGATTACCGCACCTGGTAACTACCCCAAACAGGTTACTGGTAACGCCACAGTGTGGCAAATAGTGACTCATTCCTGCACCACTCAGAAAGAGCACAGTTGTGACAAAAAGAAAACTTTTTTTAAGCCAACCAATGTTCATGTAATGCATAGTGCGTCGATGAGGGTGAAACAATGAACTCTCATAAACACTCACAATGCAGGGCACAGGGAGCAGAACAGAAACAGAGTAGGCAATAGACATCTCGTCACCCTAAGTGGGAGGAGTCTGACAGCAGAGCCCATTTACCCTGCCTTAAGTCGTCCCTGCTCCTTCTGATGTGCCTGACAGCTGCCAAGGAGCGCTCTGTCGTGCTGCACTGAAGCAGTCCCCCTTGGGGCTCAGGAAAAGCCGGAGGAGTGACCAGCATCAAAGGGGGCTCGGAGGCTTCCCATGACAGATGGCCCGGCGTGGGCAACCGGCTTTTAGCTCAGCAGTGGCCAGCGAGTGGAGGGCCTGTCCCCCTCCAAACTCATTCCTCTCGGCAACATTCTATACATAGAACAGCAGCTGGCCCACACAAGTCCTCAGGCCTCACCGCCCCCTCCCAGAGGAGTCTGAGTTGTCTCCATCAATCCCTGCACTCTCCACTCCTCTCCAACTTCCACGTTAAGGACGAAGTCACAGGGCTCTCTGCCACATGTTCAACTCTAGGCCACAGACCAATCCAGACGACTCTGCAACCCACACATACCAACAAGGTAGTATCCAGAGAATTAAAGTACCCCCCGCCCACTTTAAAATGAAAGCTCTAGTGGTAAAAAGCAAACAAAGCGAATGAGTCAACCCCTCCCTAGAAGAGCTCCCCCATCTCTTCCATCCAGACATCTATCCATTAATCCTTTCACCCTTCCATCCACCCACTAATATTCACAATTTCACCTTTACATTCTTCCAACTATTCATTTTTTCATGCGTCAAGCAATCTTTCCCCATTCAATCAGTCCATCCACTACGCCATCTACCGATCCATCCATTCATTCTTCCACCCATCTTACCATTCATCCATCAACTCTGCCATTCATCATCTATCCATTCACCCTGCTATCCATCATCATCTTTCCATTACCGCTGCCATCCATCCATCCACGCTGCAATCCTTCAACTCTGCCTTTCATTTGCTCATCCATTCACCCACTCATCCATCTCTTTATTCTACCATCCTTCCACCTGTTCATCCATTGATTCACTCATCCATCCATCCAATGGGCCATCCAGACACCTGTCTATCCACCTATCCATTCACTTATTATTTCTCCTATTCATCCATCTACCCACATATTCATCCGCCTACCCATCCCTCCATTCTTCCCTTCACCCTTCCTTCTATTCAATATTCTGCCCTTCTTTCCCTTCTCTATTTACCATCTTTTGTTTGCCCTTCCTCTCGCATGCTCTTCTATTGACGCTGATCCTCCGTCGTGTTATGAGAGTTTGTCTGTCGAGTTGCAGACAGAAGAGGCCCATAAAGTGCCCCCACCCTCAATGTACCTGCCACGGAAGGAGTTCACGACACACCAGCCGACTCTTTTTGTAGTTGAGCTTACCAGAGAGCGCAAGGTTACAAAATGCCTATTGCCACATTACCGAGACCATATAGCAGGCTTAAAGCCTGCTGCTTACTATAGGTTGACTTTATTACAACTCTCATTTATTTGCTTCTTATTCGATAATTTGCCTTGTCCATCTTGTGTCTTTCTCCCCGCCCCTCCAGCATAGCCTCTTTACTTGTGTCTTTCCACTGCAGGGAACTACTTTAGCACTCTACAGATGTGTATTTTCCATCTGTCTCCCTTGTGTGCTGTTCTCACCCTGCTCTCTGTCCGTGTGATGCTCTTCACCCATCATTGATCTCTGGTCCTTGCTTCTCTAAACTCAACAGTGCTCCATATTGCTCTCTTGCCAGTGTGCCACCCACCATGTGCTGCTTTTCTCCCTCCTCTCCCTCTCCCACTGTTAGCCCTAAACACCAAAATGTCTGCAGTCCTTTTTTTATTTTTGTAATTGGTGTTTATGAGCTAAATTTACCAATCCAACTGCTGTCCACCATTCTTGGATACATTTTTTTTAAAAAAAGCAAATGGCACCTGCGTCATTCTGTGGGTGAGTGCATGCGTTCTGAGGCATGAAAGCGTCAGTAGATTGATGCGACTGCTATTGCTCTGTAAAAGGCAATTAACAAAGCCAATAGGTCCCAAGGATGATACCTTTTGGCTTTGCCAATGCTTGTTAAATTCTGTCTTGTATTGCCCCACTTTCTCTTTCTGCATCTATCGAACATTTCCATTGCTTTTTAGGTCTTGCCTGCCAGACAGTTTATATTTGTCCTTAGGCAAAATCCTTATGTTAACCATGCCAAAAACTTATAGTGGGATTTAAGCCCGCCCATTAATTACTATTTGTTGTCTTTACAGTCACGCTGATTTGCTTGCTGCCTATGGGATGGCTTGCCTTCCCTTTGCTACGTTTGTTTCTCCTATTGACCACAGTCTCAATTCCATCCTTTTGATTGGCCGACTTGTATCCTTCCACTTCTTGCATTTAGGGAACTACTTTTTGCTTCTTTATTAAGCACTTCAAGAGAGTACGTTTTCTCGCTCGTATCTGCTTTCCCTCCCAATACCCATTCCTCCGCTGCTTCTCCTTCACAAGCATGTGATGCTTGAAAAAATGATATTGTTTGTAATGTGTGCTTTTACCTCAAGCCCCAGACGTGGTTACAGAATTGTTGCCCTAAGATCAGTAAAATTAAGATAGGTTCCTTTTTCCCTATCCAGCACATTTGAACCTGTGCTGGGTGCTCGCAAGCTTCAAGTAGACCCTCGGGGTTTTGAGATTTGAAAACGAACAAAATGCTGAATTGGTAATTTTGAATTAAAAAAACTACAATTTTTATTTAAACCTCTGCAAAATTTTAAACAAACCCTTTGTTAATCCCTCCTTTTAGCATCCCTGAGCTACCTACTCGGATGATGGATCAACTACCCATCAGGCCTGCAGGACCTCTGTAACCGAGTAATTACAGTAGGGGTCAGATATCTGTTGGAACCCTGAATGAGGGATGTATGGGAATCAAATGGGCCTGTGACTGTGCGTGATCTGGGCAATTACACTGTATTGTATGTAGACCAGCCTGAGGTTCTGTAATGCTGTTGCTACTTCGAAAACCTTGAAAATAAAGATGTTTAATAAACAAAAACCTCTGAGCTACTGCATGGGCCAATTAAAGGAGGCTGCGTAGCAGAGAGGTGTTTCGTATTCTCTCCCGGTACTGTCTTGGAGAAGCAGCGCCTATCTCCTGTAAAGTTAGAGCTGAGCAACATACAATAAAAGGGAGACATAGTCTGCAAGTAATTAGGCGAGATGTTTGATTCTGAGTCTTTTTTTTTTTAAGAGGGTTGTCTTCATTTCTTTCTTAAACTGATATAGAGTTAGGCTGGACCTGATGGACAAAGGGATGGCATACCAGATTCTGGACAGGATTAGGTTGGACCGCTTGGACAGAGAGGAGTCATGCCAGGTTGTGGATCCATAGATTTAGAAGGCCTGTGGACTAGGTGAAACGGTCTATGCCACGCAATGCCTTTACCGCTCATGGTAAGTATTGGTAATATACATATACTAGCGGCCCGTCCCGACGTTGTCCGGGTAAAAAAAGGCTAGGCAGCAATGGTTTTAGTATCATTGTACATTCGTCCCACATGATAAGAGACACATTTTGAAGCAGTGTCCCCAAAGGTCAGTTTTTCCGAATAGAGCATATTGAATCCCTTTCAAGGGAAACTGTTAGAGGCAGTTCAAAGGTAGAATGTGCTTTTTTCCCAGCTGTTAGCAAAGTGGCAGCTATTCCAGATGAAGCAACAGCTAGAGCCAAATTCCCAGATCGAACTTTGGCAAGTATGAGGTTGATTAGGTAAGTCTTTCCTGTGCCACCGGGGGCGTCTATGAAAAATTGTTTGCCTTGCTTCTTTTCAACACTATCAACTATGGTGTTGTAGGCGAGATGTTGATCGGGAACTAAGTAAGGCAAGTGTTGCGCAAGGTAGTTATTGAGCTCAGGAATATTGTGTGCCGTAGCGATATTGTGGTATCCAGTTAGGTTAGTTCCGACCGCTGGCGGCAGGCTGAAATCTTGTAAGGACGTCTCGCTTAATAGATACAGAGAGTCTTCAATTTCTATAAGTCCTTGGTTTATGATTTCATTGTTGATAGCAGCCCGTGCCGACGTTATCCGGGTATGAATTGCTGCCGGCCAGTAGTATATTGTTTTGTAGGATTCCTTTTTGATAGCATTTCTTATCTGTGACAGGCCTGTGAAACGCTCCAATTCACAGTGCACTGCTGATGCACTTAAGAGTCCGCGTTCAGTAGTGTGTGAACTCTAGTTTCCCTACTTTATATTTCTTAGCAATAATATATAGCGCAAACTCGACAACTTGGCATGAGCACAATTTACATTACAGAACACATTCATTTGTGGTAGGCATGGGGAGACAAAGCGATTTGCCTGGAATCACAGGATGTTGAGCTGATGCAGAGATTCGAACGTAGCTCCCCAGCTCTAAAGTTCGCAATTCTAGAACTTGTTGCGGGAGGTGTCTCTAAAAGTGTATGTTGGTGCTGGCCATCAATGAGAGAGACCTGTGCATTTTTCAAATGGGTGGTGAAAAAATATGAGAATGTTGCTGGAGATGTGGGCCGCCGTGCCACCAATGTACTTACCGGGGGAGGGTAAACACCGATTATTCAGCAACTTTCTTTCCCCATACCATCACTGATGCAGAGATTCGAACGTAGCTCCCCAGCTCTAAAGTTCACAATTCTAGAACTTGTGGCGGGAGGTGTGTCTAAAAAAGTATGTTGGTGCTGGCCATCAATGAGAGAGAGCTGTGCATTTTTCAAATGGGTGGTGAAAAAAATATGAGTATGTTGCTGGAGATGTGGGCCGCCGTGCCACCAATGTACTTACCGGGGGAGGGTAAACACCAATTATTCCGCAACTTTCTTTCCCCATACCATCACTGATGCAGAGATTCGAACGTAGCTCCCCCGCTCTAAAGTTCGCAATTCTAGAACTTGTGGCGGGAGGTGTGTCTAAAAAAGTATGTTGGTGCTGGCCATCAATGAGAGAGACCAGTGCATTTTTCAAATGGGTGGTGAAAAAATTATGAGTATGTTGCTGGAGATGTGGGCCGCAGTGCCACAAATGTACTTACCGGGGGAGGGTAAACACCGATTATTTCGCAACTTTCTTTCCGCATACCATCACTCCGCATACTTTCATTACGAAAGTGCCATGACTCCGCAATGCCATTATAACGCATGCATTACATTTTATATGCTTTTACTACGCAGACATTTACAACGAAATTCGTTGTAAATGCATGCATGGTAAAAGCATGTTTTTTTAAAATGTTTGGATATGGTAAGTATGGGTATAGGGGTATATGTTTTGAGGTACTGAGGTATATGTTTTGGGGTGTTTGGGTATTTTAAGGGTTCAGATATAGTTTTGGGTTATGGGGTACAGGGGTAGTTTTAGGGTTTAGGGATAGGTATGGGTTTTGGGGTACAGGAGTATTTTTAGGGTTCAGGGCTAGGTTTGGGTTTTGGGGTACAGGGGCATTTTAAGGGTTCAGGGCTAGGTTTGGGTTTTGGGGTTCAGGGGTATTTTAAGGGTTGAGATATAGTTTTGGGGTATAGGGGTATTTTTAGGGTTCAGGGGTAGGTTTGGGTTTTGGGGTTCAGGGCTAGGTTTGGGTTTTGGGGTACAGGGGTATTTTTAGTGTTCAGGGCTAGGTTTGGGTTTTGGGGTACAGAGGTATTTTAGGGTTCAGGGGTAGGTTTGGGTTTTGGGGTACAGGGGTATTTTAGGGTTCAGGGCTAGGTTTGGGTTTTGGGGTACAGGGGTATTTTTAGGGTTCAGGGGTAGGTTTGGGGGTACCGGGGTATTTTAAGTGTTCAGGGCTAGGTTTGTGTTTTGGGGTACAGGGGTAGGTTTGGGTTTTGGGGTACAGTAGTATTTTTAGGGTTCAGGGCTAGGTTTGGGTTTTGGGGTTCAGGGGTATTTTTAGGGTTCAGAGGTAGGTTTGGGTTTTGAGGTACAGGGGTATTTATAGGGTTCAGGGCTAGGTTTGGGTTTTGGGGTATAGGGGTATTTTTAGGGTTTAGGGATAGGTTTGCGTTTTGGGGTACAGGGTATATTTATAGGGTTAAGATGGGTTAGTGTTTAAGGGTGTTGGGGTATTTTAAGGAGTAAGGATGGGTTATGATCATGGGGTCAGGGGTATTTAAAGGGAGCAGGGTGGGATTAGCACAAAGTATGAGACATGGCATGAAGGGTGGAACGTACCACACGCCCCCAGTGTTTGTCACGCCCCCAGCACACGCCCACAGCACAACGCAGACATGCCCACAAGGGACTACTTTGCTGGCACGGTTCTTTTACCTTTTAAATGTATATGGTGGGCGTCTGTATAGCCTATGTCCTTCTGCTGCAACTGCCCTTTCCAACGCTGTATTGGGTTTTGTGATTGGTGCTGTGGTTCCTGAGATTACCCGCCTCAAAGGTTTGGGCTCTCTCTTTATATTATTAGTATGGATAAATATATATGGATTAGGAGTGGGTAGTGACATTTTAGGGTCGAGCATAGGGCAGTAGGGACATTTTTAGGGTTTAGGAGTGGGTAAAGGCTTAGGTGGTAAGGGTACTTAGCATTTAGAGGTGGGTGTACGGTGATATGTGTGTGCTTAGAGTTTAGGGGTAGGTTAGGGTAGAGGATGGTATGGGTATTTTTTGGGTGTGAGGTGGTAAGCGTAATTTTAGGGTTTATGGGTAGGCAAGGGTTTTTCTAGGGTTCTGGGGTGAGTAGGGGTATAGGGTGATACGTGTATTTCTTAGGGTTTACGGGTGGTTACAGGTATAGGGTGAAACGCGTATTTATGGGTGGTACGTGTACTTAAGGGATATGGGGTGGGTAAGGGTATAGCTGGTAAAGGTATTTTTAGGGGTCTGAATGTGTAAAGTATATAGGGTAGTTAGGATTACTTTAGGATTTAGGGGTGAGTGAGGTATAGGGTCCTAAGTGTCATAAATATACATAGAGAGAGAGACAGAGAGATTGGTAAGGGTTTAACTTGACTACACTTACCTTGCATGGTAAAGGCCTGCGTGATAAAGGCCTATGAGGGGTAAAGGCATAAAGATGGCTATAGGGTGGTAAAGGTATTTTAGGGGTTAGGAGTGGGTAGGTGTATAGGGTGGTATGGGTTTGGTTTTAGGACTTACAGGTGGATAAGGTTATAGGGTGATAAGGGAATTTGAAGTGATGTTAGGGTCTAGGATGGGAAGGATTTTTTTAGGGTTTAGGGGTGGGTAGGGGTAAAGGGTGGAAAGGGTATTGTTTAGAGGTGGGTAAGGTTATAGGTCAATAATGGTATTTTTTTTACCTTTTGGGGTGGTTATTGGTGTCAGGTGGTGAGGGTAATTTTAGGGTTTTGGGTGGGAAAGGGCTTTGTAGGGGTGAGTAGGGGTATAGGGTGGTAAGTGTAATTTTAGGAGTGTGGAAGGGTGAAGGGTGGTAAGGGTTATTTTAGGAAGGATATATATATCACTGCATCCATCAACACAGACTCAACTGAGTTCCTAGATGTTCAAATGTACGTGGAGAACGCTGAATTAAAAACTAAACTTTTCCGCAAGACCACCGCAGGAAACTACATTTTACACGCTCAGAGCGCACATCTGATCCATACCATCAACAGCATACCCTACGGCGAATTCATTCGAATCCGTCGCATTTGCAGTGATACCATGACTGCCAATGCTTGTCTTGATTCCTCAGTAGAAAGGTTCCTGAGAAGAGGCTATACAAGAACCACACTAGAGCAGGCCTTAGTTAAAGCAAAGTCTCATGACCGCAATACTTTGTTAAAACCTAAACCTGTTCTAGACTTTCAAACGGATTGCTCTATTAGACTAATTATCACCTTTAGTTCGCAAGAAAGAGCAATCCGTCGTATTATCTGTTCAGAATGGCAAATTGTCCTCACTGATAACATTTTGAATCCTATCTTACCAAAATTGCCATCTGTCACCTTTAGACGAGCACAAAACACACTATTTAACGGAGGGTCTAAGGGCAGGTTTAACGACTCGAGACTGAACACATGCCCCTATACAACTTATAACAACAAAGGGTGTCCAGGAGTCGCCGCTCAATGTTTATACTCTAGACCCTTCAACCAGTGACTATATGAAGTAGACTGTGTGTACTCAGATGTGAAAAACATTCGATTACTCATATATACGGCATGCAACATGGGTAGGAATTTTTCCCATCAGTTGCCGTTCTGTACCACCATTATTACATCATGTGGGTTCTCCTTACCCAGGAGTTAGTATACAAGTTCAATCACACTTTAACAGGTGTGAATAGTGGGGAGACCGATGTAAAAAATGTTTGTATGATGGTATCAAAATATGGTGTTTTTTTAAGCAAAAGGTTATACACCTGAGGGAAAGCAGTGCAGTGAGTGTATAGTGATGAGTGAATAAAATTGGGTGAAACTGAGTAGAAAAGTGATTTATTAGTATCTCTCAGACCCCAAGATTAAAAACCAGTGAAAGGTAGATTTGACAGAATATCTACCAGCAGGAGGTCAACATGTTTCTGCATACCATCGGAAGATTTTCCTTATGCATTCGTCAGGACCTAGATGGTGCTACTGCTTACAAATTAATAAGTGAAGTTTAAAAGGGAAAATTTTCACCTGAAAAGCAGGTGTAGAATCTCCACCACAGTCTACAAAAGTCACATAGGAGACAAAGAAAAGAGAAAAACATTACACATATTAGAGAATGCACTAAATACATCGTGCTATTCTAGTGGTCACGTATTAACATTTAGACAGACGTGATAACACTCACCCAAAACTTGTGGGGATGGCGCCTCACCTCACCTGGCAGCAGCTCAGGTAGAATAGGAGCACCGCTCTGTTTAGCAAAACATAATCACAGGGACACTCAACCGATTCCGTTAAAAACAAGGCAAAAGAACTATCATATGTGTCTCCGATAACATGAGAGACAGCTTGTGAGTTTTCAAAATATCATCGGTAACGTACCGGAGTAGTTATATAAGTATAGACTTCTACCGCTGTTAGGCTAGGTGCTCGTAGCGAACAGGGTTGTCTAACCAGATTACGTAACCACACTCTTACCTCTCCGTCGGTGTCTCCAAGCGTCCCTCTGGGCTGTTCTGGGGAGGCACCGAACAAGAGAAAAGGGCGGGTATATGACTGAAGCCTGTGTGGTGCATTCTGGGAGTCGTAGTTTTGGTGACAAGGAAAAATGAAAAAGATGGATAATGGCTCAATGGTTTCATAATGACATCCATGGTATAGGTTCGTTCAGGCCATCCTTGTCACTGTTTAATTTATACACCCACTTCTGCTCTATTTTGAACAGAAATTTTCCGACATCAGGGCAATGTTCGTGTATTGTCGGCTGTTCGAGTATTGTCCACTTGAACTCACTGGGACCGTGGCCTTTTTCTAGAAAGTGGGCTGTCAGGCGAGTCGCTTGCTTCCGACAGCGAACTGTGCTCTTGTGCTCGCCAATCCTTATTTTGGTCTTACGGGTTGTCATTCCCACATATCTCTTTCCGCACGGGCAAGTGATCATGTAAATTGTATTCTCGCTGTTGCAGTTCGTGAACTTACGCTGTTGCCATGGGCGCATAGTTCCGATATCCACACTGGTGGACTTGGTGGTTTGTGGACATGCCGAACAACTGCCACACGGGTGGTGTCCTTGTACCGGCGGTAGGTCCCAAAGTGCTCCCACTTGTCTAGATTGTTTTGTTTTGGGACGAGTGTGAACTAGGTGGTCTTTTGTGTTCGGTCCTCTTTTAAAGGCAAACAGTGGTGGTGGTAAAGTTTCTCCACTGGAATTCAAAATAGACCAATGTTTGGTTATTATTTTTCGCACATCATTGGATCTTGTGTGAAAAGTGTTCACAAAGGTCATTCTGTTGGATCTTTCTTTCGGAATAGTTTCCAATAGGGCATCCCTGTTGTTGTTAGCGGCCCTTTTCTTTGACTGGCGGATGATTTTGGCCGGGTATTTCTTCTCTCGTAAGTATTCCGAGAGGGTCTCAGAGTGTTTTTCGAATGACTCTTTTGTCGAACAGTTTCTCCTGAGTCTCAGGAATTGCCCAAAGGGCAAGTTATCTCTGAGTGCTCGAGGGTGGCAACTCTCATAGCTCAGAAGAGCGTTGCGTGCCATTGGTTTCCTGTACAGTTCCGTTTTTAACCCCTCTTCTGTGGCCACTATCAAGAGATCTAAGAAAGGTAGTTCCTTTCTACTGAACTCTAAGGTAAAATTCAGAAATTCATTGCAGTTGTTAAGCCAATTGTGGAACTCTAACAGACTGGCCTCAGATCCTCTCCATATAACAAAGACGTCATCTATGTATCGCTTCCATAGGCGAAGCGATACATAGTGTGGGTTGTCTTGGTGCAGTATTTTGGTTTCCTCTAGTACATGAACATAGAGGTTCGCCAGACTAGGCGCAAAAACACTGCCCATGCTGGTGCCAGAGGTCTGGAGGTAGATGGTATCCTCAAATTTAAAGTAATTGTCTTTCATTGCCATTTCTGCTAGTTCCATAATGAAAGAAACTGGAGTAGTTGTCTGTAGGTCCCTCTCTTGAAGGATATTGCCTACCACTTCCAGGGTCTCTGTTTGGGGAATTGACGTGTACAGAGACTCTACGTCAAAGGACACAAGTAGATCCAAGGAGCTGTCAAAGTCTACGTCCGGAAGTAAGCGTAACATATCCTTTGTGTCCTTGAGATAGGTCGGCATTTCTTTGACAATAGGACTGAGGAAGTGATCCACAAATGTAGAGAGTGGCTCTAAAACCGATCCTATTCCAGAGATGATTGGTCTCCCAGGTGGTGGTCTCTTCTGTTTGTGCACTTTAGGCAGGCAGTAGAAGTAGGGGATTGACGGGTGAGAGGTACAGAGAAATTGGCCCTCTTGTGGAGTGATCCAACCTTGAGATGTTGCCTCTTCCACTAAATGGCTGATCTTGGTTTGAGCCTTTCAGTGGGATCATCTTTCAGAGGTAGATAAGACCTGCGATCTTTTAGTTGCCTGAGACATTCTTGTCTGTACGTTTCTTTGTCGAGGATCACAATGCCACCGCCCTTATCTGCAGGCTTTATAATGATCGATTCATTGGATGATAGTGACTGTAGTGCTAGTTTCTCTTTGTTCGGTAAGTTTACAAAGGACTTTGGTTTCTGCGTTTTGAAAAGACGTTCAATGTCTGTTTCGACAGCTTCTTCAAAGGTTAGAACCCTACTCGGTAATCCAATTGTTGTCGGATTAAAGGTCGATGGTTTCTTCAGACCAGTATTGACGACCGAGTCTGATCTTTCTCCAGGATTCTGTTTGGCAAAGAGGTAGTGGAGTCGGACCTTCCGGAACAGTTTAGAAATCTCTATTTGAGTGTTAAATTGGTCCCCTTGGTTGGTTGCCACGAAGCCTAGTCCACGATTCAGGAGTTGTTCCTCATCTTCGGACAGGTTGTAAGAGCTCAGGTTGATTACGAAGCTGGTTGATCTGGGGTTATGCTCATTCCCGCTCTGTCCTGCGGGATCTTCTTCCCATTCCTCAGGTCCATGGTTGGTTGTTGCAACGGGGTCGTCCATCGCACCTGGGATCCTTGTCCCTGTCTCCTTCTCCCTCTGTTGGTCCTCTGGCCATACCCTAAAAAAGGCGCTTGTCCTTGGGGTTGCTGCATTTGTGGAGGGAAGAAAGGGGGTCCCATTTGAGGGAAGTTGGGACCATACATCCAGGGGCCCGGTTGCCAGAAAGGTTGGAACTGATTTGGACCAAAATTGTTAAAGTTGCCTCTGTTGCCTCTTCTATTGCCACGTCCTTTATATGGTCGTCCATTTCCTCGTTGTGATGTATCCGAGTCACTGGAGTTGTCATCTGAACTTGAGGTCGCATAACTAGAACCCCTTCGACCCCCAGTCTGGTTAAATGTAGGTGCTACATATGAGTCGCTGGTATATGGATACACCTTCTCGCTGGAGAATTTAGCCAGGTCCTTTTTGAATTTCTCCATTTTTGTAAAGAGAATGGATTCTTTAAATTCGGTATTCTTTTTGTTGACATCATCCTGCCCCGTTTTGTAGGCAGGGTTCTTTAGACTGGCCTTGATTTTACCTTCTAGGAGTTGGATCTCAACTAGGATTTTATCAGCTACACGTTTGGCTGTTTTTATAATAAGGACTAGCCAGTCCCTTGTGCACCGCCAGGCGATTAGTGACCAATCCTTTAAAAATTCCTTGTCATCCAAGAATAGTCTCGGTGTGTTGGTCACAATTAGTCCTGATGGTGCACAATTCCCATGAAGGTACTGGGCCATGATGGTTCCGTGTACTAAAGTTCTTGAGTGAGATTTTTTTAAAATCAATATCTTGTTCCAACCCTCATCTGAGTTATTAGTTACAGGCGGGGTGTTCCCCAATAGACTAGGGTTGTCATCCAAGATATTTTGGATTTCTGCCTCTTCAAAAGCCAAACCGCTGTTTGATGCCATGTTTAACACTAGTGAATCTGCCAAGTTCCTCACAAAAAAGGGAGCGTCCAGTGACTAAAGTACGAGTCAAAACAGAGCTTAATCACAGGTCTTTGTAAGCCTGTTTTTTTAAGGAAGACCCACAGCCGAAGCTGTACTCAATCACAAAACACACTATTTAACGGAGGGTCTAAGGGCAGGTTTAACGACTCGAGACTGAACACATGCCCCTATACAACTTATAACAACAAAGGGTGTCCAGGAGTCGCCGCTCAATGTTTATACTCTAGACCCTTCAACCAGTGACTATATGAAGTAGACTGTGTGTACTCAGATGTGAAAAACATTCGATTACTCATATATACGGCATGCAACATGGGTAGGAATTTTTCCCATCAGTTGCCGTTCTGTACCACCATTATTACATCATGTGGGTTCTCCTTACCCAGGAGTTAGTATACAAGTTCAATCACACTTTAACAGGTGTGAATAGTGGGGAGACCGATGTAAAAAATGTTTGTATGATGGTATCAAAATATGGTGTTTTTTTAAGCAAAAGGTTATACACCTGAGGGAAAGCAGTGCAGTGAGTGTATAGTGATGAGTGAATAAAATTGGGTGAAACTGAGTAGAAAAGTGATTTATTAGTATCTCTCAGACCCCAAGATTAAAAACCAGTGAAAGGTAGATTTGACAGAATATCTACCAGCAGGAGGTCAACATGTTTCTGCATACCATCGGAAGATTTTCCTTATGCATTCGTCAGGACCTAGATGGTGCTACTGCTTACAAATTAATAAGTGAAGTTTAAAAGGGAAAAATTTCACCTGAAAAGCAGGTGTAGAATCTCCACCACAGTCTACAAAAGTCACATAGGAGACAAAGAAAAGAGAAAAACATTACACATATTAGAGAATGCACTAAATACATCGTGCTATTCTAGTGGTCACGTATTAACATTTAGACAGACGTGATAACACTCACCCAAAACTTGTGGGGATGGCGCCTCACCTCACCTGGCAGCAGCTCAGGTAGAATAGGAGCACCGCTCTGTTTAGCAAAACATAATCACAGGGACACTCAACCGATTCCGTTAAAAACAAGGCAAAAGAACTATCATATGTGTCTCCGATAACATGAGAGACAGCTTGTGAGTTTTCAAAATATCATCGGTAACGTACCGGAGTAGTTATATAAGTATAGACTTCTACCGCTGTTAGGCTAGGTGCTCGTAGCGAACAGGGTTGTCTAACCAGATTACGTAACCACACTCTTACCTCTCCGTCGGTGTCTCCAAGCGTCCCTCTGGGCTGTTCTGGGGAGGCACCGAACAAGAGAAAAGGGCGGGTATATGACTGAAGCCTGTGTGGTGCATTCTGGGAGTCGTAGTTTTGGTGACAAGGAAAAATGAAAAAGATGGATAATGGCTCAATGGTTTCATAATGACATCCATGGTATAGGTTCGTTCAGGCCATCCTTGTCACTGTTTAATTTATACACCCACTTCTGCTCTATTTTGAACAGAAATTTTCCGACATCAGGGCAATGTTCGGGTATTGCCGGCTGTTCGAGTATTGTCCACTTGAACTCACTGGGACCGTGTCCTTTTTCTAGAAAGTGGGCTGTCAGGCGAGTCGCTTGCTTCCGACAGCGAACTGTGCTCTTGTGCTCGCCAATCCTTATTTTGGTCTTACGGGTTGTCATTCCCACATATCTCTTTCCGCACGGGCAAGTGATCATGTAAATTGTATTCTCGCTGTTGCAGTTCATGAACTTACGCTGTTGCCATGGGCGCATAGTTCCGATATCCACACTGGTGGACTTGGTGGTTTGTGGACATGCCGAACAACTGCCACACGGGTGGTGTCCTTGTACCGGCGGTAGGTCCCAAAGTGCTCCCACTTGTCTAGATTGTTTTGTTTTGGGACGAGTGTGAACTAGGTGGTCTTTTGTGTTCGGTCCTCTTTTAAAGGCAAACAGTGGTGGTGGTAAAGTTTCTCCACTGGAATTCAAAATAGACCAATGTTTGGTTATTATTTTTCGCACATCATTGGATCTTGTGTGAAAAGTGTTCACAAAGGTCATTCTGTTGGATCTTTCTTTCGGAATAGTTTCCAATAGGGCATCCCTGTTGTTGTTAGCGGCCCTTTTCTTTGACTGGCGGATGATTTTGGCCGGGTATTTCTTCTCTCGTAAGTATTCCGAGAGGGTCTCAGAGTGTTTTTCAAATGACTCTTTTGTCGAACAGTTTCTCCTGAGTCTCAGGAATTGCCCAAAGGGCAAGTTATCTCTGAGTGCTCGAGGGTGGCAACTCTCATAGCTCAGAAGAGCGTTGCGTGCCATTGGTTTCCTGTACAGTTCCGTTTTTAACCCCTCTTCTGTGGCCACTATCAAGAGATCTAAGAAAGGTAGTTCCTTTCTACTGAACTCTAAGGTAAAATTCAGAAATTCATTGCAGTTGTTAAGCCAATTGTGGAACTCTAACAGACTGGCCTCAGATCCTCTCCATATAACAAAGACGTCATCTATGTATCGCTTCCATAGGCGAAGCGATACATAGTGTGGGTTGTCTTGGTGCAGTATTTTGGTTTCCTCTAGTACATGAACATAGAGGTTCGCCAGACTAGGCGCAAAAACACTGCCCATGCTGGTGCCAGAGGTCTGGAGGTAGATGGTATCCTCAAATTTAAAGTAATTGTCTTTCATTGCCATTTCTGCTAGTTCCATAATGAAAGAAACTGGAGTAGTTGTCTGTAGGTCCCTCTCTTGAAGGATATTGCCTACCACTTCCAGGGTCTCTGTTTGGGGAATTGACGTGTACAGAGACTCTACGTCAAAGGACACAAGTAGATCCAAGGAGCTGTCAAAGTCTACGTCCGGAAGTAAGCGTAACATATCCTTTGTGTCCTTGAGATAGGTCGGCATTTCTTTGACAATAGGACTGAGGAAGTGATCCACAAATGTAGAGAGTGGCTCTAAAACCGATCCTATTCCAGAGATGATTGGTCTCCCAGGTGGTGGTCTCTTCTGTTTGTGCACTTTAGGCAGGCAGTAGAAGTAGGGGATTGACGGGTGAGAGGTACAGAGAAATTGGCCCTCTTGTGGAGTGATCCAACCTTGAGATGTTGCCTCTTCCACTAAATGGCTGATCTTGGTTTTGAGCCTTTCAGTGGGATCATCTTTCAGAGGTAGATAAGACCTGCGATCTTTTAGTTGCCTGAGACATTCTTGTCTGTACGTTTCTTTGTCGAGGATCACAATGCCACCGCCCTTATCTGCAGGCTTTATAATGATCGATTCATTGGATGATAGTGACTGTAGTGCTAGTTTCTCTTTGTTCGGTAAGTTTACAAAGGACTTTGGTTTCTGCGTTTTGAAAAGACGTTCAATGTCTGTTTCGACAGCTTCTTCAAAGGTTAGAACCCTACTCGGTAATCCAATTGTTGTCGGATTAAAGGTCGATGGTTTCTTCAGACCAGTATTGACGACCGAGTCTGATCTTTCTCCAGGATTCTGTTTGGCAAAGAGGTAGTGGAGTCGGACCTTCCGGAACAGTTTAGAAATCTCTATTTGAGTGTTAAATTGGTCCCCTTGGTTGGTTGCCACGAAGCCTAGTCCACGATTCAGGAGTTGTTCCTCATCTTCGGACAGGTTGTAAGAGCTCAGGTTGATTACGAGGCTGGTTGATCTGGGGTTATGCTCATTCCCGCTCTGTCCTGCGGGATCTTCTTCCCATTCCTCAGGTCCATGGTTGGTTGTTGCAACGGGGTCGTCCATCGCACCTGGGATCCTTGTCCCTGTCTCCTTCTCCCTCTGTTGGTCCTCTGGCCATACCCTAAAAAAGGCGCTTGTCCTTGGGGTTGCTGCATTTGTGGAGGGAAGAAAGGGGGTCCCATTTGAGGGAAGTTGGGACCATACATCCATGGGCCCGGTTGCCAGAAAGGTTGGAACTGATTTGGACCAAAATTGTTAAAGTTGCCTCTGTTGCCTCTTCTATTGCCACGTCCTTTATATGGTCGTCCATTTCCTCGTTGTGATGTATCCGAGTCACTGAAGTTGTCATCTGAACTTGAGGTCGCATAACTAGAACCCCTTCGACCCCCAGTCTGGTTAAATGTAGGTGCTACATATGAGTCGCTGGTATATGGATACACCTTCTCGCTGGAGAATTTAGCCAGGTCCTTTTTGAATTTCTCCATTTTTGTAAAGAGAATGGATTCTTTAAATTCGGTATTCTTTTTGTTGACATCATCCTGCCCCGTTTTGTAGGCAGGGTTCTTTAGACTGGCCTTGATTTTACCTTCTAGGAGTTGGATCTCAACTAGGATTTTATCAGCTACACGTTTGGCTGTTTTTATAATAAGGACTAGCCAGTCCCTTGTGCACCGCCAGGCGATTAGTGACCAATCCTTTAAAAATTCCTTGTCATCCAAGAATAGTCTCGGTGTGTTGGTCACAATTAGTCCTGATGGTGCACAATTCCCATGAAGGTACTGGGCCATGATGGTTCCGTGTACTAAAGTTCTTGAGTGAGATTTTTTTAAAATCAATATCTTGTTCCAACCCTCATCTGAGTTATTAGTTACAGGCGGGGTGTTCCCCAATAGACTAGGGTTGTCATCCAAGATATTTTGGATTTCTGCCTCTTCAAAAGCCAAACCGCTGTTTGATGCCATGTTTAACACTAGTGAATCTGCCAAGTTCCTCACAAAAAAAGGGAGCGTCCAGTGACTAAAGTACGAGTCAAAACAGAGCTTAATCACAGGTCTTTGTAAGCCTGTTTTTTTAAGGAAGACCCACAGCCGAAGCTGTACTCAATCACAAAACACACTATTTAACGGAGGGTCTAAGGGCAGGTTTAACGACTCGAGACTGAACACATGCCCCTATACAACTTATAACAACAAAGGGTGTCCAGGAGTCGCCGCTCAATGTTTATACTCTAGACCCTTCAACCAGTGACTATATGAAGTAGACTGTGTGTACTCAGATGTGAAAAACATTTGATTACTCATATATACGGCATGCAACATGGGTAGGAATTTTTCCCATCAGTTGCCGTTCTGTACCACCATTATTACATCATGTGGGTTCTCCTTACCCAGGAGTTAGTATACAAGTTCAATCACACTTTAACAGGTGTGAATAGTGGGGAGACCGATGTAAAAAATGTTTGTATGATGGTATCAAAATATGGTGTTTTTTTAAGCAAAAGGTTATACACCTGAGGGAAAGCAGTGCAGTGAGTGTATAGTGATGAGTGAATAAAATTGGGTGAAACTGAGTAGAAAAGTGATTTATTAGTATCTCTCAGACCCCAAGATTAAAAACCAGTGAAAGGTAGATTTGACAGAATATCTACCAGCAGGAGGTCAACATGTTTCTGCATACCATCGGAAGATTTTCCTTATGCATTCGTCAGGACCTAGATGGTGCTACTGCTTACAAATTAATAAGTGAAGTTTAAAAGGGAAAAATTTCACCTGAAAAGCAGGTGTAGAATCTCCACCACAGTCTACAAAAGTCACATAGGAGACAAAGAAAAGAGAAAAACATTACACATATTAGAGAATGCACTAAATACATCGTGCTATTCTAGTGGTCACGTATTAACATTTAGACAGACGTGATAACACTCACCCAAAACTTGTGGGGATGGCGCCTCACCTCACCTGGCAGCAGCTCAGGTAGAATAGGAGCACCGCTCTGTTTAGCAAAACATAATCACAGGGACACTCAACCGATTCCGTTAAAAACAAGGCAAAAGAACTATCATATGTGTCTCCGATAACATGAGAGACAGCTTGTGAGTTTTCAAAATATCATCGGTAACGTACCGGAGTAGTTATATAAGTATAGACTTCTACCGCTGTTAGGCTAGGTGCTCGTAGCGAACAGGGTTGTCTAACCAGATTACGTAACCACACTCTTACCTCTCCGTCGGTGTCTCCAAGCGTCCCTCTGGGCTGTTCTGGGGAGGCACCGAACAAGAGAAAAGGGCGGGTATATGACTGAAGCCTGTGTGGTGCATTCTGGGAGTCGTAGTTTTGGTGACAAGGAAAAATGAAAAAGATGGATAATGGCTCAATGGTTTCATAATGACATCCATGGTATAGGTTCGTTCAGGCCATCCTTGTCACTGTTTAATTTATACACCCACTTCTGCTCTATTTTGAACAGAAATTTTCCGACATCAGGGCAATGTTCGGGTATTGCCGGCTGTTCGAGTATTGTCCACTTGAACTCACTGGGACCGTGGCCTTTTTCTAGAAAGTGGGCTGTCAGGCGAGTTGCTTGCTTCCGACAGCGAACTGTGCTCTTGTGCTCGCCAATCCTTATTTTGGTCTTACGGGTTGTCATTCCCACATATCTCTTTCCGCACGGGCAAGTGATCATGTAAATTGTATTCTCGCTGTTGCAGTTCATGAACTTACGCTGTTGCCATGGGCGCATAGTTCCGATATCCACACTGGTGGACTTGGTGGTTTGTGGACATGCCGAACAACTGCCACACGGGTGGTGTCCTTGTACCGGCGGTAGGTCCCAAAGTGCTCCCACTTGTCTAGATTGTTTTGTTTTGGGACGAGTGTGAACTAGGTGGTCTTTTGTGTTCGGTCCTCTTTTAAAGGCAAACAGTGGTGGTGGTAAAGTTTCTCCACTGGAATTCAAAATAGACCAATGTTTGGTTATTATTTTTCGCACATCATTGGATCTTGTGTGAAAAGTGTTCACAAAGGTCATTCTGTTGGATCTTTCTTTCGGAATAGTTTCCAATAGGGCATCCCTGTTGTTGTTAGCGGCCCTTTTCTTTGACTGGCGGATGATTTTGGCCGGGTATTTCTTCTCTCGTAAGTATTCCGAGAGGGTCTCAGAGTGTTTTTCGAATGACTCTTTTGTCGAACAGTTTCTCCTGAGTCTCAGGAATTGCCCAAAGGGCAAGTTATCTCTGAGTGCTCGAGGGTGGCAACTCTCATAGCTCAGAAGAGCGTTGCGTGCCATTGGTTTCCTGTACAGTTCCGTTTTTAACCCCTCTTCTGTGGCCACTATCAAGAGATCTAAGAAAGGTAGTTCCTTTCTACTGAACTCTAAGGTAAAATTCAGAAATTCATTGCAGTTGTTAAGCCAATTGTGGAACTCTAACAGACTGGCCTCAGATCCTCTCCATATAACAAAGACGTCATCTATGTATCGCTTCCATAGGCGAAGCGATACATAGTGTGGGTTGTCTTGGTGCAGTATTTTGGTTTCCTCTAGTACATGAACATAGAGGTTCACCAGACTAGGCGCAAAAACACTGCCCATGCTGGTGCCAGAGGTCTGGAGGTAGATAGTATCCTCAAATTTAAAGTAATTGTCTTTCATTGCCATTTCTGCTAGTTCCATAATGATAGAAACTGGAGTAGTTGTCTGTAGGTCCCTCTCTTGAAGGATATTGCCTACCACTTCCAGGGTCTCTGTTTGGGGAATTGACGTGTACAGAGACTCTACGTCAAAGGACACAAGTAGATCCAAGGAGCTGTCAAAGTCTACGTCCGGAAGTAAGCGTAACATATCCTTTGTGTCCTTGAGATAGGTCGGCATTTCTTTGACAATAGGACTGAGGAAGTGATCCACAAATGTAGAGAGTGGCTCTAAAACCGATCCTATTCCAGAGATGATTGGTCTCCCAGGTGGTGGTCTCTTCTGTTTGTGCACTTTAGGCAGGCAGTAGAAGTAGGGGATTGACGGGTGAGAGGTACAGAGAAATTGGCCCTCTTGTGGAGTGATCCAACCTTGAGATGTTGCCTCTTCCACTAAATGGCTGATCTTGGTTTTGAGCCTTTCAGTGGGATCATCTTTCAGAGGTAGATAAGACCTGCGATCTTTTAGTTGCCTGAGACATTCTTGTCTGTACGTTTCTTTGTCGAGGATCACAATGCCACGCCCTTATCTGCAGGCTTTATAATGATCGATTCATTGGATGATAGTGACTGTAGTGCTAGTTTCTCTTTGTTCGGTAAGTTTACAAAGGACTTTGGTTTCTGCGTTTTGAAAAGACGTTCAATGTCTGTTTCGACAGCTTCTTCAAAGGTTAGAACCCTACTCGGTAATCCAATTGTTGTCGGATTAAAGGTCGATGGTTTCTTCAGACCAGTATTGACAACAGAGTCTGATCTTTCTCCAGGATTCTGTTTGGCAAAGAGGTAGTGGAGTCGGACCTTCCGGAACAGTTTAGAAATCTCTATTTGAGTGTTAAATTGGTCCCCTTGGTTGGTTGCCACGAAGCCTAGTCCACGATTCAGGAGTTGTTCCTCATCTTCGGACAGGTTGTAAGAGCTCAGGTTGATTACGAGGCTGGTTGATCTGGGGTTATGCTCATTCCCGCTCTGTCCTGCGGGATCTTCTTCCCATTCCTCAGGTCCATGGTTGGTTGTTGCAACGGGGTCGTCCATCGCACCTGGGATCCTTGTCCCTGTCTCCTTCTCCCTCTGTTGGTCCTCTGGCCATACCCTAAAAAAGGCGCTTGTCCTTGGGGTTGCTGCATTTGTGGAGGGAAGAAAGGGGGTCCCATTTGAGGGAAGTTGGGACCATACATCCATGGGCCCGGTTGCCAGAAAGGTTGGAACTGATTTGGACCAAAATTGTTAAAGTTGCCTCTGTTGCCTCTTCTATTGCCACGTCCTTTATATGGTCTGATAGAATTCACTTTTCGACGCTCTAATTACCCTATGATGACGTGTGAGTTAGCATCATATGACTAACTAATGCATTTCGTATATACACCTATGCTGAATACATATTCTTACTTATCGCTTATATTCAAATGTATGCGTGACCATATTAGCTTCTTAGCTTAGCCTGTGTGCCACCATTTTGTGTAACTCTCTGTGCCTGCGGGCTCTACTCGCTCATGCCCCTCCCGCAGGAATACAGAAATATACTAAGACAGCAGTTTTCGTTTCTCGGCTTACTGTGGTCGAAACTAGCAAGTTTCGTTATCAGTAATGTTCTCATGCCCAGAGACGCCGAAGCCTGGCTCCCTGGCCTTGAGCAGAGATAATAATGTATCCCTTGCAGGTGCAGATGCCTGCTGTATGAGAGCATTGTCCACTAACTTGAGGCTCGGTAACTTTCCACAAGGGGCGTACCCCATTTACTGTATTGCATTATAATGTATTGCTGTGATGCAGAGAGTCAGTCCTCTCGTTCGCACTCCTAGGAGTGAGGTCGGACAGGGCCCTCTCATATGAGTGTTGTTTGGCCTAATAAAGACTTTTGTTTATACTTCTCCACTGTCCGGCTGACTTCCTATAAGGTAATTATAGGTGAGTGCTGTAAGTCACTCCAGTGGATTTGAGCCACGCTTATCAGATGGCGCCCGAATAGGGACCCCGCGATAAGGATCTTTCTCACCCGTAAGTGGGCAGCAGAAGACCGGGGACCCGCTGGTCGGCACGGTGGGCCCGGGATCCCATTTGATGCCGAGCTTGGTTCTCGCAGCGCTGCCCCACCCTGCTGATCGGGAGAGGTCCCGGTTCGGATCTTACGCCGGGGTCCAGAAGGCGGAACTTGAAGCTGACCGTGTTGGTCCTGACAGCCGGAGGTGGAGAACGGTAGAGGTCGGTGCCGCCAACGGAAGGTGAGTGGTCCACCTGTGATTGCTGCAGGAACAGGAGTGTTCCGGGAGACTAGAGTGTCTCCGATGGTTTGAGGAGCCGGTGCGCTCCTGGGGCTAGTGTGCTCCGGGGAACTCAGAGTACGAGTTGGTGCTCTGACAGACTTGAAGGGGTTGGGGACGTATTTTGAGGTAATTGTGTGTAGTGATCCGACCGGATGGTACTGTGGTGAAGGCGTGGCTCATTGTGGGTAGACTCTGGTGCGCTTACCCTGAACTCCTAGTGTGGTGATTCAGTGGAGGTGTGATCCGGGTTTCCCGCGGTAAAGTGCGCAGTGATCCGCAGTGCCGCACGGGTGGCGGACTCGTTCCCCTTCCTCTGAACAGTTAGTGTACTGTTCGGTCTGCGGTAGAGTCCAGGTTCCCCAGGACTTGGTCGACGGGCCTTGTCCCATTTGGTAACACGTGTTTTGGAGATATTGTATATGTGTACGTGGTTCGTCTATATGTTTATGTGTGAATGAACTTGAGCTGTGATTCGAGATAAAGCAAAAATGCCGTGTTTTAGCAAATTGCGATGCTTTGGATGCTGTTGTCGACCCTCAGATACTAGACTGGCCGAGAGCCAACCCGCACCCCCTGAAGGGACACCGAGTTTTGATATGTATGTTAAACACGGACTGGTTCCGATTTTGTTTGGCACTTTGTGGCATCGATACACTGCTGATAATGTGGATTTACAATGGCCTTTGACGGGTTCTTTTGATGAAGCTAAATTGGATTATTTGCAAGATAAATTGTTTGCTAGGCGTAGTCGCCAGAGTATGTTCGACTCTTTGCGAATATGGCAGAAAGAGGTCAGGAAACGTAAGATGCGAGAGGAGAAAGAGGAGTATAAAAAGTCCACCCAGACTATGGCGCAGAAAGCGAGAGAACAGGTGGGGAATGAGAATGCATTACGCATGGAGCGCGCAGATAGACTTTGTAGGTTGAAGGAAAATAAAAGTTACGTAGTGAGAGAGGACGACCCAGATGAGATGGAGGACATTTTGAATGCCCGACCCCCTCCCCCTTATGCCCCGCAGCCATTGTACCCCTCATTGCCACTTTCGGCCCCTAGTAGCGCCATTCCAGGTCCTTCAGCGAGTGCCCCCCAACAATCCCTGCCCTCGACACCCCTCGTTTCTCAACTTCAGCCCACTTCACCCGCCCCCTCGCCATTTTCCCTAGCACTCCCTACTGTCTCAGCTAGCACCACCCCAAGTCAGGAGATGCTAACACCGAGTCGCGGCGCAGGTAGCGGATTGTTCTCACAGGTACGGAAGCTGCTTACGCGTTCTACTGTTGGTTTGGATGAAAAAAGTTTGGTGGCTAACCAGGCATGTCAATGGGCCAGGAATAATATTTATTCGTTTGATGATATCTGACCCACCATGAAAGATTTTGAGCCATTAATGCAGCAGCACGCTTTGTGGCACATGGCTAGTGTATTGATACCGTTATGGGAGCAGGGCTATGGAGGTGTGGCTCCGGCGGTTTTGCGGGATATACAGGCAGGAGCGTACAGAACGAACACAGGGGTGAAGGAAGTGATGAGTAGTTTGCGCGCGCTTTTGCAATACAGGAATGAATTGCCCTCTGCCGGTACACCCCATTTCCCAGGTCTCCACCCAATGCGAGAGGTGCACCCTATTTTTCATCCTGAGGTCCCCGAGCTGTTAGACCCACTCACGAGGGCTGTAACAAGGAACAGAATTGATGCGCATTTTCAGGAGCAATGGGTGTATACGCCATGGAAGAGAAGTGAGGTGCTGTCATTGAAAGCTCAGCTGCCGGATTCTAGAAAGAATCCGACCGCCTATTACAAAGAGCTTACGGAAGCGGCGTCTTCTACTGTGATGACGTTGGCTGATGTTGAATTGTTTTTCGGGCTTTTGGTCCCGGTTGATGTGTGGCGACAAGTGAAAGGTACGGATCATACGGAGGAGCTGGGTGGTACATGGCAGGAGTTGAAAGATTGGGACAAGGAGCGTAAGCCAGGGGAGAAGCCGAAGGCTGAGATATTGGCTTTGCCAGGGCGTATTATAAAATATATGCATTCCCTCATCCCCCCGAAAAAGGTAGATTGGGACAAATTGACGGCTTGCAAGCAGAAAAAGGATGAAGCGGTCTCTGATTTCTTTACGAGGTTTGAGGAAACGTATATGGATTTTAGTGGACAGGATGTGTCACAGGATGGAGGGTTACGGCTCTTCGTCAACAGGTTTGTCACAAACTTATTGCCTGAGATATCGGCCAGACTGCAAGCATCGGAGAGCACGTGGACAACGTCCTCTCCTTCGGGAATACTAAGTATGGCGCAATATTACGAGCACAGGGAAAATGAAAATAAGGACAAGCAGGAGAAGAAGGCTAAAGATTTGAAGACGAGGGTTTTATTGCAGCAGGTGGCAAGAGGCAGAGGAAGGGGTGCAGGGCCGAGCCGCGGAGGTGGATTTGGAAGAGGTGAGAGCAGAGACAGGCTGGGACCGAATCAGTGCGCGAAGTGCAAGCAGGAGGGGCACTGGTGGAGGGATTGCCCGCTGCTTCAGGCAAGCGCTGGTGTAGGGCGCGGACGAGGAAGAGGTGGCAGTGATTTTGGGAGACAGGCTGCGCGATCAGAAGGAGGCGGGAGACCGGGAGGCAATTACTTTGACAACGGGACAGATAGACAACAGTCGCAGAGGAGCGGGGGCCAGTATTACAATGATGATTACTCAGTGGATGATTTGACAGGGTTCTCCCACAACTAGGACAGCGTAGGACAGAGCATGGGACCAGTACTTATGGAAGTTGATCAGAGGGGACCTTATGTCGAAGCCGACTTACTAGGGTCTCAGCAGAAATTTCTAGTGGATACGGGTGCAATGAAAAGTTCAGTGGCTCGTTCTCGGGTCCCAGGGGCGGCTCTGTCTGGCAAGAATAACATATCCGTGGGTTTCGCAGGAACTCCGGTGATTAGCCCCATTTCTAAACCTCTCACGCTAACGATTGGTCCTTTTACTGTTGATTCACCGTTTTTATTGACATCAAATTGTGGTGAAAATTTGTTGGGTTTAGACTTATTGAAGAGGTTGCATGCTACCATCTATTGTTCCCCGGATGGCGTGTACCTTACTCTAGGACCCAATGTTGCCCGCCCATTACAGTGCTTTTCAAAAGACGACCCGCTGCCACCTGAGTTTCGAGGCATACCAGACAGCTTGTGGGCCGTCAGTGATAATGATGTGGGACGAATGGACATTGCCCCGGTGTCAATTAGAGTGAAGGTGGGAGCCAAATTGCCCAGAATACCGCAATACAAAATACCTAGGGAGGGTGAGAAGGCATTGTTACAAATAATTCATGATTTAATACAGTCTGGAGTAGTGGAAGAGACTGATTCGAATATATGTAACAGCCCTATTTTGCCTGTACTTAAAAGACGGTCACCTGATGCCACTGATAATACTCCTGATGTCTATAGATTTGTGATTGATTTGCGTCAGGTGAATAGAGTAGTGGAGCCGCAGTATCTGGTGGTCTCGGACATCACTACGATATTGACAATGATTCCACCTTCGGCCAAATATTTCTCTGTCCTTGATTTGAAAAACGCTTTCTTCAGTATTCCAGTACATGAAGATAGCAGGTACCTTTTCGGATTCTCATTGGCTGGCCGTAGCTTTCGCTTCAAGAGAATTCCTCAGGGGTACACTGAGAGTCCTAGTATATACAGTCAAGCTCTGAAGGCACAATTGGATGATTTGGAACTTCCACCTGGCAACGTGATGTTGCAGTACGTGGATGATATCCTGATAGCATCGGATGACGAACAGGGTTGTCGAGATGCTACTGTGAAATTGTTACACCATTTGGCTAAAAGGGGGCATAAAGTGTCCCTTCCGAAATTCCAATACTGTCGAACGGAGGTCACCTACCTCGGTCACCTCCTTTCGAAAGTGGGGAGGAGATTGACGCCGGAGCGCATAAAAGCGATCACTAACATGCAGGTACCTAACACGCAGCGAGAGGTGCGCGCGTTCCTAGGCATAACATCGTATTGTCGTCAGTGGATACCTAACTATGCGTTACTAACGAAACCCCTATTGTATCTGACTACCAAAGAAGTGCGCGAACCCCTACCCTGGACCCCCGCATGTCAGGAAGCGTTTGAGTTACTAAAAGAGTCTCTGTGTTCTGCGCCAGTTCTTGGAACACCTGATTACCAGAAGCCTTTTGTTCTTTACGTGCACGAGGCGGAAGGTTGCGCGTTGTCTGTCCTAACTCAGTGTTTTGGGGGGAAGCAGAGACCGTGTGCGTATTTCTCTGCAGTGCTCGATAATGTGGCAAGAGCGCTGCCGAGCTGTCTGAGAGCCACGGCGGCTGCTGCGGTTTCTATAAGACAATCGGCAGGGCTCGTGCTGGGAACAGATCTCACAGTAATGGTACCGCATGCTGTGGATATTTTACTGAACAGGACACAGACGCAGCATTTAACAAGCGCTCGTCTGACGGGTTACGAGATGACTCTTTTTGCACCCCATGTGACAATTAAAAGGTGTGCCACATTGAACCCCGCCACCTTGTTACCTATCCCCACAGATAGTGACACACATGATGATGACATACACGACTGTTTGTATAAGACTGAAGAGGAGACAAAGGGGAGGGTGGATTTGACAGACAGGCCCATGGAAGAACCAGATGGGGAACTGTATGTTGATGGATCCTGTTTTAAATTACCAGACGGGACATCGACAGCAGCATATGCAATAACGACATTACAGACGGTGGTAGAGACTTCTAGAATACCTTACAATTCTGCTCAGGCTGCTGAGATTATCGCTTTACTGAGAGCATGTGAGTTGAGTGAGGGGTTGGATGTCAACATTTACACTGATAGCCAATACGCCTTTGGCGTGGTTCATAATTATGGGCGACTTTGGGCAGAACGGGGATTCTTGACCTCCCATGGACAACGCATCCAACATGGTCCACTGATATTACGACTGCTAACGGCACTGACTTTACCCAAAAGATTGGCTGTGATAAAATGTAGTGCACACAAGACAATAGTGGACGATGTCGGGCGAGGCAACGCTTTTGCCGACGAGACAGCAAAAGAGACTGCTAGAGAAAAATTACCACGAATGTTTGTGGCAGGGCCAGCACGATGGGTCCCAGATAATTATATGTTCGCAGACACGGTACAGAGTGTCAAGAACATACAGGGCAAGGCGACGGATGAGGAATTGAGAGCATGGAAGGATGGGCAGGGACGACTGGATGCGGATGAATGTTGGACAGATGTGACAGACAAGAGACGATGGATGTTACCGAATGTGTATGTCCTTCCAGTAGTGACGATGGCACACGGGCTTGCTCACGTGAGTGCGAAGGGTATCTGCAAACTATTAGACCCGGTGTGGAGCAATAAAAATATCTCTAAGATGGCCACCAATTTGGTTCGTCAATGTATGGTGTGTTTGAGACACAATCCTGGAAAGGGTACCCCTGTTCCAGCTGGAAATTTTGCACCCCCCTCTTTCCCTTTTGAGGTGATTCAGATGGATTACATCGAAATGGAAAGAGTCAACAACTTGAAGTACGTCCTTGTAGTCGTATGTGCCTTTAGTAGGTGGGTGGAGGTGTTCCCAACCAAGGACTGCACGGCTATGTCTACTGCTAAAATGTTGATAAAGGAGTATTTCTCCCGCTTCGGATTACCTAGGGTGATCTGGAGTGATAATGGCACGTCCTTTAATGCTGAGTTGGTGAAGAATATATGCAAAGGCCTACATATCACCCAGAAGTTCCACTCAGCCTTGCATCCTCAGGCAGCAGGACTGGTGGAACGGTTTAACGGCACACTCAAGTTAAAAATGGCCAAGATATGTGAGAGTACAGGTCTCCGTTGGCCAGATGCACTTCCCTTAGCGTTGCTTTCCACAAGAGTCACTGTAAATGCAAAAATGGGCGTCTCCCCGCACGAGGTGGTATTTGGCCGCCCGGCCAATATCTGGGGAGTGCCCCGTCCAAAATGTTTTTCAGAAGTACCTTACCCTCTGTTGACAGATTATCTGTATGCTTTGACTAAAGATCTTCGTTCTATTCATCAGCAGGTAGCAGACACTCTGAAGCCGTTGCCGGAGGGGCCCGGACACACCATCCACCCAGGGGATTGGGTCGTGGTGCGACGATACCAGCGGAAGTCTTGCTTGGAGCCCAGGTGGTCAGAGCCTCGTCAGGTGCTCCTCACCACGCGCACGGCGCTGCGGATCGACGGCAGAAAGGCGTGGACCCATGCCTCTCATGTGAAGAGGGTCCCGCTCCCGTTGCCCTATGATCAATGGGTGCAAGACGGCATCGCTGACCAAGAGTGTGAACATATCCCGAGGTATGTTCCTTTCTCGGATGCTTCACTGATTGGAGAAGAGCGAAGCGGCATTGAAAATTCTGTGAGCTCTACCACTCCTCTTGTTGCTAGCAAAGAGATACCGGAAAGTTCAGCATCTGCCACGGAGACACCTGCTTTGTTCTCCGACCCCGAAGTGCCAGGGAGCACTCGTTATAATTTCCGGCCCCGAAGAAAATAAGTACAGTGCTGGAATATGATGGACTAAATACTGGAAGAAGGGCTTAGTGGACATTTTGAAAAAGAAGATTTAGTGGTAGGGATGGACTTGTAAGAGCCCTGGTGTTTAGCCGAAGATTGTGTTCTCTGAGACTGAAAGCGTGGTGCGGGGCCCGAATTAAGTGCTTCCCTTATTTCAAAGTATTGATGAGCGACGTGGGAGTAGGTATGAACGGTAAAAGCCTGCCTGTGAGGCTTTGAAGGACACAGGGAGAAGATCCCTTTTTAAGGGTTGAAGAACCCCTCTGGCCGGTTGAGGATTGTCTGGGACTATTTTTTTAGTAGTAGTGTGATTTTTATTTTTATTTTTGATTTTGGTGTTGATAAGTATACAGAATGTATCCCTTTGGGCGGCCAATTACTGATGAGGAGCTGCCTTTTGCAGCCCCACCGAGACGTGAGCCTGATTCCCCCTGGTTGGCCCTTTCCCGAAAAGGAAAAATTGGAGTGCTAATTATATTTTTAATTGCCTTTTTGGTGACTCTTGGCATACTGTTTTTCGTTGATAAATACTATCCTGTGCACACATTTGCACCCACACCTACTGCTGTTCCGGAACATGCAATGTTAACTGTTGAATATGGTGAAAGAATGATACGTGCAAATTATAAAGATAATGTTTTTATTAAAACACTGCATCATGCACATGCCACTACCAACATGACAGATTGCTGGGTTTGTGGGCTTTTGCCTTCTGCAGCCTATAAGAAAGATAGATTCCTTGCTCTTCCTTTGACTCCGGTAAATAGTTGTGTGGGATGGTACACCCTTATAGGTCTAGTTAAATATTTCCAACAGCCAGATTCCCTCACACCCCGACTACAGAATAGGGGGTGGACAATGACAATGCGAGTGCGACCTTTGCCTTCAGCTTCCCTTGGACGGATATACACTGACGGACGTTTTGACCAGACTTTTATACAGACATGTGAGAAAAAGTTGGGTCGCTTCTTGACACCAAATGATACTGATAGGCTAAGGGATAGTTTCATGAAATTGAACGCCACCTTGTCTTATAGGCATCCCCCTAGGAGTGACGACAGCTCCAAAAGTTTGATACCCTTGGCTGTGGTGGGTCCTCCTCCATTTTTCTGTATAGAGGGAAGGGGTCCCATCAAGGTTGGAAATAGCTCTTGTAACGTGACTGCTTCAATACGCCTGCCCGTTAGCCCCTCATTGATTGCCCCACCCAGTGTCTATTTTGTATGCGGTGAAAATGGATACTTATGGTTGCCCGAGGGTTGGGGTGGGGTGTGCTACCTGGCTTATCTGATTCCTCCCGTGTATGTGGCTCCCTCTGATTACCACAGAACTCATCGACGATTCCCCAATACTCCAGAGCAGCCGCAGGGGCAGCGTAAAAGGAGGGACCTTCAGGTAGAGGACGTTGATCAGACAGATACCTCGTATCAGCAATGGACTGATTTTTCTAAGGGTCTGCTTCCTTTCTGGGGTCCTATATTCAATAGTAGAGCTATCAGACGACTCTCTAGGGTAATGGAAAAGGTGGTTCTGGTTGAGGCTGACATTACGACTAACATCTCTGTTGAGGTTCAGGCTATGAGATTATTTACGATCCAGAATAGGATGGTCCTTGACGTCATACTAGCTGATAGGGGCGGGGCCTGCCGCGTCATCTGGACCTCTTGCTGCGTTTATATCCCTGACTCCGCCCCGACTGTTAACTTGGCAGTGCAAAAATTGCATAGATTAGCGACTGAACTGCACCAAGATAATGGAACTTGGTCTCTCCAAGGGTGGCTCTGGGGTGCCTTTTCTTCCTGGGGCTGGAAAATACTGATGGGTTTGGTTGGAGTGGTTAGTGTAATACTGTCATGCTGCCTTTGCATATATTGCCTTCCTCCATGTTGTTCAATGTGTGCTGCAAATATTCGTCCGAAAAAGAAGTTACCAGGTCAATATACGACTTCTATGATTACTGAAATTCCTGCTGATGCAAGTTGGTTAATGTTTATTGCAGAAGATGTTCTAGACTGAAGTAGTAAAGTCCTGCCCCTAGAATGGATGTCGGCACTACCTTTGGCAAATAAATGAGGCTATAGTTAGCCAATGATGCTAAAAGGAGGGTCTGATAGAATTCACTTTTCGACGCTCTAATTACCCTATGATGACGTGTGAGTTAGCATCATATGACTAACTAATGCATTTCGTATATACACCTATGCTGAATACATATTCTTACTTATCGCTTATATTCAAATGTATGCGTGACCATATTAGCTTCTTAGCTTAGCCTGTGTGCCACCATTTTGTGTAACTCTCTGTGCCTGCGGGCTCTACTCGCTCATGCCCCTCCCGCAGGAATACAGAAATATACTAAGACAGCAGTTTTCGTTTCTCGGCTTACTGTGGTCGAAACTAGCAAGTTTCGTTATCAGTAATGTTCTCATGCCCAGAGACGCCGAAGCCTGGCTCCCTGGCCTTGAGCAGAGATAATAATGTATCCCTTGCAGGTGCAGATGCCTGCTGTATGAGAGCATTGTCCACTAACTTGAGGCTCGGTAACTTTCCACAAGGGGCGTACCCCATTTACTGTATTGCATTATAATGTATTGCTGTGATGCAGAGAGTCAGTCCTCTCGTTCGCACTCCTAGGAGTGAGGTCGGACAGGGCCCTCTCATATGAGTGTTGTTTGGCCTAATAAAGACTTTTGTTTATACTTCTCCACTGTCCGGCTGACTTCCTATAAGGTAATTATAGGTGAGTGCTGTAAGTCACTCCAGTGGATTTGAGCCACGCTTATCAGGTCGTCCATTTCCTCGTTGTGATGTATCCGAGTCACTGGAGTTGTCATCTGAACTTGAGGTCGCATAACTAGAACCCCTTCGACCCCCAGTCTGGTTAAATGTAGGTGCTACATATGAGTCGCTGGTATATGGATACACCTTCTCGCTGGAGAATTTAGCCAGGTCCTTTTTGAATTTCTCCATTTTTGTAAAGAGAATGGATTCTTTAAATTCGGTATTCTTTTTGTTGACATCATCCTGCCCCGTTTTGTAGGCAGGGTTCTTTAGACTGGCCTTGATTTTACCTTCTAGGAGTTGGATCTCAACTAGGATTTTATCAGCTACACGTTTGGCTGTTTTTATAATAAGGACTAGCCAGTCCCTTGTGCACCGCCAGGCGATTAGTGACCAATCCTTTAAAAATTCCTTGTCATCCAAGAATAGTCTCGGTGTGTTGGTCACAATTAGTCCTGATGGTGCACAATTCCCATGAAGGTACTGGGCCATGATGGTTCCGTGTACTAAAGTTCTTGAGTGAGATTTTTTTAAAATCAATATCTTGTTCCAACCCTCATCTGAGTTATTAGTTACAGGCGGGGTGTTCCCCAATAGACTAGGGTTGTCATCCAAGATGACAGCTCCTTGGATCTACTTGTGTCCTTTGACGTAGAGTCTCTGTACACGTCAATTCCCCAAACAGAGACCCTGGAAGTGGTAGGCAATATCCTTCAAGAGAGGGACCTACAGACAACTACTCCAGTTTCTTTCATTATGGAACTAGCAGAAATGGCAATGAAAGACAATTACTTTAAATTTGAGGATACCATCTACCTCCAGACCTCTGGCACCAGCATGGGCAGTGTTTTTGCGCCTAGTCTGGCGAACCTCTATGTTCATGTACTAGAGGAAACCAAAATACTGCACCAAGACAACCCACACTATGTATCGCTTCGCCTATGGAAGCGATACATAGATGACGTCTTTGTTATATGGAGAGGATCTGAGGCCAGTCTGTTAGAGTTCCACAATTGGCTTAACAACTGCAATGAATTTCTTAATTTTACCTTAGAGTTCAGTAGAAAGGAACTACCTTTCTTAGATCTCTTGATAGTGGCCACAGAAGAGGGGTTAAAAACGGAACTGTACAGGAAACCAATGGCACGCAACGCTCTTCTGAGCTATGAGAGTTGCCACCCTCGAGCACTCAGAGATAACTTGCCCTTTGGGCAATTCCTGAGACTCAGGAGAAACTGTTCGACAAAAGAGTCATTCGAAAAACACTCTGAGACCCTCTCGGAATACTTACGAGAGAAGAAATACCCGGCCAAAATCATCCGCCAGTCAAAGAAAAGGGCCGCTAACAACAACAGGGATGCCCTATTGGAAACTATTCCGAAAGAAAGATCCAACAGAATGACCTTTGTGAACACTTTTCACACAAGATCCAATGATGTGCGAAAAATAATAACCAAACATTGGTCTATTTTGAATTCCAGTGGAGAAACTTTACCACCACCACTGTTTGCCTTTAAAAGAGGACCGAACACAAAAGACCACCTAGTTCACACTCGTCCCAAAACAAAACAATCTAGACAAGTGGGAGCACTTTGGGACCTACCGCCGGTACAAGGACACCACCCGTGTGGCAGTTGTTCGGCATGTCCACAAACCACCAAGTCCACCAGTGTGGATATCGGAACTATGCGCCCATGGCAACAGCGTAAGTTCACGAACTGCAACAGGGAGAATACAATTTACATGATCACTTGCCCGTGCGGAAAGAGATATGTGGGAATGACAACCCGTAAGACCAAAATAAGGATTGGCGAGCACAAGAGCACAGTTCGCTGTCGGAAGCAAGCGACTCGCCTGACAGCCCACTTTCTAGAAAAAGGCCACGGTCCCAGTGAGTTCAAGTGGACAATACTCGAACAGCCGACAATACCCGAACATTGCCCTGATGTCGGAAAATTTCTGTTCAAAATAGAGCAGAAGTGGGTGTATAAATTAAACAGTGACAAGGATGGCCTGAACGAACCTATACCATGGATGTCATTATGAAACCATTGAGCCATTATCCATCTTTTTCATTTTTCCTTGTCACCAAAACTACGACTCCCAGAATGCACCACACAGGCTTCAGTCATATACCCGCCCTTTTCTCTTGTTCGGTGCCTCCCCAGAACAGCCCAGAGGGACGCTTGGAGACACCGACGGAGAGGTAAGAGTGTGGTTACGTAATCTGGTTAGACAACCCTGTTCGCTACGAGCACCTAGCCTAACAGCGGTAGAAGTCTATACTTATATAACTACTCCGGTACGTTACCGATGATATTTTGAAAACTCACAAGCTGTCTCTCATGTTATCGGAGACACATATGATAGTTCTTTTGCCTTGTTTTTAACGGAATCGGTTGAGTGTCCCTGTGATTATGTTTTGCTAAACAGAGCGGTGCTCCTATTCTACCTGAGCTGCTGCCAGGTGAGGTGAGGCGCCATCCCCACAAGTTTTGGGTTAGTGTTATCACGTCTGTCTAAATGTTAATACGTGACCACTAGAATAGCACGATGTATTTAGTGCATTCTCTAATATGTGTAATGTTTTTCTCTTTTCTTTGTCTCCTATGTGACTTTTGTAGACTGTGGTGGAGATTCTACACCTGCTTTTCAGGTGAAATTTTTCCCTTTTAAACTTCACTTATTAATTTGTAAGCAGTAGCACCATCTAGGTCCTGACGAATGCATAAGGAAAATCTTCCGATGGTATGCAGAAACATGTTGACCTCCTGCTGGTAGATATTCTGTCAAATCTACCTTTCACTGGTTTTTAATCTTGGGGTCTGAGAGATACTAATAAATCACTTTTCTACTCAGTTTCACCCAATTTTATTCACTCATCACTATACACTCACTGCACTGCTTTGCCTCAGGTGTATAACCTTTTGCTTAAAAAAACACCATATTTTGATACCATCATACAAACATTTTTTACATCGGTTTCCCCACTATTCACACCTGTTAAAGTGTGATTGAACTTGTATACTAACTCCTGGGTAAGGAGAACCCACATGATGTAATAATGGTGGTACAGAACGGCAACTGATGGGAAAAATTCCTACCCATGTTGCATGCCGTATATATGAGTAATCGATTGTTTTTCACATCTGAGTACACACAGTCTACTTCATATAGTCACTGGTTGAAGGGTCTAGAGTATAAACATTGAGCGGCGACTCCTGGACACCCTTTGTTGTTATAAGTTGTATAGGGGCATGTGTTCAGTCTCGAGTCGTTAAACCTGCCCTTAGACCCTCCGTTAAATAGTGTGTTTTGTGATTGAGTACAGCTTCGGCTGTGGGTCTTCCTTAAAAAACAGGCTTACAAAGACCTGTGATTAAGCTCTGTTTTGACTCGTACTTTAGTCACTGGACGCTCCCTTTTTTGTGAGGAACTTGGCAGATTCACTAGTGTTAAACATGGCATCAAACAGCGGTTTGGCTTTTGAAGAGGCAGAAATCCAAAATATCTTGGATGACAACCCTAGTCTATTGGGGAACACCCCGCCTGTAACTAATAACTCAGATGAGGGTTGGAACAAGATATTGATTTTAAAAAAATCTCACTCAAGAACTTTAGTACACGGAACCATCATGGCCCAGTACCTTCATGGGAATTGTGCACCATCAGGACTAATTGTGACCAACACACCGAGACTATTCTTGGATGACAAGGAATTTTTAAAGGATTGGTCACTAATCGCCTGGCGGTGCACAAGGGACTGGCTAGTCCTTATTATAAAAACAGCCAAAAGTGTAGCTGATAAAATCCTAGTTGAGATCCAACTCCTAGAAGGTAAAATCAAGGCCAGTCTAAAGAACCCTGCCTACAAAACGGGGCAGGATGATGTCAACAAAAAGAATACCGAATTTAAAGAATCCATTCTCTTTACAAAAATGGAGAAATTCAAAAAGGACCTGGCTAAATTCTCCAGCGAGAAGGTGTATCCATATACCAGCGACTCATATGTAGCACCTACATTTAACCAGACTGGGGGTCGAAGGGGTTCTAGTTATGCGACCTCAAGTTCAGATGACAACTCCAGTGACTCGGATACATCACAACGAGGAAATGGACGACCATATAAAGGACGTGGCAATAGAAGAGGCAACAGAGGCAACTTTAACAATTTTGGTCCAAATCAGTTCCAACCTTTCTGGCAACCGGGCCCATGGATGTATGGTCCCAACTTCCCTCAAATGGGACCCCCTTTCTTCCCTCCACAAATGCAGCAACCCCAAGGACAAGCGCCTTTTTTAGGGTATGGCCAGAGGACCAACAGAGGGAGAAGGAGACAGGGACAAGGATCCCAGGTGCGATGGACGACCCCGTTGCAACAACCAACCATGGACCTGAGGAATGGGAAGAAGATCCCGCAGGACAGAGCGGGAACGAGCATAACCCCAGATCAACCAGCCTCGTAATCAACCTGAGCTCTTACAACCTGTCCGAAGATGAGGAACAACTCCTGAATCGTGGACTAGGCTTCGTGGCAACCAACCAAGGGGACCAATTTAACACTCAAATAGAGATTTCTAAACTGTTCCGGAAGGTCCGACTCCACTACCTCTTTGCCAAACAGAATCCTGGAGAAAGATCAGACTCGGTCGTCAATACTGGTCTGAAGAAACCATCGACCTTTAATCCGACAACAATTGGATTACCGAGTAGGGTTCTAACCTTTGAAGAAGCTGTCGAAACAGACATTGAACGTCTTTTCAAAACGCAGAAACCAAAGTCCTTTGTAAACTTACCGAACAAAGAGAAACTAGCACTACAGTCACTATCATCCAATGAATCGATCATTATAAAGCCTGCAGATAAGGGCGGTGGCATTGTGATCCTCGACAAAGAAACGTACAGACAAGAATGTCTCAGGCAACTAAAAGATCGCAGGTCTTATCTACCTCTGAAAGATGATCCCACTGAAAGGCTCAAAACCAAGATCAGCCATTTAGTGGAAGAGGCAACATCTCAAGGTTGGATCACTCCACAAGAGGGCCAATTTCTCTGTACCTCTCACCCGTCAATCCCCTACTTCTACTGCCTGCCTAAAGTGCACAAACAGAAGAGACCACCACCTGGGAGACCAATCATCTCTGTAATAGGATCGGTTTTAGAGCCACTCTCTACATTTGTGGATCACTTCCTCAGTCCTATTGTCAAAGAAATGCCGACCTATCTCAAGGACACAAAGGATATGTTACGCTTACTTCCGGACGTAGACTTTGACAGCTCCTTGGATCTACTTGTGTCCTTTGACGTAGAGTCTCTGTACACGTCAATTCCCCAAACAGAGACCCTGGAAGTGGTAGGCAATATCCTTCAAGAGAGGGACCTACAGACAACTACTCCAGTTTCTTTCATTATGGAACTAGCAGAAATGGCAATGAAAGACAATTACTTTAAATTTGAGGATACCATCTACCTCCAGACCTCTGGCACCAGCATGGGCAGTGTTTTTGCGCCTAGTCTGGCGAACCTCTATGTTCATGTACTAGAGGAAACCAAAATACTGCACCAAGACAACCCACACTATGTATCGCTTCGCCTATGGAAGCGATACATAGATGACGTCTTTGTTATATGGAGAGGATCTGAGGCCAGTCTGTTAGAGTTCCACAATTGGCTTAACAACTGCAATGAATTTCTGAATTTTACCTTAGAGTTCAGTAGAAAGGAACTACCTTTCTTAGATCTCTTGATAGTGGCCACAGAAGAGGGGTTAAAAACGGAACTGTACAGGAAACCAATGGCACGCAACGCTCTTCTGAGCTATGCGAGTTGCCATTCTCGAGCACTCAGAGATAACTTGCCCTTTGGGCAATTCCTGAGACTCAGGAGAAACTGTTCGACAAAAGAGTCATTCGAAAAACACTCTGAGACCCTCTCGGAATACTTACGAGAGAAGAAATACCCGGCCAAAATCATCCGCCAGTCAAAGAAAAGGGCCGCTAACAACAACAGGGATGCCCTATTGGAAACTATTCCGAAAGAAAGATCCAACAGAATGACCTTTGTGAACACTTTTCACACAAGATCCAATGATGTGCGAAAAATAATAACCAAACATTGGTCTATTTTGAATTCCAGTGGAGAAACTTTACCACCACCACTGTTTGCCTTTAAAAGAGGACCGAACACAAAAGACCACCTAGTTCACACTCGTCCCAAAACAAAACAATCTAGACAAGTGGGAGCACTTTGGGACCTACCGCCGGTACAAGGACACCACCCGTGTGGCAGTTGTTCGGCATGTCCACAAACCACCAAGTCCACCAGTGTGGATATCGGAACTATGCGCCCATGGCAACAGCGTAAGTTCACGAACTGCAACAGCGAGAATACAATTTACATGATCACTTGCCCGTGCGGAAAGAGATATGTGGGAATGACAACCCGTAAGACCAAAATAAGGATTGGCAAGCACAAGAGCACAGTTCGCTGTCGGAAGCAAGCGACTCGCCTGACAGCCCACTTTCTAGAAAAAGGCCACGGTCCCAGTGAGTTCAAGTGGACAATACTCGAACAGCCGACAATACCCGAACATTGCCCTGATGTCGGAAAATTTCTGTTCAAAATAGAGCAGAAGTGGGTGTATAAATTAAACAGTGACAAGGATGGCCTGAACGAACCTATACCATGGATGTCATTATGAAACCATTGAGCCATTATCCATCTTTTTCATTTTTCCTTGTCACCAAAACTACGACTCCCAGAATGCACCACACAGGCTTCAGTCATATACCCGCCCTTTTCTCTTGTTCGGTGCCTCCCCAGAACAGCCCAGAGGGACGCTTGGAGACACCGACGGAGAGGTAAGAGTGTGGTTACGTAATCTGGTTAGACAACCCTGTTCGCTACGAGCACCTAGCCTAACAGCGGTAGAAGTCTATACTTATATAACTACTCCGGTACGTTACCGATGATATTTTGAAAACTCACAAGCTGTCTCTCATGTTATCGGAGACACATATGATAGTTCTTTTGCCTTGTTTTTAACGGAATCGGTTGAGTGTCCCTGTGATTATGTTTTGCTAAACAGAGCGGTGCTCCTATTCTACCTGAGCTGCTGCCAGGTGAGGTGAGGCGCCATCCCCACAAGTTTTGGGTGAGTGTTATCACGTCTGTCTAAATGTTAATACGTGACCACTAGAATAGCACGATGTATTTAGTGCATTCTCTAATATGTGTAATGTTTTTCTCTTTTCTTTGTCTCCTATGTGACTTTTGTAGACTGTGGTGGAGATTCTACACCTGCTTTTCAGGTGAAATTTTTCCCTTTTAAACTTCACTTATTAATTTGTAAGCAGTAGCACCATCTAGGTCCTGACGAATGCATAAGGAAAATCTTCCGATGGTATGCAGAAACATGTTGACCTCCTGCTGGTAGATATTCTGTCAAATCTACCTTTCACTGGTTTTTAATCTTGGGGTCTGAGAGATACTAATAAATCACTTTTCTACTCAGTTTCACCCAATTTTATTCACTCATCACTATACACTCACTGCACTGCTTTCCCTCAGGTGTATAACCTTTTGCTTAAAAAAACACCATATTTTGATACCATCATACAAACATTTTTTACATCGGTCTCCCCACTATTCACACCTGTTAAAGTGTGATTGAACTTGTATACTAACTCCTGGGTAAGGAGAACCCACATGATGTAATAATGGTGGTACAGAACGGCAACTGATGGGAAAAATTCCTACCCATGTTGCATGCCGTATATATGAGTAATCGAATGTTTTTCACATCTGAGTACACACAGTCTACTTCATATAGTCACTGGTTGAAGGGTCTAGAGTATAAACATTGAGCGGCGACTCCTGGACACCCTTTGTTGTTATAACCTTTAGACGAGCACCTTCAATGCGTGATGCCCTAGATAAACCAATGCCTGAAGTTCTGCCAAAAAAACCCTGGTTCTTTAAAACTGTTTTTTTTAAATGCACCTCTTGTCACGCGTGCACTTTTGCACGCAATTCAACACATTATACATCGGCTTTTAGCGACAAACAAATTCCCATTACAGAACACCTGACTTGCAGGTCAGACTTTGCAGTCTATAAATTAAGATGCTCCTGCAATTTGGAATACATTGGGAGCACTAAACTCCCGGTGCACCAGCGCATTTTGCAGCATATACGCGCTATTGTGAACAGCAATAATGAGTATCCTGTCGCAAGACACTTTAAAGCTGTTCACAATAACCAGTTAAAAGATCTGGAGTACACGGTCTTATGCTCAGTGCCTGTCCCCGGCCGGGGAGGCAACCGTGAACGTCTGCTAAGACAAAAAGAAGCACATCTTATTCTTTTACTTGACACTAGAGCTCCTAACGGCCTTAACCTTACGGAAGACTTATATGTCTCACTGTAAACTATTAAAAAATCTATGGACATTTAATTCGCATTTATAAATAATTACATCTGTTCCTAGTTACCATCTAGCTGTGATGTTTAGTGAGATTTCGGCTAATCATATTTGTACTGTTCCTCTATGAATGTCTGCTTCACCATTCTGCAGTGTTCGATCTCTTTATTCTAAATGCAATTAGAGTTATTAAGTTATATGGCATCATAATGGCTGTTTTCTTAATGTTTCTCTGTTTGACGCTTTCAACAATTGTTTTTATGCATACACTGTTTATTATGATTTAGCACGTTTTAGTATATTTTGCCACAAATATTTTTTTTTGTTTGAATTTTAGGCCATAATTTTGCTACAAGAATTTCCACTGCCATCTACAGTTATTATTCCCAATGAAACGTCTCTTTTGGATTACTTCTACAAAAAAATTCCTACAATATCAATTGGTGAAGAATTGTTTTCCAATAATGACATGATTTGGATTGGTTTTTCTGTGCAGTTTGTACTTTATACTGATTAAGACACTTGTCGATTATTTCTATAAATTCCCAAATCTACATTTCATATGAGCCTTACCTAGATTACACAAACAAATGTATATATTGTATATACCATGAGATTTTTTGAAATCCTACATTAGTAGTCATGATTCTAAAAATATTTCTTGTTATTTATTTAATTTATAACATTTCTAGGTTTTTTGACTCTTGATATAAATTTTGGTTATGACACTTGTCGGTAAATTTTGTGAATTTTCCATCATTACGATTTATAAATTTTGTACATACTGTTTGAACCATATGATTTGTATAATTAATTATATCTTCATTATTGTACTACAATCATGATGGTTAGAGAAATGTTTCACTTGTATTTGTAATATATGGCCAATACGTCAGTCTTTCTTTTATTTTCACTATTGCACTTTTTCAATGTCTAAATCTTTTTCACCTGTGCACTGATTATAAATTGAGGTCATTCTAAGGGGCGCGTCATGTGAACAAGCTCCCTTGTGGAGTGAAACGCGTCATGGACGACACCATGTCTTTTTATTTCATCTCTGTGAAATAAACACCTTACTTCTATGGATAATATCGTTGCTGCCTTTTCTTTGATCGATTAAGAATTGCCACGTCAAGAGGTCCTGACCTGGTTTATCTTCACCATGGATTGGTGAAACAGGAACATTGTTTTATATATATATATATATATATATATATATATATATATATATATATATATATATATATATATATATATGTATATATATATATATATATATATATATATATATATCCAACAAGATACTTCACTCCAGTTGAGAGATGAAGAACGAGCCACACCGATCCAGTAAGTTTAAAGCTTTAGGTTTCAATCGGGCGAAACAAACGACGCGTTTCGAGCAATCCTGCTCTTGGTCACATGTATATATATATATTTCCAAACAAAACCCAAAGTTTGCGGCATGCTGGCTGGCTGACTTGCTACCAAATCGCTGTTGGTGCACAGAGTACAGCGCTAGTGCTGGAAATATTGAAAATAGTGTCCCCAAACCCCTTTACCATTAAGGGAGCCAGCACTTGTAGTCAAAGGAATTCTCCTGTTTATTTGTTCAAGTCACATCGGACACAGGAACAACACAAAGAGAGACGCGTTTCGGCAGTCACGCTGCCTTTGTCAATCTAAAATGTGCCATATTGGTGCTCTTCTTTAAGCATTAGAATCAATAGACACAAAAGATGCACTGATCTTAGCAGCAATTGAGTACACATAACTAGGCCTGGGAGGTAAATTACGCTCCGCTTGCGGAATTTGGGTAATTTTGCGTTCCGCGGAGAACGCAGAATTGCCAAAAATACTACTGTCCGCAGCTTCGAGGAATTTTTTGCTTGTTCACGCTTTCAAAATGCATGTTCGCAAGATATTTCTCCCCGAGCATGCAAACAGCATTCGCGAACAGGAAAAAAGCATTGCGAACGAGCGGAACAAGCAATTTTGCATTCACGCTGAACTTTTGCGTGCTCGCAGAGATTTTTTACCATTTCGCGTAGCTTTGCGTAGCGGGACTATGCAAATTCCGCCCTCCCCTACACATAACCACGTGGAAAAAACAAATTACAGTCTAGAAATAGTTTTAAAGTAAACTTATTTATAGAATTTATTTTGTTGTTACCAACACTGAGAAGTTATAGTTATGCTGTATTGCAGTAATTGTTATTTTTTTTTCCACGTGGTTATGTGTACTCAATTGCTGCTAAGATCAGTGCATCTTTAGCACTACGAGGCTTTAGATTTTAAGATATTAGATTGATCTCACTTTATCTGATAGACCCTCCTCTTTCCCTGAAAACACAATTAGGAGTTAGGTCACGATCTTTACTGTCATTAAAGTGCCAGTGAAGACAGAGTGAGATAACTGGCGAGTATCTACCAGTTGCTCCATTGGTGCTGCTTACGTGAGGTTTTTCCTGACCCACCTCAAACTTTTTTTGACTTCATTAGTCCCACCTACCTATTTTAGAATGGTGGGCATCTAACCTGATTTGGGACGGTTGATTTAAAAAATTTAAGAACACATATGGGTGGGTATGACTAGATAGCCTTGTCACACCAAAAAAGAACAGATGTGAAAACTCGATATAGGTCAACATGCAACCAGGTCTGTTTTTAAAATGTATGAGTGGAGGGTATCCTGGTTCTTTTTCCCTCTTAGGCTCCTTTCTGTGAGATGATAAGTGTTGAAATAATGAACAAACAGGGACAGCGACAGCATAATTTAATCTCCACACACCTAAAAACCAAAATATTTACCTGACCTTGTGTAATGTAACTGCGCATTTGCAAAGCGCCCCAATACCTGTGGGTCAGTCAAGTCTGCTCTGCATAAAAATGCCCCAAACACTAATCTGAACTTGTGTGATGTAACTAGCGCTCATGTAAAGCACTCCAACACCTTCAGGTGGCTCGAGTTCACAATATAGAAGAAAAAATGCCTCACAGTCCCTGGGGAGCTCCAGTGAATGTGCCTAGAAATTAGAGCTGTGAGAGGAGAACGACAAGAAGCAGTTTGCGAGGCAGGCATGCAGCGACATAGGAGGAGATGGGAGGGATGAATGCGGCTCCCATTTGTCAGATAGAGGGAAAATCATGAGTAAACAGATGCAGCATCTGCATCACTTAATCTCCACGCACCTAAAAAAAAAACATTTACCTGACCATGGGTAATGTAACTGTAACTTTTGTAAAGCACCTCAATACCTTTGGGTCAGTCGAGTTTGCGCACTATAAACATGCCCCCAAAAATTAATCTGACATTGAGCAATGTAACTAGCGTTCATGTAAAGGGCTACAACACCTTTGGGTCGATCAAGTTCACATTATATAAACAAGCCACAGGGAAAATGCAAAGGAAGCTGCTCAAGCATTTCCTTTAACTGTGCTCCAAGGTTAGGCTGCTGAAGGTCTGGTGACTGAGGCTCGCTAAAACAAAAAGCGGTGATGCTGGAGGAGTTTGGGGGAATCCGAAAACTTTGAAAACGGCCTTGAAAACAGCGTCTGACATTTTCATCTCAGTATTTGATCCGGATGGGGAGATTAATTGACGGGAGCCAAAGCTGATCCAATGAAGATGGGCAAACAGTCACTTGAACAAAAACAACAAAAAAAATAGTTTCCCAAATAAGCACAGAAGTGTAATATTAACAGTAATTGGGTGTTGCTCTGTGGGAGGCAAGCAAACACAAAAAAGGAGGAACAAAGAGGGAGGATAAACCACTAGCAAGCAAGCATTTTTGAACAACAATCGAAGGTATGAATAAAAAAGGCAATGGGCGGAGTGTAAGCCCACAGAGTGAAAACAGCAGGTCTCAAAAAGACAGTGCTTGTGCTGTGTGGGCTCGTCCGAATTATGGTACACTGTGGTAAGAAAGTGAGAAGAGAAGCCCGAGTTTCAGCACTCTGTCCATCATCTCCTTGTGTTTGCTTTGTTCGCCCTAAGTTGGCAAGGTATGCCCAGACGTGGGTCCCTTGCTCACTTTGCCACTGGATTCAAGCTAGCCTATCTGAAGAGGGTTGTTAGCCTGAATCCAGTCCCAGGATGCTTGTTTTCGGCCCAGGGAAAAAATGGCTTGGCAGTTCGGACTGGACTGTTCCCATGAGGCACAGGGTCAAGACTGATTTGCATATAGCTGTGTCTGAACTGGTGTGGCAAAGTGAGACAAAAAATGATGATGGATTCAACCTAGATCTGTGACAGGGGTGACCATTTGAAAAGTTTCAGCACTCCGTCCATCATCTCCTTGTGTTTGCTCTATTATTCTATTTGACATTTACATACAGACTACAATAAAAAAAGAGAAATATGAAGAAGTAGAGGTGGGGACCTCCTGGCATATATATTGCAGAGTTTCAAAACTTTTTTTATACTGAAGTATGAACCCCAAACATTTTCTGGCTTTGGTAGTGGCTACAAATGTGCTGAATATCTACCCATACTCACCCCTTACTAGTGCAACTTTGTATTTTTAGGTCTTGCGTGGCAGAGCTCGCTAAATTTTATGTTTTTGGAGAAGTTCACTAGCTAGGGTTAAGCCCCGCCCCTCTTCTCCTTTCCTGGCCTCCTAAACGGTGGCCAGCCATTGGAGAAGAGGTCCTAGTGACGTTCTTCTTTCTCTTTTAGCCCTGTCCTTTTCAGATTGGGTTCCTTGACTTACTGCTGAAGTAAAAGGTTCCTTATCTTCTTTATGGGTCCAGATGGCCACTTAAAGAAGATAAGGAACCTTTTACCCCAGCGATGATTCTAGAGTGTGCTTTTGTGAGCGAGCAGAGCCTGGCAATACCACAGATGCAACCATCCTTCAAACAGCACGCGCAGTAGACAACACAAGGACGTTGCAATTGCTCATGTGACTATAAAGTTCAGCAGATGCCCCCACCGAAAGTTCATGCATACAGCTCACGGAGAGCTGCTTTATTAGTTGGCGATACACGGAGCAATTAGGAAAATCATAACCTGTTGACAAGTAGGATGTTCGAATAACAACTGTGGAGCAATCAAGTGCTAAGCAGCTACCAACCAGACCACGCCTCCCTCAGAAAGCAGAGCGTAGTAAATACAGCATATTCCGGAGTTGCGTGGTGAGTGTGGGAACGGCAGGGTCACACCGCACGCCGGCAAGTGGTAGCAGGAACGCCTTAAGTCATTGAATGGCGACTGCGGGAGAGCGACACCCGCGAGAGAAGAACCGACACCCCTGACAAGCTGTGCCGTGCAGCACTACACAGGTATCCATTGCAACAGCTCCAAAGCTGACACTGCCGCGACCCCCTTCTCCTAGTACTACACCTACACTACACCCCATCCAGTGTACTGTCACTGTTCCGCGTTTGCTGCCCAGCTACTGCAGTCACTGTGCTACTCACTGCTTCCAACCGCTATATCACAGACACTTGACACAACCCACTGCACAAATCATTGCTGTCCGTTATTGCTCCACAGTCACTTCTTAAGCCACTTACTACCAGAGCTGAGACTGTCACATATTCCCGCAAGTCCACGGAACTCATCCCCTGTAACTTCTGCTGTCGCTGTATCCTAAGCCAGTGCATTCATTGATCCCAACACACCTGTCTGTGGTGTCAACCCTCCACTCCAACAGGCTGTATACAAGCCCATATGGCTGTGCATTGACATGTCCCTACTACATTACGGCCCGTTATGCCCAAGGCTGCGATGTAACTTGCCCCACATACTGCGCAACGATTTAGATATTTATCCTTGCCATTCCTGGCAGCCACTTGCCCTCCTTCCTCAGAAACGGAGCAGCATATAGCATTCTATGTGCTCATTCCCTTAATGTCGGAGCTAATGTCTGGAATGCAGAGTGAAATACTTATTAGAATGTTTGTGTGTGGTCTGAAATGGGTGAAGGGTCGGCTTTTGGTATGGGGGAGCTGTGCTTATATGTACAGGGCTCTAGTCTTCAACGTGGCGCATAGCGCGATCTACGTTAAGATCATGAAAACAGCTGCTTCTCTGTCACTTGCCTACAGTGATACAGTTCAAAATGCTTTCAAACTTTTTTTAACATGGTGCAGGCGCTGTTTTAGTAAGCCCCCTTGCTTGCCTACACATCTCCCTTGCCCCCCAAGCCATCACATATCAGCCTCCATCCCCCAAAAACGAATTGGCACCAGCATAATGGAACTCAGTAGTGAGTGATTTGGGCGAGTTGGAGAGCTATTTGTTTTTAGAGGCCATAGAACACAAACAGGGTTCCTTGCTGCCTCATTTCCATTTTCCAGCAGCAGGTTAGACACAAATTATTTTCCTGCCCAGGGCACTATCTGAGCAAAGGTCTGGCATTGAGTGGGAGCTAAGAGACTGTTGCAGTTGGAGGGATAATGGAGCACTGATAGAACCTACCTGGTGTGGCTTGCACCTAAGGGCCTGCCTTCTTCAAGTGACATGTACATTCTCTCACCGCTAATACAGTATTCCAACAGAGAATCCTCAATTGCTAAGCAATACATTCATGTAAGAACACAACAGGGCCTTACATGAAATAAAGAACTTACACCTACCTGAGTGAATCCACACTCTTGTATGAAAACCTTACCATTTGACTTCAACACTGCCTCTGCTGAGACTAAGCAGTCACTTGACCCACCCCCTACAACTGGGACAGCCCCTTAACCCACCACTGCGATAGAGCAGCTGATTAACCCGTCGCTCAGCGACTGAGTAGCCTCTTCCTTTTACGATTCTCCCATTGCTGGCTCCAACATTTGTACAGATGCAGTCCCAAACCAATTTAGTCAATACACCGAACCCAATGCATGGCCTCAGAAAATAATTCAAATGCTGCAAGGAGTGCGTAGAAATTCATATTCCACTGTGGTTGGTATGTGCTGTCACCCTTTCTCTGCCCCCTGTTGCTGTTACTCTTGTAATTCTGGTGTTGCACTCCCCACCTACCTGATATACATCATCCTCTTATCCCCCAATGCGTATTCTTGCTCTGATTCTGCATATTCTTGCAGCTCATTGAAAACCTTTGTATTAGGTATAATTTAATCTTTCTTTATGTTGCTATGCTCCTGTGCTGCACCCTCCTCTTGGTTGATTTGCGTTTAGCATTTGTATAGCGCTTCATATCACTGGCGTCTTTGCAGTACTGTTAGAGTATGCAGCGTGTTCTGCATGGATAGTAAGGGATATGTTTTTAGTGTGAGCTATATGGGAAATGTTAGGCATCATACCTCTGGGCTGCTCCATTTGAGTTTCTGTGGATTTGTCACTGTACTTGCACAGTGATGCAAATGTGTTTAAGCTAGAAAGAGCAGCACAGAACTGCGTCATACCTATGTTTTATTAACCTTTGGTTTCCCTAGTTAAATTGTTCTGAATTTCTTTATGGAGGAGGAGCTGTGTTGTTGGGTGGTTCTTATTGAGTAATACATTTTAGTATTTGGAAACCTTTAAGTTTCCACTTCCTTTTGGAAGTTTAATAGTGTGGGCAGGTTTTATTATTTTATCTGGGTGTGAGTTTTACAGTTTGCCTGCACAGCAATGGAGGTTACAGCAGTAGGAGATTTTTTGAACCTGGAATTGGTTAAAACGAGGCTCATTCTAGTCCTTTTGTCCCTTATTGGGTGGCATTTGCAAAGTTTGTATTGTATAAAGATTGGCCGCTGCCGTGCAAGGCGTTGTGCAATGCATAGTGGTACATCATGCACCTGGATAGCAATAAGACAGGTGTTCTTAGGTTAAGTTGGTTGGTATAATCAAGGGTGCTCTCTCTGTGTGTGTGGGGGGCTCTGTGTGTGTGTGGAGGGGGGGCTCTGTGTGTGTGTGGGGGGGTTGTGTGTGTGGGGATGTGTGTGTGGGGCTGTGTGTGTATGTGGAGCTCTGTGTGTGGCATTTGCGAGAGCTAAGTTATTGGCATTGTAAATGACAATGCCATTTATTTATGTTTTCAAAACCAACACTTAAATAAAAATGTTGTCATTTACAATGCCAATAGCTCTAGCTTTTGCAAAGGCGAGACCGTTGCATTGTAAATGCTTGGTTTTTTTTGTTAACAAAAATAATTCTAAAAACCTTTAAGGCAGTATAGATACGAATTACATCTATACTGCCTAAAATTGCATTCATAAACAGGAGGTATGTATGTGTGTATGTATAACACACTTATAAAGCGCTCCTGTCACCCATCGGGCATCCTGGCGCTGGCAATTGACACTTGAGCAGTTTCGATACTTCAATCGGATGATTGAGTGGACGCCCACCAATCACTCTGGGTGGGACAACCTGAAGCAGTAGCAATATGGAGTACCCACACAAAACGTTGGTCTGTGTAAAAAGTAGAAACACTAAATATCATGAAAGTGGACGACAACTCCATTGATCACTCACTCCCCCTCTTAAGTTGCTTTTTTATCAACAGGCTGTAAACTTTCCATTTTAAAACGAAAATTACAGCACCAGCTCATCCAGAATGAGCAAAACAAGGTTACTCTAGGATTGCTGTTGACGTGTCCTCTCACTTACAGCATTACTTAAATCCACAATCATTGCCTCCACCTAACTATCTTGATTTGGTATGGTGCCAAATGGTTCTTTTGGAAAGAAACCAGCAAGGTTAATAAGCAAAGGCAATAGGCTGAAGGATTATAGCGGAAAACAGACTTTGGTATTTACTTTATTTGCACTTTGCTGCAAACTCTGGAGGGGAGGAAGGATGTCAGCCATCAGATGCTGAAATTAATGTTTTATGTACAGTCTGTTGGCAAAAGGAAACAAAGCACAGCAACTCTTCTCTACATATAAAGCACTAGGGCATTTGTAATATCTGACTTTCTTACATTTTGATTTGCCTGTCTTCTCGTGCAACACCATACCCAGTAAATACCAATAATAGAGTATAGTATTTACCAGGTGTGGTATTCTCTTCGTGTTGAATGTGATTTGCAGAATAAAGCAGAGAGTCCAGAAACGTTTTTCACATTGATTTCCCCATGCTTTGCCTCTTTCCAGGCACTTTTCCAGTTTCACGTTCGCTAGGTCTTTCCAAATTCATTATGAATGGGCAAATCGCCCAAAGAGCAACCTGCCCCACAAGTCCCAGTCTAGACGCAACTACCCATATCGATTTGTGTCAGAATCAGGATTATGACAAGACTTTTCTCTACTTGTAGGTTTATGGGTTTTTGCTCTTTTAGTTTACAAGCTGCTTGTACCATAACAAGGAAATACAATCCCTGATGTGGCATAATTTTAAACCCTTAACTTTGGCCATCGGCCACACTCCTCTGGTGCATCTGTCTTTGGCCGATACTGGGGAGGGTTGGAAAGGACCCTCAGGTGAAATCCCAGCTTGTGATCTCCCCAGGACAGCGATCCCCAAGCAGGGATCCACCAACTAGACGATAGGGGTGGCACCCCTTAAGCAAGGGATTGTGCTCCCAACTCCCCCCCCCCCCTTGAAATGGTCAGTCTTTCTGCCCACCCCCCATGCAGTAGGGGTAATTACCCCTGATCTCCCCCCCCCCCCCCCCCCCGGATGAGTTGGGGGCCTCATAGACAGCAGTGACTTAGGGCTGCCCCCACCCCTTATGTATATGGCAAGTCTTTCTGCCCGCCCCCCCTCCACACAGGGTGCAGATTGGGATGATTATCCCTGACCTGCACCAAGCCCACAAAACATCAGGCATTTCTTTTCATTATACAAATATAAGGATGGGGGCTACAGTCTTTCTGCTACTCTTGGGGGACAGATGGGGGTATCTACCCCCAATCTACACCCGGGAGAGTAGAAACTCCTTTAGGCACCACCAAAAGTTTTTTCTTTATTACATAATATAGGGGTGAGGGCGCCAACCCTGGACATGGCTATTCCCAATCCCCAACTAAATGGGGCAATAGTCTTCATGCCTTCCGCCTTAATGGAGTAGAAGGGGATCTCCCCCCGTGGGTGGGGCAGAAAGCCCACTAGAAGCAACAGGAACGGATTTGGGAGGGTTACCTTAGTGGGGAAAAGTTATCGAGCCCTAAGTGCAAACTACCTAACGCAACCAAAAAAGGGCTCAAGTCTAACCATAAGCTAAAAGGGTACAGATAGAAACGTCAAATAAGTCTATTAAAGATGGAATTCTTTGGCTACCACATGAAGATTTTTTTTTTGTTCAAAGCAAACATCAGGATTGGGTCGGATTCCCCTGCTGTGTGTGTTCGGACACCTAGAAAGCGTAGTACGTTGAAACCCACAAGACTGCTCGACTGTCTGGTGATCAACATATGGATTTGTCGTCTACTGTGGTGAAGAATAACACTGAGAAAGCATGACTTGTCGATAAGTACAACTATGCTCGTAAGCATGGTGTGAGAAATGTGAAGTTAGCATGGTTATTGGGTTACGTGTCAAGTGGGCTGTCAGGACCAAGAAGGGACAGATTAATATCGTTAAACCACTTCAACAAATTACCAAGCTTTACTCGAATGCTGCTAAGACGAGTGATAGTAAAGTGTGGCATTTTAGCCAAATGCAGCAAGATTATCTTGTGGACAGTGTGAAGTGTTCCATAACAGATCATAGCTGTGGGATTATCCTTATTGTAGCCTAACGGAAGTTGTAATGCATGATAATGTGAGTCCAGATGGTTCCTGTTCATATCAGCATTGGGTTGGTGCAGATGGAAACTACACTTCTGTTCAAACATTGAAACTCACTAGGAGTGGTATTTATTTATTTATTTATTTCTAAATTTCTAAAGCGCGAACAAATACCATAAATGGTGTCTCGGCGCTAGGCAGACAGAGAGACACATCCTGTACGTGCATTATTGAGTGAATAGCCATGTCTTCACTTGCCTTCTGAAGGGCAACAGTGAGGGGCTGGTTTTTATGTGATGGGGCAAGGAGTTCCAAAGCCTCGAGGCGGCCACCATGAAGCGTCTGTCTCCCCAGGTGACTGTTCTCACTCGCTGAATGCATAGTGATGCGGATGAGGCTGATCTTAGCGCTCTTTTGGGAACGTACAGCTGCAGTGATTCCCTGAAGAAGTCGGGTCCTTGGCTGTTCAGTGCTCTGTATATAATACACAGAGCCTTGAACAGAGTAGAACAGCTGCACAACCAAGGAAACATTGTTGTGGGTTGCCTTGATCAAATATATGGTTGTTCAACAGTTACAATAACCCGAGTTCCACTGTTTAGTGCAAATATCATTTTTGTTATCAATGTATAGGGATAACTTTCATTATAACGTTTTACTGTGTCAAAGGGGAAAAGTGTGGTATTTTCTTGTGCTGCCACGCTGGACCATTATGGGATAGTGGGGCAGAGATGGAGTTGCTGTTGGGCTTAGGCTAGGAATTGGCGTTACCCATTATGCTCAACAGATTTGGTTCTATCCATCTTGAATCCACTTAGTCTTTTCGCCTTCTTCAAACCACGCCCAGGTATTTATTCAGCCTACTGCCCGACTTCTCATACCACACAGATAGTGGTACAATTAAATCCTGGTACCCCTTCCCAGGCAAGCAGGTATTAAAAGTGTCTGTTGCCTTGGTATCCAAATCCAACTACATTTTTTTTAACTTTGGAAGAAACAATCTATCAGCTTTTCACTTCCTACTCTGGTTCAGGATACAGTCTTTCTCTACCAGATCCAGGGTTGAAAATGAAATATTAAGGGCCAGGGTGGGATGTAACCCAATCTACTCATCCCGCCCAAACAGGGCCTGGGTCCAGGATAGTAGTGGCCTATGTCCCTGCCCCTTGAATGTAAAATGTTCCTTGCTGCATATATTAATGGACTGTGTTTTTATTCGGCAAACCGAATTACGTTTTAAAGACCTCTGTTTTTAAAATATGGTACTCTCAATAGGGTGAATGCTGTGGATTTATGAGCAATGCGCCATTTAGATGTGGAAATTGGAATTGCTTGCTTTTTACGGTCAGTTATATTGAATTTTAAGATGACTCATAATGGGAGGGGGTTGTCAGGTAGTAAGAATGGACTTAATTTCTTAACTGCATTTTAGAATGTTTTAAGGAAAATTGTCTACATAAACTTATTTTCTACCTACCTCATATCGCAAGGCAGACATCCCTGGATGGCTCGAAAAATCCACTGGCATTGCTGAGCAAGTTTTATTAAGGACGAGCTATTTTTTTAGATTACTTACCCTTTCTGGCAGTTTAAAATCCTCTAACTTCAGGGAAGACAAACTGACTTTTGACCTCTGTCTCCGAAAGCAAAGCAAATGTAACAAGATAAGATTTAAAGGCATCTTTATTGCTCACAAAGTGTAAGAGCATAAAAATGCCATTAAATCTTGTCACTTTTTTTCTGGCTTTCAGAGACAGAGGACAAAAGTCAGCTTATCTTATTACGTTTATTTTTCTGTGACTTAAGTTAGAGGATTTTGTAAAGTGAACTGTGTGAAAATTGAACTGTGCAAAGCATGTTAAATGAAAGGCTGTAAGAAGTCAGGCTCTTTTCTAACACCAATGAAATAGCTAAGTGACTGTTAAAACATTTCAGATATATTTCACTAGTTATGAAGACCCTTTTTAGATCGAGGCTACCGTCGCACTGCGAAGCCGAAGATTTAATGACTTTTAACAGTGGGGCTTTAACCCGCCTCTCTCTTCCATTGGCTAGCTTCGTAAATGGAGGCTAGCCATTGGAAGAGATGTGTGACACTCAGGGCTGGAGCAGATTTGTGGGCGTTTCTTGCTTTTTTTTTTTAAGCCTCGCCCCTTTTTGTTCGTCATTCAGAGGTGGGCATTTACTTTTTTTTTTTACAGGGCTGTTTTTTCGTCATTGGTAACGTCTCTGTTGCCGCTCCCGGTCCCCTCTGAAGACCCCCGCGTTCCGGTCCCGCTCTCCCACGCAGCCCCCAGCGGCTCGCTCCCGGAGTCTCGCTCCCCCCTCCCTCTGCTGCAGATCTCCTCCGTCGCACTCTGCCGCTTCCCCGGGCCCCCACCCCTTCCTCTCCAGCGGCCATGCTGCCTCGACTTGTCTCGGTTTCCCTCACTGAGTGGCCCGTCAACCATGAACCCACCCTTAACCCCTTCCTCTCACTCACGTTCCCTGTGCTCTGAACTGATTTTAGAACAGGGATATTCCTTCCTGCTTCGATTTAACTTTAAAGGCGGTGGTGCTCATGCAAGCACATAAAAGGTCCTGCAAAGCTCGAGAGAAAGATAGGGAGTGGATGATACAGGGGAAATGTGGCATACTTCAGCCCCACCGTAGCTTGAAATATTGCGGTCCTTTGTGCTTTTGCTTGTTTACACAGGTACTTTTAAGCGCAGCGATGCTGTGAGGAGAATGCGGATACAGTGTTTTAGGAAGGAGTGCGTGTGAGGCGGCAGCCAAAGAAAGTGTGTGACTTGCATTTCCCTGACTGCAGAGGGACCATCGGTGGGCAGGACACGGCAGCCTGAAGTGAGCAATCAAATGTACCCGAAGCTGTGCTTCATGTGGCGTTTTAGTGAAGAAAGAAAACAATGTTCGATCCCAGACAGCCCAACCTAGTACAGCATACTGTTCTCTGGTTTGCAATATCCAAATTTCTTGTATGCTGCCGGGAAAGAATTATACGCTAAAAGGTCCAACACGAGGGATACCGTAAGGCAAACAGAGTGCGTCTTTTATGAAAAGGCAATTGAAGCCGACTCTGTTTTGAACGCAGCAAGTGTCATTGGCTGCTGCCCTATTGACGCAGCAGAGACTCAGGCTACACCAGCCCATTTATAGTTCACTTTACTTTACAGCACAAGTAGAAAGAATTATTCACATGTCCCTGCCTTTTATCGACACAAACTAGCCTGTGGTACTCGTCGACACAGAATTAGCCTGTGGTACTCAATCCTGCCTATTAACGGAGAACAGCTTTTTTTTGTTTAGCAAAACACCCTCGCCCCCCTACCACCCACCAACGTTCTCTTCGTGGAGAAGTTAATGTTTACTTTTGTTTTATTGAGGAGGAGTCACTACTTGGGCGATCCCACACGTTTGCTCTCCGTGCTTTTCCCCCGTGCTTTGCCCCATACAGCGACCACCCATCCCTCCCCCACCTCTGGCAATTAGGCTGGATCTCACCCCCGCATTGTGAGGCGGGGCACCTTGCTCCTAAGACTCCACTAAAACAGATCAATGTGCCCAACGGCCAGGGCAGTGGACTATCAGTTTCAACTTCTAGACATAGCAGCCGAATTCTTAAAGGAATACCCATTAGCCAGAACTGTCATCCAAAACGGCAGAAGGAAGAGCAGCCCACGTTTGCTCCATGGTGCTCTACATACTCATCAGTCGACGTGGTCTTAAAAAAGATAGAACATTTTTGAAAACCACTCAGATTGTTACTGAGTGTAAAAATGAATGAAGGAAGCGGAGATCAAGAAATTAGGATACAGAGTGACAAACACTAAGAGAAAGCGAGAGAAAGAGCGAGGGGAGACAGAGATAAAGTGGGAGATAAGAGTAAAACAGCAAAACATGTTCTAATAGGGATGAAGCTGACAGACAGATACAACTCAGTAAAGATCTCCACGTCAATGCAGTTTGGAAATTTAAATGCATTTTGCGACTCATGCAATCAGAAATCAATTGTTCATTGACCTCAGTAAGACACATTATAAAAGATTTCATTGGTAGAGTGGGAAGTCGCTGCCATTGAGAGTAGCCTCGATGTACTGCTGCCTTTTAACCGTTCCATCATTACACGAGAACGTCACGGGTCCAATTTAATTCTTATCGATTCTGACTTGTTTATTTATGATAGTCCAACCTCACGTATCCTACAGCAGGTAATAGAACCCGAGAGCTACTGTTTATGAATTATATGTAAATAAATAACAATGCGTTCACTGTTATTTACTTTTTGAATTATTTAAACGCCTAATGTCCCTAAACTTAAGAGGGATAACTCTGGAGAACACCACCATATGGCAGAGAACATAATTTTTGCAGTTCTCAGTTTTTATAGTCGAAAATATGCGCTCAACGGCCCATTCATGTGAAACGATTACAAAGTTGAAATACTAAATGCATTTAACAAAACTATATTTAAGCACACGTTAAAGCCTACAGCAGCAGTAAAACTTTACTGTAATTCTACCTGGGTGTACTTTCCGCAAATGAAGGCTTAAAATAGCCAAACCGTCACTACGGTAGAGGTCTCCATTTGGGAATAATGCTTTCTTGTCACAAGCTCCAACATGTAGCACGGCCCTCCTGTAATGCCACTGGCTGCGTCCAAGGTGCACGTGGAGCTTCACCTGGTAGCAAGGTGTTAAAGTGAAATATTGTGTGTTAACATGATCTTTTACCAGTCAGCAAGCATTGTGGGTAGCTGTTAATTTCATTCTGTAGTGTTTTTTTTTTTGCAGGACATTGTTTTTCAACACATACTCTTGTTATATCTGCGTGGTGGCAGGCACGTGAACTGGTGCTTGCGCTGGCCTTTTGTGGGCGTGGTTTGCTGATGAGTAAATTCTCCCATGCTTGCCACATCTTTGCTCTGATGTAAATCCTGTTAGGACTTGGAGCCACAGATATAACCATTTCAAAATCCTCCCACGTAGTTTTGTAATTCAAAACGGCCTCTGTGCTCAACGTTGAACCATATGCAAACTGCAGAGAGTTCTTTCTGGCGATTGCAGAGCAGTTACAGAGGCCTCACAGTAGTACATGGCCTATAGTAGTACGGTTACCTTGCTAGTTTTTCACAAAGGATGCTGCGCTCTAGTAGTTCTGGATATTTATTTAACATCCCAGTGCATTCTGCTGGGAGAAGAGGCAAACACTATACATTATGATGGTGTCCACTTCTAGATATAGTGTACATTTTTGTCATGCTTGGAAGTTATTGTTAAAATCAATTTTGGTTAAATGCAATATATATATTTTAAATAACATGCTTTCAGCTTATTATATAATACTCCAATTCTTAAATGTTGGTTCTACGTTACACGCATCTAAAACCTTTGGTAATACACGGACTTCATTAGTAAGAAACTATGCCCGATCTACGATGGCCGCCGCGCTCTGTACAGGTTTTTTACGACAGTTGTTGCGTTTGTCCTTGCTCTGCGTTTATGGTACTGGAGCGGAAAGATGGCGGCTCCCGGCAAACAGTGAGTGAGGGGCCTGGGATGTGGGTAAATTGTGTCTTAAAAGACCCGGGTAGTGATTTCCCATAGCAATTGGTCAGAGGTCTTGATGGAGAGAGGAAAGAAAAAAGGGGAAGGATTTGAGGCGATAATATTCTTGTCTCTTTTTGGAGGACGTTATTATTTATCACCAGGCATGGCATTTTACCATCCCTCCTCAAGATGGTCAGCCCAGAATCCCTCAAGACTGGGCATTTTTTGAAGGAGGGAATCTGTACAATTGTCTTCTGGGGTGAAGCGTGAAGGGAGTAGTGACGTTTTTAATACGATTTGCATGGCATTAATTCCTTGGGGCTCCTTGGCCAGGTTATTAATAAATATCCTCTATATTTGGACCATTGCTCTGTTCCATCGTTGTGATCATTTTTTCTGGCCTCTGTTCCCTGTGTGGCTCTCTGTGTGTGTGTATATGTGTGTTGCTCTGTCTGTGTGTGGTTTTCTGTGTGTGTCTCTCTCTGTGTGTGTTTGGGCTCTGTGCGTGTGTGGTTCTGTGTGTAGCTTTTTTTGTAGGTGGCGCTGTCTGTGTGAGGGTGGCTCTGTCTCTGTGTGGGTGGCTCTATGTGAATGACTGTGTGGGAGGCTCTGTGTAGGTGGCTCTGTATGTGTGTGGGTGGCTTTGTGTGTGTGTGGCTCTGTGGGTGAAAATGCAATAGGTCTTGCATTTGCGAGCAATTAAGCTATTGGCATTGTAAATGGCAATGCCATTTATTTATATGTTTTAAAATAAAAATAATGTCATGAGCAATGCCAATATCTCTAACTTTAACAATGCCGAGACCATTGCATTGTAAATGCTTGTTTGTAATTCTTTGTTGGTTAAAATATATTTATAGTATCAAAACAAATAACATTTTATTTTTTGATGAAACCCAGTTTCTAAAAATTGTCTATGCACTATTATCAGTAAAACTACATGTCAGTGGGAATGTTTTGTGGCCATTTCAATGGAAAATATGCTATCTGTAAATGACAATGCACTACCACATCATGCTTTGGTAATATATGAAAAGTGAGTTTTTAAACATGAACTGGGAATTGTTACTGCTTCTGCCCAGATGACAATGCTATTAGTGAATTAAGAGGCAGGCCAGGATTCATGTGTACCCTATATATGGGCTCTATTCTCGTTATACATGAAGCAAACATTTAGTCTAGTAAATACAAAGTTATTTTGTACAGCAGAAATCGTGAACTTGCCTATTTGAAGGTGCTCTCATGTGATAATAAAGAAAAAGGTGGCTCCATAAGATAAAATATTTGCCTAGGATCACACAATTTGAGACCAGTTCACGGGTACATTACAGTTAGGTTGAGATTATTAAAGTTAATAGACCTGCAGGTCTAGTACCATTTTTATGATTTTTTTGGCTGTACTTCTTACTGTTCTAACACTTTCTACAGAAGGAAGCTTCGTTATTTGTGCCTTAGCACTAGTTGTGGTATCTTTATAGCAATTCTACCCAGACATCAGGTGCAGCAGAACCCAAACACAGATATCCCATAACTGCATCCAAGGGAATAAATCCTTGACGCCTTCTGTTTTAAGGGTTTCCTGAAATGGATATAGATTGGTTCTGCTCGGTCCTGCGGTTCAGGGTACACCAGAATTTGGCATCCAGTACTCCTGATTAACCGTTGTGCATTAGGAATTTTCAAACTTGAGTTTGCCTTGACTATTTCGGAAGCTACTAAGTGATCTACAAATAAACCATGCAAAATCCTGTACATAGATGGTACTTTGCCTGGGGCAAAAAACTATTTGCTAACCCAAAAACTCAAAATGGGCACAAAAACAATTCATCTACTCTGAGGGCAAGCCACAGAGAGAAAGAAAAAAACAATTTGGGAAGAACAGCAGTGATCCTCAAAGCACACTCATCAGTGAACGTTCCAAGATGTCAGCTGCGTTCCTTGATGACCGTAAGTTTAATCGGGCATGTGCAGTCGCCTAAAAAAGGGGATTAGGGGGGCACTACATTTGTAAGTTAAATGCCTAAAGTTCCAGTCAAACCAATTGGAAGGATTCTACATTTAACATTTCAATAGGTGTTGCAGACAGAACTCATACTTGTCTGCAACAGATTACATTCTTGCCAGTGCAGATTTACTTTAGGACATGTTGAACAGGAGCATGTGCTGCTGTACAGTATGCCTTAACCCCTTCCATGCTGCGGCGATTCTGCTCCTGTGCTGAAGATTTCAGCGCGGGTGCGGTCATGACGGCCCCCAGCCGTCATCAGCACACGAGCACTGTAGCATGGAAGGGGTTAAAACCGCACAGAGGGTTCAGGATTGAAAGCAACCCTTGCCTCTGGTGAGAGGATGTGGTGTTAAGGCCAGAGCGGTTGACTGGGGAACCAGGTTCGTCAGTTTCACATCCTTTGCTTCTTGTCAAATCACTTAATGCCCCGTGCCTAACAAAAAATGCTTCCTTGTGAATGTAACTGGTGCTCTCATGTAAAAAGCTCAAATACCTTCAGGTTGTGTTGGCGCTGTATACATGCTGAAAAAGCAAAAATAAACTTTTCTTGGATGAGTTTCCTGCCCTGTGTTCTTGCACAGCTCGTTATTAGCAACCCATTTTTTGGAGATTTATTTTTTTTAAAGAAAAAACAAAATACACTGCTCCACAATTGAGACCATCTCGAAACGTTTTTCCCCTCAGTGTAGTTGTTTAATATTAGTGAGGGCTCTGTGAAAAACACAGAGCATGCAGTTGTAGCGTCTGCCAACTGAAAATGAGAGAAATAGTAGCTTTCTGCTGGACATTAAGTACCCTTTAGTGGACAATCACTATAGAGAGTGTGAATTCTTATTTTTTGTTTCAACAAATTATTGAATCCAAGGTGCATCAGATTTGTTCTGTGAAGCTCTCAAACTTTTATTTGATGTGCAAAATCCAGTTTTATATTTCTTTGGAAACAACGAGACACTAACTTGGCCAACACGTTTGTTTTCATGCCGCTTCCTCATGGCCTGCATGGCTTAAACAAGCCGTGTTGATATGCTCAAATATTCCTATCATACATCACATATTTCATAAAATCAAATATATTGTATTATCATGAAACTATCCTTTAGGAGTTGCAAACTGCAACACTAGACTAACTCTGAAAAAAAACTACTGGCAGTGATCATACTTAAACATGCGGACTCAAGATTTTTCTTTCCATCACAATTTTAACGATATTGTTAAAATTGTTCTAACATTAACTAAAGAGTACCTAGATGAGGATTTGCAAGGGCCACAGAACGCACCCTGGCACTTGTTTTAGGGATATGGCACCAGCACCACTATCCCTTCTTCCCAGACAATACTAGTGCTTTGATTGTTAAACATTTATTTTACCACAGCCAAAGTGCATTCCTGGTTACCACATACTAGTATACTGCCTCCATAGACATTTGTGTTCTTTTCTTACGTGCCCATCCTAGACATACCACAATTTTAAACACCATCAGAGACCAGCCAGATCTTGTTTCTGGCTTTACAAACACTCAACATGGCACACATATTGATGGGTATTGTTACTCGTTCTACCCCTTGCTCCAGAAGTTACCCAATAACACCAGGCTTTTTATTCCATTTGAGCTGCCCTTCCTTTGTCCCTACTTGCATGATCTAGCTAAAAACTGGAAAAAACACTTTGCACCAGAAGATAGAATGGGGGGTGGGAGCACACTGCCTCTTGTTCCAGCCCAGTTAGCCCCTTTGCACCCAGAATAAATGCAGTACTCAGTTCCTCCTTACTTCAAAATTTGCTGGAGTTTTCCCACCAAAGTTGGTGCAGACATTGTGTACATCTCTAGACACGTGTTTCTGGGTTGAGCCCTTCATCAGTAGAGAGCCGCAGTATTTGAGAGCAAAGAAAAACTCATCTGGGGTTTTGCTGGAAATGCTGCCAAGTTCCTCTCAGGTCACAGTACCACTCTCAGGCATACAGACTCATCTCCAACACTCAGCAGCTTGCTGACTCAAGGGCACCTTTAAAACAGAATGGGGTTGGGAGCACACTGACACGCATCCCAGCACAGTTCGCCCAACTTTGGTGAACATTTTTGAAGCATGCATGAACCATGTCCTGCATTTACCAGGATGCAAAGGGCCGAACTGTGCTGGGATGTGAGGCAGTGTGCTCCCAAACCCCTTTCTGTGTAAGAAGCTCCCATGAGCCAGCAAGCTGACGAGTTTTGGAAATACGCCTGTGAGTGGTATTGTGAACTGAGAGGAACTTGGTAGCATTTCAAGCAACTCAATGATCAAAAGTAACCAAATCCACTGAATAAAATGTGGTTGACTATAATTTTAATGGATATGGTTCTCAAATATGATTGGAGTCTCAGATTGAATTCTTCTCACAAGTAACTTATGTTATCATTCCAAAAAAACTATTTGATTCAAGCACGAGTCTTTCATGTGTACAAGCACACAACACCATTTCACAAATCACTGACACCATATCCCCATATGGTTTATCATAACTATAGTAGTTTGTAATTTGAGAATCTTTCTAAATAACAGACTGCATGAATATGAACTACGGATATAACCATGATATTGACATTTGATTGTGAACGTATAACGTTTTGTTAATTGCGCATTTTTGTTTGGCTTCTATTTACAGACGAGTCCTTTGAAGAAGGGCACGTAGTTGCCCGAAATGCATTGGGAATTTTTTTTGGGGAATGATAAAATACGTTATTTGTGAGAAGAATCCAATCTGAGACTATCAGATTTGAGAACCATGCCCACTAAAATTCAAGTCAACCACATTTGTTCAGTGGATTTGTTTACTTTTGATCATTGAGTGGATTTCAAAATTCTAAAGCCCAATTGGGCTCTTACGCTGTGCACTAATGGGCATCCCCTAGTCAGGGGATGCCAATTAGTTCAATTGAGACAACACTCTAGTGGACTGGAGAGTGATACCTTAGGAGCACGCAACAATTTGTTTATTGCATCAATAAACTTAGCTGTGCGTGTCAAATCTTTTTTATTTAACATTTCAAGCAACCCCAAATAATTTTTCTTTGTTAATACTGCTGCTCTCTACTGATGAAGGGCTCAACCCAGAAACACGTGTCTAGAGATATACAGCAATGTCTGCACCAACTTAGGTGAAAAACTCCAGGTAATTTTGAAGTAAGCATGAACGGTCTACTGCATTTACCAGGATGTAAAGGGATGAACTGTGCTGGGATGCGAGCTCCCAACCCCATTCTGTTTAAACGGCACCAGTAGTAACACAGTTTCTTCCTTTACTGCTTACTCCCACATCTTCAGTGCATACTGAGGCCAACACTCCACAACTGGTTGTCAAGTATCCCAGCTGACTTTATTCACCAGTTGGCCAGGTAAGTCGACACCAAACCAGTGGTCCCTGTTAGCAATGAAAAGGAAAGGTGCTCATCAACGCACCTCCACACTCTGGTGTTCCTAGCACCACGCAGTCCATCCTACTCACCAACCAATCAAAGTCAATGATGCTAGATCCCAACATGCCACACTAATTATATCCTTCTTCTAGCACTGTGTACCTACAAGTGGAGAACGACTATGCTAATACCTCTACTTCTCACCAGCCACTCGAAGTACTTAGTGCCGCAATTTAGACGAGCAAACGAAAAGAAGAAAAAAAAAAAGAAAAGGATGCCCTGTGGTCACAGCTTCTTATGTGTTATCCAGTACTAGCAATATCCACTAAACTAGTTCCATTTAGTATTTAAAAAAACAATATGCAGTGCAGACGCATATTCCTTCCGTTATTTAGTCCAAATACAGTGAAAGGGTCCGATCTAAAGCTGAAACTACTCGCTGTTTTCATGCCTCCAAACAAAACACTGGCAGGTATCAACAGCACAGACACAAGCAGCCACACTCAGAAGTATTGTAATAAATCAACTTAGCTCAATCCTCCACCTTAGCCAGCAGAAATGGAGTATGTTGCTTATTTAGAACAATATCTTTCAACTTATTGTTGGTTCACATACTGTCCATTGCATCACCATATAATGAAATGCAAAGGTATGACATCACGCCAATTAAAGGAAAAGTAGTAACCATTCTGCAATAGCCTTTAGCAACCCTGTTACAGGTAATCTGAAGTGCTCCCTTCAGATGCATGAACCTATAGTCATATGTTCTGTAGATTGTAAATCAATACATCCCAGCCCCTCATGGTTTGGGTATGAAGAGCAATAGCAGTTATTTTTAGAATCTTGTGGCCCACTGTGGCTTCTTTGCTGGAGTATCTAGAGTAATTGTGTTTTAAATGTGTCAAAATATTGCCATGCTGCATATGTTCAAAGAAAAAATTCCCAGAAAAAGTGACGTCATTTGTAACCCGAGGACATGGTCTGGGCCTAGAATTTTGTTAGCCAAAGTAGAACCATAGCTAACTATTGTGCACAAACCATTATACAAAAAAGCGTATGCAACTGGGTTATGAAACATCTTGGAACATTCAAAGGTCTAGGATGCTTTCGATATTCCTAGTCTTTTTAAATATTATTCATGAGTGCTCTTGTTACACTCCAAGTATGCAATGCTAATATGATGGCTGTGAGACAAGGAAGAAGTTTTATATCTGTTTCTTTTGTATGGCAAGGTGACACACTAGAGTCGAAGTAAATTTTGGAGGGGAGTCTAGGTATAGCTGCCACACTATGGGTTTGTATATTTTTCTCACCCTAACTAAGCGATGATAACCTTCAACCTTTTTCAGAAATAATCATGTCCATGCTTCGTAAGGAAAAAGTAAACCCCAAAAACAAAAAAAATCTTCAACTAAGATGAGATATTCCATAACATGGGGTTCCAGTGTCTGGTATGGCGATAGAGCAATGTTAAAATGCAGTGCAGCGACTTTTTACACAGATTCTTATTTTACTTTGGGCAGATGTGACAAGTGAAAATTCTTGTTGCGGGCCTGTATATTTTGGTTTGCGCATACTATGTAATTTTGGAGATGTGCAACTTATCTTTATTGTTGCTTTGTGGGAAAGCTTGCGCTCAACTCCGTGAGCCTAGTGCCGGTCATGGTGACAAGTCAAAGACCGCTGTAGGCTTGATTAATTTATTTGAAAAGTTAAGTCAGATGCCAAAGGTCTGATTTGTTATCAAAAGTTACAAGAAAGGCAGTAGACCCGACTTGTTTATTACGAACAGCATACAAACCAATAGACCTTTAAAGTTTGATATCAAAGTGTGTTACAACCTGTAAACAGCAAAAAGTATATGAAATGAAAAAAGCACTGCTGCAAGCGAGCGATTTTGGTATTGGTTGCCCTTCAGACAAACCTTGGGGGTAGACTACCTGCACTGTTACAATGATTGTTAGGTCGCAGGAAAAGGGGTTGTATATCATTAAGCCAAATGTTATGAAACGTAACGGTATGCCTGCTGTTTGCGTTTCATGAAAACTTACACTCCAAATAGCAGACTGTGGTCAGTTATGAAAACAAGACAATTTTACAGGCATCAGGTGTGAGGTTAGAATGAAATCCTGTTAAAGCCAATATTTATGATAGATTGTTATTACACTCTTAAAAAAATGTAGACGGGGGTTTCTTTAAAGGAATCTGTATTACTACAGTGGGCAATTGTTTTAGCGTTGGTTATTTTTTATGTATTGATAAGTACTTAGGTCAACAAAGCAGTTGAACTAAGAGCACACCTGCTTGCATAGCATACAGGCTTGCTTTTAGCAGAGGTATGTACAACAACCTAAACAGTATGTGCAGCTTGTGTAAATAAGAAATCATTCAAAATTGTGAGGCACTGCATTATTAAACATTAAGGGATTCACAGAACTAACTTAAGACAAAATCCTAAACTTACTACCATTTTCGTATTCACAGAAGGCACTTACTCATTTCGGTATTCACAGAAGTTAGGAGTCCTAACTTTAGGACTCCTAAATGCCCTCTGTGAATACCAAAAGTCTTAAAATTAGGATTTTTCTCAATTTAATACTAGTAGTAGTAGTAGTAAAGTTAGGACTCCTAACTTTAGGACTCCTAAATGCCCTCTATGAATACCAAAAGTCTTAAAATTAGGATTTTTCTCAATTTAATACTAGTAGTAGTTGTAAAGTTAGGACTCCTAACTTTAGGACTCGTAAATACCTTCTGCGAATACCGAAAGTCTTAAAATTAGGATTTTTCTCAGTTTAGTAGTAAAGTTGAGAAAAATCCTAATTTTAAGACTTTTGGTATTCACAGAAGGCATTTAGGAGTCTGAAAGTTAGGACTCCTAACTTCTGTGAATACCGAAATGAGTAAGTGCCTTCTGTGAATACCAAAATGAGTAAGCGCCTTCTGTGAATACCAAAATGAGTAAGTACCTTTGGTGCATACCAAAATGGTAGTAAGTTTAAGATTTTGTCTTGTTAGTTCTGTGAATCGGGCCCTAACTCAATGGGATTCAAAATCACTCAACCCTCCCAATCATGTTATGCATTTTACAGCTACATATGCTTTTAACTGATCGCAAGCCAGACCGTAAGCAGCACTGCTCACAGAACAAGCTTCAATATGGAACGGAAAAGAATCGGAATTCAGATTGTAGTACGAGTTAAAGCACAGCACGTGCCAGAGATTGCTTTCTGCAAAAGACCCTCAAAATGAAGCCTGCAGATAAGAACTGCTAAATCAACAAGTCAATGGAACAGGTCTATATGTAGAAACGCGGACAGAAAAAAAACTGTTCCACAAAAAGCATTCTTGTTGCCTTTAACAAGAAAGGACAATTAGCTTTATTTGAAGGCAAAGGAAAAGCTTGAATTCTTATCATAATCTATAGCTGTTACAAAATGATGCTTGCCTGGCCTTCAACGGCTCATTTTCCACTACACATCAATATGCTGTAACGCAAGTACGTTACCAGGGAAACAAACTTAAAACTCAATCGAAAGTTGCAGACTTATGCCTATATGGACCACAAGCATTTAAAGGACGTTATTGAAAATATTTGTGTATGCTACTCAGACAAGACGCTTTGCTGATTGTATCAAACGTCTCAATGAAACTGGATAAAATATTGTGAAGGTCGTCCAAACGCTATGGGATGTTTCAATGAATACCCTCATTTGTTTAAAAAAAATATTTATAACAAAAAAATTTCGCCCTAGCCAGACTGGTCTTCCATCCTAGGTCTGGTCAACCCAATTCTGTTGCTTTACTAACTTTTTTTGTTTGAGGGATTGTAAAATAAGATCAGAGTGTGCACAACTATCCAAAGCGTGTTAAAGGATGTATCGTTTGAGCTTTGTTCTTTATAGAACTACAAGATTACTCAACCAAGTGAGCAAAGTTATGCTATACATGGCAGAACGAGGACATGAGTGTGCATATCTCCCTCCGTACACCAACTATACACATGGTAAAAGCCACTGGAGATAGACTGCTAGCCCCCCCAGGCCTGCCTCGTGTAGGTCAAGGGCCTGCAATCGAAAACAATCAGACAGCTGCAATGAAATGTGAATGTTCATAAAAACACTGCACTAGTAACACAAATGAAAAACAACATCAGGATTAGAGCAAAATACATGTCTTATATTCTCTCTTTTTTACTGCCTTCAGTTTTACATAACAACCCGAGCAGGGGTTTTGTGCAACTCTTGCAAATGTTGCAGTCACTGTGCACAAACTTGTCTGGAGATATAGATATATATATATATATATTTTTTAAGAAAGAAAGGGAACACAAGGGACAGTTCTCCGTCACAAAGAAGTGAACACGCGAACAAAAATACATAGGTAAATACAGCAGGACATTCAATAACAGCTGCCTTAAGTACAAAATACAGTACAAGTACACCGATGTAATTAAAACATCAAGAAATACTATTGCTCCCGTAGAATTTAGGAAACGTTCTTTGCAACGGAGAAAATTAAAAATTAACTAAATAGATTTAATTTTTTAGAACGGCCCTTAACAAGAACACCCTGGTTGGGAAATGTAAAGTGAGACGGTTTAATGTGACTGAAGTGTACACACTGGTGGCGGAAACTTTAAAATTCAACATTGTCATAAAAATCAGCAAACTGGCCCTCTTGCTTTTAATGTAGTACACTTTCCTTTTACCGGCCTCCAACAAAAAAAATATCCAGCCACAAATGCATACCAATATTTGTGTATGTAGTTAGGAAAAAAGCACACCAAAAAATGTTTTATTAGGGCCCTTCTAAAAATTCATAAAATAAATAAAGGCAGCTCAAAAAGGCGTGCAAAGTGTTTTTAAATTTCTTTTAAAAAATAAAATACTTAAAATGATAAACCAAGAAGTTTTAAGTTCCCCTTGGCCAAGTGTTGCACCAATAACATAACCTGACATTGTGAAACGATAGCATGATGCATTCAGTTCAAGTCTGTCAGGTCCAGCACGTGGACAATACTCTGATTAGGTGAGTGGTAACATTTTAATAATAGATTATCCAGTTTAAAAATCGGAGAATCTGAGTTATCTGTTAAACAAGCAACTGGGAGGCCGGCAACTCTGAAAGCTTGATAGAGCATGGGAAATGGGGCATGTCAGGCAAAAGGTAGTTTTTCCCTTGTTCCATCAGCTTCCCGGAAATACTGCCATGGTGTAGACTGCTAGGAAACCTAATTTCCATAAAGGGCAACTCGCCTCTAATTCAGATTATACTTTAAGCCAATCATCATAACGTAAAGGGGCAAAATTTCTTTTGGGCAGAGTACATTCAACAAGAGACTATAAATAATTTTAAAGTCACAAAGCTAATTTAGCTTCCTTTAACGATGGACCTTTGGTTCCATCATGGTAGATGTTATCCAACGCTTGCTGGCAACTGGTGAGAGTCTGAGGTACTGATATACGGATCGCTTAGGTCTAACAATCCTTGTAAAACAATAGCTGACACTGGAATCGTGGACCTGAGGTTTTGTTTATAATTGCTAAGAAAAGAAGTCCAATACTGTAAACTGGACTCAAAGTTCTTACATCCTACAGGATCTGCAGATAATCTTTCACAGATAAGACATTAATCCACGTTTAGCCTTGATGGTCACTTCCCCCAAAAACGATTTTCTAATCTCACTTGAGCGATGGCGTTTTTCTGAATCAAATGACCACCCACAGTATGAAAGGGCATCTTCAAACACTCCATCATGCACCAGGTATGACTTGAGGCAAATGAAATGTGGCTTCTTATTCTGTTGGAGCAATTGCCTCACAGAGATCTTAAGTGAAGCATGGGTATCGACGTCAGTCAAACCAATTATAAAAAGTGGGCTTAAACTGTTTTTAACTTGTAGTTTTCACTCTACCATTAAAAAAAAAAATCAGCTATGCCAGGGAGGTTCTCATCTGCTAATGTCTCTTCGTTCGTGAAGCGGACACAAAAATTAAAATGAGAGAGACAAGACGTTGGCCCAGGTGGCAGAGTACACCCCGTTCTTCCTATTAAGTTTGTGTTACGCACTGTGCCATCAATACCAATGAGCATTCTAAATACATTTTTTTTCTCAATAACAGGATCGCCTTTTCCAATAGTATCACAGCCACTGAATAGACCACCATCCCTGCTTCTCCTAATGAGCAGTAAGGCCCAAAAAACCTAACATGTAATTCCAACTTCGGCAGTTGGGTTCAAAACCAAAAAAAGCGTGGCAAGCAGGAGCTGAAACCAAAGAAAGTGACATGCACCTATAAAAGTCAGCCATGAAGATGTCCACTAGTTTGAGGGCACAAAGCATCGTGTTCTGATTTCCAGCAGATGAGAACAAATGTGACATCCCTTTTAAAAGTAAGCTGTCACCAGAAACATGCAACCCTGATCGCCATCTCTGGCCTCGGCTAGCGATCTCATACGAGCTGAGCAGTGGGTTATAAATTTTATATCAGCTCGTTTTATTTTAGCAAAAGTTTCTCAGCAAACATTCTGAATTCCTGCATCCTCCTGTGCAGGTCATTTATCTATTTCCATAATGCCACTATTTTTTGGGGAGGTGGGTGTGCAATTTTCCATCACCAATTACTTTTGCTTTATTCATAGTAGCCTCTTGTATATTCTGCAATTCTCTTTACCACAATTTACAAATAGGCAGAAAATTGCAATGGACTGTGATTAACGAAGTGTCTCTTCCAATTACGCGGCTGCAACAGGTCAGTTGTTTCAAAATGACTCTCCACAGGAAGAACTCCCTCAAACAGGTATTTAGTTGAAATGAACTGTAAATTATGTTATCTTCACTCCTCCAACAAGTCATACAAACATATGGCATTCATTCCTCATGATTCGTTATCCTCGGAAAAAGAAATAGTCTAACGTTCCAAGTCGATGTATATACTGAATATGATCAAACTGCTGCAGGGCTGTGTGCAAAGTCGAACATATTTTTATTGGGGGGTAAAAAGAAATCATGCGTTCTCAGGAGAGCAGCAACCACGAAATGTGCCCCAATTTTAGAAATTCTCAACTGTTGATCCAGGGAGGCAATGCAGCCCACAATTAAATTGTCTCCAGTTCAATCAGAGGACAATCAAAGTTACCACGTCTCCAACATATATTAAACCATGTTCTCTTGAACGCCTGCATGTCCGTACTGGAGCATGCCCTTCCTTTCCACATTGCTCAGACTATTGTTGACACCAAGAAGCACTGGGCCACTAAGTCTTAAAATATGAGGAGCCACACAGGATGTTCATGTCCTGACCGTGTAGTCACTTGTTGCGATCTGGTGCACCAATTAGGCTCACGCCTTCATACTGCCTGGTCTCTGAAGAGGAAGCTCACAAGGGACCACATTGAGGAAACTGAAGCAACTCAAATACAAACCCCTTTCAGGAGACTGTTCACATCCGAGCACATGTGTTTGTTTATACAGAGAGCCTTAATATACATCCTACCATACACTGAATGGGTTGAATGCACTGCACCATCACAGCTGCCTGGGCCTTGTTAAAGTGATCAACTTCATTTTGAAATCCCAGCCACTTCTACTGGTGGAATAATGGTCGACATCCATCGAAGGTAGGTCCTGACCTTGGTCAGCAGGCTTTGGTGGTGGAAGCCTGGGCTGGCTTATTTCATAACCAAGATTGGTTTAAGTCTATGCTGATCATTTTCCCAACTTCACGGGTGAAGGGGTCTGTGTCTAGCCTCCAAGTTTTGTTTTTCTCGCCAACCCTCAGGCTGATTGGAGTAGCAGAGTTCTCTCCCTGACATGTGCATGATATCTTGACTGGCTTCTCTCCTCAATGCTGCCATCAACAAGCACTGTAGACGAGTCAATATCCCTGTGATTTAACTCTTGACTGGTCACTCGATTGGTTCTTTTTTTCAGCTACTTGAAATATATTGAATTAGCACTCAAATCCAGTTGGAATTCTTGCCCCACCACTCGCCTAGACTGAAGTATGCTTCTCCCAGTCCATGGTTGGATGCCTGATTCTGAACTATCCATTAAATGGGCATACTTGTTGCATCTGATGCAGATGTGCCACCTTATCTAACCAGGCATCTTCTCCCCTCAATCTGATGGGTTCACTGATATATCTATTCATGGTCGTGTACACTCTGCATCGTCTACGTTTCTAAGTGGTCTAATAGGCGTCAGGTCAGTCTTGCTAGGGTCTGGTATGTAGTGAGAGGGGGGACATGGGAACTGGTGTACATGCGGATCATTCACTACTAAAAGGGAATCAGTTCAGCGATGCGTTTTAAAACAGGTATGGCCCGATGTGACCCCTTCCCGAAGCTGGTTGAACAAGGAGTGCGTGAACGGCAATAAAGCCATTCTTGCCAAGACTAGTGTATTATTGTGCAGGTTTCTGGCTGTGTATGGCTCTGTAGAGGAAAGTAGGACTTCAGCGTCACTGCCGGTCTTGTAATAAGTTTACCCACGCACCCATCATGCAAAGTTGTGCTGCGGTCATGTGTAAGTTTTTACGGGGAGGAGCTTATTAATTAAATTATGAAGGGGGAAAGCTTTCGGCATTGGAACGTTAACAAGGCCTTGTAGGGTGCGGCGGCTGGTGGTAGTCACTGACAAAAGGGAGACACTGTATTCTTCTCACCCTTTGGGTTGTGTTCTATAGTAGATGGAAAGGAGAGGTCAGTTGTGGTTTAGGTGTCAAGAAACTTATTAATTTAGGAAAAAGTTAGTCGCTACGTTGCTATCTGTAAGCGAATCAGTCACTTTTTTTCTAAATGTGGGAGGGGGTTGTATTGTTTGCGTCAGCTGTCTGTAGATGGGTGTCCTTTTATGTCTGCCTACGTTGTGTGATTAACAGTCAAATATTGGTTTGGCCAGTCCAGTATGCACGGCCAGAATGATGTCAGTATCCACATTTTAGAGGAATCCCAGTCCAGGTCTCGTCCCATTATGCAAAAAAAAAAAAATATCTGGCTTGACACCCTAGCCACCCAAGTTCCTTAATTGCGGTCAGTCGCCCCTGATCCCCGACCCGTCAATTACCTTTGCGGTCACTCACTGGAAAAGACTGGTCGCCACTAGCTCCCCAGTACGACCGTATCCTAGCAGTCTCCATTGCAACAATAAGTCTCGCTCCCTCCCATCATCGGTCCCCGGATTCTGTCAGTCGTCCCCTCCCACAACTGTAACCAGCAAGGGCTCCATCAGTCGTCCTCACCCTCCTCAGTCTCGCTCTCCTCGCCCCTCTCACCTCGGGCCCCTCCTCCCCCTTGCCTTTCCTGTACGCCCTTCATCTCTTCTGCGTAGCGGCAGAATGCAGCACCGAAGCGGGCCCAAGCCTTGAGTGGCACTGTAATGGAGTTGCGATAGGAGGGCTTAACCTCACTCACACGAAGAAACACGCCGTACTTGTTGCAACCCACGTCGAAAAAGAAACGTTTGGCGTCCACAGTAAGCGAGGTGCCCTCTGGCAGCGGCTCACCGGGACCCCCTGGGCCTCCTCCTCCAGGGCCTCCTTCTTCTTCCTCACCACCGTAGTCATCGATGAGTTTGGCTAGAGCATCGCGAAACTCGATGAGCCCCTGGGCAGGCAGGGCAATGGTTTGGCCACTCTGTGGACCCTGAGCACCGCCGCCTCCAGGTCCTCCAAAGCCGCCTCGGTTGAGGGTTTGCCGAATGCGCAGAAAGCGGCCACGCTGGTTCTCCTTCAGGTCCAGGTAATATTTGCGATTCTCACGAACCAGGAATTCGCTCTTGAGGGCACGACGGGGTCCGCCCTCTCCCCCTGCCGCAGCCTCTGCCAGCTGCTCAGGGCTCGAAGGCCCAAGCTGCGCGTAGTGCTCGATGAAGTCGCCAAGGTAGTCGCGCAGCTCTGCGGCTACAGCCATGGAAAGCGTGAGCCTACTTTTGGAGCCTCCAGCGCCCACCTCTGCCACCTTCAGGAAACGGCCTTTGGCGTTCTGCTTCACGTCTAGATAGAAGCGCTTGTTCTGGATATCTAGACGCTTCGAAGCTAGTTCCTGAGTGTCCAATCCGGCTCCGCCCGAGCCGACTCCCCCTCCACCTCCGCGGTCCGAGCCGCCACCTCCTCGCTCAGAGCCGCTGTCCCCATCCGCCATCTTGGGTTCTGTCTCAGTATGGAGGGCTGCAAGAGCGCGCAGGCGTCAGACGTGCAACGTTCTAAGCAAGCGACGCTTTCCACTGAACCGGGGACGCTCACAGGCCACGCCCCCAATCTGATCGCACCTTTTTCAGAGACAAGCACGCCCCGATCTGTCAAAAGAGCACCTCTGACCAAGTCCTTTACTTAGTTTACTCAGCGATGGGCCAGCAGGCTGCAGTCCCTCCTTGGTAGGGCCACTCCCCCAGAATCCTCCAACTTCTGTGCAGGTCAGTTCGTCCAATTCGTTGGCACCACGCCCCTTTTCTCGCGTCGCTATTATCTGACCAGTTTCATCGCCTATCGTTGTCACTGACGCTTCTTTCCTTGCCTTCCTTCCGCTTCCCGCCGTTTGCCCTCCTTCACCTTCGCCGCCTCCTCCCCGTCCTCGCGCCGCTCCCGCCCGCGCGCTAGTCGCCTTCTGCCTCCTTCGCTCTCGCCCCACACTCTCTCCAAGCTCCGCCTCTTCCTCCCATGTCATAGTATCTCCGAGTGGGTAATGGGGTGTTTTCTCGCGAGATTCTTAGGCTTATCTAGCCGCTTTTCTCGTTACTCTATGATAAAGAATGATGACAGCGGAGTTTAAAATGCGAGTGCTAGGCATCTACATGGAAAATAAGTATTTACAGTGTTCTTTCTGAGATTATATAAATCTCCGGAATTTTTTCTCAAACATTGCAGTGTTCAAAGTTCAAAGTTCTTTTATTTGTTTCGAAGGTTGAAAACAATCATGAAAATACATAATAATAATAATACATAATCTCATAAAAAACATTCTGAACAACATGACATTTTTAAAAAGAGCGACAAGTTGAAAAGGGTTTTTGTCAATAGTAGAACCAGAGTACAAATATGATACAAGACCCCGTATGACTTTTTGGATTCCTCCCAATCCCACCAATTTCATCAGCCCCTTGTGTTTCTTAATTTAAAAGCAATTTTAAGAAAACTTATGATAGCAAATAGAGTTCGCATTTCAGTGGCTCTTTGCAAAAACAGTAAAGCAGATTTAGCATGGATAATATTTGAGTCCTTTAAAACACTCACTAAGAATCTTTGACGCGGTGTTTTATAAAAAGAGCACAATAATACAAAATGAAGGGTGTCCTGCGGAGACCTATTGTCACTGCCGCAGGCACCCTTCTGCTCAATTGTTTGAGTGAACCCAGATGGATAAGCTAAAATATGGTGCAACAAATTGAGCCTAAAACGAGTCATTAAAAACCTCTCGTGTTGACTGTACATTAAAAAGAGGTACGGTTCCATGCCCGCTTGATTAGAGACAAGCGAATGTGCAACTGCCGAGGGTTTAGTAGAGTCAAGCTCCCTCCTCCTACCATCAAATTTTTCCAACAATTGCCTTTGTACAGAGTGTCTGGAGTATATATCCACCATGGAGGGGTCCAGAAATAGCCTTTGTTCGTCAATATCCCCCAAAGTATCTTTGACATATTTCAGCCAGGGGATTTGAAGCCATTTCTCTTTCATCAGGCAATCCTGGATGATCTGTCTGGATAATTCCGCATTGGGGTTTGACCAAATTTTGAGCCAGGCCAGTATAGGTCTCAGTCTGATCAGGTCGGCTATATATGTGGTACCCAGCTCTTCGTGTGTTATTGCTGCGGGGATGCTCAGCGGAAGCTTTAGCAATTTTTTTAGGAATTTGTCTTCCTCTCTTTTTATTGGTTGTGCATCCCTGAAACCCCACACTTCAGCTCCATAGATGGTCTTTGAGATGCTGACTGATCTATACAATGTCATCATCTGCTCTGGGGACCAACGTCCCATTCGACGGGCGAAGTTTAGTATAGCTCCATTAGCTGAGACTAGTCTCCTCGCCCTCTCCTCTATCAGAGGGGCGAACTTAAACTTTTCATCGAATAAAAGGCCCAAATACGGAAATGTTTTGACAGTGTCCAAGACATGATCCCCCAGTTTAAAAACAAATTTCTTCTGTGGTTTCTTCCCCACCACCATGATGAAAGATTTTGTCATATTGACGGAGAGGTCCAGATTCCTCATGAAGTCAGAGAAACCCTTAATTAAGAGCTGCAGGCCAACAGCCGTTCGTGCTAGGAGGACCGCGTCATCGGCGTACAAAAGTACCGGCAGATGACGCGAGCCCACCTTTGGGCAGTCAGTTCCCAGTGCTATCAGGGCACTCTCCAGGCCATTTATATAAAGGGAGAACAGGAATGGCGCCAAGATACACCCCTGCCTCACCCCGCCCGAGCACGGGAAGGGATCAGTGCTCACCCCCCCGCACTATAGCGGACCTTGGCAGTGGTGTTCCAATGTAGCTCCCTCAAGATGTTAATAAGATCCGGATCAATTCCCAGGTTAGACATGAGTGACCATAGTTTGGCTCTGTTGACATTATCGAAAGCCGCTGCTAAGTCCATGAACCCCATGTATATGGTGCCATCAGTCGTCTTGGTGTACTTAGCGGTAAGAAGGTATAGGTTAAGGCATTGGTCACTAGTTGACCTGCCTGTTCTGAACCCAAACTGGGTGTCCACCAAGATGTTTGGGTGTCGGTCCATTCTATTAGGTGGTTGAGAAGCGCCCTCCCAAGTACTTTGGCGGAGACATCAATCAGCGAGATTGGTCTGTAGCACTGCGGGCTGTCCCTACAGCCTTTCTTGTAAATCGGGACAATCACCGCAGTGGACCATGATCTCGGCAGACCCGATTTGATTGCTGCATTCAGTACTCTCGTTACCATTGAGGCCCATAACTCAGTGTTGCTGAGAAATAAATCTGGGGGGGTCCCATCCGGGCCAGGGGCTTTGTTTCGTGTCAGCTCTAGGATTGCTTTAAGTACTTCATCCAAAGATAATTCAAATTTTTCTGCCCTTGGCCCCCTCCATATTCCATCACCAGTATCTACCTCCTGTTGGTTGTACAAGGATTTAAAATGAGCGATCCATTGTTCCGGTAGAATATTAGAGCTGATGACTGGGGAGCTTGAGTCATGGAAACATGGTCTATTTATGATTTTCCAGAACTGTGCATAGTCCTTATTTTCACCTGCCTCCCTTAAATCGGCCCAGACTTCTTTTTGAAGAGTCCTTTTCCTTATCTTTACCTGGGTTTTGTAGTTCTGTCTGCAGCGAGTGATTTCAATCTTGTCCCTTGGGGTCTTTTTTAAACTCTGTTTTAGATCTCTTAGCGCTTTGGAACAGTTAGAGTCAAACCATCTTGGTGAGGATAACTGTTTTACGGGCTTCTTAGTTTTCAATAGCCTCTCTACAATTTTGGTTAAGGATTCGAACGCCTCTACTACTCCTCTACCCTCTATTGTGTGATCTAAACAAGTCTCTATGTGGGCTTTCCCTTCGTCCACTAGTTTGACATAAAACTCTTGGGGATTAATCAATGACCACCTTAGGCGTCTCCCTTGGTCTATTGGTTGGATATCTGTTTGATGGATCACCCCTGGGTCTTTTCTAATTACATCCTTCCCTTTAATTTCTATTAGAATGGGGTTTTGATCACTAAAGGGACTCCACTCTGTTCTGGTATTTAAAATCTGTTCTCTAGCACAAGCGGAAATCATTATTGCATTGCAGGGAAAATTGGTAGGAAGCTGCTTATCGACCGTAAAACATGTACAAATACGTTATTCGTATATGCACAAACAACAAACCAACTCTAAAAACCGTTCTAATTATTTTTCACATTGTTGACCAACTCTAAAACTGTTCTCTTTATTTTTCACATTGCTGATTATGAAGTGAGGGAAAGGAAGTAGCGTTACAGCCAGAGCTACCGACTTTGAAACTAGAGAACCAGATTTGATTTAGCACCTGTTGAATATCCTGTGGTTCTGGGCAAATCAGTTAATCTTCCCCCTGCTTTAAATATGAATCACAAATTTGCTAGCATTCGCGCCAAGAATTTGCAATTCTATTCAGGACACGGAGGCAAGAATTTGCAATTCTATTAAGGACACGGAGGCGAGGACTATGCTTCTCAATCTTTACTAGAAGCTCACAGCAGCCAATGAAAATGCTTGCTTTTCATATCAATAACATTAAACACTACATATCCCATCATAACTAGCATATAGCCACGCCCCCCATGTCCATAAGAGGCCTCTGCCTGCCGCAATCTTCCTCTTTCTTTAAGGCGAACAGCTCCAACAACAACTTGGGTAACTTTGCAACTCCTCCAACGTGGAAGAACCAAACATCTTCAGGCGTAATATCCTGGCATTCTTTGACCTTCAGCCTGTCTTCTTATCTGAACCTGGAATAAAGGATATGAGACCGTAACCACCATAACCACTGGGTGGGCAAGCATTTATGCATGACATGCCGGGTGGGATAATCCTCGCCTCCGTGTCCTTAATAGAATTGCAAATTCTTGGCGCGAATGCCAGCAAATTTGTGATTCTATTGCAGGACCGGAGGCTTCAGATTATGCTTGTTTAACGCTTATTGGTAAAAACTACTGAGGTAATATCCCCCACCGGCTTATAATAATATGTTTTGAAGGTCGATTCTGACGACCAGTCCGCACTGCGCATGATATCCTGAATGCTGGAACCCAACATGAATGACTTTGATGCCATGGCACCTCTCACAGAATGCGCACCAAAAATGGTGATGTCAATGCCGGCTTCTTTCATGACATAACGAAGCCATCTGGCAGCCACTGCTTTGAAAGGCTTTTGTAAGGCAATCAAAAGCTGCGAACAGCCATGAGGCCTAATAGCCGCTGTACATTCCTCATATGTTTTCAAACATTTAACAACACATAACTTTTCGTTTTCCTGAAATGCATTATAATAAACATGACTAGATAATGTCTTGGTGCGTCTAACTATAGTAAAAGAAACTCCTTCCGGAGTAAATACTCTACCTGTTAAATCCAGCGCGCGTACATCTGACGATCTTCTACATGCCGAAAGGCAGAGCAACATGGCTAGTTTAGCTGATAACTGCTTCCTGGATAAAAGAGAATCCGCCGGCCATCTGTTAAATAGGTCCAAAACCAAAGATACATCCCACAATCCGGAGTATTTTGGTTTAGGAGGGTTTGCCACCCTAATGCCTTTAAGTAATTTGCACACAACTGGGTGCATACCTATGGGTTTCCCCTCCAGCTGGACATGGCCAGCTGAAATTTATTTATTTATTTTATTTATTTTTGGAGTTTTCTATAGCGCTGGCCAGACCCGAGGGTATCGGAGCGCTTTACAATCGAGCTGGAGGGAACGGTTGCATAATAATATATCAGGGAAAAGAGATTCATGTAAGATCAAGGATTAACATAGTTAATTGGCGCCTGAGGGGCGAGTTTGAGGTAGTGGGTTAGAGGTAGTCATAGTTGCAGGGTGAGCTGCTGAGGTAGAGTTCGGGAATGCCCGGTTGAGGTAGAGGATTTTGAGGCGTCTCTTGAAGTCTTGAAATGAAGTCGTAGTCCTGATGTCAACTGGGATGGAGTTCCAGATTTTTGGGGCGTTGCCGGCAAACGAGCGCGTTGCGGTTTTTTGTTTCCGGGTTTTCATGGGGATGAGTAGTAGGGTGTTCGAGCTTCTGAGGTTTCTGGACTGGCCCGCCTTCCTGAGCTTGGAGGCTAGGTATTCCGGTTTCCCTGTGTGCAAGGCTTTGTGTGTCAGACAAGCTGTTCTGAAGCTGGTGCGCATTTCCATTGGGAGCCATTTTAAGTCTTTGAGTGCTGGGAAATGTGGTCGAATTTCTTTGCCCCTGAGACCATTCTGGCGGCTGCATTGAGGGTTGTTTTCATTGGCGCTAGGTGTGATAGGGCTGTGCCTGTTAAGGTTGCGATCCCATAGTCCAGTCTGGATAGCACCAAAGATTGCGTGGCTATTTGGAGATCCCTCTGCGGGATGTGAAGTTTGATTTTGTTGAGGAGTTTCAGATTAAGGAAGGCGCTCTTTGCGGAGTTCTTGATGTGGTTCGTCATTGAAAGTTTATGGTCAAGGGTGATTCCGAGAGACTTTACTGAGTTAGTCAGAGTGAGATTCCCACTGAGAGCGTCGATAGCTTTCATCCATTCCGTGATTTGGGGGTTGTCATCCTTGTTGGAGATGAGGAGAAGTTCTGTTTTTCCTTGATTGAGTTTGAGATGGTTTTTCCCTAGCCAGGCTTGGATTTCTTTGAGCGTGTTATTGAGCTTTAGAATGTCTTTGAAGGAGGTGGTTTCTATGTAGATCTGTGTGTCATCTGCATAAAGATGGAAGGGGATGTTTGCTTTCTTCGGTATGATGGTGAGGGGTACCATGTATATGTTGAACAGTTGCGGGGAGAGAACGGATCCTTGGGGAACCCCTCTGGTGACGGGGAGGGGGTCGGATGTGAAGGTTTTTATTTTGACTCTTTGGAAGCGGTTCTGGAGGAAGGAGTCAAACCATTGCAGGACCATATCGTTTGCACCTACTCTTTCCTTGAGGGACTTGATGAGGAGCTTGTGGTCAACCGTGTCGAATGCCGCTGACAGGTCGAGGAGAATGAGTAGGCAGCACTGGTTTGCGTCAAGGGAGTTGCGTATGTCGTCTACTATGTTCAGGATTGCGGTTTCAGTACTATATCCTTTTCTGAAGCTAGATTGATTATGGTCCAGGAGGTTGATGTTATCAAGCTGGTTGTTGGCCGATCTGAAATTGTTGACTGATCTGTAGGCCAAACCTGCAGTTGCTTTATCTGATAGGAAATTCACCACATGGGGTAACCCTGCCCCCACGGGATCCAGGTGTCATTCCACGCACCAATCCACCCAACCTTTCCAGACCGAGGAGCATCTTTTCCTCGTGGATGGTGCCCAGGCTTGTTTGATGAAATCTGAAGCCCTGCTCGAAACTCCTGGCACTTGCCACTGCTCCCTGAAAGCCTCCAGGCCATCAGCTGAAGCCTGCCTTCCATTATCAGAGGGTGCCTCTCCTGATGAGGGCCCAGCAACAGCGTCAGCGACTCCGGGAGGAGTCTTGGTGGAGAAGTGTGGCTCAATGGTTAGAGCGGCAGACCCTGATGCAGAGGTCTAGCCCGGGACCAGGGTTCAATTCCCTGCCTCGGCGGGTCTTGTGCTCAAAAATTCCACGGACCTGATAATTCTCGCCTCGGTGCCTATTCCAATCATGGATTCCCACTCTGCAACTCTGGGAAATAGCTTGCTTAATCTCCACAACGCCCCCCACAACGCTAAGGATGCCTGGCCTCCACCTTGGGGGTGCCCAGGAGTGGACGCCTCACAGGGAAAGCCAGGATGGGTTCCACAGCGGTATTCGTACATGCGCCTTGAGACCCTTGCGGGTGAGTAGTGCGCTATACAAGTGTCAATTTACTGGGTAGGTCGCAGCTCCACTGCATCAGCTTGGGGAACCATGATTGCGACGTCCACCACGGAGTCACCATGACCACCTCCGCCTGTTGTCTGATCACTTGAGACATAGCTCTGGGGATCAGCAAGAAGGGGGGAAAAGCATGCTGTACCCCTTCCGACCAGTCCTGGAGAAATGCGTCCGTTGCTTGCGCCAACGGATCCGGTCTCCAACTGAAGAACCGTGGAATTTGGTACGTTAGTCTGGACGCAAATAAATCCGTCCTGAACGGACCCCAAATCGTTTCCAGCCACCGGAATACCTTCGGGAGCAACTTCCAGTCGCTGTAGTCCCTGAGGTATCTCGAGTTCCAGTCCGCCACCTGATTGGACTGACCCGGAAGATATTCTGCTATTATAGATATCTGGTTTTGAAGGCAGTAGTGCCAAAAGTCCTTGGCTATCTGCACAAGCATGGACGACCTCGTGCCGCCCAACTTGTTGATGTATCTCACTGCTGACACATTGTCCAAGCGCAGAAGAATACAACAGGATGTTTACCTCGGGGATAGCGTCCGCACCGCGAACGACCCTGCGAGTAGCTCGAGACAATTTATGTGAAGAGAAAGCTCTTCCGGAGTCCATCTTCCGCCCGTGGAGATGTCTCCACAACGTGCGCCCCAGCCCCAGCGGCTGGCGTCTGACTCTATCGTGATTTCGGGAGGGAGCCGAAGATAGCTCGGCCGTTCCAGGCATCGACGTGGCCCAGCCACCAGTGCAGTTCCGTTCTCACTTCTTGCGTGAGAGGGATGCTGTCCGAGTACGAGAGACCCCGTTGAAGATGCCTGATCTTCAATTGCTGCAGAGCCCTGTAATGTAGGGGCCCCGGGAATATCGCTTGGACTGATGCTGCTAATATTCCCACCATTCTGGCAATTCCCCTGAGGGAGACTGTCTGACTGTATTTTGGAAAAAAGGGGGGACCCCTACTAGCTGATGCATTCACTACCGGTAGGGAGTAGAAAAAGCCAATATTTTAGAAGAACAAATGGTAGTGAGCTAATTAATTTAAGCCAAAAAACCCAAGGAGACTGAGGAGCTAATAAGCTATTAGAAGTGACATGTACACCAAAAAGCAAAAAAACCCAATGATTATATTCAAAGCAAAGCGGTGGGTGGAGTCTCCACCCACCGCTTTGCTTACTCCACTAGCCCTTTCTACCATCTTAGTCATTTGTACTGTGTTTGGTTTTTTTGTGTGTTCAAATTCTTATTGTTTTTTCATATGCTTTTGAATATATGTCAATAATTTCTTGAAATCATAACATGTATGTCAGTGATGTTTTAAATACTTATATGTATCTTTTATAAATAAGATTCACATAAAAAAATTGAAGAAAAAATATTTAAATAAACTACACACTAATTTTGAATATAATCATTGGTTTTTTTTGCTTTTTGGTGTACATGTCACTTCTAATAGCTTATTAGCTCCTCAGTCTCCTTGGGTTTTTTGGCTTAAATTAATTTGCTCACTACCATTTGTTCTTCTAAAATATAGGAGACTGTCTGACTGTTCAGCAGTTTCCTGATCTCCCTCTTGAGATCTTTCAGCTTGTCCTTCGGGAGGCATAGCTGCGCAGTCATGGAGTTTACTGAGAAACCTAGGAAGTCTATTACCTGTGTGGGAACCATGACTGATTTTTTGTTGTTTATCACAAAACCTAACTTCTGCAGTAATGTGGTGGTCAGTGTGAGGTGCCGCAAGAGAGTCTGCCGGCACTGATCCACTATAAGGATATCGTCCAGGTAGATGATGAGGCGTATACCCCGCTCTCTGAGGTACGCCACAACCGGCCTCATCACCTTGGTGAAGCACCAAGGAGCAGAGGAGAGCCCGAAAGGCAGAACCAAATATTCGTACCATTGGTTTCTCCATCTGAATTGCAGAAATCTGCGATGCGGAGGAAAAATTGGAATAGAGAGATATGCGTCTTTCAGGTCCAGCCGGACCATCCAGTCTCCCACCTGTAGTAGATCTGTCAAAAGATGGATGCCCTCCATCTTGAAGTGATTGTACGTAAGAAACTGGTTGAATTCTCTGAGATTCAACACCAATCTGTTTCCGCCCCCTTTTTTCTGTATGACAAAGATATTGCTGCAGAAACCGTGAGGCCCTTGATGACTTGGTGCAATCGCGTGTTTCTGCAGCAAGCTTGAGATCTCCTCGTCTATAAAGCTGAGATCTAGTTGGGAAAAATGGAGACCTGTTGGTATGCCTGATTGAACAGGATGAGAGTAAAACTCCAAGTGAAAACCTTGAACTGTCTGCAATACCCACGTGTCCTGTGTAAGCTCTCTCCACTGCTCCAGGCAGTGCTGTGTTCGTCCCCCCAAAGTAAGAAGAGAAACATCCGCTATTCTCACCTGAGTTCTGCTGGTGCTTGAAGCTTCCCCTGTTATTATTGGACTGGTACTGGTTCCTGCCGAACCTCTTACGGGAGGGGTAGAAGGTTCCACCGCAGGTGGAGTCATACTCATTCCTGCCTCTGCCGAAGTCGCCTCTATGGGAGCTTGGAGGACCTCCTCGGCCTGACGAGCGACCCCCGCCTCGTCCGGCCCTGGCAAAAACCCTTTGGTTTAGCGCTCTCTTGATGCCCGCTTGTGCCTTGTCTAGCGCTGTGAAAGTTCCTACATATTTGGAGACATTCTTGACGAATTTGTCTCCAAATAACTGTCCCTCAGCAAGGGGCCCCGGCTCCGCGTCTGCCAGCTCCGTCAAGTTGGTATCCATCTTCATTAGCAAGGACTTCCTTCTCTCCGAAGAGATGGGACAATTTGCGTTGCCTAATAAGCAGATGGCTCTTTGTGTCCATCCGGCCAACACATCAGGGTCTACAGGAGTAGAAGCCTCCTTGGCCGCTAAGTCCATCTCTCAAATTTTGGCCAAAGGGCCTATAGCGTCCAACATCTTGTCCTGGCATCCCTTCCATGCCCTGTCCAAACCTCGTTTGGGGTCCTTCGTAAACGTCTTCAAAAAAGTAAGAAGACTTGCGTCTATCTCAGGCGTTTCCGCCACCTTATTCGGGATGTCAGGTCTGGGGCATTCCGATTTAAGACGGCTCCGCACTTCCCTCGGGAAGCTCTTTCGAAGGTTTTCGTGAAGATATGCCGTCACTGCCGTAGGCGGAACCCAATCCTGCGACCTGGGGTGCATTATTTCCGAAAGGATCAAAAGTAAATGACGTATTACTCGGTGTAAGACCTCCTGCCTGCGCCTTCCTAGCCTTCTTAGGAGGAGGATGCTCCTCTGATGTGTCCGTATCCGTGTCTGTGTTAGTATCAGTATTAGTGTCCGTGTCCGTGTCGTGGACCCTATACTTATCCTTGGCCTTACCGCTAGAATATGAATTGTCAGCCATGTCTGGCAAGGTAGCTAAGGCCTGTGCATGCGGCCATGTGGCAGAGTCACCCGCAGGTTGACCTGAGGTGGAAGCCTCGTTTTTCTTCTTCTGTGGCTTGTCGAAGCCATGCCTCTTGGCAAAGCCCTCAAGCTGTCTTCTTATAGGGCGAAGGGCTGAAGCAAGGGCTTGCTGTACTGTCTGCGGGACGGTAGTTTCCATAGCCCTATTGACGGTTGACTGTACTGAAGCATCCAATGCAGTCACTAGATTGTCCTCCAAGGCAGCCATCTGCCTTGTATCAAAAGTCTCCTCCTCTGCATAGTCCTCATTATAATGCTCCCATTCCGACATTATGGGGTGGCTTTAGGAATGAATTCACCAGATAGCTCTTAAGCAGTAGGCACAGCCACAAGGAGGGTCTAGGGGGGGGTCAGCCCTCTCAGCACACTCACACACTAAGTCCTTCAACCCCCTCAGCAAAGCTGTAAGCAACAAGGGTCAGTGACCCAGGCCAACACATATACCTGGAGCGTGTGCACACTCTCATATATAGGCCCTTTATATATTTTACAACCTTCTCAGGTGGTCAGAGGGACAGAGGGACAACCGGCATGTACAAATGTCAGAAACGCTTTGAAAAATCAGTTCGGGATCGCGCCGCGACGTGAAGCCCAAACGCGACTGAAATCCTACTGAAAGTTAGCCCACATTCAGCGCGTTTGGGCGCCCGCTACGGCCGAGAGCCACCCGGCCGCTACCTGCGTCATCGGCCACTAGGAAATGCCAAATGCGCATGCGCGATGCGCGCCTACTCACGGGGGATACACCGGGACCTCAATGCGGCTCAATAGTGACACCGGAGTCCGTCTGTCCCCGGTCAGAGACCGAAGCTACCCTCGCGCTGTAAGCGCGACTCTCAGCCACAATGAGGATTAATTTAAACGAGGAAAGGCGGAGCACCGAGGCTTCCCGCCAGTGCAACCCAAACTCCTTGATATTAATAAAGGTGTTACGAATGTAACTAGACTCGTCCACAAATCTAGGACGCAACAAAGCAATACAATACAGTAAATCTCAAAGATCTCTTCCCAAAGACAAATCAAGAGAACAGCAGAGGGAGTAAACAAAAGTGCACTTAATTCAGCTGTGAGCAGCAAAGAAAGAGGAAGATGGCGGCAGGCAGAGGCCTCTTATGGACATGGGGGGCGTGGCTATATGCTAGTTATGATGGGATATGTAGTGTTTAACGTTATTGATATGAAAAGCAAGCATTTTCATTGGCTGCTGTGAGCTTCTAGTAAAGATTGAGAAGCATAATCTGGAGCCTCCGGTCCTGCAATAGAATCTGATGTGTAACGTAATTCCCCAAACACAGAGGTCTGTAGAGAGAGGCGGGAAAGACTGGCTTGCTGTTCATAGATGGTGTGGCGCTTTCTTACGGTGTGTCTGGCCTCAAGGTGCTATGAAGCAGAGGTGCAACTAGAGCCAAATTTCGGGGGGGGGGGCTAAGAAAAAATTTCGGGGGGAGGGCTGAAACTTTAAGCAATAGGCAGAGTGGAGCTGCAGGGGTCATAGAAGGGGTGAAACAACAACAAAGCCTCATTAACATACAAATGGTCTTTTAACCCCTTCACCTCGGCGGCTATTCCGCCGCAGTGCTAAGTGGGCGGGGCAGAAATGCGGCGGGCGCATGCTGGTGATGGAACTGCTCCGTCACCAGCGTCGGTTGCACTGTGCTTATGACGGAGCGGTTCCGTCATGGCCCCGCCCGCTCAATAGAACGCTCAGCGCAGGCGCGGAATTCGCGCCGCGCAGGAGCGTCGGGCGGGCAATGACGGAACCGCTCCGTCATCAGCACAGCGCCACCGCAGCTGATGACGGAGCGGTTCCGTCATCAGCAGGGGAGGGGTTAAAGACCTGTGAAGTGCTCGGGCGCGGCTGTGTGTGTGCCCGGGAACCTGCCTCATCCCGGGCTGCCACACACGAAGGGGGGTGCTGAAGCCCTTAGAGTCCATTGGGTGTTGCTCGCCTGCTATGAGGTGCCTGGTGCCCCTTACGGGTCTGGTAATGTGGTTAATTGCAGTCAGAGTGGTCTGGTGACTTTGTATTGTCCTTTGGTCCTGGTGTAGCGCCTACTACCCACATGTGGAGCCCTTTAAGTATGTTGAAGCATGGAGGGCGGAGCTGACGTGTCGACCTGGGCCTCCACCTAGTGAAATCTGTCACCATCCTGTGCGCCTGCAGGCATTACTCTTTATTCCTGTACGCTATCGGGCCACCTTTATTCTTTTGGCTGGTGTGGGAATTCTACCCACGGTGTGTAGGGGCAGCAGCTGGGCCGAAGCCGAGATGTGTTTCCCGGCTGTGGCAGCACATGCAAAAGTCCCGGAGTGCCTACGTCCATGCTGGCCTTCGGATTCTCTGCCTGCGAGGTGCTGAGCCTAGCAGGGCTCCCTGGCCCAATCACCCTTGTGCCAGAGGGGGAGGGGAGTTTAGAGGGCCTTGATTTGGCGGAGCAAGCCTGGTGGGCGATCGGCAGCCCCGAGGCCTGAATTCAGTATTGGTGCGCTGGGCTTTCCTGGGCCTCACTGCAGGTGCTTGAGCCCGGGGGGAGACCTGACTGCGTGGATCAGATCGGCCTTCCCTGGGCATCCTCCTCCTTCCACAAGATAGAGCCCAGCATGACCTCAACATCAGCCAGGGGATGCAGCATGCTGTTGCCGCCCACCACCACCCGGCCTTCTACCCCTACGGCCATCTCCACCTCTGGGATCCCTATGGATCCAAGACCACCGCCCCTCAGTTCAACACCGCCTGAACTCCTGGCTGAACGACCACAAGAATGTCATGCTCTGTAAATATGTAATATATAATTGTCCAACCCTAATCGCTTTTTAAAATGTAACCTTGAGTGATTTGCAACTTGTATATATGTAACTCTAGCCACGAGTATCTGTAGTAGATTCTTTTGTGAATTTAAAGTTTTTTAGTTTGTATCTTTTGTGTAACTCATGTACTCCGAAGTCCTTATGTAATGTAACTGGTCCTTTTGTAAAGCGCTCTGACACCTTTGGGTAAGGTTCGCGCTATATAACATCGCTTTAAATAAATAGAATAAAAACAATTCTGTCAGGACCGGAGGCGGAGGGTTAGATTATGATTCTATTTCAGGAATGGAGACTTCTGATTATGCTTCTCTTTTTAGGTATCGCCTGTCAATGCGCATGCGCATTGAGCTTGCGAGACTATGGGGGCATGAACAGACTTTAACCAACGTGCGATTCCATGGCGATTCCTTGCAGTGCCCGTGAAATTCAAGCTCAATGCGCAAGCGCATTGACATTAAAAGCGCGTGCACATGCCACCAGCCGCCTGCCTTGCATTACACATCAAAGGCAGCCCAGCCTCTCTCCCGCAGCCCCTGCTGCTTCACACCCTCATCGCCGCCTGCCAGATCAAAGGCTTTCACGGCCGGCCGGCCGTGCTTTCAGTTTCATGCCGGATCAAAGGCTTTCACGGCCAGCCGGCCGTGCTTTCTGTTTCACGGCCTGTCTCCTTATTTAACTTGTTTTATAGTTTCACAGACCCTTGTATTCTATACCCTCTTAGCCCACGGCCTCTTCCAGTCCCCAGGTCCCCAGCACCCACCCCATACCCCCTCTCCCCTGCGTCCTTGCCCCAGCCATTGTCTGTTGTAGCCCCAGCTATTCCCACAGTGTTTACAGCGCTCTGACTAACTGGCAGGAAAAAAACGGAACACGCCAACCCTTCAAACTCTAAAAATACTATGACTGCTACTAATAAAAACATCCACACATTACATTATTAGGAACTTGTCTGCCTTGAAAATAGTAGCAGGGAAACAAATGTGCAGACACCGGCTCAGCCAGAGCCGATCAGGTAATTACATCTCACTCATATCACTACCAGCCACCGCTGCCCACGCCTCGCCGCCCGCGCCGCGGCAACCGTCTGATTACTCCGTGGCACCCCCGCTGTCTCTCTCGCGCTCTCGCTAGAACTCTCTCTTTCTCCCCCACTCTCTCCCTAAAGCTCTCTCTTCCTCTCCCTCTCTCTCGCACTGTCTCCCGTCTCTCCCTCTCTCTCTTTCTCTCCCTCTCTATCTCGCATTCTCTCCCGTCTCTCGCTAGAACTCTCTCTTTCTCCCCCGTCTCAGTAGAGCTCCCTCTCTCTCTCACACTCTCTTCCGTCTCTCCCTAGAGCTCTCTCTCTCTTTCTCTCGCACTCTCTCCCGTCTCTCCCTCTCTTTCATGCACTCTCTCCCGTCTCTTGCTAGAACTCTCTGTTTCTCTCCTCTCTCTCGCACTCTCTTCCGTCTCTCCCTAGTGCTCGCTCCAATGTTATGCAGAGGGTTTTGCCCAGGCCACACCTAGGAAAATGCAACTCGCAAATCACATCAGTGTGAACCGAATTTAATACACTCTGCTGTCCTAGCGAGCGTTTGAGCTGGCGCTACTTTTTTTAGTTTTTTAATGCATTCCGCTTCTCTCTTTAATGCCCTCACGAGAGAGGGTGGCAGCGGTGAAAGGGGGTAAGTATTTAAGCTGTAAACCTTTTCATTCCGCCCAAGGGTCCACTGCGGCAGCTTTTTCAAAGTATGCACAGCACCCTGTAATCACAATGCATCGATACCCACCATCGGATCGGGCTTTCATTGGCTACAACTACATAATTTTTTTTTCAGAATTGTAAGTTTATTTTTTCTTTTATTCCAATCTTGAATTCTCATGTCTATAGCAGATCATTACATTTCACTTCTGTTCTTGGATTTTCGTCACAATAAAATACAATGAACATAATCTTCCCAAAAGTTATTTACAAAAATTTAAGCTAGTGCCATTATAAATTACAATAACTTTTATTTAAGTATTAATTATTTAAAAAAAATAAAAGCCATTGTTCTTTGTAATATCAATACATCTAAGTCATGTAAAAAATGTAACTTGATACTTGTATAGCGCACTACTCACCCGCAAGGGTCTCAAGGCGCTTGTACGAATACCACTGTGGAACCCATCCTGGCTTTCCCTGTGAGGCGTCCACTTCTGGGCACCCCCAAGGTGGAGGCCAGGCATCCTTAGCGTTGTGGGGGCCGTTGTGGAGATTAAGCAAGCTATTGCCCAGAGTTGCAGAGTGGGACTCCATGATTGGAATAGGCACCTAGGCGAGAATTATCAGGTCCATGGAATTTTTGAGCCCAATACCCGCCGAGGCGTGGAATTGAACCCTGGTCCCGGGCTAGACCTCTGCATCAGGGTCTGCCGCTCTAACCATTGAGCCACACTTCGCCAACTAAATACAACACATATTGCATTACAAATGCTAAAGATGTCACATTTGCGAAAGTTAAAACTATTGGCATTATAAATGACAAAGCTATTCATTTTGCTGTTCTCAAAACCAACACATAAATAAAAAAAAGTGTCATTTACAATACTAATAGCTCAAACTTTCCTAATGCGAGACCTATTGACATTACAAATTAAATAAATTATTTAAGTATTAATTATTTAAAAAAATTAAAAGCCATTGTTATTTCTAATATCAATATATCTAAGTCACGTAAATACAAAACATGTTGCATTACAAATGCTATAGGTGTCACATTTGCGAAAGTTATAACTATTGGCATTGTAAATGACAAAGCTATTATTTTAGCGATTTCAAAAAACAACACAAATAAAAAAAATGTAATTTGTAAGACAAAAAGCTCAAACTTTCCTAATGCGAGACCTATTGCATTTCCAATGCTTGTTTACTGAAGCAATTACATCAGCCAATAAAATTTTAAACTACACAACCTTGAATCCTTAGACCCTCCTCTCCACCAATCACAGATCACCCTATAGGGTATATAACAGTGACCTGAAAGTCCTTCCTCTTTCTTTGCTGCTGCAGCAGCAAGTAAGTGTACTTTTTATTATTGCTTATTTCATTTGTGTGTTCAGGCCGATACATTTTCGCTTTGTAGGGCACTCCGCTACGGTCGCACGTTTTAGACTTAACCGTAATTACTGGTGGAGTGGGAGCAGGACAGGCACACTTCTCGCGGTCTAGTGGGGAAGTCCAATTTCAGTTTCTGCATGGCTCACGCATGTGTGAGCAGCTGATTGGAGATAATTGCATTCCGATCAGCTCCTCATGCTGTGCTGCATAAACAGGCCTTTCCACGGTCCCTAAAACACCCGACGGGGTGCATAAACAATAAAGGGCATTGCCCTAGGAGAGTTATGGGGTGGCTCCCTCCACACTTGATTTATTTTGGCAGTATGGTGCTTTTATTTGTATTATATTATGCTGCTCATCTAGTATCGTCAATACTACTGAGTCAAGGTAGGATTAACTACATGTCCCAAGAAACCGTGCGTGACGCACGCGTCATGCAAGGCGTCCTTCGTAGTCACGAGACAGATAAAACATGCCCGAGAACGCTGCCGGCTACCTTCCCAGTCAGCTCTGAGGGAAGCCGGGAATACCGACGGACAGGTTGGTCTGAACAATGTGTTTTTTACATGCACTGCCGCTGGATGACTGCCTATGTTAACATTATTGTACGCAGCAGAATGTTTTATGAGATTGCAGCAGAGCGTTGGTTTGCGAGTAATTTATCTTCAGGCCATAGTAAAATACAAGGTATGATAGCGATTTCAGGGTACTTGGGTTTTTTTAAACCGCCGTGCTTAGTTAATTAGTATTACTAACAAGAGCTCATTCTTTCACGATTCACCGTGAATAATAGCATCTGCTATCGACAATAATGATGACACATAGATCTCAATTATGAAGAGAATGCACTTTTTTTAACAGTTCTTTTTAATAGTTCTTCATGTGTGCTTTTTGACCTACTTCTGATAGAGTTCATCTATTGAAGTGTTCTTTGAGCAACTGTTTCTTCTCCTTTACTAGAGCGGTGCTCCATTTACCTGAGCTGCAGCCAGGTGAGGTGATGCCGGTCCTCCTACCTAATAGGTAAGCAGGTCCTAGTGTTAATATAGGGTAAACATCCCGCAATGATAAACGAGTAAGCTTGATATATCACCTAGCTACTGTTAGATGTAATTAATATTGTTGCCATCTTTGTTTTGTTCTATTCTTTTCTATATCCTGTTCGGGTGCGACCCCTCTTCTGGCCTGTTATAAGCAGTCTTCAAGAGGAGGACTTTCCATGACCTACACCAGGTGATATGGTTATAATTTTTTCTTTGATATATTTTTTCACATTTGCAGTAGCGAACAGTCCTGACGAAAGATGTGGGAAACTCCACAAAAGCTGAAACATGTCGACCAATATTTAAAATAAGCAGCTATTTGGTAAACCTGCTTAAATCTTTTTTGCACTGTTTTTAACTTTGGAAGTTTGAGAGACATTTAATTAAAAAAAAATTCTCTCTACTCTCCAATTTTATACCTGCACTTCATTTTACAAGCCCACTAACTCACGCACTGCATACCAGTTACCCTACTACAACTTGGTTTCTTGTACCTCCCACACCATACTCACCATTCTCAAAAGATTGGCATTGATCATTGATAACCTCTAGTGGTTGCCAACATACTCTCCCTGGTGTTTGGAGAAACCCAAATGATGAAAAGGGCGGTACAGGACGAGTACTGATGGGTATTTTAAACACCCTGGTGATACCATGTTATGCTTACAGTATACACAGGTATGATTCCTTCTTCCTCCATCACTAGTTGGTCACCCCTTCATCAGGTCTTGAAAAGAAGTTCCCACAGACCCATAGACATCCAGTCTGTTGCTACATGTTCGATTTGTCGGGGGCTATGTCTATGCTTTGGTCTCTAAATATGCTCTGAGACCCTCTTCTTTAAACTGTTAGTTCAATTGCTTTTATTTACCTACACATATTTTCCATACTTGCTGACTTGAGGCTTTAGGCCTGTGATGGTCCAACAGTAGACCACCCCTGGGCATACTCTCGCGCCTTGAACCTCTTCTGCCCCTCCATTACCACAATGACGTACTTCGCCGAGGAGGGAGATGACTATACTGAATATGCTGACTATGAAGAGGTGCCTTACAAGCACTAAATGGAAGAGATTGATTGATAAAAATGTATATTGCGCAGAACAATAACCCGCAGGTATCAAGGCGCCTAACAATAAAATCAAAAGTCTGAACCATTCATCCTTACACATAGGCCTGTAAGAAGAGGCGAGTTTTTAGGGCACTACGAAATGTCTGTAGGGAAGGCAGGGACCTAAGGTCCAAAGGGAGATCATTCCACCATTTGGGGGCTAGAGTGGAAAAAGCCCTGCCACCCCATTTGGCTCTTCGTATACGGGGGACTGACAGAAGCAATTTCCCGGAGGAACGCAGATTCCTTCCGGGAGTGTAGTGGGAGATAATAGAACCCACTCCAGAGTCACTGTTTTTTGCAATGGCTCTGTATGTCATGCACAGGACCTTGAACCGTACTCGGTATTCTACCGGAAGCCAGTGCAACGTTTTTCTGGCCAACGTGGCCGAGGAGCGTCTGGGAACATCCAGAACAAATCTGGCTGTGGCATTCTGGACTACCTGTAAGCGCTGCAGGAGGCTCTTGTTTAGCCCCGCATACAGCGCATTACAGTAGTCCAGACGTGAACCAATGAGTGCGACGGCTATTTGCTTTCTGGACTGCACAGAGAGATATTTCCTGATCCTTCGCAGAGTATGGATTAGGCCCCAACAGGTGGAGATGGTTCTACACACCTGTCTGCCCATATCTAGGGCAGGATCTATCATCACCCCAAGATTTTTTGCGGATGTTGTGGGAGAAGGGCACACTCCAAGTGAATCAGGCCACCAGCTAGATGACCAGATGTTTTCGTTCCCACCAAACACCATCACCTCAGTCTTCTCCCCATTCAGTTTAAGAGAGTTCTGAATCATCCAGTGACCAACCGCCTCCATACAAGATCTAAACTTGGAGGCGGTCTGCACATCTGAATGGGAGAGAGAGACGAGTATTTGGGTGTCATCCGCATAGGAAACTACCTCCATCCCGAAAGTTCTTAATAATCTTGCCAGTGGGGTCACATAGATGTTGAATAGGGTCGGACTAAGAGCTGACCCTTGTGGGACCCCACATAGCACAGGTCGGGATGGAGATAGAAACTCACCCATCTTGACTCTTTGTTCCCTCCCAATTAGGAAGGAAGCCAGGAGATCTAGAGCTGCGCCCTTCACCCCCACATCCCTCAGGCGAGATGTAAGAACTGAGGGGGAGAGGGTATCGAAGGCCGCAGTTAGGTCTAACAGGACCAGGAGGGTGGTCTGGCCCATATCCACTGTTGTGCGGATGTTGTCAAGCACGACGGTGAGGGCCGACTCGGTGCTATGTTCCCTCCTGAATCCGTGCTGGGAGGAGTCAAGGCAGCCCGAGCTTTCCACAAAAGCAGCGAGATGCTTGTTCAGATGTGCCTCAAGCATCTTCGCCGGGGCAGGAAGCAGCGAGATTGGACGGAAGTTTTTTAGGACTTCCGGGTCGAGGGAAGCCTTCTTTAGCAGGGGTTTTACTACTGCTTTCTTCCAGCAGCTTGTGGAGGCCTTGGATTCACATGTGCAGGACTCTGTGATTAGGGCATTGATTAAGGCCTTGCAGCCTTTTTCTCAACCCCTAAAGAATTATGTCATACATGTGTTGGGAGGTCCTTTAGGGGAGATCTCAATTAATGAAGTGTAGTTGGGCGATCAGGGCTTTGCCCAACAGGTGTCTTCCTTAAATTCTTCTGCAGAAGTGCTGTCTCAGGTGGCGTCTGTGGTCCTTAAAGACCATGGTTATGGAAACTCATATGTACTGGGTACTCTGGGTATCTCCTCCATTTCCACCCCAGATGTGGCTGATGTGTCTTCCCCTTCCTCACCGGGTACTTCAGATTTGGAGAAGGCACAGGAGATGCTACGCCCAGCAACTGAACACAAGCAACAGACACACTTTTTGGGATCGGATGTCCCAATAAAAACCCATATGACCCCAAAAATATTGTTCACTTGAGATCTACGGAAGGAGTGCCCTGCATAGAGGTTGCACATTATGTGCAGGAGAATATGAGGCAGGGTTTTGAGCATGAGGTGTGCAACACTTTAAAATCAGAGTGCCCTCGTCCTACCCTTCTAGGTAAGGTAACGGAAACCGCAGAACTGGACCATAATATGGCAACATTTCTGAAGAAATTTGCTTAAGATCCAAAAAAGGGACTGGATAGAGCTTGGAGGGGATGCCAGAACAAGCTCCTGTATGTTTCAGGTCCCTTCACCAAGTGTTTGGACCTTGCAGTCTTGGCTAAAGAATAAAACTCTCATCTTGAAGCGACTGAAGTTCTTGAGTAGGCACAGCTTTATGGTTTCTAGGGAACGTTAACTGTGCCCTATCTACAGAACATAGAAAATAATTTCTGATGAGGATCGACCCTCAATTGGCAGATTTGGCCCCTATAGAGGCGGGCTCCTTGGCCAGTGGTCTTTTGTTTAGCAACAAATTCGTCAAAGATCTGGGGAAATATGTATCCATGTTGTCTGCCCTGGATCAGGCCCAAACTTCACTTAAACAAGTTTTTCACAGTGGGAACCTGGACATGGTTTCTATCGGGCCTCATAAGGATATGAGACCAGGGGGCGTGGTGGAGCCCCGCGCTCCAATTTCTATCCCAACCACATCTGGGTGATAGAGGCAGACAAAACCATGGAGGATTAAACAACTCAAATGACGCCTCATATTCATGTAAAGATTTTTCCTTTGTGGTAAATGTTGGTGGGAGGAAGGGTTTGTTTGTTTCTCCACAATTAGGAGTGGTTAACCCAGGATCCATGGGTTCTTCAGACAGTTCAGGGATTTTGCCTAGAATTCTACTCCTCCCTGTCCCAAAATCAGAAACCGAGCCCCCTCCATTTTTTCCTAATAGAGAGTGCTTGAGGTTACATCACTGTTGCAGAAAGGGGTGATTATAGAATCATGTCCTCACCCTCAGGGCTTCACCAGCATAATTTTTCTGGTTCCAAAGAAAGACCAAGTGTACCGTCTTGTTTTAAATCTCAAGGAATTCAATTCATGGATTGTGTGCTGCCACTTCAAAATGGAGCGATACAAAACGTGGGTCCCTTGCTCACTTTGCCACTGGATTCAAGATAGCCTGGCTGATGAGGATTATGAATCCGAAACCGGTCCCAGGATGCTTGTTTCCGGTCCAGGGAAGACATGGCTTGGCAGTTCGGGCTGGACTGTTCCCATGAGGCACAGGGTCAGACTGATTTGCATATGGCCATGTTTGAACTGGGGTGGCTGAGTGAGCTAAAGAATGGTGATGGATTAAACCCCGATCAGTTGACTGGGGGTGAGTGTTTGATTTGCTCAAACGCTCCGTCCATCATCCCCTTTTGTTTCACTTCAAAATGGAGGGCATACACTTGTTGAGAGACCTGTTATTAGAGGGAGACTGGATGGTTCATCTCGACTTCAAGGACGCGTATTTGGCGGTTCCTATTTTCCCGCCTCATCGGAGATTCCTGCAGTTTCAATGGCAACATTAATGGTTCAAGTTCATCACTGTGCCATTTGGCCTGTCCTCCATCCCATGGTGCTTCACCAAGTTGCTCAGACCGGTTGTACAATATCTCTGGGAAAGGGGAGTACGTCTGATAATTAATGTAGACAATATTCATGGCGCAGAGCATGGAGATGGTCTTACTCCATTTATCTTGGATGACTCAGCTTCTTCAGGATCTGGGGTTCATCATCAATACGGACACGTTGGTCATGATTCCCTCTCAGATGATGGAGTTTCTGGGGTTCCAAGTGGACTCCCTGTTGACACAGCTGTTGCTTCCTTTAAAGAAGCGTATTTCGATCAAGAAAGAGTTGAGGAGAGCGCTGGCCTCTCAGACTATATCCTTGAGGATTCTGGCTAGCCTGGTGGGTCTTTTGGCCTCTGCAATTCAGGTGATATTCCCGGGCCCTCTGCATTATCAGCCCCTGCAGTGATTGTCGATATTGCAACTTCGCAAGGTTTTAACCTACTCTGAACAGATTGTTTTGTCCAGGGAAGCCAGGACAGAAATAGCCTGGTGGTTGGATCATATGTATGCATGGAATGGAATTTCTGCATTGGTTCTTGAGGTAGTGATAGAATCAGATGCCAGTCAATGGGGTTGAGGAACCCGTTGTGGCTCTATGGAGATGGGTGGGGGGGCATATGGTCCCCAAAAGAACTACACCTTTTATCAATTGTCTGGAACTCCTAGCGAGTTCCTTTGCTATTTGGACTCTATCTCAGAGGAAAACAAGTTGTATCCTGCTGCAAACTAACAATGTGTCAGTGGTACTGTACATCAGTTGTTTGGGGGTGCACAAGGTCACGTCTCCTGGCAGAAATAGCCATGGACTTCTGGCATTATTGCCTTCAACACCACAGCTCAGTGACGGCAGAATACATTTCGGGCAGCGCCAATGTGGTGACGGACTGGAACTCTCGTTTTCATTGGGATGGCAGCAATTGTAGACTTTACCCCAGGGTGCTACAACAACTGGACTTGAAGTGTGGTCCGTGCACAATAGACCTTTTTGTGTCATGATTGAACATTCAACTGCCCCTGTTTTACAGCTCACAGCCAGATTCCTGGGCGCTCAGTTTTGGATGTATTTCTTCAATCTTGGACAATGGGCATGCTTTATGCATTTCCCCCATTTGCCATGATTCAGTGAGTACTGACGCACTCTTAACTGGAAGGCGCAGTCATGGTTTTCGGTGGCACTAACCCTGGCATGTGCCCCTCCAGTTCGACTTCTCTATTTCTTGGTCCTTCTGCAGGATCCAATGGGATTTCCAAATCCGCTTGGACTCAGGGACAATTGTCCCTCAGGCATGGAGACTTTCCGGCGACGCTAGTAAGTGCCAGGCGTTTTGCAGGACGCAATGTTTTTTCTGTCACAAACTTGGTCTCTCTCTACGCACAAACATTACAAATCAGCTTAGCATAGATGGGTTTTTTGATGTGGTGAACGAGAGGTGGAACCCCTGGGATCCGTTATTCATATGATTGTTAATTTTCTATCAGACGTGGCAAGGCAGGGAGTGGCATATAGAATTGTTATTAACTTTCGTTCTGCATTTTGGCTGGTCATCCGCATGTAGATGGCAACCCAGTGGGGGAACATCCTCTTCTTTTTAAACTCTTGAGAGGCATTAAGTTGGTTCTAGAATCAAAGCCTAGGTATTCCACGGTGTGGGATGTAGATGTGGTACTTCATTTCATCAGGAATTGGCCCGCAAATGAGGGGGTTTCACTCAAACAATTATCAGCAAAACGTACTCTGTTGCTGTGCCTCATTTCCTGCAGAGGGGTCTCTGATGTAAGAACCTTGGATTTGTCAGGTAGAGTATTTAGTCCATCAGGAGTATCTTTAAAATTTCACAATGGAATAAGACTAATTCCATATGTGCGAGTTATCCTGCATTTCCACGTCATAAAATGATGTATTGTCCAATGATTAAAATGGTACAAGGACTGTACTCTTGAATTGCTAAATGATGTGGCAGGTCAATTGTTGATTTCCTTGCAGAAACCTTTCTGCCCGGTCTCTTCACAACTCTGGTCAGATGGGTTAAATGGGTGCTGTGTGAAGCCGGTATTGATGTCTCCATCTTTGGGGCTCATTCAGTGAGGGGGGGGGGCTATGGCCTCGAAAGCTTTTTTTACTGGTTCACGTTTGGAGGACGTTATGACTGTGGCGGATTGGTCTTTTGATTCAATTTTCAAAGCCTTTTATCATAAGCCAATTGTCGATGTAGCGAATAATGTGGTCGCACAACTTCGAGCTAGCATAATCAGAAGCCTCCGTTACTGACAGAATACATTTTTTTTCTAGCTAGCGCATTAAGAATTTTGAATTCTATTAAGGACACAAAAGCAAGGATTATCCCAACCTGGGATTGGATGTGTAGCACTATTGACTGCTATTCTTGGTATATGGGTAACAAGTTGTTATATTAATATACTAGCAGCCCGTCCCAACGTTGTCGGGTATGAATTGCTGCCGGCCAGTAGTATATTGTTTTGTAGGATTTCGTTTTGTTAGCATTTCTTATCTGACAGGCCTGTGAAACGCTCCGATTCACAGTGCACTGCTGATGCACTTAAGAGTGCGCGTTCAGTAGTGTGTGAACTCGAGTTTCCCTACTTTATTTTTCCTTGCAATATTATATAGAGCGAACTCGACAACATGGCTTGAGCACAATTTACATTACAGAAGAACACATTCATTTCTGGTAGGCACGGGGAGACAAAGCGATTTGCCTGGGATCACAGGATGTGGAGCTGATGCCGAGATTCGAACGTAGCTCCCCAGCTCTAAAGTTTGCAATTCTAGAACTTGTGGCGGGAGGTGTGTCTAAAAGTGTATGTCGGTGCTGGCCATCAATGAGAGAGACCTGTGCATTTTTCAAATGGGTGGTGAAACAAGCATTTGCAATGCAATAGGTCTCGCATTAGGAAAGTTTGAGCTATTGGTATTGTAAATGACAAATATTTGATTTATGTGTTGGTTTTGAAAATAGCGAAATTAATAGCTTTGTCATTTACAATGCCAATAGTTTTAACTTTCGCAAATGTGACACCTATAGCATTTGTAATGCAGTAGGTGTTGTATTTACGTGACTTAGATGTATTGATATTATAAATAACTGTTTTTGTTTTAAATAATTTATACTTAAAAAAGTTATTGTAATTTATAAGGGCAATAGACTTAACTTTTGTAAATAACTTTTGTGAAGATTATGTTCAGTGTATTTTATTGTGACAAAAATCCAGGAACAGAAGTGAAATATTAACATCTTTTTGTGACATTTGTAATAAAGCTTGAAACATTAAGAGAACATATTTGAACCAGTTGTTGAATGGTTGCACAGATTGATGCTGTGGTGGCACTGAGTGATGTGGTGGTGACGAGTGATGCGGTGGCGTTCAGTGATGCTGTGGTAGCGCATAGTGTTGGTGTGGTGCCCCTGAGTGATGTTGTGGTGCCCCTGACTGATGTTGTGGTGCCCTGAGTGATTCTGTGTTGGTGCTGAGTGATGCTGTGAGGATGCGATAGATAGATAGAGTGAGTGCGATCGATAGATAGATAGATAGATAGATAGATCGATAGATAGATAGATAGATAGATAGATAGATAGATAGATAGATAGAGGGAGGGGGATAAATAGATAGAGGACGATAGAGTGAGGGCGATTGATAGAGTGAGTGTGATCGATTGATAGAGTGATGTTAATAGATCGATTGAGTGCAATAAACAGATAGTGAGGGCGATAGATAGATGGACAGAGAGTGAGGGCGATAGATGGAGTGAGGGCGATAGATGGAGTGAGGGCGATAGATGGAGTGAGGGCGGCAGATGGAGTGAGGGCGGCAGATGGAGTGAGGGTGGCAGATGGAGTGAGGGCGGCAGATAGATAGTAAGTGCGATCGATTGATAGATAGAGTGATGTTGATAGATCGAGTGAGTGCGATAGATAAACAGATAGTGAGGGCGGCAGATAGATGAACATATAGAGTGAGGGCGATAGATAGAGTGAGGGCGATAGAGAGAAGGGTGATAAGATAAATAGAGTGAGGGCGATAGAGCGAGGGCGATAGATAGATAGTGTGAGGGCGATAGAGCGAGGTTGATAGAGTGAGGGCGATAGATAGATAGATAGATAGATAGATAGATAGATAGATAGATAGATAGATAGATAGATAGATAGATAGATAGATAGATAGATAGATGGATAGATAGACTGAGGGCAATAGATAGACTGAGGGCGATAGAGTATGTATGTATGTATGTGTGTTCTTATATAGCGCTCAACTTACCCTAGGGCATCTCAGCGCTTGCCTTGGGAACATAGATATATAGATAGATGGTTGTGTGTGTGGGGGAGGTTTGTGTGTAGGGGGTTGTTTGTGTGTCGGGGTTGTGTGTGTGTGGGGGGATGTGTGTGTGTGGGGGGGGGTTGTGTGTGTGGGGGGGGGTTGTGTGTGTGGGGGGGTGGTGTGTGTGGAGGGATGTGGGGGAAGGAGCATTTGGGGTGTGTGTAGGGTTGTGTGTGTGTGTGTGGTTGTGTGTGTGGCGTTGTGTGTGTGTGGGGGGGTTGTGTAGGGTTGTGTGTGTGGTGTGTGGGGTATGTGTGTGTGGGGTGTGTGTGGGGGGCTCTGTAGGGGGGTTGGGTGGGGGGGTTGTGTTTGGGGGGTTGTGTGTGTGGGGATGTGTTTGGGGGTTGTGTGTGGTGGAGGATGATCAACAGATGAGAGAGAAAGGAGAGCGTGAGAGAGAGGGAGGAGAGAGAGAGAGACAGAGAGAGAGAAAAAGACGGAATCAGCCCCGTTGTGTTGCAACTCCTTGTAAATCAAAGTACTCTGCCCGGCTGATTATGAATAAAGTGTATTATTTGTTTCATGGTAAATGTTTATCACGTGAAATTCACACCACCAAACCAGAACCCTGAAGCAGCGTAAGCATGGTCCAATATTTTAAAACCCTGAATATCTACAAGATCATTCTTCGCTATCCATAGCCATGGCTTGTCTTTGATCAGCTGGACCCCAATGGATGAACAGCCCAGAACTCTACAGAAAGAACACATGCACTTTGACGCCTCTATGAGACCAAACCAATGGCAGAAATATGCTTACCTAAATATGCCTAAAAACAAACAAATATATGCTTGAAAAAAACTCACCACTTCCTTATCCAGCACAATGCTTATTCCCTCCTGCTGGTTTAACAACGCAAGAAATTCTAGAACCTTCCTATTGGGTTATTTTTTTTTTATTCACAGCAAATGATAAAATAACCATATTCCTGCAGTACAGGCAAGATCAGCTGCAGGCGTTACATTTAAACCCACACAAAAACTAGAAGGGACTAATTTCCGCCTCAGACCAACCTGGCAGCTGGACTGGACAGGGCCCAGCCCTCCTCGACGAGGACCATCAGCAGAGGTCATGGGAGAGAATGAGCAGGACTAAGAGGGTAACATATGATTAGAAATGGGGAGCTGTGTGAGAAGCCCTGGGACACCAGAGGGAAAGAAGGCACTGACAGGGGTAGACGTATGTAGGTGAAATGAGTGACCATGAACAGCCTGGGGCCTGGCCAACAAAAAGAGAGGAGCCGGGCAAGAGCCATGAAAGGGCACAGGTAGGCCCATCGATGTGAAGCCTGTCTCATAGCACTCAAGCGCGATGCACCTCCCCACGCAATGGAGGCTGGAGAGACAGAGCACTGAGGCAGGAAGGACACATACCTGGCTTTTCAAGCCTCACCACAGACTAACTCTTTCTCCTCTGCCGAGCCTGTGCCGCCGGTCTGAACATTGTCACCCTTCCGAGGAGGCAACACGATAGCGCTTGAATTACACACACACACACAAAGGGGCGCTCAAGGAGCTTTATGCTTTGAGGATGCTGGCTCACGCATGCATTAGTGCTTATTTTTATTACTAATATACGCAGCCAAGGACATTAGAAAGGCAGAGCCCTTGTGTATTAGTGGACATCAAGCAATATTATCACACACAAAACGCGAAAGCGCACTAAAGCGCATTTCTTATCACTGCATTTATTGTCTTTGTTTCAATATTTAAGTATGTCTTTTACTGGCAGCATCGTCATTGTGGTAGAGCGAATTTTTGAATAAAGAGCACATGGTTCATGGAGCAGAAAACTATTTTGGTAGTTAAAATATATTCCAAAATTAAACAAATGCAAGGAAAAAGTCCGATTTTAGAATGACCTTTCATTCTAAAAAATGAAGCAGGTAGTTCTACAGTGTTTATTTTTTGATCTAACCCAACGAAAAAGATGCCAACCTGCACAGGAGCGTTTGACTTTCTCTCGGAGCATATCATACCCTGTCCGTGCATGCTTGAGTATGGCGCTCAGGGTCAGGCACCCACATTACCACAAGCAGTGCAAAACGCGTCTGTGATTGTTGAACATATTTGAGATGTGTCTGTTTTTCAACTGACTACGTTGTTAGATTTTAACACAATTTCCAGGTTTTGCTTGGAATCAATGTAGCTAAAATAATGTTTTTCATTTTAAAAAAATGCATTCTCACGGTTTCGGCGTGCCTGCCTCTATAGACAGTGGCACTGCTGCCATTATGTTAAAGCACCGAACGGGGTGCTTGTAAAACCAGCAACACAGAACAGAAACAGAAAGCAGCCCGGGCTCAGTGAGAGGGCGGGGGCTGCCCGCGCATGCGCGCTCCAAGTTCCGGCGCCAAAGCGGAGTGCGGCATCTGAAGTCCCGGGTCCCAGGAGGGGGCCCGGGTGAAGACCAGCGCTGCGGAGGAGACAAGGAACACGCCGAAAGAGCCCGGTGAGGGGTGGGGGGGTAGTGTACGTTCGTGTGTCTATGTGTGTTCGAGTGTGTCTGTGCGTGTGTCTGTCTGTGTGCGCGTGGGTCTGTTTAAGGGGGGGTGCGTGTGTGTATGCAGTGTGTGTGTGTCTGTGTATGCGTGTGGCTGTGTATGTGCGCATGCGTGAGTGTAGCGCGCGCACCGCGATGCACGTTACAAGTAGCCAAGACGCCAAATCGCGCCCACGTGGTCAAATCTCCGGCAGGAGAAGCGCGCGTCAGTCTGCTGTCCACATTCCCCCCAGAGTGATAACATAAGTTGTGGAGCCCTAGACTTTTGCTTTCCCCTAGGCTCAACCTAAAAATATGAGTATGTTGCTGGAGATGTGGGCCGCCGTGCCACCAATGTACTTACCGGGGAGGGTAAGCACCCATTATTCCGCAACTTTCTTTCCGCATATCATCACTCCGCATACTTTCATTACGAAAGTACCATGACTCCGCAATGCCATTATAACGCATGGCATTGCATTTTATATGCTTTTACCACGCATACATTTACAACGAAATTCGTTGTAAATGCATGAATGGTAAATGCATGTTTTTTTTTAATGTTTGGATAAGGTAACTATGGGTATAGGGGTATATGTTTTGGGGTACTGAGGTATATGTTTTGGGGTGTTTGGGTATTTTAAGGGTTCAGATATAGTTTTGGGTTATGGGGTACAGGGGTAGTTTTAGGGTTTCGGAATAGGTATGGGTTTTGGGGTACAGGGGTATTTTTAGGGTTCAGGGGTAGGTTTGGGTTTTGGGGTACAGGGGTATTTTAGGGTTCAGGGGAAGGTTTGGGTTTTTGGTTACAGGGGTATTTTAAGGGTTCAGGGCTAGGTTTGGGTTTTGGGGTACAGGGGTATTTTTAGGGTTCAGAGGTAGGTCTGGGTTTTGGGGTACAGGGGTATTTTTAGGGTTTAGGGATAGGTTTGGCTTTTAGGGTACAGGGTATATTCATAGGGTTAAGATGGGTTAGTGTTTAAGGGTGTTGGGGTATTTTAAGGAGTAAGGGTGGGTTATGATTATGGGGGGCAGGGGTATTTAAAGGGAGCAGGGTGGGATTAGCACACAATATGAGACATGGCATGAAGGGTGGAACGTACCACACGCCCCCAGCATTTGTCACGCCCACAGCACAACGCAGACACGCCCACAAGGGACTACTTTGTTGGCACGGTTCTTTTACCTTTTAAATGTATATGGTGGGCGTCTGCATAGCCTATATCCTTCTGCTTCAACTGCCCTTTCCAACGCTGTATTGGGTGTTGTGATTGGTGCTGTAGTTCCTGAGATTACCCGCCTCAAAGGTTTGGGCTCTCTTTATTATATTAATATGGATGTGTATGGTGATTCGTTATGCCTCCCCCCCCCCCCAGTGCTGAGGACGTATTTCCCTGAACTGGGATATTAGGGCTTATGTTCTATTTTCACGACCTGAGACCAAGGCAACCTGCAGGGGTTTCGGTTGGCGACGGAGGTGTTTCATCTTCATTCGTGGGAGGTGGTTTCTGGATGGTGTCTGATTGCCGGCAGAGTTCTGTTTCTATGGGTTCAATGTTCATGAACTAAATTTGTTGGTTTGCAAAGAAAGAGGAAGGACTTTCACATCACTGTGTTATATACTCTCTGTGGTGAACAGTGATTGGTGAAGAGAAAGAGGGTTTAAGCCTTCTGGGTTACGTAGTTCAAAGTTTTATTGGCTGCTGTAATTGCTTCAGTAAAGAAAGAGAAGCATTATCCTCACCTCCATGTCCTTAATAGAATTGAACATTCTTGACGCGCTACCTAGAAAAAGTTGTATTCTCTTCCCTTACTGCTAACTTATAGCAGCCAATCTGAAACGTTTAAGAAAACAAACCTCGTCAGGGGAAGTAAGCACTAGTAAATACAATGACAATATACTGTGAAACCATCTAAAATTGTAGTCCACCAATCAAGACTCATATGTTCCCTTATATACGATCAGCACCAACTTGACTGCCTGTTATGATGATGGCTATTACCACATATTGGCACGTGCCCACTTGTCCTCTCTGGACACCGTCCTCCTGCTTCCTGTAGACATTGTATCAGCTGCCATTCTGGAATGCCAGCTGATCTCGCAGCAACTGTGATTTCTGAGAGACGGCGGACAGCAGCAGTTGCCTTGGTTCCCTCTGTATGCTCCCTCCTTGATGTGTTGGTGAACTATTCTACAATAAAGGATTAAACCTACATTCCTGTGGTCGGAACTTCTTTTCAATTTTGTCGACGATCACAAACACATCTACGGTCCCTACTTATGCTCAGGATTTGCTGGTTTGGGTCTATCTAGTCAAGTTTGTTTACCTTTGTTCCTGGCATGTGAACTTTCTTCAGTTGTACGGATTTGTTGCTTCCTTGGGATTCAGCGCCTTTCCTTGGCTGGTCGTTGCTTGCTGTGTGATGCTGCCGTTTGAACCCCTCAATTGCCACAAGTGACTGTTAGAAAGGGGTTCTCTAGTTGGCAGTGGTTTGCACCTATGTCCAAATAGGGGCCCTTCCTTCTAGTGAGGATAAGGGGTATACACTCCTAAAATAACCCTTGCTCACCCCCATGGTAGTGTTGGCATTTGCACAAAACTAACTGTAATACAGTGAAAACACTACAAAAGGACACCACAGCAGTTTTAGAAAAATAACTAATACTTATCTGTGCAAACAAGACTAAACGATAAAAAAACCAACATACAGTAATGAAAAATTGGCACTCTGCAAGTATTACTTTAAAAATGTAGTTCCTTGAAGTTGGTAGCTCTGTCCGGTGCTACGGTGCTGAAAACAACAGAATCCAACAGTTCGGCGACTGCATCGGTGCAGACCGGTTTTAGTGTCAACGGACTCATAAACAGTACCATTGGTTCTGGCCAACTGCGTCGGTGCGGGGCGGTCGTGGTAACTGTCGCCGTTGTGATGTGAAGCAAAGCAGTGCGGCGTGTGGTGCCCTCAAGTCACGGTGCAGGCACCGGCTCTGTGACAGTCGTTCAGCAGCGTCCGTGAGACCAAGGATGCAGTGCGGAGTGAGGCAGTGTTTGTGGCAGTGCTGACAGGCCATGGTGCAAGCAACAGTGCCGGTTGATGGGAGCTGGCGTCAGTTAGCCCAGACTGCGGTGTGGGACAGGGTGGTGCATTGTGTAACTTACGAGCAGTGCCCACAAACCACAGTGTGGTCATGGGTGTCACGGGTAGCGATGCCGTCAGTGAGTCCATTGCGATACCTAAGGGGATGATGGACGGAGCGTTTGAGCAAATCAAACACTCACCCCCAGTCAACTGATCTGGGTTTTATCCATCACCATTCTTTAGCAGCTCACTCCACCACCCCAGTTCAGACATGGCCATATGCATATCAGTCTGACCCTGTGCCTCATGGGAACAGTCCAGCCCGAACTGCCAAGCCATGTCTTCCATGGACCGTAAACAAGCATCCTGGGACCGGTTTCGGGTTCATAATCCTCATCAGCCAGGCTATCTTGAATCCAGTGGCAAAGTGAGCAAGGGACCCACGTCTGGGCATACCCTGCCAACTTAGGGCGAACAAAGCGATACCAAAGGGGATGATGGACGGAGCGTTTGAACAAATCAAACACTCATCCCCAGTCAACTTATCTGGGTTTTATCTATCACCATTCTTTAGCTCACTCCACCACCCCAGTTCAGACATGGCCATATGCAAATCAGTCTGACCCTGTGCCTCATGGGAACAGTCCACCCCGAACTGCCAAGCCATGTCTTCTCTGGACCGGAAATAAGCATCCTGGGACCGGTTTCGGGTTCATAACCATGGGTGTCACGGGCAGCGATGCCGTCAGTGAGTCCATGGCAGCAGAGTGAAGAGAGGTGGTGCCGAGTGTGGTGCCCACAGGTCGTGGTGAAAGCTCTGGTCGTCGTCGTATGTGAGACCAATGTTGCTGTGCAAAGTGCAGCAGTGTTCTCTACAGTGCCTTCAGGACAGGGAGTCCGCACCAGTGTCGGTGACGTGTCGGCTGCTTTCCCCCTTTGTGGCCACTAAAACCGCGGTTCCAGAGGCGGGTCCCAGAGGTAGGTGACGTCTGCTGTCCCTGAGACTTTGTGAACAGGAGACAATCTCTGTTTCAAGCCTTTGGAGATACCCCGCAACAAGTACAAGAAAGTTCATTCCTTTCACTGCCCAAGGCAGAAGCAGCAACTGCAGGCCAACCCAACAAAGTAACAACACAGCAAAGGGGCAGTTCTTCCAGCTTTCCTTCTTGGCAGACTCCTTGATCCAAGCGAGTTCTAAAGTGTTGGGGTCTGGGCCCCAATATTTATACTGCATTTCTCTTTGTTCTCTTGGGCAGAGAGGGTCTGTGCGAAGTCCAAACCAGTTTGGTCCTCTCTGGCCCAGCTCCATAGCAAGAGGTGGGGACAGCATTGTCCACGACAAATCAGGCCCATTCAGGTGCAAGGAAATCTCCTTCCACCACTCTAAATGCGGCCAAGGTCTATTCAGCCCAGCCCTGACTCATCCAAGAAAGGCAGGACATACCTTGACACCCTCCCCCCCCCCCCAGTGGCTGTCTGAAGAGAATGCATATTCCCAGCGCCTGTCACTCCAAAGCTAGACAGTCAAACCACAACTCTGCACAGGCACACAGGATAACTATTCAAGAAAATACTGTAGTTCACTATCAAGACATGTTACACACACCAGTACATGTCCTACCTTTAAAATACACTGCACCCTTCCCATAGGAGTACCTTGGGCCTACCTTAGGAGTGGCTCACATGTAATAACAGGGAAGGTTAGGGCTTGGCAAGTGCACATGGCAGTAAAAACTGAGCTCAGACACTGCAGTGGCAGGTCTGACAACCCTTTGAAAAGCTGCTTGTGTAGGTGGCACAATAAGTGCTGCAAGTCCACTAGCAGCATTTGATTTACATGCCTTGGCACTCTCAGTGCAATTTACTAGGCACTTACCGGTAAATCAAATATGCGAATCATGGAAACACCAATCCCTAATATAATAGACAATAGGAGCACTTTCACTTTAACACTGAACAGTAGTGAGAAAGTGCGCTGAGACACTAAACCAGAAAAAACAGAGTCGCAAACTGGAGGTCAGAAAGCAAAACTGGGGAAACATGTCAAAAGATGCCAGGTCTAACACTTGTCCCATCCAGCTGAAAGTAGGGAGAAGTACCCAACCACCTTGGAGGTCTCTTCACTAAGGCGGAAGAACCGGGACAGACTATCAGCATTGGCGTGTTCTATGCCAGGACAGTGTTCTACCGTAAAGTCCATTCCTTGCAGGGAGAAGAACTACCTCAACAGCTTTGGGGTCTCACCCCTCATTTGCATAAACCATCTGAGGTGCCTGTGGTCTGTCTGAACTCGGAAGTGCGTCCCAAACAGGTAGGGTCTTAGCTTCTTCAGTGCCCAGACCATAGCAAAAGCTTCTCTTTCTATTGCACTCCACCTCTGTTCCGTGGGGAGTAGTCTCCTGCTAAGGAAGACTACAGGCTGGTCTAGGCCCTCTTCATTAAGTTGTGAGAGCAGCGTTCCTACACCATGCTCTGAAGCGTCAGTTTACAAAACGAATTCCTTGAAGAAGTCAGGTGCCTTGAGTACGGGCGTCATGCACATGGCTGCCAGTTCAGCTCAACTTCCTGGGCTGCTTGCTGGATGTCATTTCTGTCAAAGGGGCAACAGTGGTGCCATAGCCCTTGACAATTCGCCTATAGTAGCTGAGGGGCCTAAAAAAGCTCTACCCTCTGTCTCGGTCTTTGGGGGGCTTCCAAGCCAGAATGGTGTCAATCTTAGGCTGGAGGGGCACCACCTGGCCGCTTCCTACCTGGTGCCCTAAGTACACCACAGAGCCCTGCCCAATCTGGCAATACTGGCCTTGACCGTGAGACCTGCCTTCTGTAGAGCCTTCAACACTTCCCAAAGGTGCTGCAAGTGTTCTTCCCAGCTGGGACTGAACACTGCAATGTTGTCCAGATAGGCAGCACTGAAATCCTCCAGCCCAACCAACACCTGGTTGACCAATCTCTGAAAGTCTGCATGGGCATTCTTCAATACAAAGGGCATCACCCGACACTGGTAGTGCCCATCTGGAGTTGAAAATGGTGACCTCTCCTTGGCCCCCTCAGTTAAGGCGATCTGCCAGTACCCAGACATCAAGTTGAACATGCTGAGGAACTTGGCAGCTCCCAACTGATTAGTGAGCTCATCAGCTCTGGGGATGGTGTGCGTCATTCCTGGTGAAGGCACAGAGCCCATGGTAGTCCACACAGAACCGCAGTCCTGGAGTGGCACTGGGTGCAGCAGCCTTTGGGACCAAGACCACTGGGCTGGCCAAAGGACTGTTAGAGGGCTCGATCACCCCTAATGCCAACATCTTAGAGACCTCCTCTTTGATACCGATCCTGACCCAGTCAGTCAACCTGTAAATCTTGTTTTTCACAGGAGGGCTGTCACCAGTGTCCACATCATGGGTACACCAGTGAGTGACACCTGGGGTCAGGGAGAACAGCGAGGCAAACTGCCATAAGTGGTGACAGTCACTCTGCTGCTCTGGGGTCATTGTAGAGGAGAAGATCACCTTCCACTGACCCATCGTGCCCCTTGGTAGACAATAGGTCAGGGAGAAGTTCACTCTCCTCTTCCACCACATTATCTGTCGTCAAGAGCACGCCCACTTTCGAACTCCCAAAGTAAGGCGCTTCACATGTAGGACCCTCTAAGCGTTCCTGGGAGTCTGCAAATTCACCAGATATGTGACATTACTTTTGCACTCCACCACCTCAAAAGGCCCAGTCCACTTGTCCTGCAAGGCACAAGGTTCAACTGGGGCCATGACGCACACTTTCTGGCCAGGCTGAAACTCTACCAGAGTGGTATTCTGGTCGTACCAGTGTTTCATCTACTCCTGGCTTGCTTCTAAGTTCGCATGAGCGAGTCTCTTAAAGCAGGAAGTTTGGTTCCTGATGGCCAGCATGTAGCTAAATACATCCTGGGAGCTGTCTCTCAACCTTTCTTGAGCAAACTGAGGGGTCCTCTCGCAGTGTGCCCATACAGAAGCTCAAAGGGACTGAGCCCTTAGGACTTCTGTGGTACCTCCCTGTATGCAAAGAGAAGGCATGGTAAGAAGACGTCCCACTTATGCCTCATGGTTTCTGTTAGACCCTTGATCATGTTCTTCAAGGTTTGGTTGAATTTCTCCACCACACCATTACCTTGTGGGTGGTAAGGAGTGGTGAACTTGTATGTTACACCGCACTCCTCCCACAGAGATGTCATATACTTAGATATGAAATTGGGCTCATGGACAGAAACCATGTATCTGGGGAAATCCTCAGGGGAAAAGATCTCCATTAACGCCCGGCCCACCACTGGCACTGTTGTTGTCCTGGGAGAGATAGCCTCCAGGTACCGGGTGGCATGGTCCACCCGGACCAGGATGTACCTGTTGCCCATGGCTGTCTTGGGATCCAGTGGCCCTACAGTGTCCATCCCAACCCTTTCAAAAGGGGTTCATACCACTGGAAAAGGTAGGAGAGGAGCCTTACACTTCCTCCCACTCTTACCACTTACCTGACAAGACCTACAATGCTCATTGGACTGCCTTCGCATTTGGGCCCAAAAGAAGTGGGTGACAATCCTTTCAAAGCTCTTGTCCTGCCCCAAATGTCCTGCCAAAGGCACGTCATGAGCCAGAACCAGTAGGAAGGACCTGAGGCGCATGGGTACCACCAGCACACGTGCTGACCCAGGCTCAGCAACCTTAGGCTTGCTGTATAGGAGACCGTTCTTCCTGTAAATCCAGTGTGATCCAGACTGATCACCAGCTGTCTGGGTTGCAGCCTGCTGCTGCAAACCTTCCAGAGAAGGGTAGTCCTTCTCCTCCCTGGAGAATTCTTCCCAGCTTAGATGACCTTCTTGCTGCCAATAGGTCAGCTCAGATAAGTCCCCAGTTCAACTACCTGGTCCCCTGTAGGTACCGGGGCGTCCTCCTCTAGGTCAGCCGGCTCCCGGACCAGTGGTGGGTTTCCCATGCTCGCTGCCCTTTCTATTGGCAGGAACCTGGGCCACTGTTTCAGGCTTCAGGTCCTTCTGATCACCCTGACCGGCTGCGATTGACAGATTGTTCACTCCAGTATCTCTGAGAGCTTCTTCCCTCCTCACATTGATGGTCACCAAGGTGCTGTATTTTTAGGTCTCGGCCTATTTCCATTCCGCAGGAATGGAATAGGACGAGTCTATAGCAGTGAAACCAAGAGTTAAACTAAGCTCTCCAAAAAAGAGCATTTCCACGAGTTCATGTGCTCTCGTGCACAAGCTTGCCCGAGCCTCCTGCCTGCCTCCTGCCTTGAAGGCAATGTGCTTCTCCGCCCCCTGCTATTCCCTCCCACTCGCTCGCACATCAAAGGCTGCTCACTCAAACACCATATGCCTGCTCCCCTCCCCCGCCCCCCACGCCTCGCACCAGACTTCATTGGAATGTGCTACGTGTATTCTCTCCTCCCTTTTAGCCTCTTTCCCAGCTCTCAGCTGGACCCCGCTTTCGTCTATCTCGTTATCTTCTCCACTCTCGCCTCATTTTCTTTATTTTCTCTCCCGGCCTCTGCTTATCCGTCCTTATCTCCTTCTATTATCCCCACCCCTCTTTCTCATCTTCCGATGTTCTTTCCTCGCCTTGTTTTATAAATTATAGTTCAACCTCCGAAGCGCTTGTCTTCCAGACTGGGCCCGTAATATGTTTGCACTTTAACCACTTTAGAGAATACACAGTTGCCAAAACAGCACCCAGAGAAAAAGCCGGACCAGAAAACAGGATCTATGATGCATCTTAAGTTTGGAATGTAAACAATTCATTTGAAAAAAAAGTAGGCTGTGGGTGCTGCTTGAGGAAATAAAGAGCTTGCATTTAAATTTAAAAATGCAAGCAATGTTCCTAGTTTTAGGCGCCAGGCAGACGTGCCTTCCCTTGGGTACAGCAGGACAAGAAGAGCTAGGGGGCATGGCCCCCACTTCCCGATCAGTTCCACCACTTACTAGCGCTAAGCCTAATTCACAATATTTTCGAGCATCTGGAACTTAGGTACTTAATGATCGTGTCTGTGACCAGCCTGCAGAGCACAGATTTTAATGTCACACTTCGAAACCTACTGCAGAATTGAGTCATTAACAACCCTGTAATCTACAGTAGTGCGAATTAACAAATCTGATGGAGTGAACGCTATATCAAAAAAATTCAAACTGCAATAAGCATTTTGTATAGCGCTGGTGGCCCTTAGTAAATAGCAGCTGCTACTAAAGAAGGCATCTTTGAACCAGTCTGGTGTACACTGCTGAACAGCTGCTTCGAAACCGGGATGCCCTGGCCCAAAAGTGTGTTTCGAAAGAAGCTGTTTTCATTTATTTTACTTTCACAGAATTAATAGTGCCTCGAGGCAAAAAAGTTCACGGGGGGGCTTATTTACAAACCCCTTGCGCCTCAGGTGCGACACTTTCCCCCCATGTTCAAATTGACAACAGGCGGCGCAAGGGCCTTGTAAATATGCCCCCACCCCATGCACTAAATCGCGCTTTTCTTTTGTTCCACATACTTGAGCCACTTATGCGCTGCCCTGCACTAGTGAGCTGTGTTGCGTCCAGAACTGGAGCAGCTGTTGCCCTGGAGCTGCTGTTGCCCGGGTCCCGCCTAGTCCCATTGCTAGGGAGCAAGTTGAAAAGTGTGCCAGGGCGTCGCTCACTCACCAATGTCACTAGTTTCAGCTTCCGCTCGGCGGCAGCGTCCCCCATGGCGCGGCGGTGTGCAGTGTCTGAGGCACAGGATACACTAGGCACAATGACACAACAGAAGGGGGCGGGGCCATCTATGATCTCAAAGAGGGTATGGGAGTGTGCAGAGGAGGCCATGTGAATGGCTCTGTTTCTGATCGTTTCTACTTTCTATTACTCCTCTCCAATCCGAGCTTGCCAGGCATGTTTTTGGTTCATGGTGACGACATGTGGGGAAACAATGCTGTCAGCAGTCTTTGACCCCTTCAAGTGACCGGTGTATTCTTACTGCATTGTGAATTTTATTTAGCTACTTGTTTAATAGTTTTATTAATCGCCTTTCGCTTACTTTATAGGGCATGTATAAAGCGGAATGGAAGAAAGCATTGACAAGCAAAATAGTCCATCTGGCGTGGTAGAAATATCTGGGTCCTATCACGATTCCCCCACCCCTCCTTCAACTCCTTCACTCCTCAGCGCGTAGCAGAGCACCCGCTTGTTGTTAAATTGTAGCGATTCTACGAGCACCAGTTACGTTACACAATGATTGACGGTTTCATATTTTTTGTAGACACGGGGAGATTAATCGGCAGCTCAGGAAATGTCTTTAACAGACCAGCCGATTAATCTACCTGTGTATACAAAAAATATTAAACTGTCATTGTATAATGTAACTAGTGGAAAGCGCTGCCGGTCACCATCACCATTTTAAACAAGAAGCATTAGTGACAGCAAAGCCTGTGCCACGCTCGTGCAATCAGCTGGCAACGATACACGCACTAACGTTTATATTTCTAGTGCATGTATTGCTGCCACCTGATCGTGGCACAGGCTTTCCTGTCCCTGACAAAAATGCCTGCAAACAAACTGACTCCTCCAATATGAGCAATCAGTTGCCTTTGAAAATAAGCGTGGTCTCCAAAGGCTCCTTCTGAAACTGTTTGCTGTCAGAGATGGCAAGCTCTCGTAATCCTAGCTATGGAAGCATCTATACCTCTCTCTACATCCCGCTCTCTCCGCACCCCCTCTCTCTACACCCCCCTCTCTCCACACCCCTCTCTCTCTACACCCCTCTCTCTACACCCCTCTCTCTACACCTCTCTCTCTACACCCCGCTGTCTCCACACCCCTCTCTCTCTCTACAACCCTCTCTCTACACCCCCCTCCAGGGCCGGACTGGGAACCAGAACCGGCCCTGGCAAAGTGCTCGGCCGGCCCCCCGATCCCCCTCCGGGAAGAGAGGGGAGGGGGGAGAGGTGCGACCGCGCACTGTGACAGGGCCGGTTTTCGGCCGTTTTTGCGGCATAACGGCCCTGTAACAAAAACGGCCCCAGGGGCCCAAAACCGGCCCCCAACCATGCGGCCCACCGGGGGATTGCCCGGTGCCCTCAACGGCCAGTCCGGGCCTGCCCCCCTCTCTACACCCCTCTCTCTCTACACCCCTCTCTCTCTACACCCCTCTCTCCACACCCCTCTCTCTCTACACCCCTCTCTCTAACCCCTCTCTCTACACCCCTCTCTCTACATCCCTCTCTCTACACCTCTCTCTCCGCACTCTCCTCTCTCTACAACCCTCTCTCTACACCCCCTCTCTACACCCCTCTCTCTACACCCCTCTCTCTCTACACCCCTCTCTCTACACCCCTCTCTCTACACCCCTCTCTTTACATCCCTCTCTCTACACACCTCTCTCTACACCCCCTCTCTCTCTACACCCCTCTCTCTCTCTCTACACCCCTCTCCCTCTCTACACCCCTCTCTGTCTACAACCCTCTCTCTACACCCCCTCTCTCTACACCCCTCTCTCTACACTCCTCTCTCTACACCCCCTTTCTCTACACCCCCCTCTCTCTACACCCCTCTCTCTCTACACCCCTCTCTCTACACCCCTCTCTCTACACCTCTCTCTCTACACCCCACTCTCTCTTCACACCCCTCTCTCTCTACAACCCTCTCTCTACACCCCCTCTCTCTACACCCCTCTCTCTACACCCCCCTCTCTCTAAACCCCCCTCTCTCTACACCCCCCTCTCTTTACACCCCTCTCTCTGCATCCCCCTCTCTCTAACCCCTCTCTCTAACCCCTCTCTCTACACCCCTCTCTCTACACCCCTCTCTCTACACCCCTCTCTCTCTACACCCCTCTCTCTCTACACCCCTCTCTCTACACCCCTCTCTCTACATCCCTCTCTCTACACCCCTCTCTCCACACCCCCTCTCTCTCTACGCCCCTCTCTCTCTCTACACCCCTCTCTGTCTACTACCCTCTCTCTACACCCCCTCTCTCTACACCCCCCTCTCTCTACACCCCTCTCTCTACACCCCTCTCTCTCTACACCCCCTCTCTCTACACCCCCCTCTCTCTACAACCCCCTCTCTCTACACCCCTCTCTCACTACACCCCTCTCTCTCTACACCCCTCTCTCCCTACACCCCTCTCTCTCTACACCCCTCTCTCTCTACACCCCTCTCTCTCTACACCCCTCTCTCTCTACACCCCTCCCTCTACACCCCTCTCTCTCTACACCCCTCTCTCTACACCCCTCTCTCTCTACACCCCTCTCTCTCTACACCCCTCTCTCTACACCCCTCTCTCTACATCCCTCTCTCTACACCCCTCTCTCCACACCCCCTCTCTCTCTACGCCCCTCTCTCTCTCTACACCCCTCTCTCTATACATCTCTCTCTACACCTCTATCTATCTATCGCCCTCACTATCTATCGCCCTCACTATCTATCGCCCTCACTATCTATCGCCCTCACTATCCCTCACTCTATCGCCCTCACTCTATCTATCGCATCACCATAGCATCACTCAGGGGCCCCACAACATCACTCAGGGGCCCCACAACATCACTCAGGGGCCCCACAACATCACTCAGGGGCCCCACAACATCACACCGGGGCACCACAACATCACAACGGGGCACCACAACATCACACCGGGGCACCACAACATCACACAGGGGCACCACAACATCACTCAGGGACACCACAACATCACTCAGTGGCACCACAACATCACTATGCGCTACCACTCATCACTGAACGCTATAGCATCACTCGTCGCCACCACAACATCACTCAGTGCCACCACAGCATCAATCTGTCCACAGCATCACTCAACGCCACAGCATCACTCAGCACCACTCAACGCCACAACACCACTCAACGCCACAGCACCACTCAACGCCACAGCACCACTCAACGCCACAGCACCACTCAACGCCACAGCACCACTCAACGCTACAGCACCACTCAACGCCACAGCACCACTCAACGCCACAGCACCACTTAACGTCACAGCATCACTCAACGCCACAGCGTCACTCAGTGCCACATAATCACTCAGCACCACTGAATGCCACAGCACCCCTCAACACCACAGCACCCCTCAACGCAACAGCACCCCTCAATGCCAAAGCACCCCTCAACGCCACAGCACCCCTCAATGCCACAGCACCGCTCAACGCCACAGCACCACAGCACCACTCAACGCAACAGCATCACTCAATGCCACAGCATCGCTCAACACCACAGCATCGCTCAACGCCACAGCATCGCTCAACGCCACAGCATCGCTCAACGCCACAGTACCACTCAATGCCACAGCATCACTCAACCCCACAGCATCACTCAGCACCACAGAATGCCATAGCACCCCTCAATGCCACAACGCCACTCAATGCCACAGCATCACTCAACGCCACAGCATCACTCAACGCCACAGCATTACTTAAGACCACAGCATCACTCAACGCCACAGCATCTCTCAATGCCACAGCATCACTCAACGCCACAGCATCACTCAACGCCACATCCCTCACTCTATCGCCCTCACTCTATCGCCCTCACTCTATCTATCGCATCACCATAGCATCACTCAGGGGCCCCACAACATCACTCAGGGGCCCCACAACATCACTCAGGGGCCCCACAACATCACTCAGGGGCCCCACAACATCACTCAGGGGCCCCACAACATCACACCGGGGCCCCACAACATCACACCGGGGCACCACAACATCACACAGGGGCACCACAACATCACACAGGGGCACCACAACATAACTCAGGGACACCACAACATCACTCAGTGGCACCACAACATCACTATGCGCTACCACAGCATCACTGAACGCTATAGCATCACTCGTCGCCACCACAACATCACTCAGTGCCACCACAGCATCAATCTGTCCACAGCATCACTCAACGCCACAGCATTACTCAGCACCACTCAACGCCACAACACCACTCAACGCCACAGCACCACTCAACGCCACAGCACCACTCAACGCCACAGCACCACTCAACGCTACAGCACCACTCAACGCCACAGCACCACTTAACGTCACAGCATCACTCAACGCCACAGCGTCACTCAGTGCCACATAATCACTCAGCACCACTGAATGCCACAGCACCCCTCAACACCACAGCACCCCTCAACGCAACAGCACCAATGCAACGCCAAAGCACCCCTCAATGCCACAGCACCCCTCAATGCCACAGCACCGCTCAACGCCACAGCACCACAGCACCACTCAACGCAACAGCATCACTCAATGCCACAGCATCGCTCAACGCCACAGCATCGCTCAACGCCACAGCATCGCTCAACGCCACAGTACCACTCAATGCCACAGCATCACTCAACCCCACAGCATCACTCAGCACCACAGAATGCCATAGCACCCCTCAATGCCACAACGCCACTCAATGCCACAGCATCACTCAACGCCACAGCATCACTCAACGCCACAGCATTACTTAAGACCACAGCATCACTCAACGCCACAGCATCTCTCAATGCCACAGCATCACTCAACGCCACAGCATCACTCAATGCCACAGCATCACTCAATGCCACAGCATCTCTCAATGCTACAGCATCACTCAATGCCACAGCACCACTCAACGCCACAGCACCACTGAATGCCACAGCATCACTCAGCGCCACGAAATCACTCCGCCCCACTGAATGCCATAGTACCCCTCAACGCCACAGTGCCACTCAACGCCACAGCATCACTCAACGCCACAGCATCACTCAACGTCACAGCATCACTCAACGTCACATCATCCCTCAACGTCACAGCATCACTCAACGTCACAGCATCACTCAAAGTCACAGCATTACTCAATGCCACAGCATCACTCAACGCCACAGCATCACTCAACGCCACAGCATTACTTAAGACCACAGCATCACTCAACGCCACAGCATCTCTCAATGCCACAGCATCACTCAACGCCACAGCATCACTCAATGCCACAGCATCACTCAACGCCACAGCATCACTCAATGCCACAGCATCGCTCAACGCCACAGCATCACTCAATGCCACAGCATCGCTCAACGCCAAAGCATCACTTAGCACCACTCAACGCCACAGCACCACTGAATGCCACAGCATCACTCAGCGCCACGAAATCACTCCGCCCCACTGAATGCCATAGCACCCCTCAACGCCACAGTGCCACTCAACACCACAGCATCACTCAACGCCACAGCATCACTCAACGTCACAGCATCACTCAACGTCACAGCATCACTCAACGTCACAGCATCACTCAACGTCACAGCATCACTCAACGTCACAGCATCACTCAAAGTCACAGCATTACTCAATGCCACAGCATCACTCAACGCCACAGCATCACTTAGCACCACTCAACGCCACAGCACCACTGAATGCCACCGCATCACTCAGCACCACTGAATGCCACAGCATCACTCAGCACCACTGAAGGCCACAGCATCACTCAGCACCACTGAAGGCCACAGCATCACTCTGTGCAACCATTCAACAACAACTGGTTCTAATATGTTCTCTCAATGTTTCAAGCTTTATTACAAATGTCATAAAAAGGTGTTAATATTTCACTGCTGTTCTTGGATTTTCATCACAATAAAATACACTGAACATAATCTTCCCAAAAGTTATTTACAAAAGTTTAAGCTATTGCCATTTTAAATTACAAAAACTTTTATTTAAGTATTAATTATTAAAAAAAATAAAAGCCATTGTTATTTGTAATATTAATACATCTAAGTCATGTAAATACAACAAATATTGCATTACAAATGCTATAGGTGTCATATTTGCGGAAGTTAAAACTATTGGCATTGTAAATGACAAAGCTATTAATTTTGCTATTTTCAAAACAAACACATAAATAAAATATTTGTCATTTACAATACCAATAGCTAAAACTTTCCTAATGCAAGACCTATTGCATTGCAAATGCTTGTTTAGTGTTAGCAGCCACCTGGTTTCCTGGAACCATCGTATTGTCTCCTAGTGAGACGAGGTTCATTTCTGCAGGATCTCACCCTCCTGTGGGTACTCCTCCTCCCCAAGTGCTACACTAGCCAACACCTTGGTCTGCCCACCTTTGGGTGGCTGTGCCGTCCTGGGACACTTGGTGTTCCCCTTCAAGTGACCCACCTGCCTTCAGGCATAACACGTGCGGGGGCAGTCTCAGTAGGCTTTCCTGATGAGACTCCTTGTTTCTTATCTCCGGGAGGATGGGAACCTTTACCCTGGGTATTAGTTTGGAGCCCTTTAGAGAACTCCTGTGCTTTACCATTGTCCCCTCACTCTTCTGCTGGGGACCCTGTCCACCTTTGGCTGAGTCTTCCCCATACACCTTCTTGTGGACCGTGGTACTCACCCAGCGGTCTGCCTCCATAGCAAGCTTCCTGGGGTCAGTCAGCTTACTATCAGTTAAAAGCTGGCGCAGGTCTGCAAAACATAGAATAGACAAGTGTTCCCACACAATCAAATTGTACAGTACCTGAAAATCTGTTACATTGCTGCCCTTCGCCCAACCATCCAATGCCCTGCAGAAAGAATCTACATATTCCAACCATGTCTGGGAATCAGTTTTCTTACTAGACCTTAACTGATCTCGATATTTATCAGGTGTGAGACCATACCTAGTAAGAAGGGCCTCCTTCATGTCAGTGTAGGTGAGGTTGTACCCCTTACCCAAAGCCAACAAAGTGTCCCTCTCCTTGCCTGAGAAATAAGGCCACAATCTGCTCCCCAATGCTTTTCAGGGACCCCATTCAGGTGTATAGCTGCCACATAGCCCATGAACCACCTTTATATGTCATCATCCTTTTTAAATTCCTTGCCTACTTTCTTGGGAATATGCACAATTCTGTCTGAGTGCACTTTGTAATTGCTGCCACCATCCGTGCCGGATTTACTCTTCAACTCCAGCTCCTTGAGCCCACGCTCCTGGTCTTAAGCCATTTCCTGTGACTCCATCTTGAGCCTCTATCTGATGCCTCCTAGTTTCCCTTCTATCCTCCAGCTCCTCTGGGGACAAACCACTGCTGCCTGGCCTGGAGGTACCCCCCTGTCCCAACAGCACATCTATACTAGGAGTAGGCTCCGCCGCTTCCACACTAAGATCTCCAGACTGTCCACTGGCATGTCTGGCTGCTATGCAGTCCTTCAGTGCCTTTTGAAGCTTCTCTTTCCTGGTGAGGCCTCTGACTTGGACCTGTAGGTTTTTTACAAATAGCCTTCAACTCCTTGACATGTAGGTTTCCAACCTTTCTTCCTCAAAGTCCACTTCTAGGGATGCAATTGATGATGCTGCTGTACCAGACATGGTGCAGTAGGAAGTTTAAGTTCAAAATGATGGAAAGACAAAAACGGACCACAAAAACAATATGTTGTACGTAATGGTCTGCGATATGGTAGCAGTGCATACCAATCACTGTAGGTCAAATGCAATGCAAGTCCTATCCTCACCACTGGCAACCAATGTTAGAAATGGGGGTCTCTAGTTGGCAATGGTTTGCACCTTTGTCCAAATATTGGCCCTTCCTTCCAGTCAGGATGAGGGGGATACAGTCCTAAAATAACCCCTGCTTACCCCCTTTGTAGTTTGGCACAAGCAGCCAGGCTTATCTCAGAGGCAGTGTTGGAAGCATTTGCACATAACAAACAGTAATACAGTGAAAACACTACAAAAGGACACCACACCATGTTTAGAAAAATAACCAATCCAATCCAATCCAAAAATCTTTATTAAAGATGCAAAGCATATTACATTTAAACATACATATTAAAAAATAAAACAATTGTGAAAACACATTATATAAAATTGATTAGCAGGTAATACCAGACATGATAAGGATAAAAGAAACAATTCATAATTAGAGGAGATTTCAGAATTTGGAAAGATAATTCATAGCTAAAAAGTGATGGTTTCATCATATGTATGTGTGCATACAAGACCAAAACGATAAAAGAAATGCAGCTTTTTCAGATAATCACAAGTTGTGCGTTGCTTTAAAGAATGCGAAGCAGTTACCAGTGAGTTGTGGCAGAACCCTACAGGGCAGTTGCTGATTGTACTTCAAAAGCTTTTTAGACCTGTCACAACTGCCACATTGCCCAGATGGATACATTGGCTTCTGTCTGAAGTGGGTAATGATGTTTCTATGTTTGGGGCACATTTGGTTGTGGATGTGATGGCATCCAAGACGCTTGTTCTAGAGTCCCCTTTGGAAGATATCACGAGGGCTGCGGATCAGTCCTTCAAATCTACATTCGGAACTTTCCATTACAGACCTATTGTTGCTATGGCCTCTGTAGTTGTGGGACAGTTTTGAACAAGAATGATGTGAGCTCTGAGCCTCCGGTCCTGACATAAAATATATTTTTTTAAGCTATCATGTCAAGAATTTTCAGTTCTATTAAGGACATGGAGGCGCGGGTTATCCATCTTATTTGTCATGCTTTGCTTTAATGGCAGCTGCTATTATTGTATGATACATTGCTTGTTGTTGGCATTGGCCTAGCCCTAGATTTTTAATGTTCTGTTAGTTACCATGTAATGATTACAAGGTACTGTTAATGGTTGGAAGCATGGTTTATGTGTTTCTTTTCTTCAGGTGTAAGGCAGAAACAAGAGTGAGGTGCGGTTCTCCCGGTTGGTCCAAAACTGGTGAAGGTTTGCGGTCTACTCAGAAGTCTGGATTGGAGGACCCTGTTGGATGAGTCCTGTTGGAGAGCTGTTGGTTCTTCTTTGGAGGAGTTCCTTACCTACAGCGTTGTTCCCCAGTGGTTGTGTGAATGGTTATTTGGGACTGAGCTGTTCACAAAGAGACAGCCAAGACAGTGCTGATCGTATTTGAGTGGAGATATGAGCAGTGATTGATGGACCATAGTGCTAAATAGTTTCATGGGAAATGAAGTTTGTGTTTCCTAAATGTTTCTGATTGGCCGCTGTAAGTTTGCAGTAAAAGAAGAGAAGCATAATCCTCGCCTCCATGTACTTAATGGACATGAAAATTCTTGACACTGTGGCTTGAAATGTTTCATCATGTAAAGGGCTCCAGTGCCCCTAGACCAAGTTAATGCTAAATAAAACTGAAAATAATAAAAGTAGTAGTAATGTTCTTTAAATAATGGTTTTCAATAGTGCTATAAACAGAGAACCAGTTTTAATGACATATTTGCACAACTGAATCAAACAGATGTGCAAGCCGCACATTTTTGATGGTACAATCCTGCCCCTGATGCACACATTCAGGAATAGCATTACTTTACTGTCATAAATGCGATTTATGCACATGGTAATTGTGCCAGTTTCCAGGTTTAGCTGAAAATGGTACAGGCAGTAGACATAGAATTAGGGCTACAATTTGCTGCCAAAATAGGCCTGTGATTTGGCCTTTGACATGGAAGAAAGACTTCAATATGAAATGTTGTAATAAATGTGTACAATAATAATGTTCGATGAAAAATGTTTACATGTGGGGTCAAGAATTTCTAAATCTTTTAACGACATGGAGGCGAAGAATGTACTTCACTTTCTTTTACTGAAATTAACAACAGCTAATGGAAAAACAGTATACAAACAACTACATCTCTAATGTTCCATGTGCATTACAACGGAGTCCAATGACCTTGGATCCATTTAATCAAATAGGACCGACACCATCTTGCTGCCTCTTTGAAGACTCTTAATTGTCAGTCAATATGATCAACTGCAACAACTTCAACTTCTGACAAAGTCAGCGCACTTAAGCCTTGGTTGCGGGTGCATTCCTGCTTATGTTCTTTCCATTACACAGCCTCTGGCCTCATTCCTCGTTCTATTCAGACCCTGAAACAGAAACGTGAAAGTAACCTCTGTCTCCATTTATCACAACAATCAACAAGGAGGGAAACAAAGAAATCTAATTGAAAATACAAATGTAAAATATGAACAATTAGCATATTGACAATAATGTACCAGTGGTAAAATCCTCACATCCTTGTTCTTAATAGAATAGAAAACTCTTGGAGCGACAGCTAGAAAATCTTTTATTCTGTGTCAGCTTCAAGGGAGAAGACATCCAACTAGCCTGCAGACTAGTGCGCTTTATGAAAATAGTTAACACGACCCTAAACCCAGTGGCTAGTGATTGAACTTGATTTATCGAGATCTGCTTTGGTATTTTAAGACAATTCTGTTTTGATAACTAAAGACACAGCAAATCGTGAAAGGCTTTTTATACAAATTTATATAAAGGCCCTCCCATCCTTAAAAACGGTATCACTCCCTACAAACCTACCAGATCACTCCGGTCAGACCACGAGAACCTCATCGTAGTACACAGAGTGAAAAAAGCCCGTGCTGGTGGACGTCGCTTTTCTGTGAACACGGCGAAGCACTGGAATTCTCTACCCCGGAAATTGAGAACAGAACCTAACCTCCTTCACTTCAGGAAATCTTTGAAAACCCTCCTTTTTCCCTGACCTTTTTGAACAACCTTGACTCCTGCTTCCTCTTGATTTACTAGGTCTAGCGCTGGGATGCTCACGGGTTACTACGCGCTTTACAAAAACCTTAAATAAAATAATAAATAAATATATAAATGCACAGTACTGTACTAGTTTGCACGTTTAAAAGAAAAACTTTTCTACCTCTTTTATCTGTTTTGTAAAACTTTCTGATTATGTATCTCCTTCTCTTTTTCTTTTTTAAAGAGAAATTGCAAAGATTTTTATTAATCGTGCAATAAAGATCATTATTATTATTTTTTTTTTTTTTCTGTGTCAGGACCAGAGGCTCTGATTATGCTTGTTTAAAGCTTATCCACAACAACAGAAGATGCATCTACAATGGGTTTACAATAAAACTTGTTAAATTTTCTCTCAGAAGAGCAATCAGCTACTTTCATAATGTTCAGTCTAGAACCTTGCATATAAGTATTCGCAATTGCACTTCTTCCTAAAAGTGCTCCAAATTTACTGACATCAGTCTCCGCTTGCACATAAGCCGTTTTACCTCTATGGAAAGAGTAACTGACATCAACGGTTTGTATGGTTTCTGCAGAGCAATGAGTAACTGGGCCTTATTGTCCGATCTAAATTTTCTGGTGCAATCCTCATATGCTTTTAAACATTGAATTACACACATCATAGGACTATCTGCGAAGCAAGGATATAGTGTACACCTAAAAAAAAAAGTCTTTGTCTGGGTATCTAGAAAGAAACTCCATCCCAAAAGTATAGTCTACCTGTTAAATCTAAGGCTCGCACATGAGACACTATTCTGCACGAAATTAGACGAAAGCTGAATTTGGTGGACAATTGCTTCATAGACAAGTCATGGTTGTCTGACCATCTCTCCCACAACTTCAACACTACATTCACATCCCACAAAGTGAAATATCTTGGTTTTGGAGTATAAGACAATGTAATCACTCCCATCCGTTTATACATCAATAGACATTCGCCAATGGGCCTTCCTTCCATGGGAGAAAGTCCTGCTAATGTAGCAGATCCAATATTATTTACCCAGCTGTGGATAACTGGGCAGAAAGTTTATTAATAATTCTGAAGGAATGTGTCCATTTCCTTTGCCACCAGATCTAGCATCCAAATTTGGAACTCATCCTGTCGCCTGTCCAAACGTGATACAAAGAGGACAATCGCAAGTGGACCCCAATTTATGGATGCAATCTCCAATCACTGGTTTCCATCAGATTTGTGGTATTCCAGTCCGCTATACCATTTCTTTGTCCTGGAATGTATTCTGCCATCACTGAAATCCGATGTTCAAGACAGAAATATTAGAAATCCTTGGTTATCCCCACCAACATTCTCAACTTTGTTCCTCCTAACTTGTTGATGTAACAAATTGCCAAGATATTGTCCATCCGAAGAAGTATGAAACAATTCACTTTGTGGCAAAAAAAGTTACCAGAAGTTCCATGCAATTGATTTGATGTACTCACTCTGTTTTTAGAACTGCTGCTGATGTCTGACTTGATGAGAACCTCTGGATGGAATCGGAATGTGGCTATGCTGTTTCAAGCTTCCATATGTTCCAGCTACCAAGATAATTCCACTCTAACTTCTGTGGACAGCGTGATCTGATATGCATATGACAAACCCTGGTAAAAGTGCTGACTCTTCAATCTCTGTAAGACTCTTTAATATAGAGGGCCTGAAAAAATCACTTGTATTAAGTATGCCAAGATTTGAGCTATTAGTCTCATGGGCGGGGTCTGTTTGGATAAAGCTGTTCTCGGCTCCCTCTTAATGTCTTTCATTTTCAGTGTAGATAACTATGGTCTTTGAGAGAGTCCGCTTTGAACCCTAGAAATTGTCTACATTGGGTGGGAATCATCGCTGACTTCTTCTTATGGATTACCAATCCCAATTCCTGCAAGACATGGATCACCCAAGACAGATGAAGCATCACCTCAGTCGGTTCCTGCTTCATTATTATTAGGTTATCTAGATAGATGATTAGCGGAAACCCTTTGGCTCAGCTTTCCCACCACCGGTTTCATCATATTGGAGAAAAATAAGGGAGCTGATGAGAGGCTGAAAGGATGAACCAATAATTTGTACCTCTGATTCCTCTGTTGAAATTGAAGGAACCTCACCTCTGGTGCAAACATCACCTCATCCTTTCTTCTGTACAGGGAATATTTTGCTGCAAAACTCTCTAGGGCGAGACATACTTGCTTCTTTGAACAACAGTTCTTAAATTTCTGAATAAATAAATATTTTTTCTTGAAGGGAAAAACAACTGTCTGATGTACTATATTACCATAGTTTGAATCCCCCAACAATTTCCAAGATCCAAGCATTTGTGTTATCTTCCACTGGTTGCATAGAAAGAATCCCACTCTGCTCCTCACACCACTTAGGAGATAAGAAGTATCTTTACCTGTAAATTTAGCTCCTGTGATGGCTGCAAAGCTTCCTCCCTGTCTACTACGTCTACCTCTGGACCTGGAAGGGAAGAAGGTTCCTCTCATTAAGATGTTGTACCAGCTAACTCATCTTTGTTACACAAAGTATCTCTGAGGACCTTGAAAAAATTAGTGACATGACAAACGCCCCTGCTTTGTCCAGTCCTACCAAAAATGCCAGTTTGAACTGCACCTTGTCCAGAGCCATGAAAGTATTCACAAATGTTTTCAAAAAGGTCACCAAAAAGAAGGCCTTTCGCTACTGGACCCACTACAGCTGATACGAGATCCTTCATCTTAGCATTGGAGGGGGGCACTTGTGGCCTCCCTCACCAAGACGTTTTTGGCCCCAGTTGCCCTATCCCCTGGAGCCCAGCTGCATTGGTCATAGGGAGGAGGGCGCATGGCTCTCCTCCCCGGGAATCCAACCCCTGGGGCCAATCCAAATTTGGAAAGGGGAGGGTGGCTGCGCGCCCACCTCTACCTTGGATGATTTCAACCCTGGAAACCCCATCTCCTGGGGTCCAGTGCTGTAGTAAGGGGGGCACATGACCCCCCTCCCTGGGCTGATTTTGGCCTCGGGACACCATCTCCTGGAGCCCAGCCATACTTAGAAAGGGGAGGGGGGTTGGCAGCCCGCTCCCTGAGCCATTAACGGCCCTGGTGACCACCCCTTGGACATAGCGGTTCCCCTGCCTGCACTGGCACGGACAGAGAAACGTGTGCTTGTTTTCACTTGATGGGAGCAATTTCAAAACTCCTAGCAAGCAGGAGCGGACTTTTTATCTGTTTCCCTGCCCACACTGATGCGAGAAGAAAAACAGATGAAAAGATTGTTCCCACCCACTGGGAGCAGCATTTTTATCTGCTCCCTGCAGTCAGGAGCAATGCAGACTCCAGCTGAATGCAGTGAGCTGGCTGGTGCCACTGGGGCCTTGGGGCTCCCCTGCGACCCCTAGTGAAATTGTGGCGAGTGCTCTGGGTGGACACCAGGACACCCACCTTTTGTTAGCCGGGGAACGGGGTTTCCCCAGCCACAATCGGCCCGGGAGGGGGGACAGCGGGCCCCTTCCCCTTAAATATGTTGGTGGGCCCAGGGGCATGGGGTCCCCAGGGCCAAAAGCGTCCCGCGGAGGGTGAACTCATGTCCCCCTTCACATATGCGCCTAGGACCTGGGTTTAAAATCGACCGGGTAGTGAGGGCGCAGCCCCCAGCCTCATTAAATATGTTGCGTGGCCCCTGCGGATGAGGTCCCCGGGGCCAAAAGCAGCCCGTGGGGGTCGGGCACAATCCCCCTCCTCCTAAAATATGTGCCAGGCCGCGGGAAGGGGTCCCCAGGTGTGAAATCGGCTTGGGATGGGAGAGAGGTGCATGTTCCCCTCCCCTTCATTTCAATTAGTGGTCCTGAGGGATGTGATCCCCAGGGCCATAATAGGTTTGGGGAGGGAGGCCACGCAGCCACCCGTATCTTAAAAATAAAGGGTCCTGGGGCTAATCCCTGCCGCACACGACTGAAGGCCATGCACGGTGTGGGATTGGCTGCCTTTGGGGAATTGGCCATAGGAAAGGGTTGGGAGGATTCAGGGGTCCCTCCCAAAGGAGGGGATGTCATTTATTCAGTTTTGCCCCAGAGCGGGAGCCAACAGCTCCCTGAACTGGTTTTATCTTGACAATGCAAAGAGGGCACCAAGTGTGCCCTGCACACAGACTATGTGGCGCTGGCAAGCTCCCCCACCCTGCCCCAATACACTATACCCTGTCTGGGAGGTGGTCACAAATCCCTGTGACAGGATACCTATTGTTAATCCTTCCCCTGCCCGAGCTTGGCTCAGCAGAAGGAGGGCAGAAACGTGTCTCTGGCCGGCAGCAGCTCTAGCTTGCTGTCCGGGTCTGGAAGACTGGTACCGGGAGCAAAGAGGACCTCCCAAAGGTGCTTTCCGGTGCATGCAATCATACCTTCGACACCGTTTACGGTGTGGGGGTATGCTTCCAACATGTTTGCATGGATTCATACCACCCACACCGTTCCAAGGTGTGAGGATAGGATTCTAGCATGTTTCATACTAAACATGATAGGATTTATTACAGCCAGTTTCGAGATGGTCATCGCGTAATGATGCGGTGCCCCTCTTTATGTTATATGGCTATCTCACTTACAACCCGGGAGAATGGACTTCATGGGCTGTAGGGGTGTCCTGCTCATGCTGGGGCACCCTCAAACTTAGAACTGAGCACCCTGCCTTCAGGATTGTAAGGCCTGCCTTAGAGATGACTTATGGGTTTTAAGTGCAGTGACCTTAGTTATAGGTAAACCTATATATTTCTTAAGTGGTGTTAGCACCAAGTTACAAAGGCTGCAATGGCCGGTTTGTAGTTACAAATTGAGTGGTCGTCCATGGGTGGCATAATACATGCTTCAGCCCATGGGGGACACTGGTGTACCTATGCCCTAGGTACCTTAGTAGCATATTTTTTATTTTATTTTACAGAGTATTATATAGCGCGAACTTGACCCGAAAATGGTATCAGAGTTCTTTACATAGCACCAGTTGCGTTACATGAGGACACATTCTTCTGTTTTTTTGTTTTTTGTTATGCACAGGGAGATTAAGTGATTTGCCCAGAATCACAGGATGTTCAGCATCATTGCAGAGACTCGAACCCCGTTACCCAGATTCGAGGTCGACTGCCCTAGCCGTTAGGCCAACTCCTCTACCTCAACATATACTAGGGACTGATAAGGTTATACCAGTGTCCAATCTGGGATGTACCTAAGTACTTACCAAACCAATTTAGGGGAGAAAGCATAGAGACTGGGGCCATGATTAGCAGGATCCCAGTCAGACTAGTCAAAAACAGCATTACATCATTCAAAAAGTGTGGGGTAACCATAAAAAGAGATCCTACTTTCCTACTTATCTTTATTGTTTTTTCTTTAAACAATAACAAAACACAACTGCTGTCGCACAGTGTCATCCAGTGCCAACTTCTAGGAGTTTGTTTTACATGTAATACCTTCATACATAGTATATAGTTTGGTTGAATATATCTATAATATTCCAATAGTGTTTCTCCTGTATCTCAAGCCTTCAGTCTTTAGTCTATGTCTCCTTTGTTCAGCGCGTCACTACCTTCCTGTATGTTTGTTGTATAGGTATCTGTTCTATTTCTTATGTGGTGCATCTAGTTTGTGTCGTCCATCGTGTACAGTCCATAGTGTTTCCTCCAGCTATCTCATATCTTATGGAATTGTTTCGGACAGCCTCTGCCCTTATATGTGACCCTTTCTGCTGCCATTTATATATCCATTCCTATTCTCCACTCACAGAGCTTTGTTGTGTCTCCCCAGCATCGAGATATGTCTCTTTTCTCCACTACTGGGCCTAATTTGCTATCAATTGTGGTCTATCTATGTCTATGTCATTCGGGATCCCTAATAGTATGAATCTCGGGTCTGGGGATATGCTTGTCTTCATTACTTTATTGACTTCTCATATGATCCCCTCCTAGTAGATCTGTATATTCTGACAGTCCCATATTGTGTGAGAGAAATTCCCCAGATCCTGTCCACATCTATGTCACGTTGGATATGCTGCTCACCCAATCCTGTGTAGTCTGGCCCGATCGTAGTAATCCCTGTGGAGAACTTTATATTGAATAACGCGCAGTCATGACTTGATTGCGACTTCCCTAGGGTGCATCAGGGCTGCCTCCCAATCCACGTCTTCCATCATATCCAGGTCTCTTTCTCATGTAGTTCTTAATTTGCCTAGCCTATCCGGCGCATTGTTATTTAGAGTTTTGTACGTGACGATACTGCCTTAATTGTAAGTTGTTCTTGCAGTAGCCACCCTTCTAGTGGTGCATATTCCGGCAAGGTGGTCCCATCTATGTTTTCTGCTTGCCATTCATGTCTTAACTGAACATATTTAAGGAACTGGGGTGTTTGGAGTGCGAATTCGGTCTTTAGGGCAGGGAAGCTTTTCAGAGTTCCCTTGTCTATAATGTCTCATACTGTGGAAATTCCTATAGTGTCCCATTCTCCAAACCCTCGTAACTTTTTCATTTCCTTTAGCCAGGTTCCTTTCCACAATGGCGTTTCCCTGGTGATTTTGTGATCCCATCCCATTGCTTTGGTTGCCCTACCCCATACCTCTATATGGGTTTGTGTGGTGGGAGCAGTTCTCTTGAGCCCTTATCTCCATAAAGGTGATGTAAGAATGTTCGTGGTTCTATGGTCTCCTTCTCTAATCTGTATGTTGTATGATTGCATGTATCCAATCGTTGATTGGTGTTAGGTGTTCTGCCCAGTAATATGCTTCTACTTCTGGAAGTGATAGCCCCCTGTTATATTGGTTCCGTTGCAGTGTGTGTAGTGCGATTCTCCAACCACAGGAGCAAGGGCAGTTCGGTCTCTATTTCCTGAAATATCGTTTGCGGGAGAGGATGGTGTGTGTTTTGTAGTGTGTATAAGAATTGTGGAAGGGTTATCATTTTTTTTTCAAAACTCTTTTTTATTAAGTCATCAGATAAAGTAATTACATATGTTACAATGGAGCAAATGTGTAGATTATACAGTTTCTGAGCAGGTGACTTCTATATAGCATTTTTAAAACAAGGAAATAAACGATTTGGGTCTGCTAACGACAGCCCCTAACAATACAAACGACTGTATCATGTACCATATAGGAGAACAATGGTCTTATCCATCAATTCCCTCCATATATGGCATAATCTAGTGTATCAGCATGATTGACCCGTGGAATGGCCTCATATGGTTTCCACCTCTGCCAGCGGTGGTGGGGGTGGTTCTAGTTTGAGACCCCTGTAATCTGCCCATCGTTTCCATATTTTAAAGTGCTTTTGCAGGCACCCCACGCTTTGAATATAGGCTGTTCCAGGCCCATACACCAGTCAAGGCCTCCCTTCCAGGCAACTAATCTGGGCGGAGCCGGATCCTTCCATGCCTTCGCTATGTCCCTTTTCGCCAGGGTAAAGCCCAAGAACAACAAATGCCTTTTATAAATATTTCCCCCAATTTTGCCCGTAATAAGCAACAGTGCAAGCTTGGGAGACAGAGGTATGTCCCAAACCAGCACATCTGATAAACAACGAGTAACTCCCTTCCAAAACCTGCTGAGCACGCTACACCCCCAGATCGTATGCAGAAGTGTGCCTTCCACATTGCCACATCGTAGGCACATATGGGAAGCTATCAGCCCAGCCCTCCAAAGCTGGTATCTAGCGAAATAGGCACGGTGTAAATATTTAAACTGGATAAGTCTGAGGCGAGATGCTATTGCCGCACCCCTCGGGGATTAAAGGGTTATCATTTTGAACATAGCCGTTCATCCCAATATGGTGAGGGGCAGTGTTTTCCGTCTTTGGGCATCTTCTCTAAATGTAGTCAATATTCGTTTAATATTATGTTGGCGACATAAATTACTGTCCATGGTAAGGAATATACCTAGGCATGTGAATCCTTTGGCCGCTACCTGTAGGTCTCTTGGGAGAGGGGGCCATTCAGTCACCTGGCCTGGGCTATAGATCACTGATTTATGCCAATGTATTTATAACCGACTTTGGCCATATACATCTATTGTGTGGAAGAGAGTGGGGCTCGTGGATTTGGAATGTGTGACAAAGAGGAGAATGTCATCCTCATATACAGAAATCTTCTCCTCCAGGGTGTCCTCTCGACATATCTTAAAGCCGTGAATCCGTGTGTGGTGTCGGATCTGGCAGGCTAAGGTCACCACCATCAAAGCAAAAAGTAGGCTAGACAAGGGGCATCCCTGTCTCGTCCCACGCCCTGTGGGAAAGTCGCTAGAAGTTCGCCCATTCACTCGTACTGTCACCCCAGGAGAGTTACACAGCTACACCACCCACTTCCTGAAATTCGATCCTAAACCAAATTTGGTCAAGACTGCCTCTAGAAAGGGACAATGGATGGCGACAAATGCCTTCTTTGCATCCAGTGACAATAACGAGTGTGGGGTATCTTGGTCTTTTACTGCCATCATCCAATTGTGGGTTCTACGGAGGTTCCATCTGGTAGCCCGACCTGGCATGAATCCCGACTGGTCCCAATGAACCAGTCTCATTATGACACTGCGTAGTCTTGTGGATAGGATGGTCACCAGTATCTTCACCTCCATATTAAGAAGGGAGCTTGGGCGATAGGATTCGCATCTGTCTTTTGGTTTTCCTTGTTTATGTATCGGTATAATTGTGGCCATGCGTAGGTCTAGCGGAAGAGAGCCCTCGTTGTATGCGTCTTGAAAAAGGGTCAATAGATGGGCCTGAGGAGGTCAGTGCATCGCTTGTAGAACTCGGCTGATAATCCATTGGGTCCTGAGGTCTTCCCAGGGCATAATTTAGCTATGGCTGCTTTCACTTCTGTAATGGAAATATCCCCTTCCAACCCAGATCTCTTCAGCCAAATAAGCTTTGATTTCAGACTGGTTGCTCGGGGTGTGTGTTTCATAGAAGTCCCTATAATATGTATCAAAGGTCTCCGCTATCTGGTCATCAGTAGCGTGGGTCAATCCCTGTGCGTCTGTAATACAATCTATCCATCTGGATTTCACCTCTTTTCTGCTAAACCACGCTAAGAGTTTTCCTGCTTTGTCTCCCACGTCATATAATCGGGTAGCTAGGGCCTGTGCTTTGGTGGCTTCCCAAGCCGTGTCTTTATACTCCTGTTTTAGTGCGGCCAGCTGTCTACCTGCTAAGAAGTCCACCTGTATGATACTCTGTTCCTCTAGGGATAGCATTTGTTTCTCTAGTTTTGCTAGGTCTTCCTACTCCTTTCTTTTTTCCCAAGCTATATCATTTTGGGCCCTGTCTCTTAGAACTGTTTTGTATGCCTCCCATATTGTGACTCCTGAGTCTACTGTGTCTATGTTTTCTCCAAAGAAGACTTCCATATCTGCCCTTATGCCTCCTAGTTTGTTCCCCTTTTGCAGGTCCCATGCATTAAGTCTCCATTCCTATTTGTATGTGTAGTAGGGAGTGAACTCACCGTCCCCTAGCAAAATAATCCGCTTTACTGATCAACCCCCCCCCCCCCCCTTAGGAGGAAGATGTAGTCTAATCTGGAGTAAACTTTATGCGCCCGAGTGGTACGAGTATTGTTTAGACTGTAGGTTGTTTTGTCTCCATATATCTGCCAAACCCATGGTGTGATCGTGGTCGACTGGTTTTGTCCCCCGTACAATCCATGGGTGTGTGCATAACGTCATTGAAGTCACCACCTATCACGTGAAGTGAGGTTGGAGAATCCAGAAGGCTCTCTCTCAACCTTGTCAGTGTAAGTGCTTGTATCCTCAGTGGGGCATAGACACAGGTAAGGGACTGTCACTCCCACATAGGTTAATCAGTATCGCTACTCCACTAGATCTCGATGTGTAGTCTGCATGGCCCAATACCGCGTATGCTCCTCTGCCGAGGAATCCACCTTCGTGCCCTGCAGATGTGTCTCTTAGGAGTAGCACTCCACTGGGTGCAGTCATTTAATATATCCTGCTACTAGGCCCCTTTTAATCCTATCTCCGAGGCCGTTTACATTCCATGTTAATACGGTGAAAGGGTGATTATCTAGAGGTGTCGACATGTTCTCGGGTCTGTTCATTTGGCAGTATGGGGTGTACGTAGTATTACTCTCTGACTTAGTAGCTTTCTTTGTGGTGGTCGTTCTGTATAATCTGTGTGATCAGTCAAATTCTTATGTAACTTAGGCAAAATATATATTGCCGGTATTGTTGAATCATCTTTTTTTAAGGAAGGCTGATTCCTTTTCACTAAGCCACCCCTCTTCAAGACCCAATTTGCTCAGAGTATAAATCTTTTTGTTCAGCTCTGTTGTGGGATTTTTAAAAAGAGGGTTGTAATGATTAGTAACATTTAGTTGTCGGAGGAGTTCTTCTCTATATTTTGACTTGTCAATCAAGGGCGGCCGGCACGGCTCGTGGGTGGGGGGGGTGGGCTGTTTTTAAAAACAAAAACTTGCCATGCCGCTAACGGGTCCTGTGTCTTCTCTCTCAGGTTGGAACAGGAAGCAGGCAGCCAGGCTCCCACCCCAAAGCTAATCAGAACGCTGCAATGCAGCATTGTCATTGGTCTGAGCTCCGTGATACGGTGCTCAGCCAGGGGCTGGAGGGGTGGGCATGCTCTCCATGCAGGCTGTAATGCTGACTGCATGGAGAACAGGGAAGTGTGCATGACTGGTTTTGGCAGCCCAAGAGGGTTGACTAAACAGTCATTGCACTCCTCCCCCCCCCTGCAGCTCTGCCCCATCCCCTCATGCACTGCAATAGCAGGAGGACAAAATAAAATGATAGTAACATTCCATTATTATAATTTTATTTTTTCCTTTCTTTGCTGATCCTGGCAGTGGGGCGACACTCCTCCGCCTTTGCGGAGGAGCCACCACTGTTGTGCATTAGGACAATGCCACCGCTTGTGTAAGACGATTATATTATAACATCCGGAAAGCCCGACAGAAGCATTTAATTTACAGACCCTCGGCACATGCAGTGCTCTGTACTATTGACTTATTAGTAAATCAAATATGTCAGTCATTGAGAGGCCAAATGCCATTCCATTTAAGACACAGATCACATGCACTTTAGCACTAGTCAGCAGTGGTAAAGTACCCAGAGTCCTAAAACCGATTCAGAAAAGGGGGTGGTGATGAACAGAGTGTCTGAATTAAGCAGACCACTCTTACCCAGTCCAAAGATCAGGTAGTTTGGTTTGCCCTGTTCCCATGATGCACTGGGCCAGGGTCAGACTAATTTGCATATAGCCAAGTTCTGAGCTGGGATGGTGCAGTGAGCTAAAAAACGGTGATGGATCAAGCCCTGATCTTTGGACTGGGTAAGAGTGGTCTGCTTAATTCAGACACTCTGTTCATCACCACCCCCTTTTCTGAATCATTTTTGTCCACCATAAGCGTGGAAGGGTATACTCAGATGTGAGTCCCTTGCTCATTGCACCATCAGGATTCAAGCAAGCCGGGCCGAAGACGGCTGAAATGCCAGAAACCGGTCCCCGGAAGCTTGTTTCCTTCCCAGTATAAGAATTGGCTTGGTAGTTTGGTCTGCCCTGTTCCCATGATGCACTGGGCCAGGGTCAGACTAATTTGCATATAGCCAAGTTCTGAGCTGGGATGGTGCAGTGAGCTAAAAAACGGTGATGGATCAAGCCCTGATCTTTGGACTGGGTAAGAGTGGTCTGCTTAATTCAGACACTCTGTTCATCACAACCCCCTTTTCTGAATCAGAGTCCTAAAACCAGCAAAAAAGAAGTTCAGCACACAGTCAAAAACAGGAGGTCAGAGGCAAGAAAACAGGTCTAAAACTTTTTTTCTTTGGATCGGGTGAAGTGAATTATCCCATGAAACAGAAGACAAGGTAAAAATGTATACTTTTAACCTTCCTCCATAGAATATTCACTAGAAGGTCAACACACTCGACTAAGCAGTACTGAAGGATTTTGAGAAGGAGCTCTTTTATCTAATGCAGATGTTGACTTTGAAGAATTTAGATGCTGACCCGGAAATCATGTTCAAACCAACTGATAAAGGGGGTGCAATTGTCTAGTTTAGCACCATAGTTTACAGTATAAATGTTTACACCGGTGTCCGGTTCAATGATGGACTGAATTACTGGATGATCTGTGGAGGCCCTACAACCTTATTACAGTCATACATAAAATAATTGGTGGAGGGAACCTTCAACAGGAATTAGATTGCAAAAAAACTGGTGGAATTACTGCATTAATAACAAAGGATCCAATACTTCTACTTTGTACCGAAGATACCCAAAGAGCAGCGACCTCCTCTTGGAAGACCCATTGTGTCAGTGATCGGCTCTGTCCTAAAATATCTCTCCCAGTTTACTCACTGGTTTTTGAGATCTCTTGTTGCCCAGATGCCACCCTATCTTAAAGACACCAAAGAGGTCGTTAACTGGCTAAAGGAAGTTCAATTCAATATAACCAACCGCTTCCTGATAGAACTGAGCAGAAAGTCCCTGTACATGAGGATTCTTCAACATGAAACACTTTAGACTATGGAGAGGTTATGGTGCTGTACACTCAATGAGTACATGACTTCTACCAGTTTCATTTTTGGAATGTGAAAAATTGTCAGTGAAGGAAATATTTGTCCTGTTCGAAAATCAACTATATCTACAGGTTACTGAGGCCTCTGCGGGCAACACTTTTGCCCCATTATTTGCACCATTTCGAGATCATTTACATTTACTCTGAAAAATATTGGTATCCTCTACACATTATACTTTGGAAGCCCTACATTGATGGCATCTTGATCATATGTGAAGGAGAAGGAGAAGAGCAGACTATTTTACCTTTTAATTAGAAGTAGGTTAACTCCTGCAACACATTTTTAATTTGAGATTTGCTTGTCAAAATAGCTGGTTTTAGCTTTGCTTCCTAGTTATACTAATATACTCTAAAAATGCTAGACTTGTTACTAAAATTTACAGGAACCGATTGATAGGGATGTGATGCTATGAGGAATGATACATTGACCATGGACTCCATTTTGTATAACTGACTCTATTTTCTGTACTCTCACGCAGTTACAGGTTGGGGAGGGAATGTTTTTGCTCTTCACCTGTTTTTGTTCTTCACCATGCAGAGTAAGCTGGAACATATCATGTGGGATGCGCACTTAGTATCGTTCACAGGGTTGAGATTGTTTTTGCCAGAGATATGCGCAGAATGTACAGCTCTGCCTCAGAGCAAACACGGGGGCCTGGCCAGCTTTTGTGAATCACCTCAGCGCAGACTGGTATGGTCAGCCTGGTTTTCACAACAGAAGGAAGGGGGAGAGTTTCTATAAATCTGTCCTTGGGTTGAGTAAAGGTATTAAAGATGGGGTATCTTGGCTCTCAGACAGAAGCTCGCTGTGGAGCTGACGCGTTGCCACAGGAACCATTGGTGATCGAGGCTTCTACCTGATTGTGAGGGTTCCCCAGTCGTGCTGCCCAAAATATTGAAAGACACTCTGTCGGTGATGTAGTTCTATTACTTACTTTGTGCATATATGCTATAAGTTTCCTTGATTTGTTTACATATTTCATATGTTTTCTTGCTTTGTGTACATGTTATCTATATTTGACTCCTTTTTAAAAGTGCTGTATTAATAAATGCATTTATTTCATTTTGAAAGCACCTTGATAAGTTTATTCACCCCATTTTAAGGGAGCTGAGTCCTTTTCTAAGTGTGTCATTTAAAGGTACATTTATAAATCAATTTGCCTCATTTTGAGAGTGCTGAGTTCCTTTATTTAACTGTCCTATTGTTTTATGTCTGAAGCAATACTTTTTTGGGCGTAGTTGGCAGGATTATGAAAGTAAAGGGGAAAATGTTTTCCAAAAAGACCAAGGCAGATTCCCAGATACCAAATGAGATAGGAGCAAGAGATCTGGGAAATGTTACCGCAAAGCACAGTTACTGTGTATCATGTAGATGCCCACTGTCCCACTGATTCATTAGAACAAAGCTTTAATTGCCTTACAGATGAAAAGCCTAAAATCTCGGAGGTAGAAGTGGCAACACAGGATTCTGATTTGGTGGGAATGGCTAAGTGGGCACACCAATAATGTGGACACCTGGTAGAGAAAGCAACTAACAGGTTGGCAGAGAATAGAGGGATACATATTTCCCTACATTTGATTAAAACAGCAATTATGCAATGTCCTATTTGTCAACACTCAGCAGAGATCAGTCCCCAAAAGGGTTAGGGGCCAGTTGGGGAGAGGAAAATTACTGGCACACTACAAAATGTACTACAAAGTGCAGTTTGTAAATCTAGGCCTTTGGAACTATGATTATTTTTGGTATAAAGTCTTGCAGTCACCACTATAGTCTGATTGTTCTGCCTATTAACGTTCAGTGGTTACTCTTCCTTTTTTACAACAGTTAGTCACCAAGCCATATGACAGTAGTAATAATGGAACCACCTTTCTCCTTTTCTCCCTGATTAGGTAACCAATTGAGCTAAATAAATCCCTAACAACCAGCATGTTACATATTCAGCAGCGTATTTAAAGTCACACAGGGTATACTTTTGCGGGGAATGAGATTTTGATATCTTTTCTGATCACTTAGATACCTATCTCATTCATCTATTTTGGATCGATTATTTTCTGTCATTGAGTAAAAGACAACCCCCGCATAGGTTAAATCAACCCCATAGACTGACGCAACTCTGAAGAACCACTTACAACTGATAAAGTTTAAAAAGTTTAATATAAAATCAGAATAAGTTGCATATACAATCCTCTCAGGATAAGATTCAACAAGTATACCGGAACTAAAAAGAACATAAATTCCCTAAAGAACCTCAGTCTACAAAAGAATACAATCAAAATCAATTCCAGAATCAGCAGATTAAAAAGCATCGTCACAAAGTGGATCCGTTGCGTCATCTACAAAAAGAGAATAAACAAGTTAAATCTGTCCCTACTCTATCATAGGTGACATCCTTACTTCGCAAGTTCCTTACCTAAAAAAGGAGTCAGCAGTTTGACTTCCAAAGAAGTTCAAACTCTCTTAGCCTCTAATGGTAACTTATGTTGAGAAGCAGTACCCTCTCTGCCTACCCATCCGCTCTCTAAGGGTCCTCGGCCTACTGCTCTCTTGCGCTCTGATCTCTCAGCTCTCAGGCCATCTGCGCTATCTTCTCCCCGGGGTGCTGTCCCTAAATACACAATCACAGTATGGGTGGAACGCCCCTTGACGCCCACCACGTACATTCACATGATCTCATTTTCTGGCTCTTTCCATAGCTTCATCTCTTCACGTCGTCCGTTAAGTTGACCTTTCTTCTTGGGCGCCATCTTCGTCTTCGTGCTGGTGACTTCATTGACATTCCAGTTGACACTTTCAGAGTAAAGTCTATCACCTCAACAGAACTCTATTCTTTACGATTGTGATCATAACCTCCTTTGGTCCTGTGAACGGTCATTTCTAAACAAGACCCCAAATCCCAAGCGTCTCTTATCTCACTTAGGCCTTAAACTTCGTCCAGCATTGTCATCTTAAATTTAACAAGACCTTTGACTCTTGGCTCGCACGTTCAGATCAAGGCTATCCCCTATTCCTGTGAGCCCACTAAATTACATACAGCAGACTACACTCCTGCGAACCCTTGGTCAGTTAGGTTAAAATCACACATGACCAAACTATTCTAACATTCCTACAAACTCTTCTACACAGTATAACCTTTAACACACATATATATATAATCGAATTTAGCAAATCATTTGATTATAAGCGAATGCATTTTACATAAAAATACAACTTTATACTCTCGTTTCTTACACAGTGCTATATATTCTCGGCACATTTCTTCATTTTACATTTCGCCGCTTTCTCTGTTTAATAATTACACACGTTCATTCTATTCAGCACGTTCTACTATTCTTAAGCATTTCTATACATTTCTATATTAGCCCACTATGTATACGGGCTTTCTAATGCATATTCTAAAGTGAATACAAATACATTTCCTATTATTCATGTTACATCGGCTAACTTTATACTACAAATGCTAACTTCACGTTATAGATTCTACGTTTGCGTTATATGCTTGTGAATATGGTACAGATATACTTTTCATTCAAATTGCGCTCTCTCAGTTCCCCCCTTTGATGACCTCTAGGGGTCATCACTAAATGCAATTTGAATGACTCCTTACACAGAACTAGTTACAAGATTCCCTCTTTTTATCGTTTCGAGAGCTCTTAAACTCTTATACTGTTGATCTTGCAAAGCAGCTAATCTCCTTTCTTGCTCTCTCATGGACCTTTGTAACCGGTTCGACCTATACCATTTGTACATTTTCACTAACCCCAACAATGTGATTATGCAAATCAATATTATTAAGACAGGTTTCAATATGTACCACACAACACTTTTACCAAGGTTGGCAAACCAACTTCCAACCTTTCCTACTCCATGACCTACTTTTTCCCAAACATTTATTTTTGTTAAATCTTCGATTTCTTGATGTATCTCGGTAATGTTCTGTATGACTTTCTCAAGTGGTTTTGAATTGTCTGGAATATAAGTACAACATTCCTGGACCTTCAAAGCCTTGCAGACTCCGCCCTCTTTCGCTAGCAGAACATCTAAAGCAAGACGGTTCTGAAGAAACATTGCCCTAATCGACTGCATCTCTCCTTCTACTAGCATCAATGACCTTGCAGTACTTGCAGATAATCTATCCACAACTGTAGCTAGTCTCCTGATCTTAACATCGTTAAGTATCAAACCTAAAAGAGGAAACATTGCTCCAAATATGTCTCCTACTACCTCTGCATCTCCTGCTTCCCTTTTCGCTCTTGTCGAAGCCTTTCCTTCTATGATCGCTAAATCCTTTGCATGATATATTTTGGGGAAGACAATTGCCAAATAACACGAACCATACCAATTGTCAGGCAATTTTACATAGGCATTTCTTCCACATACAAAATATACATTAGGAATAGCTTGCATCCCTTTCATAAAATCTTTCGTATAGTACTCTAACCTAAAAGCATGTTCGCAATTTACTTCACCTACAAATACACTCTCATAATATGTCTTGCTTCGAGTTAAACATAACTTTCCTTTCTGCGTTCTATCCAAAGCTATTGGACCATTGCTACCTTTCTTTTTGTGTGCTTTTTCTTCTTCGGTCCAACCAGTTTTCCACTGTCCTGACATTTTTAGAATCTTCTGCCTTCTGTACCGATCATCTACTTGTCCTATGAACTTTTTCTCTACCTCTGACACTTTGCAAGTCAGATTATTTCTGCGTGCATATGAAGTATCTAGTGTATCCCAAGGAAGAAAGAATTTTGCTAGTCTATCTTCCTTTTTATAATAGTCCCACTTATTCATTTGTTTATAATTCGGGACTTCAGGCAGTACCGAATCATAATTTGAAAAGTAGTACTCGAACCCTTCTCTACCATAAAATATACTGAGCAATAAACTACATGTTATCCCATAAGTCAATGGGAGATGATGATATCTGATGCCTTCATCTACAGAAGCCGGCAATTGCATGCAAACATAACAATCTTTGGCCTCCATGGCATCGATATACTCGTACAACAGCTTGGCATATGCATTCGATCTAAAATTTCCCTGTGACTCGTCTACGTGTAACCTACGAGCTTCATCTGCCAGTAACGCCTTTTCACGGATCACATTGCTCTCCTCCTTCTTCCCAACAAGAGCAGGTTTCAAAGTCGTTACAGGCTTTACATCTGTCGTTTCTTTTTCACTTGTATGTCCTACTATGTATGATATGGTAACTACTGTAATAATGAGAAAAATTACTACTGCTATTAGTGTACCTATTATGCATTTAGCCTTTCGGTTTGGGTTGCCATTCTCCATGTTATCAAACAGCGTAACTCCTTCTTTTTCGAGGAAAAGTTTTTCTTTTTCAAGTCTTTGTTTTGTTTTATTTCTTTCTCAGTCTGTAAAAGTGCTCTTAATCAACAAAAAGTCTCTTTTTCACAACAATGTCTTTTTTTCCCTTCAGCAACAGACAACCCTAACCCTTCTCCGTCCTCTAAATGTAATCCCTAACTTTATCTTCTTTCCACTCGGTGCTAGGTTATCTTCTTCTTTATAGCTTAAATACAAAAGTCTTTATGCATCTACAATGATTCTCGTACCTGCAGCTCTAATAACATATTCCAATAATTCTAAACGAATTACTTTTTCTTCTTGTTCTGGTATTTGATGACTAAAAGTCAGAAACTCTAATCGATTTAGCACTAGATCTTTGATCCGACTTAGGTAAAGGGGAATGGGAAGTGTGAAAGTCAGTAACCCCTCAGTCTCGATTCCAGGCGTCAACATCCATATCTCCACTGCCACAAATGGATCGAGATTGATCACCTTTACTTCTCTCACTCTCCCAGATTTCTGTCCCCAAGACATCTGCTAGATAAGTCCACTCTGGGGTGGCGTACCTTCTGCAGGGCACACGTACTCTTCTTGATCTTCTCGGACTCTCAGAGCCTGAATCCGTAACTTCTTCTTCTAGATCCGACTCTTCAGAGATCGGGACAAGTGTTCTCTCTTGATTTGCTTTTAAGCTTGGCCTTTTCCTTCTCTCCGGCCAACTAGCTTCGTCACTCCTTGTCCTCCTGCTCCTTGTTCTTGGACTTGTCTCTTGATCACTCACAGCTTGTTCGGTATCTGATTCGAACTCCCAGGTACTCTCTTCTCCTGAGGCGACTTCGGTCCCACTGGTGTCCTGACCGTCGTCAACTTGTTCCGACACAGGCTCAGCCTCTTCGATCACCTCTACAGCTTGGCTTTCCCCCTCTGTGGCTTCTCCGCTTTCCGCTGGATTCTCATCCGAGAGAGGAGCTGTTTCTGCTAGAGGTGTTGGCACTCTTCGGGTGTGTGAGGCGTGTATCCAGTTGGGCAAGCCTCCACATTTTACTGCAGTGTTCGTAACTAGTATGACCTGGAATGGTCCTCGCCAGCGCACGTCTAGACAATTCTTCCTGACATGCTTCTTCACCAGGACCCAGTCCCCCGGACACAGGTCATGGCACAAGTCTTGTGCTGATGGAACCTCTGCAGCCTGGACCTGGAGGGACACAGAATGAATGGCATCAGACAGTCCCTTGCAGTAGTCCAAGATCAAATCGTCTGTGATGTTCAATAACGCTGCAGTCGGAACCGATGGCAATCTCATAGCTCTCCCCATTAGCACCTCATGTGGAGAGAGACCTGTTCTTCTATCTGGTGTGCTACGTATGCTCATAAGAACCAATGGAAGTGCATCAGGCCAACTCAGGGATGTCGATGAACAAACTTTGGCGAGTCTGGATTTAATCGTGCTGTTGATTTGTTCTACAATCCCCGAGGCTTCTGGTCGATAACTGCAATGGAGTTTCTGGTCTATACTCAAAGCTGAACATAGCATCTTCACTATTTCGCTGTTGAAATGAGTTCCTCTGTCCGATTCCAAAGAGGCTGGCACCCCAAACCTCGGTATCAGCTCTCTAAGTAACAATTTCGCTACTGTAAGTGTATCGCACCTACGTGTAGGGTAAGCTTCAACCCATCTTGAAAATATACAGACAATCACTAAAACGTATCTGAGTCTATTGCACTTGGGCATTTCGATAAAGTCCAGCTGCATTCTATTGAAAGGCCCCCCAGACCTTCCTATGTGACTCAACGTGACTGGTGTTCTCTTTCCTACGTTTAGTTGCTGACAGATCGCACAATGCTGACATACTGCTTCTGCCGCTACTCTAAATTTCGGATTATACCACGTTTGTCTGAATACTCTGACCATGGCATCTCTACCTATGTGTGCTGATCCATGCAATTTCCTTGCCATTGGACTAACAAGTTCGTTCGGTAAAACTGCTCTCCTATCTGCAGAAATCCAAAAATTCATTTCACTTTTGGTACATCCAGCTGTTTCCCAGCCCTTCTTTTCAGAATCTGGTGCATTTTCCTGAACACACTTCAATTCGTCCCATGTATCTACGGTGTCTAACAACATAGTTAACTCAGTTCTTTCTTGTATTCCCCCCACTTCTACATTGGTGTGAGAATATCCCTGTTCCGCACAATAGCGTGCTACTTCATCGGCATATTTGTTTCCTTGCGACACAAAATCTGTATTCTTTGTGTGCGCGGCGCATTTGACGATCGCTATGGCCGTTGGACCTTGCAATGCTTCTAACAATAATCTCACGAATTCTCCATTCCTAATTGGAGAACCCGAGGAGGTCATGTAACCTCTTTGAGACCATAACTGCCCGTAATCGTGAACTACCCCGAAACCATACTGGCTATCGGTGTATATGGTGACTCGAATTTTGTTACCTGCTAAACAGGCACGCGTCAAAGCAATAATTTCAGCTACCTGAGCGGAATGTAATCCCTCCAGGCAAGCGGCTTCCACAACTCTGGTAATTGTACAAACTGCATAAGCTGCTCTCAGCTGACCGATATCGTCTCTTACGCATGAACCATCAACAAAGAATATTTCATCGGGGTCTGTCAATGGCTCATCTACGATATCAGGTCTCGGTTTGGTGCATAGTTCAGTCACATCAAGGCAGTCATGATCTGTACAAATTTCATCATCAATCTCATTTGGAAGTGGCATCAAAGTAGCAGGATTCAAGACAGAGCATCTCTTTAGAGTCACATTCTCGGCAGCCAATATGACTTGCTCGTAGCGTGTGAGCCTGCTATTCGTCAGATGCTGAGTCTTAGTCCTGGTCATTAACAATTCCACAGAATGCGGTACGTACACCACTAACTGACGTCCCATTACCACATTTTCACATCTTTCAATGCTGACACCCGTTGCAGCAACGGATTTGAGACATCCGGGCAACGCTGCGGCTACTGGATCTAATGTAGCCGAAAAGTAAGCAACTGGCCTACGCGCATTGCCGTGTATCTGGGCCAAAACTGCTAAAGCACAACCTTCTCTTTCGCAGCAGTAAAGCAAGAATGGTTTTTCGTAATCAGGCATTCCTAAAGCCGGGGCACGACACAAGTCCTCCCTCAGCTGCAAAAACGCCATCAAACAATCTTTGTCCCATGGTACCGGATCACTCACTCCTTTGTGCGTCAGCTGTAGTAACGGTTTTGCCTTCAGTGAAAAGTTGGCTATCCACTGTCGACAATAACCGACCATGCCTAGAAACATCCTGACTTCTCTTTGTGTTTTAGGCGCGTTCATTTTCATGATCGCCTCTATTCTGTCTGGAGACACCTTCCGTTTTCCCTTTTCAATCCTATGGCCCAAGTATTGCACTTCGGTCAAACAATACTGCAACTTACTTGGAGACACCTTGTGTCCGTTCTCGGCCAAGTGATTTAACAAGGTGATGGTGTCTACTTTGCAAGCTTCCTCAGTTTCTGACGCCACTAGGAGGTCGTCTATGTACTGGACCAGAACCGAATTCTTGGGCAGTACTAGACTTTCAAGATTTTTCTTCAGCAGCTGGTTAAAAATCGATGGGCTTTCTGTATACCCCTGGGGAATACGACACCATGTTAAAACGCGATTTTCCAGCTTAAAAGCGAACAGATACTGGCTATCCTCATCTAAAGGAATCGAAAAGAAAGCCTGGCATAAGTCTATCACTGTGAACCATTCAGCTTGGAACGGTATCTGAAACAATATCACTGATGGATTCGGTACCACTGGACAACATGAAACAACGATATTATTAATCTTTCGAAGGTCCTGCACTATTCTGTATTTTCCACTAGGCTTCTGCAAACCCATAATCGGGGAGTTACATGGACTTCCCACGATCTCCTTCAGTATTCCCTGTTTAATCATGGATTCGATCACAGGCTTTATTCCTGCAATTGTCTCCGGTGTCAACTTATATTGTGGTGTTCTTGGATACTCGGCATTGGGTTTTACCATGATCTTTACTGGTTCTACCCCTTTGATCAATCCTATTTCTTCTCCCGTGAAATCCCACACCTCAGCTGACACTTTCTCCCTCAAGTCCTGTGGAAGCTCCTCCACCGTTAAGGTAGGATACAGTTCCACGCATCCCTGCGAGTTTACAACCTTAAAATCGGCATCATCATCGTTAGTCTGCACTTCTACTCCTTCAGGTGTGCAATATATGGTGCAATTTAGTTTACACAACAGATCTCTTCCTAGCAAACACACAGGGCTAGAATCACAGATCACAAACTGATGTTCATCACTGTAATTCCCTATCTTCACTGACACTGGTTCGGTCAGAGGATTCGTCATTCTCCTGTTTGCGACTCCTACCACCTGGATCGTCTCTCCCGACATTGGCAGACCTGGGACTACCGCCGATCTCAAAGTGGATCGAGTGGCCCCCGTATCCACCAAAAAGGTCGTAGGACATCCAGCCACTTCAGCCTCTACGTATGGTCCTCTCTGATCTACCTCCAGGGCTGCTCCTAGAGTACAGTCTTCTTCCCTATTCACTCGTTGCCCCGTAAGAGGATCAACGTAGTAGCATTCTTCTCCTCCTACGAACAGTGGCATCTGTCTATAGGTTTTCCCTCCATTTGCAATGCGAGGCGGTTGAGGAAACGGGGCTCGAGGAGTCTGAGTCCCCCCTTTGACAAACTTTCCCTTCGGGACTGCTACTCCCTTAACCACGTTGTTCTGAACCTCATCCTCCTCCTGTTCTAATTCCCCCGTCTCGACATTATAGGGACACTCGCGTCTCCAATGTCCCACCTCGTTACACTGATGGCACCTCGTTGTCTTTTTCAGTGTCGCGATATCTACCCTCGGTCTCGGTCTTTCCTCCTCATCTCTGTTTTGATTATTCTGTTTCTTTCCTAGTGTTCCTGTTCCCTGTTGCCGCTGTCCACCTTTTCCAGCTGATTGCATCTGTACCAACATCAGCTTTTCCTTAAGTTTCTTTGCCTTCGAATCTATTTCGTCGCTACAGTACCTCACATACCTCAGAATCTCATCTAAAGTTTTGTTTTGCCAACAGATCAAATGCTGTTGAATCATTAGGCTTATGTCTGGTCTCAATCCTAGGACAAACTTCGACACAAACTGTCCTATATCTTTAGGATCCATCACGTCTAACCCGCTATACTGTTTGAATGCTTTCAGCAATCTCTCATAGAACTCGTGAATGGTCTCTTTAGGTTCCTGAGTGGTTCGATCTATCTTAACCCAGTCTATGTCCTGCACCGGCACTTTCTCTTTTAACCATGCTATTACCCTCTCGTACTTTTCCATGACTCTCTCTGATGGACCATTCGTCTGGGCATCCCTCGCGGGTTCACAAATGGGCCATTCGACACTAAGTTTGCATGCCGTCCACAAATCTCCGGGTACTACAATATCAAACAAGGTGTTCAAGTCGACCCACAGTACCTTAGAGATCTTCACGAACCTCTCTACCTGCTTATACCACTCAACGGGGTTCTCTCTTAGCTTTGGAAAGGAATTGGTAAATGCCGCTAAATCCCCCCTACTCCAGGGCACATGCACGTAGCTTCCGTTCGCGATTTCTCGCAAAGGGAAAGCTTCCATTCGCATTAGCTCTCCATCTGGGGACCTCGCAAGTGTACTCCTTCTGACGGACCCCCTCTTGGACCATCTTTCCTCCCATTTATCCAAATTCCTCCACAATCTGATACTCTGGATCAGTTCCTTTATGTGTATTTTCAGCCCAATCGTCCTACGCTCATCTAGATCCTGATCCGTGCAATTTAGCCTATGGTTACCCTGTAACGCTTTAGTTCGTGATAGGTCTATCATATACCTGTTTGCCAAATTAGATAAATTTTCATGAGCTGACCTCGCTTTCCGAGTAACATCCTTAGACATAAACAGTATTTCATCCGGTTCATACAGCTCTATCCTTTCCATTGGCACTGTGCCGTCTATTATTTCATCCAAGTCAGATTTTAAACTCATTACATCGAGCCGTTTTGCTTTTATCTCAGCTCTCAGTACCTCACCCCTAGGTTGTTTGTTTACATCCCTCTCACCCCCACTACGCGCCCTACGTCTAGGCACAGGTGAGTTATGAGGCGTCCTTCTTGTTTCTCTTTGTTCCCACCTCTCTAGATCCCAAGCTTTTCCATCCTCCCTTGGGGTATGGTGGAACAATGATCTATTCCCCATCACTACATTCTGTCTTTTCGGCTCGGTCTCTCTAGATGCGAGATAGGATCCTCCGTTCTGCTCTATATCACTGCAACTCCCTTGCTGTCTGGTGTCGCTCAATAAACGATAAGGTCCTTCACGGTCCTCCATGTTCCCGCGATCTCGTCCGTGATCACCGGATGCATGGCGAGACGCTTCGCGACTCCCTATATTCTCGTGACTCCAATGTCGCACGTTTTCGCCCGGGGCATGGTGAGTGCACCTGAAACTATCTCGGTACTCCTGTGTCTTTCGTTCCCCCTCACTAAGGATGAGGCGAGGCACTCCCCCACACCCTGCACTCCTGTCGTCGCACATTGGTCTATTGCCACTGGTGGTATGGCAAGTATCTCCTTTGCTTCCTTGACTCCCTCTCTCCCACTCCGGGCTGCTTTCGCCAGCTCCGCAGTGAGAGAGGATCCTGTTATCCTGATCTCTCCATTCTGCTTCTGTTTCTAATCTTTTATTCTGAGTTTCTTCGGCAGCATCCCATTCTTTCAAATACTCCCTTAATTCCTTAAAGGTTTTCGGTTTCGGTCCCCTCAAATCCATCTGTCATCTTTGACCCCCCTGTTCTATCCAGGGACCCGTTGCTGAATCTAATGGGGTACTCCGACTCATTGGTCCTAGTAACTGCCTTTGGGTATTGATCGTATTATTCCTACTCTCCATCTCTGCCCTTTCCCTGTCCCATCGTGCCTGTTCCTCCTGCTGGGCTCCCTCTGGGTTGTAGATTGACACTATAGGACCTATGGTAACAGGTACTTGTAGAGCATCCGGCAATTGATACGACCTTGCATGCTGCGTTTCTGGTACCTTCTGGACCACGAATCTTCCTACTACTCTCTGTACGGGACTAGATTGAGGTACTTCCTCACCTTTCTTGGGATCCCACTCTGTTACTGGGAGCGGTTTATATTCCCCCCACCTAGCTCCGTCTCCTTGCTGTAGTTCGGGACTTTCGGCTTCTCTGTTGTAAGGAGGTGGTCTATCTAATAATAGCCTCTCTATCAGATCCTCATCTGGCTCGCTATCCTCATCTTCTTCTAGAGGTTTCTTTTCTCCCGTAGTCTCTAGCATTGTGAACAGTTTGTCTGCTTCTATTTTTTGCACCCTCCACTTTTTAGCTTCATCGTCCCATTTAGCATCCTGCACTGCTTTTACCGATCGTCTCACTCTTTCTTGGCGCCTATTCAAGCTCTTTTCGTGTGCTGCTCTAAACCATGCACTAAGGGCTTCGAACTGTGTTGGCCTCGGTAGAGGTCTCGTTGCGAGCATTACCGCTTTCAGTTGGTTCAGTACTTCTAACTTAAACGTCCCGAATCTCGGGAACGTCAGTTCCTTATTCCCTTCTGTTAGCTTATTCCACTCAGAGATCCATAGTATTGAGTGTAAGCCTACATTCACTGCCATATAATAAGCTGGTGTGCCTTCTGGTGGAGCTTCTTCCCCTGCATACAAGTTTCTTCTATCTCTCTTAAAGATCGCCCTTAAACGCTTAAAACACTTCATTTTCGAGAATCTACGATTTTCTCTTATTCTCTTCCTTGTTTACGTCCCGATGACAAACCACCGATCCCTGTGCGGCTCTCGCTAATCAGCCTATCCCAGCGCGGTTCTACACCAACCGGCCAATCTCAGCGCGGCTCTACGCTGACGTCACTCGTCCCCTCTGCAGCAGTTCCCCTCCTTTCTCAGCTCGTCTCGCGGTCTTGCATGCGTTTCATTCATACGCCGAAAAATGACTACTTCCGTCCAAGCGATCACTTTTCTCTGACTGTACGTCCACAGTCTAACTGTAATTGTCACCTCAACTGGCGAGACGTCTTCCTCTCACTTCAGACGCTCGCCTTAACTGATAGGTTACTTACACACAGTAAACGTCCGACCAGCGTCCGTTACTCATACACTCACTCTGTCACTCCCCCTATCATCGGTCCTACGGGCGATCAATGGTACCTAATGACCCCCTTTACAATGGTAGACAATTACTCTGGGTGTTCGATACACCCGAACCACTTAAGCCCTTCTCTGGATTTAAGATTTTATCCGGTTGCGCGCGCTCACAACCTTCCCTCAATCACACTACAGGCATTCAACTCCGCTTGACATTACAACACAAGTACAACACAAAACACCGCAATCTGGCAACGCATGACCCTTATACTCACTCTCGACCGACTCTGCTGCTTTTCTCTCGACGCACCGTCAGCACCTTCTTCGGCAGGGATTCTTCTTCTGGTCGTCGATGACTAGGGACCTTGGGGTAATCTAAACCTGACCTAGGTTGTCTTCCTCAAGAAGAAAACCATCTTTCTCTGCTACCAACTGCGGGGAATGAGATTTTGATATCTTTTCTGATCACTTAGATACCTATCTCATTCATCTATTTTGGATCGATTATTTTCTGTCATTGAGTAAAAGACAACCCCTGCATAGGTTAAATCAACCCCATAGACTGACGCAACTCTGAAGAACCACTTACAACTGATAAAGTTTAAAAAGTTTAATATAAAATCAGAATAAGTTGCATATACAATCCTCTCAGGATAAGATTCAACAAGTATACCGGAACTAAAAAGAACATAAATTCCCTAAAGAACCTCAGTCTACAAAAGAATACAATCAAAATCAATTCCAGAATCAGCAGATTAAAAAGCATCGACACAAAGTGGATCCGTTGCGTCATCTACAAAAAGAGAATAAACAAGTTAAATCTGTCCCTACTCTATCATAGGTGACATCCTTACTTCGCAAGTTCCTTACCTAAAAAAGGAGTCAGCAGTTTGACTTCCAAAGAAGTTCAAACTCTCTTAGCCTCTAATGGTAACTTATGTTGAGAAGCAGTACCCTCTCTGCCTACCCATCCGCTCTCTAAGGGTCCTCGGCCTACTGCTCTCTTGCGCTCTGATCTCTCAGCTCTCAGGCCATCTGCGCTATCTTCTCCCCGGGGTGCTGTCCCTAAATACACAATCACAGTATGGGTGGAACGCCCCTTGACGCCCACCACGTACATTCACATGATCTCATTTTCTGGCTCTTTCCATAGCTTCATCTCTTCACGTCGTCCGTTAAGTTGACCTTTCTTCTTGGGCGCCATCTTCGTCTTCGTGCTGGTGACTTCATTGACATTCCAGTTGACACTTTCAGAGTAAAGTCTATCACCTCAACAGAACTCTATTCTTTACGATTGTGATCATAACCTCCTTTGGTCCTGTGAACGGTCATTTCTAAACAAGACCCCAAATTCCAAGCGTCTCTTATCTCACTTAGGCCTTAAACTTCGTCCAGCATTGTCATCTTAAATTTAACAAGACCTTTGACTCTTGGCTCGCACGTTCAGATCAAGGCTATCCCCTATTCCTGTGAGCCCACTAAATTACATACAGCAGACTACACTCCTGTGAACCCTTGGTCAGTTAGGTTAAAATCACACATGACCAAACTATTCTAACATTCCTACAAACTCTTCTACACAGTATAACCTTTAACACACATATATATATAATCGAATTTAGCAAATCATTTGATTATAAGCGAATGCATTTTACATAAAAATACAACTTTATACTCTCGTTTCTTACACAGTGCTATATATTCTCGGCACATTTCTTCATTTTACATTTCGCCGCTTTCTCTGTTTAATAATTACACACGTTCATTCTATTCAGCACGTTCTACTATTCTTAAGCATTTCTATACATTTCTATATTAGCCCACTATGTATACGGGCTTTCTAATGCATATTCTAAAGTGAATACAAATACATTTCCTATTATTCATGTTACATCGGCTAACTTTATACTACAAATGCTAACTTCACGTTATAGATTCTACGTTTGCGTTATATGCTTGTGAATATGGTACAGATATACTTTTCATTCAAATTGCGCTCTCTCACTTTCAAAGCATCCTGATTAATACTGTATTAGTGAGCTGTAGTATTGAGCTTTTTACCATTCCCCACTTATTATATATGCTCTTAATAACCAGGAACAATATTAAATTGAGAATTTAGGTTGTCCACGTTTAGTCTGGAGGAATAGTTGAGGATAAGTAATAAACTCAATAAGGGTAAGCCTTTTCATGTTACTCCCATGAATGGGGTGCTGTGTTAATATGTCACCTGCACAGTGTGGCGCACATTTCATAATGTGCTATGCTATAACCTTGAATCCTACAATATGGTGGATCAATACTTATCTCACATTGTCAGAATGCCATCTTGTTATGGGTGTGTATCTTGAGACTTTTTACAATTTGTATTCTGACTTCCCCCCGTGAGAGCTCCAGACTGGGTCAGTTACAGATGAGCCTGGGACCATCACTGAGAGATACCTCTTGTGCTGTTCTGCTCTTCACATGGAATAAAGGAAACCAACTTCAACAAACGAGTTTTCCATCCTTCTGTTTGTGGGAACACAGCATATTTTGACGACTAGCAGACTGATTCACACATACAGCACCTTAATTCTAACACACGCTGGGTAACTTCATCGAGTTCTTCTTGCCCTAAACGGTGATTTGCACCTGTCACATCAGGTGTAATTACTATATTATAGGCCGCTTGTGGACCTGTAAGCACTCAGCAACATAGACACTGGACACACTTGGTAGGGTGGTCACGTGCTTAACCTAGAGCGTTGCAGAACCCTTTATTTAAATCCTCGGGCTGAGCCCAGCCCTTTGGATGTGTGCAGGACACAATGTATAGCACACTACTTCCCTTATAACCTTTAATTTTAAAAAACGAAGACAGTGAGTTAAGGCAGTGTTCATAATATACCAATGCTTGATGCTCAGCACATAAAGACTCCCACTCGCTGACTGGGCTGGGGATTGGCTCTCTGCTCATAAGGATGGCAACAAGAGTTATTTGCGGATGGGAGTGTTGCTGGAACTTACCCTTGCCTTGGTGACAGGGGTGCTGCACTGCAGTCATTCTAGGCACAGTCGGAATCTGGTATCTTCCATCCCGTTAACCAGAGTATTCTCCATGGCAACATCATTTAGTTAATCAGGTACACCTTCCTCTAGGGTACCAGATTCTCCTTCTGCTGTATTCTTGAACCGTGGTACATTTCTCAAAACTTTGTCATTTTCTCTCCTGCCTGTCATCATGGTCCCTTTGACTCTGATGACTTCCCAAGTCTCTCACTTAAAGGCTGTGCGATATTTCCACTCTGGGTGGCTTTCTTTAATTATGACCCTATGTCCTATTTGGATGCGAGTTTCTACCACCCTCTGGCTTCTTCTCGCTTTTTCATTGTTGATTCTTCTTTTCTTGTGCAGCGGTTACAATAACAGCTCCGGGTGCCCACAAATGACCTGCGGGCAGCACATCTCACCCGACTGCTTCATCAAAAGGTCACTCCGTGCACACCCTGCTGTGCTGTGTGGCATCTGGTGATGGGCCCTCAAAAATCGGTGTAAACAGCTTCAGAGATATTCTCTTTCTTCCTCTCCAATCCGGAGTGCTTTAGTAAGTGTCTGCATAAACCTTTCCACCTCACCGTTGGCCTGGTGCCATTGAGGCGTGATCTTCCTGTCTCAGACATTGAGGGTTATGCAAGTAGTCTTTTAAATCTTGGCCCTGAAATGGGACACCTTTGTCTGTTCTGACTTGTCTTGCAGCCCCACCAATGTGAGTATCCGGTCTAGAGCTGATCTCACACATTCAAATGAGGTAGATGTGACAAATTCCACCACGAGGAACTTGGAGTGACTGTCCATGACCATGAGTGTGTGTCGGTAGTCCCGAAGCTTCCAAAGTCCATGCTGAAGGACGACCAGGGTGTTGTACTGGCAGCGTCCGTGATCACGGGAGCCACCGGCGGGTCCCCACTGGTAAGAATGCAGGACCGACAGCTCCTCCCTCTTTCTTCCACTTGAACGGGGGCACGACCCTCTGTATGAACCCCTCAGCTCCCGGGTCATCTTCCTTTGGACCACAAGAATCCGAAACCACTGGATGGGATGAAAAATAATCAGCAGGATTATTTACCCTGGCCAATACGTTATGTCAAAGGAGTACTGCTGGAGCTGGACAGCCCATCTCTCAATCTTCGGAGGTCCATTTCGAGTTGTGCTTGCAAAAAGCGGAACCAGTAGCTTGTGATCTGTAACCACTTGAAACCTTTGACCACAGAGGTAGAGATGAACATGTTATCATGCCCACTGAATGGCCAACGCCTCTCTTTCTATTTGGGAATATCTGGTCTCCACTGCTGTGAGGGGCTCGGCTCGCAAACGTTATTGGAACCCATTCTCCTCTCTCCTTCTATTGTAGTAGCACCGCACCTAGCGCCCCTGGATTAGCATCCACAATCAGTTCCGTTGGCCTCATTGGGGCTAAAGAATTACATGGTTGCATAATGGAGTAGAGCATTCTTCATCTCCTCCAATGCCTGTGCTGCTTTGCTATCCCATTCCCCATGAACATCTTTCCAGGACAGTGCTCACAGAGAGTCAGATAGAGTGCCCACATTTGGTATAAACCTGCTGCAGTAGTTGGCCATCCCCAGAAAACTGTAAACTTCCGATTGGTTTCGGAGCAACACCGTGGACCAGATTGACTCAACCTTTTGGGGATCAAATTGGAACCCCTCTTTGGAGAATTTGTATCCAAAGAATGCCAGTTTGTTAGTGTAAAATGCACATTTCTGCCGATGAAGTGTCAATCCTCGGTCTACCAGCCGTTTCAGAGCGCTCTCAAACAAGCATCATGTTCCTCAAGAGTATGGAAGAATATGAGTATGTCATCACTTACATTGATGACGCCCACCAGCCCTGACAGTGCTTCCCCTATTGTATCCTGGAAGACCCCTGCCACTGAAGAAATGCCGAAACTGAGCTGCTTGAGCCGTCACAGACCTATGTGATTTGAAAAAGTTGCTATGTAGCAGAACGAGTCTTTCAGCACTAACTGATGATACCTAGTATTAAGATCGATTTTAGAAAACCATGGGCTGCATTCAGGTCGGCCATGATTTCATCAATGTTTGGGGTGATATGTCTCTGCCATAGATTGGCCTGGTTGGGCAGCATCATATTGATGCACAGTCGTATCAACCCAGGGTGTTTGGGTTTGCAGGCAATGACCAACGGGGACATTCAGGGAGTGGGCCCCATTACCTTTTCTATCACTCCGGCCTGTTCCAACTGCTCCAGTTCTTTCTAGACCAGCGATAAGAGGTGAAAGGATACCTTTCTGTGCCACAAACCCTCCAGGTAGACAGTCTCATCTATATGGAGCTTGACTTCAACACACTTCAGGCATCCTAGCCCATTGAACAGCTCAAGAAAGTCTGCCCAAAAATACAGGAACAATGGTTGCCACATGTCAAGTTTTCTTTATTAAAAGAGCCCAAGCATTTCAGGATTGTTCCCTTCATCAGGGGCATCTAAAAAATAAATACATTCATCTGCATGACTATCACCATTATTATTGCACATATGTTTCAGTGACAAGCTTCCTTGATCTATTTAACTTTGATTTTCACCATTATTCACTCTCAGTTAATTACAACCTGTCTATCAATAAAGATGAGGTTTTAAATGGGCGTTTATCATTCATAAGTCACAACAACATTCCCCATTGTTTTTACTCAAACAGCGTGCATGGTTTAACACAACCCTCTATCTTAAATTTAAACCCTTTCTATTAAGCAGAGATGGGATGGTAGTGCTTCTACCATCCCAATTTCGAATTGAGCATGGAATGAGCTTACCGTGACATGCACCGTTTCTCATCTATTCTGATAACATCCGGTAGTGCAGTCTATCCACTTTCCGAAAACCAGCCTGAAAATGGAAGAGGTTGGTTTTTGGAAAGTGGATAGACTGCACTACCGGCCTGAGAATGGAAGAAGATTGCAGAAAGTGATTAGTGTATGTTCAAGAAAGGTATTAATCAAGGGAGTTTATCAAAAGTCGGAACTTTGAACCCCACCATTCCGACTTTTTATCAATTGCCAAAGATACATAAAGACCGAACGCAACCGCCGGGCAGGCCCACAGTATCTTCTATGGGAAGCCTTACGGAGAATCTGTCTGTCTTCATAGATAATTTTGTATTCCAATCAGTACTAAAGTTATCTTCCTATATCAGGGACACCAAAGACTTTATTATACGAATTGAGAACTTAAAATGGGATCCATCATACACGTTAATGATTTTGGATATTACAAGCCTATACACATGTATAGACCACACACAGGGTCTGAAGGCTGTTGAATATTTCCTTGGTAAAAGACTGTTGAAATTCACTGGTCATAGCATCATGTTAATAGAACTGACCAAATTCTGCTTGTTGAACAACATCTTTCTCTTTCAGGGTGACCTTTATAGACAGGTCTCGGGGACCGCGATGGGCACCTGCTTCGCCCCTAGCAACGCAAATTTATTCGTGGGCTGGTGGGAGGAGCAGGTGGCCTGGTCCTCAGGCAACTCAACATGGACAGACAAAATCGTAACAGATACATCGACGACCTCTTCCTTGTATGGAGGGTATCTGTTGAAAGTGCGAGACAATATGTAGATCACCTGAACAACAATGAAGCCAACCTTTGGTTCTCTGGTGAGATTAGCTCAGTGGCAGTGAGCTACCTCGACCTGAGGATTGAATTCAGGGATGATAAAATCACCACAGCCCCATACCGTAAACTGACTGCTGGTAATAGCACATTACATGCTACCAGCAATCACCCTGTGAAACTAAAGCAAAGCATCCCCTATGGGGAGTTTCTACGTCTCAAGCGAAACTGCTCCTGTGAATGTGATTTCACTAAAGCAGCTAAAGAAAGCCTAGAAAGGTTTATGGTTAGAGGTTACGATTTAAAACTTCTTGAAAATACTCTAAGAAAGGTCAACAGAATACCAAGAAAACACCTACTTATGAATGAAAGTGAAATAAAAACAAATGAAGGAAAGTTCTGTTTAATAACTGCCTACTCTGAAGATACCAATTTTATAAGGGCTACCTTGCGCAAGAATTGGCATGTCTTAAAAACCGATGCAATTATCGGTATGGACATTTCACCAGTGCCCCAAACAACTTTTAGGAAAGCCAGGTCCCTTAGAGATAAATTGGTTCACAGCCATCTGGATAATCCGGCTGTTAAACCTAACACCGAGCGGAAATGAAAGGTTTCTTCCCCTGTGGAAGATGTAAGGCCTGTGCATTTAGCAAGAGGCTATTGGGTTTTGAGGTTCCGGGACTGAAAGAACAAAAAACCATAAATAAGTTCATAACATGCCAAACAACACATGTAGTTTATTGTCTAACCTGCCCCTGCAAACTAAAATACATAGGAAGCACCATACATTGTGTTAAAGTAAGGGTTTTGGAACACATGCGGGCAATTGTAAACAAGGACATGAGCTAGCCAGTGGCAAGACTTTTTGCCATCAAACATCAAAGCAATAGAGATTTACTCCAATATTTTGGACTAAACCATGTACCACTGCATGTTAGAGGAGGGGACAGGGTACTAAAACTTAGAAGATTGGAATCTAGATTCATAATAGATTTACAAACCAAGAGCCCTAAAGGTCTGAACAGCAGAGAGGAACTGGCAGTCCACCTAGGGAGCAAGGGTAAGCCAGTCTTATAGTCATCTTGAATACATGTCTAAGAATATGAGTTTTTTTTTAAATCTGGTAACATGAGCGATGTGCCAATATACAGCGTAATTTGAGAGCTCAATAGGTGGTTCCAGGTATAGGAATTGCCATTTGCCGATCCACGGCTAGATCTTGAGTAATTGGTGAGCATGAAAGCGAACTTTCGGCATTATGCCGATTTTCGCATTAATATCATGCGAGTATAGATAATGTAAATATATGTGTGTATATAATGTAAATAGCGATGTATATATAATTTATTTGTATATTGTGTTTTTTGCACATTACAAGATGGCGGTCACCACATAGTAATGGCGAGTAGTCCTACCTCACTTTTGCACTTGTTACCTGTGCATTTAAATCAACGCTGCCTCAGTTCACATACTCTGAACACACTGAAGAAGGGAGAAACCCGAAATGCGTTTGTGAAGCGTTGAAAATAAACTAACATCTGATAACAATCTCGCGAGTGCTGCTACTTCCTTCCCGGCTGGGAGAGAGTGTTTTGAAGCAGGATATTGACACGGAGCACCACCGTGTAAGAGGCACCCACCTACAAGTGTCCCATTGTTTGAAAGGTGCAGAGGAACGACAATATATATATATATATATATATATATATATATATATATATATATATATATATATATATATATATATATATATATATATATATATATATACATATATATATATATATATATATATTTTTTTTTTTTTTTGTTCAAAACAATACCCTTTCAGACTCAAAGTGCTGCACAAATTATGCAAAAAGAGAAGCAGTGCACTCTGGGTAGTTCCCAGGTTTAGGTGGAGAACAGCTCCTGTATAGAACATCACACCAGCGACACTCTGATTCTGCTCACCTCAAATCTCTGGTTTTCTAGAAAATATTGTAAGCATAGGATTATCACATTGCCATCCATGCCGAGCTAGATGGGGACAAAGCCTTTTGTCATTTCTACAGCAAAGTCTTTAAGTAAAGGATTAGAACAGTACCATCCATGCCTAGCTGTAAAATGACAAAAGCCTTTTACCACTCCAGGCACAATATTACAGCTTTGGACTTCTATACCCCCATCCAAGTAAACCTGGAATGAATAAAACTAACCCCTGACATGTGTTTCGCTATCATCATAGCTCTTCAGAGATTTTTAGCTTTGTCCATACTCGAGGGAGCATCCAGTATAAGTCAAAGCAATACCCTTTCAGCGTTAGTGTGCTGCATAACTTATGTCAAAAAAAAAGCAGAGAACTCTGGGTAGTTCCCAAGTTTAGGTGGAGAGCAGATCCAGTATAGAGCACCCTAAAACACCAGTGGCACTCTAAATCTGGTCACCTCAATGCCTATTTTTCTAACAAAGTTTTTAAGCCTAGGATTAGCATAGTGCCATCCACACCAAGCTGTAAAATTACAAAACCCTTTTAGCACTCCAGGCACAGTATCACAGCTTTGGACTGGTAAAATACCATCTGAGCCAAAATGAAATTAATTAAAGCAACCCCTGATACGTGTTTCGATATCATCATAGCTCTTCAGAGCTCTTCGGCACTCCCTGAAGCCCCCCACCAACATTAAAAAAAAGGCTTCAGGGTGCGCCTTCCCGATTTTAGGGACACCACCAAGCTTAAACAATTATAAACAAAAAAGCTCAGGCAGGGCATTATGGGGCGCTCCTAGAATGAATGGCTCCTGATGCTTAATTATTCATTTTGGTGATCCTTTTTTTCAAATGATTAGGGAGGGGTGCACAACTCCATTCCCCGAGCTGTTGCGGCCCCGGGGACCCCATTCCCCATGCCTTTTTTTTGTATTAAGTGGAGGTGGTGTGCAGCCTTCTCCCCAAGCCACCACAGCACAGGGAACCCTATCCCCTGGGCCTTTCCTTATTAGGTCTCGCATAGGCAGCGCACGGGCTACCTCTAGGAGGCATCAAGTAATTAGTATGTTGAGGTGAAGCTCCGCCTATTGCCTGTTTTTTCTGTTGCTGCTTGCCATTAGTTGACCTTAGTGATTGCTCTTATTAGCTGATTTTTAATTGGCTATTGATGCAATACTCACTTCCGGTTAAGACCGGAAGCAGCAGTGCCTAACTACTGTGTTCTTCCGCGCTCTTCCGTGCTTTAAGCGAAATTATACATCGTCCGCTTTCGGTGTGCACTATTTTCTTTTAGGCGGCCGGCTGGCATGCTTTCACTTTCGATGCTGGCAGGATACTTGCGACTTCTCGCAGAGCACCATGCCAGACTCTCGCAGCTGCGTTTCCCACTTGTTAATCTCAGCAACTACATGCCGTCTACAAACGCCATGGAAATGCTGCCGCTCTAGACACTTTCGCCTCTTTGGCATGGCTGAAAGCAGTGGGCGGGCCTGAGGTGCTAGCGTCACTTGGAAGATGTCAACATCCTTCGTTGTGGTGCGGATAGGAGCAGTGCGATGTTCGCTGAAGGCTCCGTGGGGCGCCGAGTGTCAGGTAATTGGCAGTAATATGTTTGCATGACCAGTAGCGACCACAGCCGGTGCTTTCTGAAAGTCGTCCTATGAGCAGGAGCAGATTGTCTGTCTACTGCAGGGCACCCGGAATGTGCGCATTCCAGCCCCTGCCACCCTCCTTAATCCTGCTGCTCTACACTGCAGAGTGACTGCTCAGGTGCCTCTATGCTGCTGCTACGTCTCCATTGAGTCGATTTCAGGCGTGAGACAGCCAAAATAATAAAGCCATTTTGGCGTAAAAAATTTGGAGCATCTCGCCTGCACTGGGTCAATTAACGTGTATGTGTTTGCCAACATCCTAAGACCCCCTTCGCAGGAATGCCGGGTCTCAGGCCAGGTTCCGAGGGCTCGCTGCCAGTACCCCCACAGCCACCAATTTAACACTGCTAAGGAAGGGTTGTCAACACCCGACGGCTACCTATTACCAGACTGCCCAGGCAGTTTCAAAAGTCGTGCCCGTATCTTGTGACCAGCGGCTTGGGATGCTGGCTGCATTGTAAGGGCACGCCATCACATCTCAGCTTCCCCAGGCCGGGCAGCTCCTGTCTGGCTTCTCTCCCTCCCTCACTCCACTGCCACTCTCACTCCTGTCTCCTAGTTCCTCTCACTTTCTTTCTCTCCTGTGTGCCAGGTGTATATAACCCAGCACTAGTATTTACAAGTCACACTACTGTCGCTGTCCCTTCACACTGCTCATGTTCTTACTCTGCCCCTCTTTCGCTGCTCTACCAGCTGCTCCTCTGGCCCACTTTTACCTTGTCCCACACAGCTCCCTTTAAATCCAGTTCTACCGTCTCTCATTTTAGACTGCTGCTGTCTGCTACCCGATTTAGAAAAGGGGGTGGTGATGAACAGAGTGTCTGAGTTAAGCAGACCACTCTTACCCAGTCAAAAGATCAGTGCTTGATCCATCACCGTTATTTATCTCACTGCCCCATCCCAGCTCAGAACCTGGCTATATGCAAATCAGTCTGTCCCTGGCCCAGTGCATCATGGGAACAGGGCAGACTAAACTACCAAGCCAATTCTTCACCAGAAAGGAGACAAGCTACCGGGGACCGGTTTCTGGCATTTCAGCCTTCTTCGGCCCGGCTTGCTTGAATCCTGATGGAGCAGTGAGAAAGGGACTCATGTCTGAGTATACCCTGCCACACCTATAGTGGCCAAAATCGATTTAGAAAAGGGGGTGGTGATGAACAGAGTGTCTGAGTTAAGCAGACCACTCTTACCCAGTCAAAAGATCAGGGCTTGATCCATCACCGTTATTTATCTCACTGCCCCATCCCAGCTCAGAACCTGGCTATATGCAAATCAGTCTGTCCCTGGCCCAGTGCATCATGGGAACAGGGCAGACTAAACTACCAAGCCAATTCTTCATCAGAAAGGAGACAAGCTACCGGGGACCGGTTTCTGGCATTTCAGCCTTCTTCGGCCCGGCTTGCTTGAATCCTGATGGAGCAGTGAGAAAGGGACTCATGTCTGAGTATACCCTGCCACACCTATAGTGGCCAAAATCAATTTAGAAAAGGGGGTGGTGATGAACAAAGTGTCTGAGTTAAGCAGACCACTCTTACCCAGTCAAAAGATCAGGGCTTGATCCATCACCGTTATTTATCTCACTGCCCCATCCCAGCTCAGAACCTGGCTATATGCAAATCAGTCTGTCCCTGGCCCAGTGCATCATGGGAACAGGGCAGACTAAACTACCAAGCCAATTCTTCACCAGAAAGGAGACAAGCTACCGGGGACCGGTTTCTGGCATTTCAGCCTTCTTCGGCCCGGCTTGCTTGAATCCTGATGGAGCAGTGAGAAAGGGACTCATGTCTGAGTATACCCTGCCACACCTATAGTGGCCAAAATCGATTTAGAAAAGGGGGTGGTGATGAACAGAGTGTCTGAGTTAAGCAGACCACTCTTACCCAGTCAAAAGATCAGGGCTTGATCCATCACCGTTATTTATCTCACTGCCCCATCCCAGCTCAGAACCTGGCTATATGCAAATCAGTCTGTCCCTGGCCCAGTGCATCATGGGAACAGGGCAGACTAAACTACCAAGCCAATTCTTCACCAGAAAGGAGACAAGCTACCGGGGACCGGTTTCTGGCATTTCAGCCTTCTTCGGCCCGGCTTGCTTGAATCCTGATGGAGCAGTGAGAAAGGGACTCATGTCTGAGTATACCCTGCCACACCTATAGTGGCCAAAATCGATTTAGAAAAGGGGGTGGTGATGAACAGAGTGTCTGAGTTAAGCAGACCACTCTTACCCAGTCAAAAGATCAGGGCTTGATCCATCACCGTTATTTATCTCACTGCCCCATCCCAGCTCAGAACCTGTCTGCTACCCGGCAGTTCCTGCTGTTTGCCAAATGCTTTCTCAGTCTGCTGCTCCTGTGTGGCAGGTCCCACCGCTCTACTCCTCTTGTCCCCTCCCCCCCTTTGTCCTGTTCTTGTTGTCTCCTCTGTCCCTTGCTCCTGTGGACTCAATTGTTTACTCAGTGATCTCATTGGCTATAAAGGCTAAACTTCAAATGTATGATCATGTTTTACTTTTGGAATGTGCTGCTTTAATCGAAATGTATCCTAAATGCTCGCTTTGAGATCATTCCTGTACCTACTGTATGCTGAGCAATGTTTCAATAAAAAGTGTTTGCAAACAAAAACATTTTCTCACACAGTGCTCCTGATACGCCTCCTGCCCCTCGCACCTCTGCACCTGCTGCTCCCAGTCTCCCTCACACACCTCATCTGTCTAAGGAAGGGTTGTCAACACCCAATAGCTACATATTACCAGACTCCTAACGCTCCTGCACCTGCCCTGTTACAATTTTGTGCTCCACAACGGTGAAGAAGATGAGCTAGAAATCTCTACAATACCATGCATTGGTAACATCTGGTATCTCTATTGCTATAATGCTGCACACCTGTGAATGACAGAAAGCGCTATGCAACAATATGATTGATTTTCACAGACTGAATCACTTGATTCTTGTAAACAGCGCAAGACACATTGGTTGCTCATTACTGCATTTTAGATTCGATCCAGAGGTACCGTTCTTTAGCCCACTCTGCCACCCCAGTTCAGACATGGCTATATGCAAATCAGACTGACCCTGTGCCTCATGGAAACAGTCCAGCCCGAACTGCCAAGCCATGTCTTCCCTGGACCGGAAACAAGCTTCCGAGGTCCGGTTTTTGGCATTCCAGCCGTCTTCAGCCCGGCTTGCTTGAATCCAGTGGCAAAGTGAGCAAGGGACTCACGTCTGAGCATACCCTGCCACACTTATGGCGGCCAAAAGCGATGCAAAAGGGGGGGGTGATGGACGGAGAATCTGAATCAATCAAACACTCACACCCAGCCAAAAGATCTGGGTTTAATCCATCACCGTTCTTTAGCCCACTCTGCCACCCCAGTTCAGACATGGCTATATGCAAATCAGTCTGACCCTGTGCCTCATGGGAACAGTGCAGACCGAACTGCCAAGCCATGTCTTCCCCGGAACGGAAACAAGCTTCCGAGGACCGGTTTCTGGCATTCCAGCCGTCTTCAGCACGGCTTGCTTGAATCCAGTGGCAAAGTGAGCAAGGGACTCACGTCTGAGCATACCCTGCCACACTTATGGCGGCCAAAAGCGATGCAAAAGGGGGGGGTGATGGACGGAGAATCTGAATCAATCAAACACTCACACCCAGCCAAAAGATCTGGGTTTAATCCATCACCGTTCTTTAGCCCACTCTGCCACCCCAGTTCAGACATGGCTATATGCAAATCAGTCTGACCCTGTGCCTCATGGGAACAGTCTAGCCCGAACTGCCAAGCCATGTCTTCCCTGGACCGGAAACAAGCTTCCGAGGACCGGTTTCTGGCATTCCAGCCATCTTCAGCCTGGCTTGCTTAAATCCAGTGGCAAAGTGAGCAAGGGACTCACATCTGAGCATACCCTGCCACACTTATGGCTGCCAAAAGCGGTACAAAAGGGGGTGATGATGGACGGAGCATCTGAATCAATCAAACACTCAAACCCAGTCAAAAGATCTGGGTTTAATCCATCGCCGTTCTTTAGCCCACTCTGCCACCCCAGTTCAGACATGGCTATATGCAAATCAGTCTGACCCTGTGCCTCATGGGAACAGTCCAGCCCGAACTGCCAAGCCATGTATTCCCTGGCCCGGAAACAAGCTTCCGAAGACCGGTTTCTGGCATTCCAGCCGTCTTCAGCCCGGCTTGCTTGAATCCAGTGGCAAAGTGAGCAAGGGACTCACGTCTGAGCATACCCTGCCACACTTATGGCGGCCAAAAGCGCTAAAAAAGGGGTTGATGATGGACGGAGCATCTGAATCAATCAAACACTCACACCCAGTCAAACGATCTGGGTTTAATCCATCACCGTTCTTTAGCCCACTCTGCCACCCCAGTTCAGACATGGCTATATGCAAATCAGTCTGACCCTGTGCCTCATGGGAACAGTCCAGCCCGAACTGCCAAGCCATGTCTTCCCTGGACCGGAAACAAGCTTCAGAGGACCGGTTTCTGGCATTCCAGCCATCTTCAGCCCGGCTTGCTTGAATCCAGTGGCAAAGTGAGCAAGGGACTCACGTCTGAGCATACCCTGCCACACTTATGGCAGCCAAAAGCGGTACAAAAGGGGGTGGTGATGGACGGAGCATCTGAATCAATCAAACACTCACACCCAGTCAAAAGATCTGGGTTTAGTCCATCACAGTTCTTTAGCCCACTCTGCCACCGCAGTTCAAACATGGCTATATGCAAATCAGTCTGACCCTGTGCCTCATGGAAACAGTCCAGCCCGAACTGCCAAGCCATGTTTTCCCTGGACCGGAAACAAGCTTCCGAGGTCCGGTTTTTGGCATTCCAGCCGTCTTCAGCCCGGCTTGCTTGAATCCAGTGGCAAAGTGAGCAAGGGACTCACGTCTGAGCATACCCTGCCACACTTATGGCGGCCAAAAGCGGTAAAAAAGGGGGTGGTGATGGACGGAGAATCTGAATCAATCAAACACTCACACCCAGTCAAAAGATCTGGGTTTAATCCATCACCGTTCTTTAGCCCACTCTGCCAACCCAGTTCAGACATGGCTATATGCAAATCAGTCTGACCATGTGCCTCATGAGAACAGTGCAGCCCGAACTGCCAAGCCATGTCTTCCCTGGACCACAAGCTTCCGAGGACCGGTTTCTGGCATTCCAGCTGTCTACAGCCAGGCTTGCTTGAATCCAGTGGCAAAGTGAGCAAGGGACTCACGTCTGAGCATACCCTGCCACACTTATGGCGGCCAAAAGCGGTACAAAAGGGGTTGATGATGGACGGAGCATCTGAATCAATCAAACACTCACACCCAGTCAAAAGATCTGGGTTTAATCCATCAACGTTCTTTAGCCCACTCTGCCACCCCAGTTCAGACATGGCTATATGCAAATCAGTCTGACCCTGTGCCTCATGGGAACAGTCCAGCCCGAACTGCCAAGCCATGTCTTCCCTGGACCGGAAACAAGCTTCAGAGGACCGGTTTCTGGCATTCCAGCCGTCTTCAGCCCGGCTTGCTTGAATCCAGTGGCAAAGTGAGCAAGGGACTCACGTCTGAGCATACCCTGCCACACTTATGGCGGCCAAAAGCGGTACAAAAGGGGGTGGTGATGGACGGAGCATCTGAATCAATCAAACACTCACACCCAGTCAAAAGATCTGGGTTTAATCCATCACCGTTCTTTAGCCCACTCTGCCACCACAGTTCAGACATGGCTATATGCAAATCAGTCTGACCCTGTGCCTCATGGAAAAAGTCCAGCCCGAACTGCCAAGCCATGTGTTCCCTGGACCGGAAACAGGCTTCCGAGGACCGGTTTCTGGCATTTCAGCCGTCTTCAGCCCGGCTTGCTTGAATCCAGTGGCAAAGTGAGCAAGGGACTCACGTCTGAGCATACCCTGCCACACTTATGGCGGCCAAAAGCGGTACAAAAGGGGGTGGTGATGGATGGAGCATCTGAATCAATCAAACACTCACACCCAGTCAAAAGATCTGGGTTTAATCCATCACCGTTCTTTAGCCCACTCTGCCACCCCAGTTCAGACATGGCTGTATGCAAATCAGTCTGACCCTGTGCCTCATGGGAACAGTCTAGCTCGAACTGCCAAGCCATGTCTACCCTGGACCGGAAACAAGCTTCCGAGGACCGGTTTCTGGCATTCGAGCCGTCTTCAGCCTGGCTTGCTTAAATCCAGTGGCAAAGTGAGCAAGGGGCTCACGTCTGAGCATACCCTGCAACACTTATGACGGCCAAAAGCGGTACAAAAGGGGGTGGTGATGGATGGAGCATCTGAATCAATCAAACACTCACACCCAGTCAAAAGATCTGGGTTTAATCATCACCGTTCTTTAGCCCACTCTGCCACCCCAGTTCAGACATGGCTATATGCAAATCAGTCTGACCCTGTGCCTCATGGGAACAGTCCAGCCCAAACTGCCAAGCCATGTCTTCCCTGGACCGGAAACAAGCTTCCGAACACCGGTTTCTGGCATTCCAGCCGTCTTCAGCCCGGCTTGCTTGAATCCAGTGGCAAAGTGAGCAAGGGACTCACGTCTGAGCATACCCTGCCACACTTATGGCGGCCAAAAGCGGTACAAAAGGGGGTGATGATGGACGGAGCATCTGAATCAATCAAACACTCACACCCAGTCAAATGATCTGGGTTTAATCCATCACCGTTCTTTAGCCCACTCTGCCACCCCAGTTCAGACATGGCTATATGCAAATCAGTCTGACCCTGTGCCTCATGGAAACAGTGCAGCCCGAACTGCCAAGCCATGTCTTCCCAGGAACGGAAACAAGCTTCCGAGGACTGGTTTCTGGCATTCCAGCCGTCTTCAGACCGGCTTGCTTTAATCCAGTGGCAAAGTGAGCAAGGGACTCATGTCTGAGCATTCCCTGCCACACTTATGGAGGCCAAAAGCGGTTCAAAAGGGGATGGTGATGGACGGAGCATCTGAATCAATCAAACACTCACACCCAGTCAAAAGATCTGGGTTTAATCCATCACCGTTCTTTAGCCCACTCTGCCACCCCAGTTCAGACATGGCTATATGCAAATCAGTCTGACCCTGTGCCTCATGGGAACTGTGCAGACCGAACTGCCAAGCCATGTCTTCCCCGGAACGGAAACAAGCTTCCGAGGACCGGTTTCTGGCATTCCAGCCGTCTACAGCCAGGCTTGCTTGAATCCAGTGGCAAAGTGAGCAAGGGACTCACGTCTGAGCATACCCTGCCACACTTATGGTGGCCAAAAGCGGTACAAAAGGGGGTGATGATGGACAGAGCATCTGAATCAATCAAACACTCACACCCAGTCAAAAGATCTGGGTTTAATCCATCACCGTTCTTTAGCCCAGTCTGCCACCCCAGTTCAGACATGGCTATATGCAAATCAGTCTGACCCTGTGCCTCATGGGAACAGTCCAGCCTGAACTGCCAAGCCATGTCTTCCCTGGCCCGGAAACAAGCTTCCGAAGACCGGTTTCTGGCAATCCAGCCGTCTTCAGCCCGGCTTGCTTGAATCCAGTGGCAAAGTGAGCAAGGGACTCACGTCTGAGCATACCTTGCCACACTTATGGCGGCCAAAAGCGGTACAAAAGGGGGTGATGATGGACGGAGCATATGAATTAAATCAAACACTCACACCCAGTCAAAAGATCTGGGTTTAATCCATCACCGTTCTTTAGCCCACTCTGCCACCCCAGTTCAGACAAGGCTATATGCAAATCAGTCTGGACCTGTGCTTTATGGGAACATTCCAGCCCGAACTGCCAAGCCATGTCTTCCCTGGACCGGAAACAAGCTTCAGAGGACCGGTTTCTGGCATACCAGCCGTCTTCAGCCCGGCTTCCTTGAATCCAGTGGCAAAGTGAGCAAGGGACTCACGTCTGAGCATACCCTCCCACACTTATGGCATCCAAAAGTGGTACAAAAGGGGGTGGTGATTGACGGAGCATCTGAATCAATCAAACACTCACACCCAGTCAAAAGATCTGGGTTTAATCCATCACCGTTCTTTAGCCCACTCTGCCACCCCAGTTCTGACATGGCTATATGCAAATCAGTCTGACCCTGTGCCTCATGGGAACAGTGCAGCCCGAACTGCCGAGCCATGTCTTCCCAGGAACGGAAACAAGCTTCCGAGGACTGGTTTCTGGCATTCCAGCCGTCTTCAGCCCGGCTTGCTTTAATCCAGTGGCAAAGTGAGCAAGGGACTCACGTCTGAGCATACCCTGCCACACTTATGGAGGTCAAAAGCGGTTCAAAAGGGGGTGGTGATGGACGGAGCATCTGAATCAATCAAACACTCACACCCAGTAAAAAGATCTGGGTTTAATCCATCACCGTTCTTTAGCCCACTCTGCCACCACAGTTCAGACATGGCTATATCCAAATCAGTCTGACCCTGTGCCTCATGGAAACAGTCCAGCCCGAACTGCCAAGCCATGTCTTCCCTGGACCGGAAACAAGCTGCCGAGGACCGGTTTCTGGCATTCTAGCCGTCTTCAGCCCGGCTTGCTTGAATCCAGTAGCAAAGTGAGCAAGGGACTCACGTCTGAGCATACCCTGCCACACTTATGGCGTCCAAAAGCGGTACAAAAGGGGGGTGATGGATGGAGAATCTGAATCAATCAAACACTCACACCCAGTCAAAAGATCTGGGTTTAATCCATCACCGTTCTTTAGCCCACTCTGCCACCCCAGTTCAGACATGGCTATATGCAAATCAGTCTGACCCTGTGCCTCATGGGAACAGTGCAGCCCGAACTTCTAAGCCATGTCTTCCCAGGAACGGAAACAAGCTTCCGAGGACCGGTTTCTGGCATTCCAGCCGTCTACAGCCAGGCTTGCTTGAATCCAGTGGCAAAGTGGCAAAGGGACTCACGTCTGAGCATACCCTGCCACACTTATGGTGGCCAAAAGCGGTACAAAAGGGGGTGATGATGGACGGAGCATCTCAATCAATCAAACACTCACACCCAGTCAAAAGATCTGGGTTTAATCCATCACCGTTCTTTAGCCCACTCTGCCACCCCAGTTCAGACATGGCTATATGCAAATCAGTCTGACCCTGTGCCTCATGAGAACAGTCCAGCCCGAACTGCCAAGCCATGTCTTTCCTGGACCGGAAACAAGCTTCCGAAGACCGGTTTCTGGCATTCCAGCCGTCTTCAGCCCGGCTTGCTTGAATCCAGTGGCAAAGTGAGCAAGGGACTCAAGTCTGAGCATACCCTGCAACACTTATGGCGACCAAAAGCGGTACAAAAGGGGTTGATGATGGACGGAGCATCTGAATCAATCAAACACTCACACCCAGTCAAAAGATCTGGGTTTAATCCATCGCCGTTCTTTAGCCCACTCTGCCACCCCAGTTCAGACATGGCTATATGCAAATCAGTCTGACCCTGTGCCTCATGGGAACATTCCAGCCCGAACTGCCAAGCCATGTCTTCCCTGGACCGGAAACAAGCTTCAGAGGACCGGTTTCTGGCATACCAGCCGTCTTCAGCCCGGCTTCCTTGAATCCAGTGGCAAAGTGAGCAAGGGACTCACGTCTGAGCATACCCTGCCACACTTATGGCGTCCAAAAGCGGTACAAAAGGGGGTGGTGATGGACGGAGCATCTGAATCAATCAAACACTCACACCCAGTCAAAAGATCTGGGTTTAATCCATCGCCGTTCTTTAGCCCACTCTGCCACCCCAGTTCAGACATGGCTATATGCAAATCAGTCTGACCCTGTGCCTCATGGGAACATTCCAGCCCGAACTGCCAAGCCATGTCTTCCCTGGACCGGAAACAAGCTTCAGAGGACCGGTTTCTGGCATACCAGCCGTCTTCAGCCCGGCTTCCTTGAATCCAGTGGCAAAGTGAGCAAGGGACTCACGTCTGAGCATACCCTGCCACACTTATGGCGTCCAAAAGTGGTACAAAAGGGGGTGGTGATTGACGGAGCATCTGAATCAATCAAACACTCACACCCAGTCAAAAGATCTGGGTTTAATCCATCACCGTTCTTTAGCCCACTCTGCCACCCCAGTTCAGACATGGCTATATGCAAATCAGTCTGACCCTGTGCCTCATGGGAACAGTGCAGCCCGAACTGCCGAGCCATGTCTTCCCAGGAACGGAAACAAGCTTCCGAGGACTGGTTTCTGGCATTCCAGCCGTCTTCAGCCCGGCTTGCTTTAATCCAGTGGCAAAGTGAGCAAGGGACTCACGTCTGAGCATACCCTGCCACACTTATGGAGGCCAAAAGCGGTTCAAAAGGGGGTGGTGATGGACGGAGCATCTGAATCAATCAAACACTCACACCCAGTAAAAAGATCTGGGTTTAATCCATCACCGTTCTTTAGCCCACTCTGCCACCACAGTTCAGACATGGCTATATCCAAATCAGTCTGACCCTGTGCCTCATGGAAACAGTCCAGCCCGAACTGCCAAGCCATGTCTTCCCTGGACCGGAAACAAGCTGCCGAGGACCGGTTTCTGGCATTCTAGCCGTCTTCAGCCCGGCTTGCTTGAATCCAGTGGCAAAGTGAGCAAGGGACTCACGTCTGAGCATACCCTGCCACACTTATGGCGTCCAAAAGCGGTACAAAAGGGGGGGGGTGATGGATAGAGAATCTGAATCAATCAAACACTCACACCCAGTCTAAAGATCTGGGTTTAATCCATCACCGTTCTTTAGCCCACTCTGCCACCCCAGTTCAGACATGGCTATTTGCAAATCAGTCTGACCCTGTGCCTCATGGGAACAGTGCAGCCCGAACTGCCAAGCCATGTCTTCCCAGGAACGGAAACAAGCTTCCGAGGACCGGTTTCTGGCATTCCAGCCGTCTACAGCCAGGCTTGCTTGAATCCAGTGGCAAAGTGGCAAAGGGACTCACGTCTGAGCATACCCTGCCACACTTATGGTGGCCAAAAGCGGTACAAAAGGGGGTGATGATGGACGGAGCATCTCAATCAATCAAACACTCACACCCAGTCAAAAGATCTGGGTTTAATCCATCACCGTTCTTTAGCCCACTCTGCCACCCCAGTTCAGACATGGCTATATGCAAATCAGTCTGACCCTGTGCCTCATGGGAACAGTCCAGCCCGAACTGCCAAGCCATGTCTTTCCTGGACCGGAAACAAGCTTCCGAAGACCGGTTTCTGGCATTCCAGCCGTCTTCAGCCCGGCTTGCTTGAATCCAGTGGCAAAGTGAGCAAGGGACTCATGTCTGAGCATACCCTGCAACACTTATGGCGACCAAAAGCGGTACAAAAGGGGTTGATGATGGACGGAGCATCTGAATCAATCAAACACTCACACCCAGTCAAAAGATCTGGGTTTAATCCATCGCCGTTCTTTAGTCCACTCTGCCACCCCAGTTCAGACATGGCTATATGCAAATCAGTCTGACCCTGTGCCTCATGGGAACATTCCAGCCCGAACTGCCAAACCATGTCTTCCCTGGACCGGAAACAAGCTTCAGAGGACCGGTTTCTGGCATACCAGCCGTCTTCAGCCCGGCTTCCTTGAATCCAGTGGCAAAGTGAGCAAGGGACTCACGTCTGAGCATACCCTGCCACACTTATGGCGTCCAAAAGCGGTACAAAAGGGGGTGGTGATGGACGGAGCATCTGAATCAATCAAACACTCACACCCAGTCAAAAGATCTGGGTTTAATCCATCACCGTTCTTTAGCCCACTCTGCCACCCCAGTTCAGACATGGCTATATGCAAATCAGTCTGACCCTGTGCCTCATGGGAACAGTGCAGCCCGAACTGCCGAGCCATGTCTTCCCAGGAACGGAAACAAGCTTCCGAGGACTGGATTCTGGCATTCCAGCCGTCTTCAGCCCGGCTTGCTTTAATCCAGTGGCAAAGTGAGCAAGGGACTCACGTCTGAGCATACCCTGCCACACTTATGGAGGCCAAAAGCGGTTCAAAAGGGGGTGGTGATGGACGGAGCATCTGAATCAATCAAACACTCACACCCAGTAAAAAGATCTGGGTTTAATCCATCACCGTTCTTTAGCCCACTCTGCCACCACAGTTCAGACATGGCTATATGCAAATCAGTCTGACCCTGTGCCTCATGGAAACAGTCCAGCCCGAACTGCCAAGCCATGTCTTCCCTGGACCGGAAACAAGCTTCCGAGGACCGGTTTCTGGCATTCTAGCCGTCTTCAGCCCGGCTTGCTTGAATCCAGTGGCAAAGTGAGCAAGGGACTCACGTCTGAGCATACCCTGCCACACTTATGGCGGCCAAAAGCGGTACAAAAGGGGGGGGGGGGGGTGATGGATGGAGAATCTGAATCAATCAAACACTCACACCCAGTCAAAAGATCTGGGTTTAATCCATCACCGTTCTTTAGCCCACTCTGCCACCCCAGTTCAGACATGGCTATATGCAAATCAGTCTGACCCTGTGCCTCATGGGAACAGTCTAGCCCGAACTGCCATGCCATGTCTTCCCTGGACCGGAAACAAGCTTCCGAGGACTGGTTTCTGGCATTCCAGCCGTCTTCAGCCCGGCTTGCTTGAATCCAGTGGCAAAGTGAGCAAGGGACTCACGTCTGAGCATACCCTGCAACACTTATGACGGCCAAAAGCTGTACAAAAGGGGGTGGTGATGGATGGAGCATCTGAATCAATCAAACACTCACACCCAGTCAAAAGATCTGGGTTTAATCATCACCGTTCTTTAGCCCACTCTGCCACGCCAGTTCAGACATGGCTATATGCAAATCAGTCTGACCCTGTGCCTCATGGGAACAGTCCAGCCCAAACTGCCAAGCCATGTCTTCCCTGGACCGGAAACAAGCTTCCGAGGACCGGTTTCTGGCATTCCAGCCGTCTGCAGCCCGGCTTGCTTGAATCCAGTGGCAAAGTGAGCAAGGGACTCACGTCTGAGCATACCCTGCCACACTTATGGCGGCCAAAAGCGGTACAAAAGGGGGTGGTGATGGACGGAGCATCTGAATCAATCAAACACTCACACCCAGTCAAAATATCTGTGTTTAATCCATCACCCTTCTTTAGCCCACTCTGCCACCCCAGTTCAGACATGGCTATATGCAAATCAGTCTGACCCTGTGCCTCATGAGAACAGTCCAGCCCGAACTGTCAAGCCATGTCTTCCCTGGACCACAAGCTTCCGAGGACCGGTTCTGGCATTCCAGCCGTCTACAGCCAGGCTTGCTTGAATCCAGTAGCAAAGTGAGCAAGGGACTCACGTCTGAGCATACCCTGCCACACTTATGGTGGCCAAAAGCGGTACAAAAGGGGGTGATGATGGACGGAGCATCTGAGTCAATCAAACACTCACACCCAGTCCAAAGTTCTGGGTTTAATCCATCACCGTTCTTTAGCCCACTCTGCCACCTCAGTTCAGACATGGCTATATGCAAATCAGTCTGACCCTGTGCCTCATGGGAACAGTCCAGCCCGAACTGCCAAGCCATGTCTTCCCTGGACCAGAAACAAGCTTCTGAGGTCCAGTTTCTGGCATTCCAGCCGTCTTCAGCACGGCTTGCTTGAATCCAGTGGCAAAGTGAGCAAGGGACTCACGTCTGAGCATACCCTGCCACACTTATGGCGGCCAAAAGAGGTACAAAAGGGGGTGATGATGGACGGAGCATCTGAATCAATCAAACACTCACACCCAGTCAAAAGATCTGGGTTTAATTCATCACCGTTCTGTTGCCCACTCTGCCACCCCAGTTCAGACATGGCTATATGCAAATCAGTCTGACCCTGTGCCTCAAGGGAACAGTCCAGCCCGAACTACCAAGCCATGTCTTCCCTGGACCGGAAACAAGCTTCCGAAGACCGGTTTCTGGCATTCCAGCCGTCTTCAGCCCGGCTTGCTTGAATCCAGTGGCAAAGTGAGCAAGGGACTCACGTCTGAGCATACCCTGCCACACTTATGGTGGCCAAAAGCGGTACAAAAGGGGGTGATGATGGACGGAGCATCTCAATCAATCAAACACTCACACCCAGTCAAAAGATCTGGGTTTAATCCATCACCGTTCTTTAGCCCACTCTGCCACCCCAGTTCAGACATGGCTATATGCAAATCAGTCTGACCCTGTGCCTCATGGGAACAGTCCAGCCCGAACTGCCAAGCCATGTCTTTCCTGGACCGGAAACAAGCTTCCGAAGACCGGTTTCTGGCATTCCAGCCGTCTTCAGCCCGGCTTGCTTGAATCCAGTGGCAAAGTGAGCAAGGGACTCATGTCTGAGCATACCCTGCAACACTTATGGCGACCAAAAGCGGTACAAAAGGGGTTGATGATGGACGGAGCATCTGAATCAATCAAACACTCACACCCAGTCAAAAGATCTGGGTTTAATCCATCGCCGTTCTTTAGTCCACTCTGCCACCCCAGTTCAGACATGGCTATATGCAAATCAGTCTGACCCTGTGCCTCATGGGAACATTCCAGCCCGAACTGCCAAACCATGTCTTCCCTGGACCGGAAACAAGCTTCAGAGGACCGGTTTCTGGCATACCAGCCGTCTTCAGCCCGGCTTCCTTGAATCCAGTGGCAAAGTGAGCAAGGGACTCACGTCTGAGCATACCCTGCCACACTTATGGCGTCCAAAAGCGGTACAAAAGGGGGTGGTGATGGACGGAGCATCTGAATCAATCAAACACTCACACCCAGTCAAAAGATCTGGGTTTAATCCATCACCGTTCTTTAGCCCACTCTGCCACCCCAGTTCAGACATGGCTATATGCAAATCAGTCTGACCCTGTGCCTCATGGGAACAGTGCAGCCCGAACTGCCGAGCCATGTCTTCCCAGGAACGGAAACAAGCTTCCGAGGACTGGATTCTGGCATTCCAGCCGTCTTCAGCCCGGCTTGCTTTAATCCAGTGGCAAAGTGAGCAAGGGACTCACGTCTGAGCATACCCTGCCACACTTATGGAGGCCAAAAGCGGTTCAAAAGGGGGTGGTGATGGACGGAGCATCTGAATCAATCAAACACTCACACCCAGTAAAAAGATCTGGGTTTAATCCATCACCGTTCTTTAGCCCACTCTGCCACCACAGTTCAGACATGGCTATATGCAAATCAGTCTGACCCTGTGCCTCATGGAAACAGTCCAGCCCGAACTGCCAAGCCATGTCTTCCCTGGACCGGAAACAAGCTTCCGAGGACCGGTTTCTGGCATTCTAGCCGTCTTCAGCCCGGCTTGCTTGAATCCAGTGGCAAAGTGAGCAAGGGACTCACGTCTGAGCATACCCTGCCACACTTATGGCGGCCAAAAGCGGTACAAAAGGGGGGGGGGGGGGTGATGGATGGAGAATCTGAATCAATCAAACACTCACACCCAGTCAAAAGATCTGGGTTTAATCCATCACCGTTCTTTAGCCCACTCTGCCACCCCAGTTCAGACATGGCTATATGCAAATCAGTCTGACCCTGTGCCTCATGGGAACAGTCTAGCCCGAACTGCCATGCCATGTCTTCCCTGGACCGGAAACAAGCTTCCGAGGACTGGTTTCTGGCATTCCAGCCGTCTTCAGCCCGGCTTGCTTGAATCCAGTGGCAAAGTGAGCAAGGGACTCACGTCTGAGCATACCCTGCAACACTTATGACGGCCAAAAGCTGTACAAAAGGGGGTGGTGATGGATGGAGCATCTGAATCAATCAAACACTCACACCCAGTCAAAAGATCTGGGTTTAATCATCACCGTTCTTTAGCCCACTCTGCCACGCCAGTTCAGACATGGCTATATGCAAATCAGTCTGACCCTGTGCCTCATGGGAACAGTCCAGCCCAAACTGCCAAGCCATGTCTTCCCTGGACCGGAAACAAGCTTCCGAGGACCGGTTTCTGGCATTCCAGCCGTCTGCAGCCCGGCTTGCTTGAATCCAGTGGCAAAGTGAGCAAGGGACTCACGTCTGAGCATACCCTGCCACACTTATGGCGGCCAAAAGCGGTACAAAAGGGGGTGGTGATGGACGGAGCATCTGAATCAATCAAACACTCACACCCAGTCAAAATATCTGTGTTTAATCCATCACCCTTCTTTAGCCCACTCTGCCACCCCAGTTCAGACATGGCTATATGCAAATCAGTCTGACCCTGTGCCTCATGAGAACAGTCCAGCCCGAACTGTCAAGCCATGTCTTCCCTGGACCACAAGCTTCCGAGGACCGGTTCTGGCATTCCAGCCGTCTACAGCCAGGCTTGCTTGAATCCAGTAGCAAAGTGAGCAAGGGACTCACGTCTGAGCATACCCTGCCACACTTATGGTGGCCAAAAGCGGTACAAAAGGGGGTGATGATGGACGGAGCATCTGAGTCAATCAAACACTCACACCCAGTCCAAAGTTCTGGGTTTAATCCATCACCGTTCTTTAGCCCACTCTGCCACCTCAGTTCAGACATGGCTATATGCAAATCAGTCTGACCCTGTGCCTCATGGGAACAGTCCAGCCCGAACTGCCAAGCCATGTCTTCCCTGGACCAGAAACAAGCTTCTGAGGTCCAGTTTCTGGCATTCCAGCCGTCTTCAGCACGGCTTGCTTGAATCCAGTGGCAAAGTGAGCAAGGGACTCACGTCTGAGCATACCCTGCCACACTTATGGCGGCCAAAAGAGGTACAAAAGGGGGTGATGATGGACGGAGCATCTGAATCAATCAAACACTCACACCCAGTCAAAAGATCTGGGTTTAATTCATCACCGTTCTGTTGCCCACTCTGCCACCCCAGTTCAGACATGGCTATATGCAAATCAGTCTGACCCTGTGCCTCAAGGGAACAGTCCAGCCCGAACTACCAAGCCATGTCTTCCCTGGACCGGAAACAAGCTTCCGAAGACCGGTTTCTGGCATTCCAGCCGTCTTCAGCCCGGCTTGCTTGAATCCAGTGGCAAAGTGAGCAAGGGACTCACGTCTGAGCATACCCTGCCACACTTATGGCGGCCAAAAGCGGTACAAAAGGGGTTGATGATGGACGGAGCATCTGAATCAATCAAACACTCACACCCAGTCAAAAGATCTGGGTTTAATCCATCACCGTTCTTTAGCCCACTCTGCCACCCCAGTTCAGACATGGCTATATGCAAATCAGTCTGACCCTGTGCCTCATGGGAACAGTCCAGCCCGAACTGCCAAGCCATGTCTTCCCTGGACTGGAAACAAGCTTCAGAGGACCGGTTTCTGGCATACCAGCCGTCTTCAGCCCGGCTTGCTTGAATCCAGTGGCAAAGTGAGCAAGGGACTCCCATCTGAGCATACCCTGACACACTTATGGCGGCCAAAAGCGGTACAAAAGGGGGTGGTGATGGACGGAACATCTGAATCAATCAAACACTCACACCCAGTCAAAAGATCTGGGTTTAATCCATCACCGTTTTGCAGCCCACTCTGCCACCCCAGCTTGTTTCCGGTCCAGGGAAGACATAGCTTGGCAGTTCGGGCCGGACTGTTCCCATGAGGCACAGGGTCAGGCTGATTTGCATATAGCCATGTCTGAACTGGGGTGGCAGAGTGGGCTAAAGAACAGTGATGGATCAAACTTAGATCTTTTGACTGGGTGTGAGTGTTTGATTGATTCAGATGCTCCGTCCATCACCTCCCCCTTTTGTACCACATACTTGTTGAGGCCGTGAGGGGGAGTCCCAAGGAAAAAATCTAAGGATTGTGATACAGCCTGAGTAATTGTCATTGGCTGAGATTAATTTATGCATCTCACCCATCACTTTTCTTTGTATACTTCTATCAACGTGGTCAAATTCAAATTCAAAAAGAACTTTATTCGGTTTTCGTGGTGAAAGCCATAAAAGTACAAATATACACAGTAAAAAGAAGAACAAATTATTAATAACATTAGAATCAAGATGTGTTAAAAATTAATCTCTCACAGAGAGCAGTATTCTGTCTTTAAGGTCCGTATTTGATGCAGCTCTATGTTTTTCATAAGTTCGTGCGATGCCTGAGGCATAGTTTTAGATAGTGTACGACACATTTCGTTGCTAAGGTGTTTTCCAAAAACTGCAGCGCCAGGTACGCTGGTCGGCATCTACGGATCTTCATGACTTTTAAAGTTGGTATAATCCACCTTTTGCGAAATGGCGTGTAAAATCTGCAAAAAAAGAGAACATGTATCGTGGACTGACTTGTAATAGAGTCACATGGACACGGTGTCATGTTAGGGGTCCATATATTCTGTGTTGGAAATGAAACCATGATATGAAAGAGATTGAACCTGAAGCGGGTGAGGAGAAGCTTTTCAAATTGCGTCAGGTCATACTGGAGATACGGTTGAATAGATGGAATCAGTTGTATCGTAAGGCAGTGTTGAACTGATGGCTTTCCTATTTCGGACATCAATCGCAGTTGAGTTAGATGAGACAGGCATAGCTTTTTTAAGTCTTTCTTTGCTATGTCCGTTACTGACTGTGGTTCTTCAAAGAATCTCAAGAGGCCGATATCCGCAAGGAAGGATTTTACGTAGCTTAGCCACTTTATCTTATTCATACAGTCTAATTTCATACAGTCCTCGATGATTGCTCTTGTAAGGTGGCATTCATCTGTTGCCCATATTCTGCGCCACAGCATAATGGGTTGAATCTTGATCAGATCTAAAACATAGTCCAGTCCAAGTTCCAGGTGACAACCGAAAGTAGTTGTGGTTTTAGGGATTGCTAATAGAAATTTTAAAAAGAGATTTTCAATTTTCTGTATTTGTTCAGCATTGGCTGTTCCCCAAACTCCTGCACCGAAAATGGCCGTGCTAATGCATTTTGCGTTATACATTTTTAACATCTCCATTATAGGTTTTTTTCCTAGACGGAGGGAGAATGCTTTTAGAGCACCAATTGTTCTTGTGAGAGACAGCTTGCGAGAAGTGATTGCTTGTTTCCAGTTAAACTCTTCGTCAATGAGGATGCCGAGGTATGAGTAAGTTTTAGTTCTTTCAAGAGGGATTTTATCCACAAGTATTGACTTTACTTTTTTCCTTTTGGTACCGGCGTGCATCACGAAGGTTTTTTTTATGTTGACTTTTAGGTTGAGACTTGCCATAAAAGTACAGTAGTTGTTTAATGCTTTTTGTAACTGGATTGGGGTTCGCGCGAGGATTACCGCATCGTCTGCGTATAACAATGCTGGGATCGGTCGCCGACCCACTTCTGGCATGTCTTGTACGCCCTGTAGCATAGCCGCTTCGAGTCCATTAGTATAGAGCGTAAATAGGAAGGGGGCCAGTACACACCCTTGCCTGACCCCCTTCTCTACTGGGAAGCTGTCTGTAAGTTGGCCCTCCAATCCATATCGGACCTTTCCTGTGGCTCCGGAGTATAACTCACGCAGGAAATCTATAATGGCAGGCTCGATCCCCATTTGCAGCATTATTAACCAAAGTTTTGAATGTTCTACGCAGTCGAACGCTGCCGTAAGGTCGACGTAGACCATATGTAGAGTTGATTTTTTTGCCAAGGTGTATTTTCCAGCCAGTAGTGTTAAGTTCAGAACTTGGTCCACTGTGCTTAGTCCTGACCTAAACCCGTACTGAAGATCTGATAATGCCCCATGTTCTAATGTCCACTCCTGGAGATGGTCTAGTAGTATCCTCCCTGCCATCTTTCCGACCGAATCCAGGAGGGAGATGGGACGGTAGCAAGTTGGAGAGTCTCTATTACCTTTCTTAAATATGGGGACCAGGATCGATGTAGACCAGGAGTTCGGAAGGCTGATTTCCTTGGCTGCATTCAGAACCTTGGTTAAAAGAGGGGACCAGAGATCAGGGATTGATTTGTAGAGGTCCATTGGGACTGAGTCCGGTCCTGGGGCTTTGCCATTTTTTGCAGACGTTATTGCTTTTGTTACTTCGTTCATAGTGAAGTGAATTTCTATCGGGTAAATCACCGGAGGGAGGAGCTGGGAAGTAGGGACCGAGTCTCCCGATTTATCCTTACTAAAGACCCCTGAGAAATGTTGCACCCAGTCCTCAGCGTTTATTGCAACATCCAGCGAAGGACCGTCATTGTTTCCATTTAAAAAAGGCGATTTTACAATTTTCCAGAAGGCTACATTGTCCTTTTGTGTACTGCTATTTAAAAGTTGGGTCCAGAGATTACTCTGTATCTCTATTTTTCTCTGCCTGAGTGAGAACTTGTATGCTTTCCTTAAATGCACAATCTCTTCTCTGTTACGATCTTTCATTGCTAAGGCTTTCTTTAATGCTGAGTAGGTTTTAGTGCACTGAGTGTTAATCCATCCTTTTCTTAGAATGTTGTTTTTTTTCCTAGGTTTAGTTAGTTCTGTACCAATGGTTTTCACTATCTCGTTGTAATTAGTCAAGATTTCCGTTGGAGTGGCCTGAGGATTTAGACAATTGTCAATATGAGTCCTGCATTTTTTGATTATACTTGTGCAGGTAGAGTCTTGATCTAGGTTGCCCCATTTGAGGGTGAATCCGTTCAGTCTGTTTAATGTGAGGTTTTCTTGTTGTAAGAGGTCAGTGTGAACCTTGGTTGGCATTTTATGATGGTTAGGCTCTAAGTAGATTAGTCTGAGTGGGTGGTGATCACTAAGTGCATTGTTATCCACTGCAAAATGCTTTATGTTTGTAGCGCTATTAATGGAGATTAGGATGAAATCGATTAGTGTCTGGGCGCCTCTTCCATGGAACGTTGGTTTAAATTGAGTGGTTGGCGTCATTAGCAGATTTGCAAACCCTATATCTAACTCAGACATGATAGCCTGCATGATGTTTCCTTCCTCTGTATGGGAAAAATGGGTAATAGGGTTGTCTTGTTCATCAGTAATCCCACATGTTGGGGCGTCGTTTTTGCTACAAATGTGAAGATTGAAATCTCCGCCCCAAATTATGGAGTGGGAGACCTTGGCGTGTTTGATTTTTAATTCACTTGTTGCATCACTAATTTCACTTAGAGCTTTGGTAAATTCCAGCAGGGTCATATTGTTGTAGAAATTTATTATGGTGTAGATGACTTGTTGTGATAACTTTATATCAATAATCTGATAATTCTGGTGGAGTACAATTGGCGTTAAGTCCTGACAGGGCCAAAGATTAGAAATGTATGTGATTAAGCCCCCTTTACTTCTCCCAAAGAGTGATTTTGTTGCTTGAGAGAAGTAGGTTCTGAATCCCACCAGATGAATTGGATCGTTCAGCCATGTCTCCTGGAGGCAGACTAAGTCATTTGTGTGAACCAGATCTAAAAAGGTTTTTTCTAGATACTTGGTTGCCAAACCCGCCACATTCCAGAATAGCATTTTCCTCCCAATTTCTGTGTTGGAATTGGCGGGTTGAGACGGCGGGTCAGGTTGTTCTACTTCTAGAATCAAATTTGGATGATCTGTGTTCGAAGTTACCTCGACTGCTATGTCCGTGGAGGAGTGAAGCGTGGGCTGCAGTCTAAGGACAGATTTACTTTGATGGGGACGATCGTTGGTCTGATTACTTTCATTTTGAGTTGTAATTTCTAAGGTAGGATCATCTTTTTTATATTGTTGAGGGCTGTAAACCTTGTCAGACGACTTACTCTTCGATTTGATTGGTGAGGGGGAAAATTGAAGTCTGGGACTGTGGGAAAAATTTGATGTGACACTGTGTGATAGTGGTCAGTCGACCATGTCCAAACAGCTGTAATGATTGAAGGTTGGGATTCCGGTCCAGGGTTCCCTGTACTGATGTTGGTACGTCCTTCTACCGTAGTTGTTCCAACTACCTTGTTCTCTATGGTCGTATCCCCATTCTCCCTGCGGCTGGAACCTTTGGTGATTGCCCTGCCCTCTGTCACCCTGATTCCAGTTTCTTGGACCTTGGTCGGGTTGGCTCCATGACCAGTTTGATGGCCAACTAGGGTCCTCGTAACGGTTAGTTTGTCGAGGATAGAAGAACGATAAGCGTTTGACATTAATACCATCGTTCTCTTCTGGGCTGTCCCACGAACAAATATAGTCCACTGCTCGTGGATTTTCAAAGTTAACTATTATACAGTCACCATGAATTGTTTTTGGCTGGTGACCTATCCAAGACACCCTTCTGACTGTGGTGATTCTAGTGATGGTGTTTGGGTGGTTGGGCCTGTTGATGTTTAGCCAATAGCGTGCTTTGTTTAGTAAAGACCAGGTAGGTTCATCTGTGTCTTTACTTAGTTCTGGGACTCCTGTTAATATAGCAACAAAGGGTGCAGCTTCCGGCGGGAGATTTACTACTTTGGGCCATCTTTTATTTGTTCGCTCTGGTTTGGTATTTGTTCTCTGCGGTAGATCTTGTCGAGGAGTATTTGATGCAGGTGGAATAGTGAGGGTAGTTGCTGGTGCTATTTTTTCCGAAATCTGATTTGAGAGTGGTTGATTTTGTGGGACTGTAGTCGTTTTTGCCTTTTCCTGGTTAGGCTTGGGTTTCAAGGGAACAGTTTGTTTAGTTAATGTTCCTTTGCGTTCGCTTATATTTTTGTTTGTGTTGATCGTGGGTTTAATAGTAGCAGGATTGTTCACTCCCTGTTTCTGAGTATTGATGGCGTTCGTTTTACTAGGGTTGATGGGGAGATCTGATAAAGTTAGAAGGTCTTTTTTCTTTGAGTTGGAAGTTGTGTTTACTGTGGCTATCAATATGGCCATTTGCTTTTCTATTATTTCAAGGCTTTTTTGTATGGGATGAAGCTGGTGTTTAATTATTCCCGATATTTCTTTCAGTAGGAAAGATTCTGCCTTTAGATTACTTGTAGTTTTTGTTGAATTTTGAGCCGACTTGTCTTGTCGAGGTTGTTTTGTGTTAGGTCTGTTCAGGTGATCTTCAATTATGAGTACATCAGACATAAAATTATTAGGGTAGTCTATATTGAGAGTATTCTGTAAGTTTAAAACCTTTGAGGATGATTCAGAGTCAGGGATGATGAGAGTTTTAGTTGATGGACTCGAAGAGCATAATCCGGGTAGGGTCTGAGTTTTGGGAATAGCTCCTTCCCTGATGCCTCTAGGGTCAGATTGTGTTAGCTCCGTTTGTGTTGAATCAGTTTGTATTGATTGTATTGTGGCAAAAATATCAGGAGTCTGTTCGAGGTCCTGAGAAGACTGTGAATTGGACAATTGCGAGGCTACTGAAAGGTCAACTGTATTAGGTAGTGCATGTATTTCAACATTTGTCTCGGAGGTTGACTTATTCTGTAGAACAGCGTTTGGAGTTTGAGCCTGTGCCAAGACACCCATGGATGAACGTCGTGCTTGATCGAGTTCAAAAGAGACACGACGGTCAATCATTAGCACTGTTTGGTCAATAGTTTCATTTACTTTATGTAGAAACTGTTCAATGGGGCCAACTGTGGTCGCCATATTTTTCTTTAAGGTTTTGCTTCTTGAACCTCTTGTTGACATAGTGTGTCTCTTGGCCAAGTAGAATGGAATATCTGACTTTCCACTGCGTTATGCTTCGTGAGTTAATGTTATGCACTCAGTGGGAATATTTAGTACTATTACTCAAGTAGTTTACCTTACAGATGTCAGGGGGGTGCGGCCGGTCCGGTCTCCTCCGGTCTGTGACGGGCTAGGACGGGCCCACCCTTGGCCCAGGCTTCGCCCAGCGTCCCGCGAGACGGGTTTGATGGTGAATTAAAGCGCCGCCTGGCGCACGGTGACGTCGCTGTACCTTGCAAGGGCTTCTGGTTCTTGCAGTGAAGCCCCTCGCCGGTCTCCTCCTGGCGCCTCCGCTCTTGGTGGTATTACGAGCGGCCGGGCAGCTGGAGACTGTCGGGCGGGTGCAGCCGTTCTCAGAGGTGCAGATAGCGGGATTCCTGGTCACAGAGATAGCGTGACAGCAACTGGGGCAACAAAGCAGTTCCACACGGGATCAACGTGGTCAGTATGCTGCAATAGCCACTTGTTTCATGTGAAGCACGACATAAGCTGTATACTTCAGTGTGATGCCCTAAGTACAACAGTTATGTCAACACTTCTGTCCCATGCTCACTTTGCCACTGGAACCATCAAGACACAAATTGTGAGAGAGTAGGCAGGATGATAGAGAGTATAAAACACAAAGGGGCATATATACAAGCCCTTATGGCCACTACAACATCACTTTAGTGACATTGTGATGGTGATAGGGGCCTTGCCTTAGTAACAAGGCAGCCACTTAACCTGGCTTAACGATGTCTTGTATATAAGGCACCCTTTCACGCTGTATTTATCGTGAAAGGGGAGGGCAATGGGTGTTATGGTGGCCTTTCCACTGCAACACCCATTGATTTTGACGCTGCTACCTATTTACAAGGGCAGCGTAAATAGGAGGCAGTGCCAAAATTGACCTGAAAAACCTGGTCTTAAACAGGCGAAATGAGGAGAAATGCTTTATTTCTCCTTGTTTTTGCTGTTTCCATGCGTACTGCCTTGTGCACTACACATAGAAACCGCAAATTGCCTATGATTATTTATGTGCAGGAAGGTCCCCCTTCCTGCACATACACAATCATTTTAGAAAAATGCTATCTGCAACTTCAATGTGTGCTGCATTAGGCAGCACACATAGAAGTTACAAAACGGCATTTGAAGATTGTTGATGAGCAGGCAGGGGGACCTTCTTGCACATAAACAATCTTCCCCCCAACGCAGACACCCTTGCACTATAGTGCAGTGTGCCTGTGTTGGCGCTAGGCAGCTGAACTCAGCGCTAGGGGAAATGCAGGGGTGCGCCGCATTCTTGTGAATACAGCATATCCCTGCATTTTCAGAATGGAGAAGTGTGGCGTTTGCTTAACGCCACGCTTCTCTATTCTGTAGTATTTATGCTCCAAAGAGAGAATAAGAGAACACACAAATAATGGGCAAGAGGGCAGGATCACAGGATGTCAGAGAATCAATAACAAGAGGAGGGAGATGGGGGAAGGATGGTAGAGAGCAAAAAGGGGTAGGATGCCGGAGACAAGACACAAACGGATGTAGCGGGAAGGCTGATCAAGAGCAAAATACACAAACAGTGAGATAGTGGCAGCCTGGTAGGTAAGGAGTAGATCGTGGCAGGAAAGAAGAGTGAAATAGTGGGAAGGATGACAGAGAAAGTACCACACCACTTGAGGTGCAATGGGCAAGGTGATAGAGAGCGAGCCAACTGAAGAGGGAGGTAGTGGGCCAAGTCACAGAGCAGAAGGCACAAACAAACACTGTAGCAGAAAACACCGAGACCCATGTTACGAGTTCCCCGGATTTTTTTATTGGATAATTATTGTATTGATATTACATTGACCCATTCCAACACCAAGGTGTTTGGAATTTACTGTATGCTTTGATGTTACCTATTACACGTTTTGGCCCAGGAATGAGGCTTAACAATCTAAATATCGCGGGGAGTACCGAGCACTATGGTAATTTCTTCAGCAATTTGGAGTTTGTGAGGTGGGACTCTTAAGAAGGGGCTCAATTCGTGGTGTCTATGGAGAGCGAGCCGGCAGCATAGGCGACCGTGTGCCTCACGACTGATGTCCTTGAGACTAATGCCAGTGAAATATGTGCTACTTCTTTATCCACTAGCTCCCTCTAGTGTCGCACAGAGTGTTTACCAGTCTTATTGCTTTAAAAGAGTTTAAGAATAGAACGCAGTTGCCATGGAAAACCCAATTTTTCCATAGCAACGACATGGCTGCGGAATAACTCTGGTCCTTGAACTCCCAAAACTGCCATCCCAGTATGCGGCAGGGAGAGAGAGGGCGGTGTTGAACGGGTTCATCTCGTTTAGGTGCCCTGGTCATCTCTGCACCCGCTTCCTTCACCTGGAGTGTCTCACACTGGATTGGCTGAGCGGACCGTGTAACTAGCCAATGACAAGCATTAACGGTAGAAATTGGTTGCCATGGAGCCCCCATCCTTTCCCGTTCCGATACGTCGAATCTGAGTTACAACAACTGAACCTGCAAATTAGAAAGCGGCTAGGCCTCCCCCTCATTATGAGTGCCCAGGTGTCTTGTTGATAATTATCTCGGAGAATTTAAATCACGATTATATCGCGTGAGAAAATGTCTTCCAATACCATGATTTCCCGCCAAAATGTAGAGGTGGGCAAGCCAACAAATTAACAAGGAGAGCCAAGCCAAGGGTCTGACTCGCTCTTGGAGCCCATGCACGAGCCGCGCCCTGAAAATGTTTGCAATGTAAATCATACAACAAAACATCATGTAAAATATGATAACGTCTCTTCAAAATTCAAAAGGGTGCATTTCTTTAACAAGTAGAAGCTTTGAGATTACTCTGAGGAGTACTTATTTAAGTGATAGTTTTTAAACATGAACCGTAAGTGAAATAACGGGCAAGACCGATGTCATATAAACTCTGAACATGGCTCAGATTATTATGAAGCAACATTATAGCGTATCAAATCAAAAACTGGTACAAAAACATGTACAAATGGCATTCTGAATGTGCCTATTAGATAATGCTTTTGAACACAATAATGAAGGAAAAAGTTCTGGTGAAATAAAATATTTGCCTAAGATCACACAATTTAAGAGTAGAAGCTGCGATTTATCCACGTTTTCTGGTTTCAATTTGTAACAAACAGCCAGTAAATGGTCATTTATCTGTCTTCCTTTTCGCTAAGACTGTTTTGACCTCTATGAATTTTCTGCAGTTTCTATTTAGTGAGAACTCCACCCGCAGGCATTGGAGCGCTTTTCATAAGCAACACTTACGTTGCACAAGGCCACCATTCATTGTTTATAAGGAAGGGGAGGTTAAGTGATTTGCCCTGAATCACAGCACCAGTACCAGCACTTTTTTATTTTGAGAGGGAGAGTACCGGCACTTCTAAAGAGAGGCGTAATACTTTTAATTGGAGAGTACCGGCATGTCTCGGAAACAAGCAGGTACTCTGGCACTTCTATTTTTCAATTTCAAGCACTCGCCGTAATGCAACACCCCAGCACAAGGATGGAGGTAGGCACAAGACACATGAAAGCTCGGCTAGTCATGGCCTCAAGATTCTAACAGGACCTAGTGCTGAGCCAGAGCCAGGCTTCATGCTCGAGTCTGGCTAGAGCTTTCAGTAGCTCACCCACCTCTACCAAAATGAGGCATAGCATATGAACATTAGTGCGTAGCTGGTATTTCCCAAATAAAGGCTTGACCTGTTGAAATTTATCCAGAAAATGCAGCTGATATCACTTCAGGTATTTACCAGTTTTGGTAAAACCTCAGAAATGTGGTTCATTCCCAGAGCCCCGTTGCTAGTAGCAGGTTAAAAGCAGTGGCGGCTACTATAGAGCAGGGTGGTGGGCTGGGGGAGTGGGAGGATTAAAAAAACACTTACCTGATAACGGACAAAGCTTTTCCTCAGTCTTCTTCTCTTCCTGGTTCCCGGCAGAGCATGGTTCCCCTATGCCAATCACAACGCTGCTGTCATCAGCATGACAGTAGCATCTTGATTGGTCTGACCAGCCTGTTTGGCCGCTCAGACAGTACCTGGGAACCTTTGCATATTCTCCACCTGCCTGTGCTCCACCTGGCTGTGGAGCACAGGCAGGTGGAGAATTTCTAAGTGAGCATGACTGATGGCCGGCCAAACTGCCAGGCACACTCATGGTGCACAAACCACTGAAGCCACTCCTCCTCCCTCTGACCCCAGCCCGCCTACCCTAACAAAGCCCAGTAGCCGGTGCAAAAAATAAAATGATAATAACGCTGTTAAAAATAAAACAATAATAATGCTATTATCATTTTATTTTTATTTTTTCCACTGCCCTGAGAGTAGTGGGGCAACACTCCGCTGCCTTAGCAGAGAAGCCGCCGCTGGTTAAAGTTAAAAACCCTGTGGGCGTGAGTGACAGGAAGAGTCATGGCAAACAATATGGGAGTGACTCGGGACCTGCTGAGCTTGGATGATAATCTTGGGAGCAGAAATACTGCATCCAAGGGCTGAGTTTTTGTTTGGTTTTGTGTTTTATTCTTCTTACTGTGTGGCTCCACTGATACAGACTTGAGTGCACTCCTGAGACTGAGCTCTCTCATTAGGAGTGAAAACTGTTCCGTATAGGCTGCAAGCTATGGTGGTCCTAAGGGCTTATTTGGAGCCTGGATGTAGATGGAAAGTTAAATATCCTTAAGGTGTACCCAAATGCTTTTATTAGTAGGGGATCTTTGACTGTTTTTGAAAAACAGGCCAGGATGCGAGGGGAAGCTTTTATTGGCTTCAACATACCAACAATGTGCTCCTTCCAAAAGTGGGGTTCAGCCAGTCTGGCAACAATAGTGGTGCCAGACATAGGACTCAATAGATTCAACCAAACCAGGTAAACCCCCCTTTTGGGAAGCCTACCCCTCAACACTTGAAAAGGCATGACAAATGTAGAAGAGTGTGGGGAGAGGCAATATCCACATACCTTCTTTCCAAGCTCACACTCCCAATTCACACCACTCACCACAACTTGCTGTAATCTCTCCTTTAACACTTTTATAAACCATTTCACGATACTATTAGTTTCTGAGTGGTACAGCACTGATTTTTTGTGCTTTATGCCTCTTGCCTTCAAGAACTCCTCCACCACATGAGAAGTGAACTGCACTCCATTCTCTGTAAGGAGCATCAGAAGAAAATGGTTTCTCTCAAGTAACTCCATTCTGCTTTCAGGCTAACATGATAACATGTCAATGCAAACCAGGACATACCTATCACATGTTTTTAATTTCATGGAACCAAGAATGTCCAACACTATATTTACCCATGGACCATAAGCTTGTTGTGGCAAGATCATAGGTTGTGTTCTGCACTTTAACACCTTATCACTGCACACACACTCTCTGCAGTTCCTCACCTCCTTCTCGATCATCAAATCCATCGCCGGTCACCAATAGCCCTTTCTGACCCTTTCTTTGGATTTGGCTATACCCATATGATTGGCATGTACATTATTCACCAACGTCTTTCTTAAATTGTTTGTGGCTACCAGTTTACTTCCTCACATCAACAAACTTTCAACAACAACTAAATCATCCTTCACCTGCCAAAATCCTCTAAGACCTTCCTCACACTCTTTCTTACCACACCAACCACCACAAATCATCCTAATAATTTTTTGCAACACCATATCATCCATGTCTTTCTTCCACTCTCCTGTATAATCCCATCAGTAACTAGGCAAACATTCACCTCCTCTTCACACTCCTCAACACCAAAGAAATCTCCCTCCTCTGGAACCTCATCCTATATGTCACACATCCTTGAAAAGAAATATGCCAATACATTATTGGCACCAGTCAAATTCAGATTCTTGGAGGGCAAATACCCAGTTGCAAATCCTGTGGGACACACAATCCACTCCCCTCTTCAAGAATACCTTCCTGAAAAGGGAAATTGTGAACATCTCCTGTACTCAAGTCCGGGCGCGACCGGAATGGCTGGAACATACCAAAGTAGTGATCCAGTGCTGGAGCTAAGCTAATAAACTGCTGGGCTGGGCTGGGCCGGGAAACTGACCGGTAAAACCCCGCTGTGGGTGGGTGATCCCTTACGAGAAGTGACTGCACTGTCAGGTTTTCAGGGATGGAAATTAATAGGAATAGAAAATCTGGGGGATGTGTGGAGGGGTATTCTCCCCGTATGTTTGAATATCTCCAAAAAGAGTACGATTTGGATCACTCGCAGCGGTACCCATATCTGAGACTCATGCACGCTCTGTGCACACATATCCACGGTGGGGTCTCCATTACGGACTACTCCCCGTTAGAGGATAGGTTACTGCTGGTGCCCATTCAGAACAAGCCAACCTCCATGATCTATCACAAATTGATGAACAACATACCTGACCCGTTGACTGCTCTTAGAGAAGCCTGGGTCAAAGACCTGGGGGACATAGATGACGAGGACTGGCAGGAGACGATTCAGAACCCTAGAGAGGTTGCCATGCGCTCCAGACAACCGTGAGCATTGACTCAGTTCTCTCACTGCCAGGATCCTGCTACTAGGACTGGAGCCGAGAACCCCTCAGAACTCCTCTCATTGTAGACCGCGACTGCTGCCTCATTCGAAGCTTCGCCTTATAAATTACATGGATCACCAACGCAGAACCTAGCGATCTCGGCGTCTATCACGACCTACAATTCCTTCCCACGGCATTCGCCTTCCCATGAGGAATCTCGCTTCAATTCACTGGAGCGTCCTTAATTAACGTGCGGGTTAATCACAATCTCGCACTTTGTTCATTTTCAAAGTTACGATCAGCACCCTGTACACTCGGTTGTACTTGGCAATATTGGCTATATGTACACAGGCATGACAATTTAAAATGTCCTTATGATGAGCTCCCTATTTTTTTTAAAGGGATCGAAACGCAGCCGACTTAGGGGCCGATTATGATCGCGGACGGACTTGCGTCCGTCCGCGATCATTGAGGAGGAGGGGACGTCCGCATGGGCTGCGGAGTCCCCTCCTGTGCGATTAGGATGTGACCGCCAGGGTGGCGGTCACATCCTCTATTTTTAACATTGCGGCGGGTGCGGCTTCAAGCTGCACCCGTGGCAATGTTAAAAATGCACGCATTGCATTTGCATGCAGAAAGAGTCAGGCACCGCGCGGTGCCTGCCGCTTTCTGCATACAAATGCAGGGGGGTACCATAGGTACCCCCCATGTGCACCCCCCACCCCCCCTTCACCTAGGGGGCCTGCAACGGGCCCCCGCAGTGAAGTTACACATGCTTTTCCACGGCGGAAAAGCCGCCGCGGAAAAGCATGTTTGCAGGCACATACTAATCTGGCGGACGGTGTCTGAGAGACACCGTTACCAGATTAGTGCTTTTCCTCCACGGTTGTAAGCCAACCGCGGAGGAAAAGCTGCGGACGGAAACCAGGAGTAGGCTAAGATCTTGTGATTTATTTGAGGTGTAGAAGACACCAAGTAATGTCATTGTCTGACCAGTGATTGTGGGAGTCGTGAAGCGCTATCGGGGACCCGTTCGAGAAAGGGAGCGTGTATAAGTGAACGTGATAGAGTTGTATGGGAAGCTACTACACAAGGGCAGACCACAGTGATTCAAGTGTGTGAATGGGTTTGAGTGATTGGATCCTATTGACTTTATTTATATGAATGTCCAATTGTTAAATGGACAGAGAGTCTGAGGTGCAGCTGTCCGGGTGTTTCGCGGAGAGTTGCCAGAGGTGAGGCAGTCAATTACTCGAGACTGTCCGGTCATTTTGTGGACAGACAGTCGGATATGTAACTGTCCAGTCATTTGGTGGACAGACAAATACTAGATTCTATGAGTGAAGTGCGTGAATATGTAAAGGGAGCATATAAAGGAGGGTGAACTGCTACGTGAGAAGGAGGAGTGATGTTGGTGTGTGGCGTGCTGCAATACGACTGTTGGTGTGAAGCAGTGCTGGGATTGGTGGATTGTCATCAGGAAGTTGAGACGGAAATATTTGTGGCCAAAAAGCTTGATTTAATCATGTAATGTTTTAGGGTGTAAGGGGACCTTTGCAGGGGAGATAGGGGAATAGTGACTCGAGTGGGGGAGGAAGCACCACCTGAGTATACCTTAGCACATTATATGGCCACAAATGTAGGTCTCCATATCATAGTTTGGCTTCAAAATTGGCATAAGATTACTGAAAAGGAGGGAGATTTGGCTTTTCCATGCCATGGTTCTTTTAGATTAGAGGTGCTGTACCAGTTGAGGGAAGTGATGGCTTCATTGCGACCTCCACCTAAAGCGACACAGTTTGAGGCATTAGATGCTTGGATGAGAGCAGCACAGGCAAAGAGCAGAGAGCGAAGTCAGGAAAGGATGAAAAGGGCGATAGAGGTATATCAGGATGCGCGATGAGACACAGTTTAAGAAGTGGAGGGTAGACACCATTGAAGGAGAGAGGCTATTTCCATTGTCGGTGAAAACAGGAGACGCTCGGAAGAGGAAGGAGTGAGACGATAGTGACACTGATGACAGTTTGCTATATCGATTGCTAGCAGAGGGTCCTCTGCCATACAATCCAGATTCAGATGAGTGAAGGCGAGCACTCATGGAGAAAACAGGAGAACCGCAGGCAAGCCCTAGTGCAAGAGTAGTGGGAAATATTTCAACAGGAATATAAGGAACAGGGGTGCCAGTGTTGGTAGGTACAGAGATGACTGGAGTTAATGCTGCTACGTGGTTACCGGAAGCCCTTACAGTGCTGGTCCCCATTGGCCCTATAGTGTCAGTGTATGATCCAGGTCAGGGGGAAAACCGTAGTCAGTCACGGAGAGGAGTAGGAGGAAAGACCAATTCCAGAGGGAATAGTATGACAAACAGTAATGGTCCATTCTTGGTGCCCATAGAAGCTAGTAATCCATTGCCAGCCACTGCAGATTCTTCCAGAGGGGGTATTGGGCCAAGTGCAGTAAGAGCAGTGTCATTGGCAGACTCATGTTCAGATTTGAGGATGTGGGAACCTCCAGTCAGGGGAACCAGGGGGAGGATAACCGAAGGAGGGATCGATCAGGGAACTCCTGGTAGTCAGCATGCTCCACACCATACAATAGGAGGAAATCCTTGCTGGAATCAGAGCAGTGAAAGTGAAGAGATGAGTAGCACGTCAAGTCAGGGAACGCCCAAGGCTGCAGTGAAGGCTAAGGTGTTGGACGTGGTAAGAGTGGCTGATCTACCGCCCACCCGGCAATGCTGCTAAATTTCTCGACTCTCTCAATGACGCTCTGGGACACTTCCTACTCCGTTACCCACACTTTACCCTGCTAGGAGATTTTAATTTGCACCTTGAGACCTCCGCCGACTCTCAAACTAGTAATTTTCTTCAGACACTTGAAATTTTCAACCTACAACAAAGTGTCATGTTGCCTACACATTCTCTTGGTCACACCTTAGATGGTGTTTGCTCTAATTTCCCTTCTCTCACCACCCTGCCCCCCTTACCCCAGATATGGTCTGATCATTGCCTGATCCCCTTCCACATCTCTAGCCGCCACCCTCCTACCATCAATAAACGCATTCCTCATTATGGTCACTCTATAAACTGGAAAACGGTCCAGAAAAATCTCATTCTCAATCCCTTTTCCCAAACCAACTCCCCCTCTCTATCCGGTAACATCGACAGAGACGCTGACCGCTTCCATAACTGGCTCTCACAAGAAATCGCTAAACGGTGCCCCTCCAACCATCAGGATAGAAACCTGAAAAAAACTAAAATCAAAGCTCCCTGGTTTACACCTGACTTAGCCTCCGCACATCTACTCTGCAGGAAAGCGGAACGTAAATGGCGTAGAACTTACGACAATGACGACCGAAGCGCCTACATACTTCAGAGGAAAAACTATCTCTCCGCCATCAAATCGGCCAAGAGAACATTCTACGTAAATGCCATTAAAGAAGCCAGCCAAAAGCAAAAAACTTTATTTACAATAGTAAAGACCTTCACCCATCCCAAAGCTCTCCAACCCGAGATCCCCCATCACAAGAGCTATGTGACAAGATCTCAGAATACTTTGAGGATAAAATTACCTCCATTCAAAAAAACTTCCCCCCTCCCCCTACCACCCATAAAATCCCCCATCCCGATCAACCTTGCTTGACTGCTGACAGTCTCTAAAACTTCACCCCGGTCACTCTGGCTCATACCAGAGAAGCGATTCTTTCCTGCAAATCCGGCTCCCCCTCCGACCCCTGCCCCCCTAAGATTCTCCATCTAATCATTGATGAGATTAACCCTATCGTCAATGACATTATCAACCTGTCTCTCAGTTCTGGTTCTGTCCCTCGCTCATGGAAAAAAGGTGTTGTCAAACCACTTATGAAAAAAGCCAACAAATCCCCAGTGGATTTGACCAACCTTCGTCCCATCACCCTTCTCCCCGCTCTGGGTAAAATAACAGAACAGCTAGTCCACAAAGAACTCAAAACCTTTTTGGAAACCCACAACATACTCCAACTCCAGCAATCCGGGTTCCGGTCTAAACATTCAACCGAAACTGCCTTAATTGAACTGACCGATACCATTAAATCACTGCAAGGACAAAGGAAGAAGGCCATTCTGATCCTTCTTGACCTCACGGCAGCTTTCGATACCATATCCCACTCCATCCTGATCAACAGATTAATGGACATCGGCATCTCTGACTCAGCCCTATCATGGATCAGATCTTTTCTCAGCGATAGGTCCCAAACTGTCACCTTAGGCCCTTTTCAATCCAATGAGAAAAAGGTGCCCTCCGGAGTCCCCCAAGGGTCCATCCTAAGCCCCCTCCTTTTTAATATTTATCTCATCCCTCTTCTCACCCTGATAGAATCATTCGGCATAACTGTCACTTCATATGCCGATGATACTCAGTTGATCACCCCCCTAGACGACAATTCCAACAAGGCAGAGCTCAATCTTAAACACTGCCTAACTGCTGTATTCCAATGGATGGACGCTAACCACCTCCGTTGCAACTCAAATAAAACTGAGATCCTCCCCATTGGAAAGAACGCCTCTTTCTGTCCTGCCCTTTGGTGGCCTGACAACTCTGTTGCCCCCCCCCCCAGACCGTCACTTCTGCCAGAAACCTCGGGGTTCTTTTCGACTCTGATCTTTCATTTGACCATCATGCCACGACCGTAGCAGGCAAATGCTTCGGCATAATCAAGTCCCTGAGAAAGTTCTTTGACTTTCTCCCCCTCGATTCTAGAAAAACGGTAACAGTAGCCCTCATTCTCTCGCGTGTAGACTACTGTAACGGCCTCCTGGCAGGGACCAAGAAGTCCACTCTCTCCAAACTCCAAAGTGTTTTACACACTGCCGCCCGCCTTGTCCTAAAATTACCTCGAAAATCCTCAATCTCCGCAGCCCTAAAGACCTCACACTGGCTTCCCCTGCACAAGAGAATACTCTTCAAGATACTCACCATTGCCTTCCGAGCAAACAAAACAGGTCCCATCTATCTTACCAGACGCTTCCCACACTACAACCCGAGTCGCTCCCTCCGATCTTCACAAGAAAATTTCATGACCTCCACCAAGTTCAACCTGAAGTCTAAAGGCGGAAAAACCCTAAGCACCCTGGCTATTAGAGCCTGGAACAGTTTGCTCAGCAGACACCTGAGACTTCAGACACTTGAGAAGCCTTTTAGAAAACTTCTCAAAACATGGATTTTCAATCTTTCCAACGATTGGACTAAAGCTTCCATCTAGCCTCCCCCCCACCACTCTGTGACCTGGCTTCAAGGACTTTCAGCGCCATGATGCTCTTCCGGAGCGAACGCCGCGCTCTATAAATACCCCTCCAAATATCCAAATATCCAAAGAGTAAAGGTCGAAGTGGATGAGATCATAAGTGGAAATTTGCCCCTGGAAAGGATAGAACTTTATCAACAAATGAGCTGTTGTTTGTGGCCAAGGATGTCACTAGTAAGGCAAGTAGGGCACACGAGAAATTGACCAAATTGGCACAAAGATATGATGTGGATTTGTCCAAAACCAAAATGTTACATGGAGGTCATGGGCTAAATTACAATAATCAAGAATTAAAAGAGAAAAGAGTCATAGGATTGAAGACCCACATTTGAGAGTTAATTATAGGTATACATGCATGGAGCGTGCTTGACAAGTGGGAGGAAAGGTGGTCCAAGAAAAAGGATGTCAAAAAAGGGATAGGAGATACGCCTCCTACATGAGGGGGAACAGCAGGAGTAGAGGGTTACCCATTGCGAGAGGTGCCAAGCGGAGGGTCTGTGCTGTAAATTGATTTGAACACCCTGTTTGACATCGTGGGACCAAGTGATTTATGGTCAGCTTCTAAGATTGCGGTTGAATGGCCATCTACTGAACCTGAGCGAGAACTCATAACTCATGGCCCTTCACCTTTAGTTATAAAAAAGTTTGAACAGGTAATTACATAGTTACAGTCCAAGATTTACCCACAAGACATTGATTGGGTCAAAATAGATCGGACTACCCAAGAGCATAAGGAATCCATACATGCTTACTATGAGCGGCTTTTACAAGCGTTTAAGCAGTTCAGTGGATTGAATACATTAGATTCTGAGTATATGGGACAGTTCATTTACAAATTTGTTTTAGGATTGAGGCCAGAAACTAGCTGTATGATTTAGCAGCATCTGATCGGTAAGCAAAATGAATCCTTGGACGAAATTTTACGGTAGGCCAGATACTGTTTTGATGAGGTAGACACGAAACATAGAAAACTAAAGGACAAGCTAATTCTAGGCTAGCTGAGAAATGCAGATAGGGCCTGGGAATCCAAGTGCAGTCAAATGAAGTAACATTGGTTTGGAAGCAGGGAAACAATCATAGAGGAGCCCAAAATGTGGCGGGTCAGGGAAGAGGGAAGCCCATAGATCCCAAGACGGAAATAGACGTAGGTACCCTAAAGAGAACCACTGCATTTAATTTTTGTCATAAAATCAGGCACTGGAAGCGCGAGTGTAGATCTAACCCAGCTAATCAGATCCAAGATGAGGAAGTAGTGCAGGTACCTGAGATTGTAACTACTATGATGAGGCCCAGGTCTGTACGCAGGGTGTGGTCTGAGTTTACAAGTGCAAGTACCCAAACCCCGAGAATTCCTCAGGGTAAATCGGGTGCACCAGCAGATGCCCTTTATCGAAGCTTTCGATTAATTCGATCCAGACCCGTTACAATGACGGTACCTGAGGGAGGAGGATGACTGTACCTTTGGAACACTCAGAGAAGACCTATGTGGAGGCAGATGTGGACCATCATCCCATTACATTCTTGATTGATACTGGTGCTACCCGTTCTACTGTGAGGTCCGCAGTAGTCCCAAACCTACCCCTCTCGGAACAATGGATCCAAGTTGTAGCAGTTGATAATAAGAAAATGACTAATCCATTGACAGATGAAATACCTGTGAGAATAGGAACCTTCCAATTTCCTCACCAATTTGCAGTGTGCAATTTTAGTCTGGTCTGTTTGTTGGGTTGTGATCTTTTGGGTAGATTGAATTGTACTATCTATTGCACACCCAAGGCAGTGGTTTTCAGACCAATGATGATGACATTGCATTCAAACTGGTGAATCAAAATGTCTGCATAGAGATGTTACCCGTTTTGATCACAGAAGATTTGCCATACGATCTGAGGGATTGAGTCTCTCCGGAGGTGTGGTATTTCATGGGAGAAGAGATAGGGCTGATCCGAAGGGTTTAGCCAGTTAAGATCCAGGTCAAGCCCAATGTTTAATTCCCAAGAACACCCCAGTACAATCTGACACCGGAAACAGTGGCAGGAATCAAGCCTGTGATTGAGTCCATGATCGAACAGGGTATTTTGAAGGAGATAATTGGTATCCCATGCAACTCCCCTATAATGGGACTGCAGAAGCCAAGTGGGAAGTTCAGAATCATGCAAGACCTTCGAAAGGTCAACACAAATGTAGTTCCATGTTGTCCCGTGGTACCAAATCCATCAGTGATCCAATTTGAAATTCCTCGTGAGGCTGAGTGGTTTACCGCGATTGATCTGTGTCAGGCGTTCTTTTCAATACCATTACACGAGGAAAGCCAATTTTTGTTCGCTTTCCGTCTGGAAAATCGAGTGTTATCATGGTGTTGTATCCCACAAGGGTAAACCGATAGTCCATCGATCTTTAATCAGATCTTGAAAAAGAATCTTGAGAGTCTGGTACTGCCACAAAATTCAGTTCTTGTGCATTACATTGACGACCTCCTGATCGCATCAGAAACGGAAGACCCTTGCAGGATTGATACAGTTGTACTGTTGAATCACCTTGGGGATAATGGACACAAGGTGCCCCCCAAGCAAACTTCCGTACTGTTTGCCTGAGGTTCAGTAATTGGGTCATCGCATCGAGATGGCAAAAGGAAGGTGTCACCAGACCGCATTGAGGAGAACATGAAAAGGAGTGCACCTACCACACAGAAGGAAGTCAGGATGTTTTTCGGAATGGTTGGGTACTGCTGCCAGTTAATTCCCAACTTCTCATTGAAGGCAAAGCCTCTGCAGAGATTGACATACAAGGATGTGAGTGATCCAGTACCATGGAATAACGACTGTTTGGTTGCCTTTCTGGAGCTGAGAGAAAGCCTGTGTCGCGCTCCGGCTCTGGGAGAGCCTGATTACAACAAATCATTCTCGTTATTTTGTTGTGAGGGGTGTGCACTGTCAGTACTCACACAGACTCATGGAGGTGTCCCTAGACCAATTCCCTACTTCTCAGCTACCCTAGATCCGGTAGCTTCAGCATTGCCCGGATGCCTTAAATCTGTTGCTGCATTAGGTGTCAGCATTGAAAGATGTGAAAGTATTGTGATGGGTCATCCTCTTACTGTATATGTTCCACATTTAGTTGATCTTCTGACGATGAGAACTAAAACACAGCATTTGACAAATAACAGACTCACACGCTATGAACAAGTCATACTTGCCTCAGAGAATGTGGCTCTGAAAAGGTGTTCTGTATTATATCCTGCTACTTTGATGCCTATTCCAAACATCGAAAATGAAGATTGTGAGGACCACGACTGTCTCTATGTGACTGAACTTTGCACCAAACCAAGACCCAGCATTGTTGATGAACCTCTGCCTGAATCTGATTAAATCCTTTTTGTAGATGCTTTATGCTTAAGGGATAATGCGGGTCATTTAAGAGCAGCGTTTGCTGTCTGTATGATTTCTGGAGTCATGGAAGCTGCTTGTTTACAGGGAGTACACTTTGCACAGGAAGCTGAAATCATTGCCTTTACACGTGCATACCTGGCCTTCCATCAGATCCGAATCACTGTCTACACCGATAGCCAATATGGGTTTGGTGTGGTTTATGACTTTGGACAGCTATGGTCAAAGAGGGGGTTTCTAACGTCATCAGGTTCTCCCATTAGAAATATGTGAGACAATTGTTGGAAGCTTTGCAATGACCAAAAGAAATAGCTGTGGTAAAGTGCCTTGACCACAGGAGGGGGGATATTTTTGTGACATTGGGCAATAGGTACGCCGATGAAGTTACACGTTTATGTGCTGAACAAGGATGCATTTTGAATGGGGTATACACAGGAAAGAGAGCAGAGAGAACCGAGTTTAGCATGACGTCTCTGAAATCGCCTGATGCATTGCCTTTGGTGTTGATGAGTATCCATAGCATCAGTGATAGAAGGACAGGTCTTTTGCTGCATGAGATCCTAATGGGGAGGGCGATGCGCTTGCCAGCAGTATCGTCTGCAGCGTTGCTAAACATCACAGATGATTTGATCTTTGATTATTGCAAAGGACAGGCTGACGTGGTCCGTTCTGTGTCTCATCAGGTTGAAGCTGAGACTGCCCCTAACCTCAAAGGACCTCTGCCACGATCTGAGCCCAGGTGACTGGATCCTGGTCCGGAAACATGTGAGGAAGAACTACCTTGATGCTCGCTGGAGAGGTCCATATCAAGTGATTCTGGTGACCAATACAGCCGTAAAGTGTGGGGGGTTGCTGAGCTGGATACATGCTTCACACACCTGCAGAGTTTCAGGACCCTAGGAAAAAACAGCTCCCCTTTCAGAAGAAAACCCAGCAGTGGCTGCGAGGCCACTGGGGAGACAAGCCAAGCTGTGAGGGTTCCTGATGAGTTTGGTCCCCCAAGAGAGCAATCTGCGGATGGTCACGCTACACAAGACCCAGGTGCTGACTCTGAGGGAGACAGTAACATTGCGAGTGTTACAGAGTACGGCTCAGCTGGAAGGGCGGGAGTACAAGATGGTCTGGTGCAGAGAAGGAGAGCAGAGTTTGCAAGAGAAATGTGGCCTGTGAGACAGAAGAGACAAAACCTGAGACTGGCACCTGAAAGAGATCTTGCCCCTGTGTCTGAAACGTCAGAATCAGACCTAAGCATTGCAGAGCAGGAACAAGAAGGCCTGAGGATATCAAGAAGAGCGAGGGTACCCTGCCAGAGGTGCACGGCCCAGAGTAGATCTATCGATCACAGATGCCGGGAACAGTGGGGACCGGGAGACTGAGGTCTTCACGAGTGGTCATTAGAGTTCCAGAACCTAAGATTGAGATCGAACTATAGTTCCTGGACTGGAAAGTGAGGGGTTGTTGACAGTGACAGTGCTAAGACCTCTGATAATTGAGTAAGTTGTGAGTTCTGATTGTGCAAGATCTGTCTTTTCCAACATTCGGATACCAGCCACCAGCTCAGGAGATTGCACCAGTTCGTCTTGAGATTCTACAACGTGTCATTAGTGGAATTGGATCTGAGCTTGTGAGATACTGTTGATCAAACTGTGAACTGTAAATAAAACACTTGCTTTAAAGAAGATAACCTAGGCCAAACTGGAAGAAGAATGCATTTAGGGACTTTCCATAGAAGAAGAAAGAGGGCTAAGGAAGTCTTTTAAACTGTGTAAATAATTGTACACAAACTGTGATATCGATTTCCAAGACTCCAAGGAACTGTACATGAACCCTGTTAAACAGCAATTAGAGGCAGAGAAAGAAACTTTGCATTGATCCTCTTGCTGTCCGAAACAGACTCAGTTAAAAATGAAGTCTGGAAATCTGAACCGTAGAGAAAAGTGTGTGATAGGTACACTTATAGTTGGAGTGATAGTACTAATAGCAGTAGTTATCATAGGCTCTGTAAAAGTTTCACGTGATGCAGAAGTTGAGAGGTTGGCAGTGCACAGGACATCCACACATGTTAAGTCTAGCACAAAAGAGGGTACTGTAGGAGCAGATAAAGCTATGCTAGATCAAACTAGTCACATGCTGCAAGTAGACTTGTCTAAGGGTGATTATATGTTGAATGCCTATGCAAAATTGTTGTATGAATATGTGAATAAGATGGATGTGAAAGATTGTTATGTGTGTATGCAGTTGCCTGCGTCTGTGGAGGAGGGGATTCGTTATCACCATCTTCCCTTTACGTCTGGTGCTACATGTAGTCTGCTGCTGAGTATGTTTTATGGTAAGGGTCACTATGAATATTATTTCTCAAAATACGTGTAATGCTTTCAGATCAAGTGGAAGACAGACATAGACAATTAGCAGTCAAGTTCAATAGTAGGGAAGGAAAATTTTCATGGACCCAGAGGAGTTGGCCATAAGGCGAAATGGAGTTAGGGTCCGATGCCTATAGATTTTGAAAAGCGAGGAATACTCTGTATCAGACAGGTGCAGACTTACTATGATAAGATCTTTGTAGGCCAGTGTGTGTGATCACATTTTTACAATTGAAGCCACTGCAAAGAAGTTCTTGCAAGAAGCGCTGCAAGTGGTACCCAATGTGTATTTTGTGTGCGAGAAAAATGCGTATGTACGTTTGCCACTGAATTGGTATGGTACATGTTATGTGGCTGTTATGTTTCCTAAGATCTACCACGTTGAAGATTTGGCCCCGTTGGAAGATGTACTACACCGTGGGGAAAAGTGAGGTGCTAGTGCAGGAGATATTGTTGGAGACGTATTTCGAGCAATGATACCAAGTTTATGAGTGGTTCTGAATGATATTAAGATTAGAAGGTTTTCAACTATACGAATACAGCTCAGTCTTTATTACTGATGGATATAGAGATGGTGCTGATAAGGGCCATGGTGATGCAGAACTGCCTTGTGTTAGATGTATTCTTAGCAAAAGAGGGGTTTGTAAGATGTTGAGGGTCCAACAGTGTTGTACTTATATCCCAGAACATAGTAGGGATCTGAGGAAGTATATAAATAACATCACTGAGATTCACCATGAGTTGCATGACTTAGCAACAGAAGGAGTTTGGGACAAGTTTGGAAAAAGGATTTGGAAAGATTGGAAGCTGGATTGCTAACCTCGGTAAGGGAATTCTTGGTTATATTCTGAAGTCCATCATCATAGTTGTGGTTTGTCTGATCCTTTTGGTTGGATTGTTAAGGACATACTAGTGGCATACGGCAAGACAGACTACAAGATCCTATAGAGAGCGGGAGAGGAGAATGGTGCAACTGCAGGACGGTCAACTATGAGAATCTCAAAAGTTTCGAGAAGTTCCAGCAGGGGAGAATGGCCACAATTTCTGTTTAGGTCGGTTCTCTCTACAGTGAGTTGTGGTTGGTTGTGATAACACTTGTCATCTAAGGGGGAGACTGATTGTGCATGATGGTGCTCTTTAAATTGTAGGGGTGCATCATAATCATGAGTAGTTTGCACCTAAATGTATTCCTTTGTCGTATTAAAGTAAGACAGTAGAACGTGTACCGTAATAATGCGAAAGGTGATGTGCTAGGTATATTTTCCATATAAATAAGAAGAAACTAATGTTGCAATACAGACATACGTAGCTGAAACATTAACATGTAGAATTTGTGTATGAGGCTTACCATCTTTACGTATTTGATGTGCTTATGTAATGTGTTGATTTAGAAATGCTTAGAAAAATGTTAATTAATACGTGATTTCCATGAGGCCTATGTGCTCTACTCCTATGCTGGCCGATTTCTGTAGGCCTGAATTGTATTTTCCCTGCGGCTCTCTAGTAAGGGGTTGTTCGTAATGTTCATGTGCATGTTTAATCTTTTCTTTCTCATGTTTCTGTTGCAGGTGGAGAAATTCATCTTTGTTAGTTAGAATAATGCTTTTGTTTTGGGAGTTAGGCTCGGGGAGGAGAAAATACATTCACACACATAGTGCTGATAATGTGAGTCGAAGTTCTTCCATACTGGAGAAGGCCTGGGAATCAAGGTCATTGAGCCAGGAGCTGGGAGTGTCAAAACCAAATGGAAAACTACCTATGAGGAGGCGCTCAGTGGGATGAGGCCATCGGATGTTACCTAATGAGCGTGTTTATGATTTGGTGGTTTGGATTAGAGACAGTGCCCCCGGGGTTGAGTTAGGAGAACAGAGGAGATCGTTCGGAGGGAAGGAGCATCTTAGGACGAGCTCCGTAGCCTTTGGCTATCTGACCCCTACAACGTGAGTGCACTTCTTAGGAAGTCTTCATGCGCTGACACCTTTTCCTGACTTGCCTGGAGAATGCTAAGTAGGGATGTCACGTTAGTTTTTGTGTAGGGACAGAATAATGCGTTTTACATATGAACCTTCAATGAATTCTGATCTGGACGTAGGGGCACTTATTGCCTGCATCCTGGTTTTGGAATTTGTCATTATTTTTATAATTCAAAGACTGAAAATTGCTTGCAGGTTTGGCTTTGTATTAGTTCCAATGTATTTCTATAATATGGACTTGAGGTGTCAGTATGTTCAGTTATTTTTGGCTTTGTAATAAATCCATTACATTTGGAAACCTGGAGTCTGTGATTCTTCGGAGTCCTGAATCTTTTTTTTTTAAATACATTTATTTATTGATTTCCATCAAGTATAGAAACATCAATAAACATGACTGATATTGCATTAGTAACCAACCAGAAACCACCCCGTGTTGCTGCCCACCCACCCCAGAACTGATACAATAGAGTGTCCAAGCAATGGAAACGTACACATGGCACATCAACATTAAACAATAAAAGCAATAACCTACTGCTTCGAAGACCCGGAAGTCAGCCTTTGGCAAAGTCATAAGTAATCCACCAATAAAGACTGTAGGGCACAAAAGGGCCCCCATCAAGGAGCAGTGTGGAGGATAGTTTGTGAGCCTGGACAGTGGACCGGCACTGACATATACATATACAGTCATACTGAGCCTTGACAAGTTAGCAAGTATGCTGTTAGCGGGGCCCAAAAGTCCTTCGGACGTGATTTTTCAGGGAGTTCCTCCTCGTATGTTTGTAGCTGAGCTTTACAGTACAAGAGATCCCGAAGCCATTTTTTTTTTTGTCAGAGCCACCTTCGCCCCACAACATTGTGCCACAGCTCTCTTTGCAAACAGGGTAGATAGTGCGAATATTCGCCTGTTACAGGCCTTGAAACACTGTACATACCCTAGCAAGCAGAGTTCTGGGGTGCAGTGTACCGGTTCCTGGATGACATCCATTAACATCTTTGCCACGTCCTCCCAGAAGACAGACACTCGCCCACACTGCCACTTCACGTGCATGAAATCAGCATCTGCCATCCCACACCGCACAAAATTAGCATTCTCTCGCAGACCATATCGGAAGAGCTGCAACGGGGTGTAATATAATTGGTGCAGATACTTAAAATGTATTATTCTCAGGTTGCAGTTAGCTGTCAGACGGCCAGTAAGCATACAGCAGGCAAGCCACACATCCGGGGTGAAAGCATCCCCCAATACTCCCTGCCACTTCACAAAAGAGGGGTGATCCTGCTGCTCTCGCTCGTGCAGCGATGCATTATACAGTATTGTGATTAAGCCTTGACGCTCCTTGCCTTGCTCCTTGCTCCTTGCATGGCTTGTAAAACCCTTAAAGTAGTGGGTTCAGTTGGATAGTCTGGATACGCAGCCTTAATGGCCTGTCTCACTCGCACATATGTAAAGCCGAACAGAAAACCCCTGTTTACACCCTTTTGCACCTCTTGCAGGGAATTGAAGCAGCCCTTCTCATAGAGATCCCCAAGTCACGGGATTCCTGCGTCAGCCAAGTCGCCTGGGGCGCGCTTTTCTCGCGCAGCCGATATGTCTGGATGAGATGCCAAGGGCAGCGACGAGGCGTAGAGGTATGTTAGTTGGGTTCTGTCTGCCAGTTGCCACCAAGCCGAAGCCGTACAATGGACAGGGTTGATCTCAGTCCGTGGACCCCCTGTGCCACCCGACAGAGTCGCTGCCTGCACCACCATTGGGAGCACTGCATCCGCCTCTATAGCCACATGGGGCTGAAAGTGCCAATAATGAGCGAACTGAGCCTGGGCACAGAGATAATAGAGTCTAAAATCCGGAGCCTCAAAGCCTCCCCGCTCAAACGGTTGCACCAGAAGTTCCCACCTGCACCGGGACTTTTTCCCGCCCCACACAAAATTCGTGATCACGGACTGGAGGGTCTTGAAGAGTGCCATGTTCAGTTTGATAGGGATAATAATGAAGAAGTATAATAATTTTGGGAGAAAGGTCCTTTTTACAATTGCATTTCGATCTGCTAGCGAAAGGGGTAGATGGGCCCATCTCTCAGCTCTCTCAGTGATGCACGTGATCGCCGCCCATAGTTCTCCGAAATCACCACTTCCGGGTCCCTATGAACCCAAACCCTCAAGTATTTTACAGGGTCTGAAGTTCAGGTTAACGGGAATTCCAAAGCAATCTCCTTCGTGTGTGCGGTAAGGGGGAAGACCACCAACTTCAACCAATTGATTCTCAGGCCTGAAAAATGCTCAAACTTGATGTATTCCCTAAGTAATTCAGGCAGATACACCTCTGGCTCCCGTACATCAAGCAACATGTCGTCCGCGTAAAGTGAGACTACCAGCGGTCTCTGATGAAATTGTAACGCAGCTGCCCCATGTAATTGCCTAAGCTTATAGGCGAACGGTTCAAGGACAAGGGAAAATAACATAGGGGACAGTGGGCATCCCTGTCTTGTGCCGCCCCTAATTGGGACCTGCGAGGACACCCACCCATTTACGCGCACCCTGGCTACTGGCTCGTTGTATAGCACCCTGATCCATTGTAAAAAGAAGGGGGGAAAGCCCATCCGAAGCAGAACTGTGAACATGTACGGCCATTGTAAAGAATCAAAAGCTTTCGCTGCATCGAGCAGAATAGCCACAGCTTGGAATTCGGGATCAAAATAATGTAAAGTGGAGAAAATAGTTCAGAGATTATGCGTTGTGGAGCGAGCCGTGACAAAGCCGGATTGGTCGGGTAAGACCAAGAGAGGAACCAACGGCTGCATCCGAGTTGCAATAATTTTTGCAAGGATTTTTGCATCAATATTTATAATTGAGAGCGGCCTATACGAATCGCATTTATTCCGAGCTTTGTCAGGTTTCAACAATGTCACTAATAGGGCCTCTCGAAGGGAAGGTGGCAGCATCCCCGAGTCGTAGGCTTCCGCATATACTGCCAGTAGCCGCGGAGCAAGGGCAGACGCCAATGCCTTATAAAATTCACTGGGCAGACCATCCATTCCGGCCGCCTTGCAAGTGGGTAGCGACATTATAGCCATCTTAACATCCTCCTCATCAAACGGTAACGTCAAGTACTCCCGGTGTGTATTAGATAACCAGCCCAATGCTACATCATCTAGATATGTGTTAATCTCCTCAGGAGAGAGATTCGTCTTGGCGGCATATCATTGAGTATAAAATTGTACAATGGTGTCTTTGATTTCAGGGGTGGAGTAGTGGGTTTCGCCGTCGTGATCTAGCATTTCCGCAATGTGTTCCTGGGTCCTAGGTGCAGCCAACTTTTGCACCAAAGACCTACTCGGGCCCCCCCCCCCTCTCCATAATATCTAGCTATCTTGCGACGGGCACAATGGAGTAGTTCCTGATCCACTGTTTCGTCATGCTCCGTAACAAGCGACCGTATGTCTGCCAGTGCTGCCGGATATGGATTAAGTTTGTATTCCCGCTCGAGTGCAGAGATATCGGAGGCCAGTTTTTTTATGCGGCACCGGATATCCTGCAGCACTCCCGCCTGGGCTCCAATACACACCCCTCTGATAGTAACCTTAAAGGCTTCCCACAGCACCCCTGCGCTGTCGACAGTGCCTTCATTTTCACTGAAAAAGTTATGAATTGCCTCAGTGACAGTATGTTTAAATACCGGATCAGCCAATTTCGAAGGTTGTAATCGCCACGAATAAGGCGGGCGTTCGCACGAGGGGACCTGCAGATCCAGGGTCACCGGAGAGTGATCCGACAGTATTTGCGCTCTGTGTATCACCCCTGTCACCCACGAGCTGGCAGTCTCAGAGAGCAACCAAAAGTCCAATCTGGACCAGGACCCATGTTCAGTGGATATAAACGTGCTCTCCCTACTATCAGGTTGGCGGCATCTCCACACATCATAGAGGTTCCCTGCATCGCAGATACTACTAAGTGCCTCAGAGGCCTGTTTAGGGCGCGCTTCACTACAAGGTGACCTATCTGACAGTGGATTAAAACATATATTAAAATCTCCCCCCCCCCCCAGATAATCACCGCAGGAGGAAAAGCAGAGATTCTTCGCCATACATCTGAATAGAAAGACAGGTCATCCACATTCGGGCCATACACATTCACCAGCAACACACTCATGCAGCCCAAGCAACCATATAGGAGCACCACTCGTCCTTGTTCATCAGTCTCCTCACGAATCGCTGTAAATGGGACTCCCTTTTTAACCAGCACCAACACTCCACTAGAATAGGAGGAGTAGGAGGACGCAACCTTAACACTTGTACACCGTGCCCCCAACTTTCCAGCCGATTCCACAGTAAGGTGGGACTTCTGTAGTAGGACCACTTGCACTCCCATACGATCCAGATAAGCAAAGCCAGATCTTATCTTCTTTGGGGAGTTCAACCCTTACACATTCCAGGTGAGAAAACGAACAGTTTTATTCATACTCGGTGGTGGACAAAAAAGTAAGAAGCTGCCCTAATGAAAAACCACACTTTCCAGGCCAAATAAGTACAAGCCAGATATTGCAAGTGTATAACCAAAGGACAAAAAGCATAGTACGTTCCATATGCAGTATCCGCAACCCCTCAACATGCTCCCCCACCCACCCAGTACCCCAACCCCCCTCCCACTTCAGCACACCCAACACGCCAAAGCCATCCCGCCCCTGAAAATCCTCACCCCAACCAAAAACAAAAAGCAGATTGCAAATATGAGGAACACCCGTTGGGGACGATGAGAACATCTGTCCTCCTATCAGATAGGAGGTGGCAAAGCAACTACAATAGTACCTGAGTTATAGTTCAACCAATATTTCCTGAGGCCCCAGAGGGCAACCATAGACGATAGATTAGAAGTTGAGTACCTGTAGGAGACCTTACCTCTGTCACAACCATACGTATTATATAATAACCCCTAAGGAGATCCATGGCTACACAACTCATACAGCAGAATGTTGTTCGTAGCTAGTCAATAGTGACACCTTCCCCTTCATTCCTCGGTCTCAGAGGTCGGCTGAGATTCACTCTACCGTTTCTTCAACTGTTTAGCATGGTCCATAGAGGCCTTTGGAGTAGTGAAAATTTTAAAGGCACTGTCAGACCCTATAAGCAGGCGGGCCGGATATAGCATGGCGTACGGGACCCCTTCAGTTTGCAAAAATTTCTTTACAGCCTCAAACTCCCTGCGAGCCGCCTGCACAGCCACAGTGTAACCCGGAAAAAAGGTTAGAGTGTTCCCTTGATGTTCAATAGTCCCCTTCTCCCTGGCCATGCGCAGGATAGAGTCGCGGTCTCTGTAATTGAGCACCCTAGAAATTATTGGGCGCGGCGGCGCCCCCGGGACCGGCTTAGGGGCAAGCGAGCGGTGCGCACGCTCGATGATGAACATAGGTGACAAGTGCGTGGACCCAAAGCTCTCAGTGATCAGGTGCTCAACATAGGTCTCCATTTTCCCCACATTTGTGGATTCTGGCAGCCCAATAATGCGTATATTTTTCCTTCATGAGCGGGCCTCCAAGTCCTCATTCTTCGCCTGGATGAGGGAGAGGACCTTCTCCATGTTCAAAGCCTTCCCTGCGACATCACTCAGCCCATCTTCAGCAGCTGAGACCCGTTGTTCCACTTCTCCCATTTGGGCATTTTGTTTTTCAAGCTGAGAGGACATGTGGTCCAAGCGATGATTTACTGCCGCCATCTATCCTTCAGTGGACTGAAGACTACACTGCATAGCTAGTAGGGTGGTCTCCAGAGTGGATTGCTCAGCCCTAGGGGCATCTGCTTCTGAGTCTGAGGCGGCTCAGTTGGGGGGCTTAGGCGTCTTCCGCGCCTCAAAAGTTAAGCGCGATTGCGATTTTTCAGACCTGCCCATGATGCCGTCAATGGGAGCTCTCACCCGCACAGGAACAGACTACACCTTCTATTATAGGGCAGGGGAGGCTACACCGCAGGCACAGTATCCAGGTCCCTGCACCTCAGGTAGCAGCAGGGGTCCCACCCTACCACAGAGGCAGGCCAGCCAATGCCACAGAGTCAGTTTGCCACCCTACCCACCTGGCGCGGGCAGAGTGGGATGGGCAGGTACTACAGCAAGTTAACTGGCGGTCTGTACACGCTGTCCATATATAAAAGCCCCAAATCTCCAATCCTCGTCCTCTCTCCACCAAGCTCAGGGAAGGTTGAACACAGCCACGCAGGCCGGATAGCCTGAGACAGAACCACCCTCCATCAATGGCCCTCCACTCCACGACAGGGTACCCTGCACTCACCAAGCCACAGGCCAGGAGGGGCCACACCTCAGCCAGCAGTTGGACAAAGTCAGTGAAACGTTGGGGAGGAATAATGCACACAGTGGGAAAAGGTCTCAGGGCCCGAGCGCCATCAGCTGCAGTCTTCCAGCAAATCGGCTTCCCCGCTACAAGCATCAGACTCAGGCCCGTTCCGCCTGCCACCCGGGGGACCGGCTACTAACTCCCGATCGGCGAGAGGCAGCTCCGATATGGAGGGCGGCAACGCGGACAACTCACAGAGGCCGCGAGGCCCAGTCCGCTCAGGCTCTGGCACAGCTCAGACCCGCCCTGCAGCACCCGCGAGCCCCAGCACCCAGCGACTCGCCTCCACGGACGCCGGCCCAGCGCACACCGCGCCCCACTCACCACCACCGGCTCCTGGGCCCCAGGCGCCGCCGTCTCTCAAGGGTCCTCCTCTCCGCCACAGGCCGCCGATGTTCCGCCGCGCTCTGCCCCGGTTCTGCTAGGGCCAGGAGCCGCCTTCAAACCGCAGCCTCACTCCGGAGTAACAGCCAGCAGCAATCTGAGCGGCAGATGCTTAATCAGGTGGGAGTAACCTGTTGTCAAAGGCAGGACTCTTCAAAATAAATAGCTGTTGGTCCAAATCATGCTGTCGCTGGTTTCTTGTGAAGGGCTCTTGAGAAAGGAGGAAGCTCTGAAACGCGTCGAGCCTGATACTATGTTTGAAAGAGTGCAGGAACCTGCTGTGGACTCACTGTATGAAACAAGCTATCGTGAGGGCTTTCCCATCGGAGGGTAACTTCTTACGTTGGAATATTTTGCGGCTTGGCCCAAGTCGTGGGATTGCCCCGCCGGGTCAGTGCGGACCTGCGATACTGGGAAACCCTGGCTCGCTCAAGGGACGAGAGCGCTCGACAGCGGGTGTGACATTAAAGACAACGGACGAATGCACGCTTTCAGACATTGACCCACTGGGAATTTATTCTTTCAAAGTTTATCACCGACAGCACCAACTGGGGTTTGATAATTGGTTTTGGACTATAATAACCATATTGCTTAGCGGCAGATGCTTAATCAGGGGGGAGTAACCTGTTGTCAAAGGCGGGACTCTTCAAAATAAATAGCTGTTGGTCCAAATCATAATCATGCTGTCGCTGGTTTCTTGTGAAGAGCTCTTGAGAAAGGAGGAAGCTCTGAAACGCGTCAAGCCTAATACTATGTTTGAAAGAGTGCAGGAACCTGCTGTGGATCCCGCTGTATGAAACAAGCTATCGTGAGGGCTTTCCCATCGGAGGGTAACTTCTTACGTTGGAATATATATATATATATATACTCAACACAAAGCATCCCTCAGGCCTCAATATCACGGAGGATCTTTACACCTGTCTTTAATATGGGAAATTGGATGGCCTCTTTGCTATGCTATTTTGTACAGGATCTCATGGGATTTGTAAATTATTAAGTATGTTTTATTATTCTTAGACTGTTATTTATATAGAATTTGTATTAACTGCTATGTTATATATATTTTTTAGCAATCAATTTATATACAATGGTTTTTAGATATATCACATGAACTCATCTTTTTAGCCATTTAATAACCATTTTAAGGTTTTTTACAGGCGTATTTATGAATCCTACGCATGTATATATATTTATTGATTACTGGGTATTGATTGTTGAACTTATATGAATGAAACATAATGTCTGACTTTTAAAACATGTGCTTTTTGCACATTCTCCTATGTAAATTTAATTGGCAGCTTGGTTACATGGTTAACACAAAGGGTGAATAAGGTATTTTACCGATATTATCCCCTAATTTTTGAAAGCCTAATTAACCATTGGCAACAAAATCCCTAGCTGAGACATAAAATCCAACTTTGCTTTAGCACTTTACTCTCTCCTTTTCCGAAACTTTGCACATTGATTGGACATTAGCAGCATATGGGGCTCCATATTGTTTCTATTCAAAGCATGTGCAAATGAATATACTGTACGAACAGTAGGTTCCGTAATACGATGAACATCAGTAGCTGCATTGCACTTCAAACATCAACTATATTATTTGAAAACCTTAATTTTAGTAGAAACACACGTTTTGTTTGTTTCGTTTATATCACTATCACTATTTACTTATGACAAAGGTTTTTACATTCACATATTGAATTATAACTGTGTTCTTCTTTTTTTTTAAATTGTCGAACTCAAAACATAAAGTACAGCAAACTCGATAGCATGATGAAATAGCTTGTGTAGTTTTTAACGTTATAACTCTTCTATTTCTATGCCATTTGTAGGCTCAGATATCATGTGTTGAATGTATTTAAACCAATGTCTGGTGATCAACTGTGTCATGTGATCAAGCGCTCTGGGAAGCGCGAAACTCGTTGTGATGACTGGGAATACCACAGTTAAATAAATCACTTTTTTGCACTGAATTTGGGTTCGTGTCCGTACTTGCAGCCTGGAGAAAGCCTGCGCCGTGCCGGATTATCCTTGGAATATATATATGCTAGGACGTTAGCTGGGAGCCCTTTCTCACATATATATATATATATATATATATATATATATATATATATAATATATATATATATATATATATATATATATATATATATATATATATATATATATATATATATATATATATATCCCAACACCAAGTTTTGGCAAACGATGAGCCTCAATAGAAACAGTGAAAAGACTCCATTGTTAATTTATCAGTCGTATACAGTGTACATCCGTGAATTTAAACTTAACACAAAATTGTGATAAAAATTAAATGTTGAAAAATAACAGTGCAAATAATTCTCATAGAAATTATACTGCCCTAGTGGGTATCGCTTAACTCAACCTTGTTAAGTCTGCTTCATAAAACGACACAAATTCCTTCAATTGAAATACTATACCGTGACACCGTCCTGGTGGGCTTTGCAATTAATAATCCAACAGACATAACCTGTATCTTGCTTCAATTTTTTATGCCACTACATGCTATCAGCCTCCAACATTTTAATGCATTTGAAAATAAGGTCTTGCTCAAGTGAGCATAAACATATTTCACCTTCCGGATCTTCAAATCTGTCATATAGTTCTTTCTGCAATGGAAACAACATATAATTTCTAATCTATAATCTACAGTTCACTTGGATCTTGAAAACCTGAGGCTTCCTTCACCAGGGCAACCTTTTTGAATTGTATTTAGCGGCTCTTGCTCAGCCGCGAAGTGAAGCCCACTGCTTTAAAAGCGGACCTGCGCTGCGCCACGGAGGTGACAGCACGCTATGGAGGCAGTATTTCAGGACTTGACCATAAAGCAGGGCAGAGTGCTGAGATGTGACATTGTTTCTACCCACTTGGGATTTGAAAAAACTGCTGATTATTTTTGCCAAGTTCGATTGACTCACTGGAGGTTTATTATTTCGCACTACAGGACCCAAGATGCAATGATGAGCCACGCCCACTGGGCAGGACCCGTGATGATTAAAATAGTGCGAAGCATCAGATCAAACTTTGTTTGCAGTCAACGGCCATTGAGAAAGGGAACAGGGGTTCCCGAAACGCGTTTCGTGTTTGTGGGATTAATGAACTTTGAAGCTGTGTTTCACGCTGCACTTTGCTGACAGGTTTTGTCCAAATAAAGGAACTATTCAAGTGCCTGAGGCTTCCTTCACCAGGGCAACCTTTTTGAATTGTATTTAGCGGCTCTTGCTCAGCCACGAAGTAAAGCCCACTGCTGTGAAAGCGGACCTGCGCTGCGCCAAGGAGATGACAGCGCGCTATGGAGGCAGTATTTCGGGACTTGACCATAAAGCAGGGCAGAGTGCTGAGATGTGACATTGTTTTTACTCACTTGGGATTTGAAAAAACTGCTGATTATTTTTGCCAAGTTCGATTGACTCACTGGAGGTTTATTATTACGCACTACAGGTCCCAAGATGCAATGATGAGCCACGCCCACTGGGCAGGACCCGTGATGATTAAAATAGTGCGAAGCATCAGATCGAACTTTGTTTGCAGTCCACGGCCATTGAGAACGGGAACAGGGGTTCCCGAAACGCGTTTGGTGTTTGTGGGATTAATGAACTTTGAAGCTATGTTTCACGCTGCACTTTGCTGGCAGGTTTTGACCAAATAAAGGAACTATTCAAACTGCCTGAGGCTTCCTTCACCAGGGCAACCTTTTTGAATTGTATTTAGCAGCTCTTGCTCAGCCGCAAAGTGAAGCCCACTGCTGTGAAAGCGGACCTGCGCTGCGCCAAGGAGGTGGCAGCGCGCTACGGAGGCAGTATTTTGGGACTTGACCATAAAGCAGGGCAGAGTGCTGAGATGTGACATTGTTTCTACCCACTTGGGATTTGAAAAAACTGCTGATTATTTTTGCCAAGTTCGATTGACTCACTGGAGGTTTATTATTTCGCATTACAGGTCCCAAGATGCAATGATGAGCCACGCCCACTGGGCAGGACCCGTGATGATTAAAATAGTGCAAAGCATCAGATCAAACTTTGTTTGCAGTCCACGGCCATTGAGAAAGGGAACAGGGGTTCCCGAAACGCGTTTGGTGTTTGTGGGATTAATGAACTTTGAAGCTATGTTTCACGCTGCACTTTGCTGGCAGGTTTTGTCCAAATGAAGGAACTATTCAAACTGCCTGAGGCTTCCTTCACCAGGGCAACCTTTTTGAAACCTTTTTACTGACCTGAATTTTGGTCAGTAAAAGAAAGGAGGAGAGAGTCACTCTTGAGGAAGTCAAGAAAATCTCAATTAAATTCTTCAAGTACATTTTTGTCCAGATGTGAGGCACTGCTGCCTTTTAAGGGCCCTCCATTAAAGGGAAAAACGTAATTAATATTGCAGTGCACAGGTAGTCCTGTGATTCTGTGAGCAGAGAGCGAATTAAACATTGTCATTAATGAGGAGGAAGGAAGGGATGAACCTGGAAAACTCAAATTAGAACAGAAATGGAAAACACCCCCTTTCAGAACACCTTTCTTAATCTATGTCCTCCTAGCCTCAGTTCAGGTATTTCATCTCCCTATGGAAAAGATCCAGAATCAACTTTAACCCTGGGAGAGGAGTTGGCCTAATGGCTAGCGCGGTCGACCTCACAACTGGGGAAAATATTCGAGTTTTGGCAAGGATGCGCAACATCCTCTGATTCTGGGCAAATCACGTAATCTCCCCGTGCCTAACAAAAATGAATGTGTCCTCATCGAACGCAACTGGTGCTCGTGCAAAGCACTCTGATACCCAATACCTTCAGGTCAAGTTCGTGATATATAAAACTCTGTAAAAAAAGAAAATCTCTTGAATTTATCCCCACAGTCGATGCTGGTAAAAGAACTGAGACAAAACAGGGTGTAGGAAATCATTTTTCAAAAACTGAAGTCAAAGCCACATTATCTTCTATATCTTCATATTTAAGATAATGTGGATTTGACATTTGTTTTTGAAACTGAATTGCCTTACTATCCCCTAATGCTATCCTTCCCTGAACTTAAAGAAATGTACTCCTCCTTTTTGCTACCCTTCCCTGAACCCTAAAAACTAGTACTACCCCAAAACACTACCCTTCCCTAAAAACCCTTACTACCCTTTGATGGTTCCCATCCCTGGAACCTAAAAACACCAAATCACCCCATGCTACCCTTCCCTGAACCCTAAAAAAACCCTTATTACCCTGTAACATTACCCTCCCCAGAACTCTAAAAGCACCCAACTACCCATTAACACTACCAATGCCCTAACCCTACCAACTCTTACTAGTCCCAAGGTCTCTTCCGCACCAGGAGTGCACCCCCTAGCTGCTGCTCCCAGTACACATACCTTTGCCTCGTGAGCAGGACATTTCTTTTTTCTGTGTTTTTTTTGTTGTAGCCACAGCCTTTTTAAAAAAAATTCCAGTAAATTACATTTTTCACACAAGCTTTTTCCCCACAGTATTTTTACTGCAAACCAGTTATGCTGGGGTTGATTGACCCACATGCGAAGGACCAGTCACAGATAATTATGTGTTTGTTTTGGACGTGTGATGAGGCTGATGTCGTTTGAGCAGATGGGACTGGGTGGTTGTTTTTTCTCCTGATGTTATTCAAGTGTATAGAGCTTTCCAAGTAACCAAAGGTAAGGCCGATTGTTTTCAGAGTGTCTCTGGGCCAGATGTACGACCCTAAATTGCAGGCGCAAACAGGCTTGCAACCTGTTTGCACATACACAATGGCCCAGGGCCATGTACAATTCCTAAATAGCAAGTCGCAATTTATTTGCAATGTGCTATTTAGGGAATTGCAAGTCGCTATTAGGAAGCGGTGTTCCCTTCCTAATTGCATCCATAAAGCAATGTATGAATGTTTTTGTACCACAATTGCGATTGCAAAACACTCGCAAATTACCACCCTCTTCAGGAGGGTGATAATGCAGTCACAATTTGGAAGGGGTGACCGTCTCTAAAAATATTTTAAGGGCAGGCAGTGGTCCCCGAGACCACTACCTACCCTTAAAAAATAAAACAAGAATGTTTCATTATTTTATTTTAAATGCATTCTGTTTTCCCTTAAGGAAAACGGGCTGCATTTAATAAAAAAACTGCTTTATTTAAAAGCAGTACCAGACATTGTGGTCTGCTGAGCCCAGCAGGCCACCATCCCTGGGAGGGCCTGTCATTCCCAATGGGCTCGCATATTGAAATAGGCTCATTAATATTCATGAGCCTCGCAATTTGTGACCCCATTGGGAATCGCAAACAGTGTTAAACACGCTGTTGTACATGCCAAATAGTTCCTCGCAAATTGCAAGTCTCAAATGAGTCGACATTTGCAAGGGGCTAGTTTGCAGGTCGTACATCTGGCCCCAAGTCTTTTACCAGTAGTCAGTTTTCCCGGGTAATAATTTGGCATTTGCCCATGCCATAGATAAGGCATGCAGCTGCTGAATAAAAAGATTAGTAGTCCAGGTAAATGTCCAGAAGTAGTTCATTGTATACCCACAGCTAGAAGAGTCCTCACACTAGTCTCATATTCAGCTCCACCAAACGCCTTGTCACATATTCTCTCTTTACAATTATTGAGTGTTTACCACATCATTTACTGTAGTATTCTGGCCCCTGCCGGCAGTTGGTTCACTAAATGTAGTAAAATATTCTGCAGTGCAATCAGAATTGCTGTGTAGAACACTCTTCTTAAGTGCGGTATTGCTTTCCTAAAAGTAGGGGGTGGGCAATATCACACATAATTCCATGTAACGTAATCACATGGAATTACATAAAAATTCAGCGAGATTATGCAGAATTCTGCGTAAAGAGTAATTCTGTATTTAGTGCTATATCCGTAGCGCAAAAATGCCCCCTCATATCCAAAATAGACATGTGGATGCACTTTACACTGACAAATGACGCTAAATACAACCCACCATATATAGCGAACATGAGCATCCAGTTGTGCTCGCTAAATGTGCACTTGAGGTAAGATTTTCCCCCAATTTACTTCCGGCATTTTGCTTTATGAAAATAGTGCTAAATGCAACAGAGCACAAACAGAAAGGCAAGTAGCCACTCACAATCTCTGAATCTGCTTTTGCTGTAGGATTTCTCCCCTACATAACTCTCAATTACACGAGGGGCGTAATCACGTTATTATTGCTAACTCGCCAAAGAGTAACGTTGAATTACTGAAATTACTCCGAATATTCCAGTTTAATTAAAATGACTCCCAGGCCAACCTAAAAGCCTGCTGTACATTTTCTGATGACATTTTTCAGTATTAATTATGCAGTTTATTGATTTTAACATAGGAGCCTTCTGTAATGAGCTCTTCAGTGACGAGATCTTGTAGCTTATGGTGAGCAAGTTCTCAACACATAGTAAACAGGTCACACAAGTCCTCAACAAAGAGGATTGTCCTTCTCCAGCGAGGAGGTCCAGCAGACCAGATTCAAAAGTTCTCTCAACAACAGTGAACTGGTGTCCCAGCCTTCAGTGAGGAGGCTTCTATTGTGCAGGTATTTGTAGCTCCAATGTGGTGGATGCACAGTGTCCTGTAATGAGTTCTATCAGCTTTAACCCGTTCGATGTGTTAGACAGCCCCCAACTTCCGACGTCACAGTGAGTGTGTGCGGAGGACGGCCGGGGGCCGTCCGAACCACGCCCACTCATTATTTCTCCTGTGGTCAACGGGTTAAGAGAGGGGCTTGATTACAGAGTTGTGTGTGTGGAGGGGATCTTGAGAGTAGGAGAGCTGGATGAAAGGATCCTGCGCTCACTTTTGATCCTGGGTGAGTGGACAGGAGGATTCACACACACACACACACAAGTGCATGTCGGATTGGATGTTGCAGCTGAGATGTTTCACACATAAAAGGGGGCACCTAGTATTTGACCACACACCTTGTGAGCCCAGTGGCTATTGACTCTGGTATTTGAGAAAATGCTAGCTGCTCACCTAGGGAACCTGTGGTGAATTTCACCCATGATTCTGTGGATAGTAAAGGGCTCAGCTTTGCTGATGCCATTTGTTCAATCTCCTGTTGGTGCACAATTTCTAACTCCTTTTGTACATGTCTGCTGAGGGTGAGGGATCAGGTTTTGCTTCATTGTGTCTGTTTCCCCAGAGGCACTGAATACAACGGGGAGGGCTTTTGTGTAGTATTTATTAGAAAACATTGAAGCCCAGACCTCCAATAATGTTTGAAGCCCTAAAAGCAGAATAAAGATATTTTGGGCAATTGCAAGTGATGAAACAAGTGTTGGATGTGAGCACCAGGATATCCAGCTGGGTGAGTGGTGCACTATACAAATACACTTCAGATACCATGCCATACCATACCATACCATACCATACCATAACATAACATATCATCACTTCAGCTCATGCATGCACCCAAAATGTAATTAAAATTTTTGTGTGTGATTGCTTCCCATCAATAATTGTGCAATATCGTTTAACCAATCTATTCCTCTAAATGCACTCTCTCACTTGTCAATGTCCTTCCTGCCAAGTACTCTCGCTCGCTCCCTCGATCTATCTCCTACGCAACCTAACCCTGTTAAATTACTAACCTGCCTTCTGGTGCAAGTTGATGAAACTTTGGCTACACCCCACTCATACACACTCTGCTGACAACCTGACCACAGCACTTATCAGAGTTGTTACCCAAGTTCTGATTAAACAATTCCTTGCCTCCTGGTGTGTCCTCAAGCCCATCCTAAATTTCTGCTGCCTCCTCAGCCGGAGCGAGCATCAATTTCTCAGATTCCTTCAGGGAGTATCCTACCTCCTAGCTGCACACACAATTATCTATCATGCATCCTAATCAATGTCTGATCATTAGGGAGGAACTTGGTCCATATCTATTACCTCATATTGGATTAGATCCTAAATCTATTTGTCATCACATAAATCTGGCTCCTACATGGAGGCCGGCACGCAATGCCCAATGGACTGACTTAGTGTTCGGTAGCCCAGGCTACCGGCCTCCAGCTGTGTGGGTGTCTTTCCCAGGGAAAGCCTGGGCGAAGTACGGCTGGAGAAGATTGCATCAGAACAAGCATTTTCTTTCGCCGACAGACACCTTCATCTTATCGTGCTTCTTCAATGTCCTCAAAGGAGGCGATAGCGGTCACAGATAAATCACAACATCCAGGACAAAGACTTTACAGCGGGGGTTCTAATTGTGCATGGTAGTGTGCTTTACTGATTACCATTGTTTTAAAGAGAGATAATGCATGCCCATTGATGCTGCTATAAGAGACTGCGTCTGCACTTCAAAGGCAATCTCTGCCATCTTCGTGTGCTTTAAAGTAACCAAGACAGAAATAGCAAATTGTCTTGATTTGGAATTGCATTTATATGGTGCTAACTACCCTTGCGATGGGTAACAAACATTTTGTGCTAGTTTTGCATCACCAAAGGGATGCAAACATGCGCAAAATGTGTTTTTTAATTTACTTTCCAGTGCAAAACCTGTTTTCCACGGGAAAGTTGCCTGAAGGAAATGAAAAGCATTGCAAAGCGCTGCTTTGTTTTACTCTGTGCCAAGGGGATGTTCTATGGGTGGTACATGGGTGTTCCCATGCAACCACCCATGGTTCTTGACGCAAAACCCTATTTACTAACAACTATAGACAAAGTTTTGCACCAAAATAAAAATGCCACTTGAAAACAGGCATTAAAAAGGAGAAATTATTTTATTTCTCATAACTTTCGCCACCTTGCATGTGTACTACACTGTACAGCAGACATCCGAAGTAGGAACAGTTTTAAAGTTAGACAAAACATATGGAAAGGCGGGACCGACATCGGCCCCGCCACACTTAAGGCGGGGCGCACCGGCCCCCACTTGCCCCCGGGTTCCCTGGTGACCCGGAAGTGATTGAGTCACTTCCAGGCCACAAAGGGAACAAAGGCCAGGCCGATTAGATCCGGCTTGGCCTGCGAGGGGTTAAAAGGCCGTGCAGCACAGGAGCCGGCCTCTTTGACTCCTGCGCGCCACGGCCTGCCCCTTCCAGCCTCTAGGAGGCTGTAATTAAGTTTCCCACCCACATCCCCTAAAGCAGATGATTGTTATTGTGTGTTATGAACGTTTTCATAATTTGGTTACAAGTGTTTATGCAGGGCAAAGTGTCTGATTAATAAGTTTTGTTCCTTAGAACTTTCTCTCATTTTCAGGTCATCCATCGTCGTATTTATTATTATGCCTTGGTCAGGCGGTAAGGTCATGATTGGTGAGCAGTTAATTTAATGTCCTTAGGGGGTCGGCGCCATTCTCGAATGGGGTTGCCCAAGGGGAGAGACAAGTTGTCTCCCATAGAACTCCAGGGACAGGTACAGCCTGTTGGGTACATGGGTGCAGGGGAGACAGTCACGCTTTCTCTAGGCTCTTTGGCCACCCCGCACCCGCACAATGACACCAGTAAACGGCGCAGAGATGCAAGGGTCCCCTTTAATGGAGTTAATGGAGTGTACGTGGTAACCGGGGGACCAAAGTACCCTCACGGTAAGCGGGCCCTCATGCGCATGCGCACTCGACAAAAGGGCGTGGTTGAATAGGGCGTACCGGGGTAACCGGGGAGGGGATGTGCCCCCAAGGTAAACGGGCCCTCCTGCGCACGTGCACACTCCGACAGGAGGGCGTGGTTAAATAGGACGTTCAGGGATAACTGGGGAGGGGATGTGCCCCTAGGGTAAACGGGCCCTCCTGCACACGCGCACTCCGACAGGAGGGCGTGGTTAAATAGGGCGTACCGGGGTAACCGGGGAGGGGATGTGCCCCCACGGTAAACGGGCCCTCCTGCGCACGTGCACACTCCGACAGGAGGGCGTGGTTAAATAGGACGTTCAGGGATAACTGGGGAGGGGATGTGCCCCTAGGGTAAACGGGCACTCCTGCGCATGCGCACTCCATCAGGAGGGCGTGGTTTAGTGATAAGAATCTGACACCAGTTATTGACCTTGCCGTAGGCCCAAATAGGTACGCAGAAAATGAATTATTGTATAATATGAATTGATATGTTAGTTTTGGATAGGAAATACCTTGTACTAGAAATATGTTAAGGTTAGCCATCTGAATACCTGTATATATCAATTGTAAAATTTTCTGCGTAATTGTATAAATATTATTTATTTCAATTTTTGATTTATTTTGTATATTTTAATAAATACGGCCGGGGGGGTCGAAAGATCCCCCGCCTTCCAAAGAAAGCCCTCTCACGTCTTGTTAATAATGTCATGTTGGTTAACAGAAGGGTTGGGGTCCTCCGGCAGTCCCTGGCCATCGTATTTTGTACTGGAAGGGCACCCTTCCAGTACAAAACCTATGCTAAGCCTCCAACAGATGTTTTTGCACCATGGTGCAAGTGTCTCTGTGTGGCACTTGGCAGCCAAATTGTGCGCCAGCGATACGGATAGGGCAGGATAGGGCAACATCTCTGTAGATATGGTGCTTTTCATCTCTCTCTCTCTCATGCAATGCAGCAACTTAGGGTGCTATTCTGCGTTGTGTGAAAGTTTTTATAATCTCGGCCTTCGTCTCTTTCCACTCACTCACTCTAATTCACATTCTTTCACTTGCAGATTCCCATTCATACTTATTCCCACTTACTGTTACTCATACACAAACATTCTCATACTCACTGGTTCTCATTCTCACTTGCTATCACACTTTCACACACTCACTAACTCTGGGCACAGGTGCAACTGCAGCAGTTGCACCATTGGCAGTGATGCAGCGCTACTCCAGAAATGTTTTCTAAAACCATATCACCTTTCCCTGAAGTACTAAATCATACATTCCTCATCAGTGGGCCCATGACTTTCGAGTTACTCACAAACACTTTCATCCTACTTCATGGATCTGTGTGATTCAAAGGAGAGCTGCTGGATCATAGCGGAGTGTCTAAATCAAGACTAAATATTTATACTATATACACCTGCAGTTTAAAGGAATTTTATCATGGTTTTTATTAATGAGACATTTTATTCAGACACACCACCATTATGGTCAATGGATCTGCTAGTAAATTATTAGGCTAAGGAAAATACAAGACCAGCTTAATTCTCAAATTTATCTAATTGTTATTAAAAGCAAAGTTTAGCATGTCTAACAGTTAATTTGCTTTATTTATTTCTTTATTAAAAAAAATACCTTAAAAGAGTAAAGTTTTATCGCAAACAGTTATATTCATTTATTTCAAAGATTCAGAAATAGACATTATTATTTAGTTCTCAGGTCACAAGTATTAGCAAAAGACAGATAGTTCCCAAAGTTCATTTTTTCTTACCTCCCTAACTAATATCCTCATCTAAAACTCAATTCTCATTCAAAGAAAATAGAAAATGTATTCAAAGTCTTACATCTCAGGAAAAATCAGCATTCCAACAGCATCTCAGGAGGAAATCAAAAGACAGTTTTTTCTTAAGAAAAGTCACGTCTTTTATACCATTTTCACTAACTTTATCTATATACAAAAGTACCTGTCAGTATTAACTCAAGTTCTGATTAGACGATTTGAGGGTGGATGAGCATCACCTCATCATTCTAATATTCAATTTCTGTAGCATCAGCGGAAATTAAAGAGTTCATTGTTAATAAAATGTCCAGCCTAGTCACATTCTCACCTTGTTATATGAGGTTCCTTTCCCACGTTTTGAAATTCAGATGTTCACATTTTGTTGGCAGTCATCTGGACTTTCAGGGCAAACCGTCCTTGAACCGCTCTCGCTCAGGCACAGGCAGCTCACATTCAATCTCGGCTCTAGCCCCGCATGCGCAGTATCTTTCACTGTCACAGTAATCGAAAACTTCCATTTTTAAGTAGGCCTCACGAGCCAGAATGGGAACTATCATAGAAACAAACACAAATTAATGTCAATTATTGAAATATAACCAATTCTGATTACCTCCCCCCATACTAAGGTTTTCCCTGTTAGTTTTTACCTAGCAAATAAGCAACACATATGCATGATATACTCGCCTGTCTCCATGTTTTTGCCACGAAATACATAAATAGAAAGCAGATTTATGCCGCTTTTGATTCAATTAAAGCTTTGCATTAGTGAACACCATGACAACATTACTAAATTAGTTAGTTATAGTTTTCCATGCAAGCAGATTAATATTCACACGTGTATTTATGTGTGCATTCTAAACTACGTTGATTGATATATCAAACCACACAATTAATAAAGGTTACAGTAATGAGGAAATGACTTCACAAAGGGTATACAAAAGTTTGTTTCTTCACCTCGCTCCATCAACTCCCTCCTTTGGTGATCTTATCACCAAATAACTCCCAAAATGTTGAAATTTTTTATCCAAACATGTTTCAAGTTCTCCTGATTAGTATGGTTCATACTTTAGTATCTTCTTCTCTGGTTTCTTTAAAGACCTGTTCTTGAAATTCCTCCAATTCTATGTCACAGTTTTCTCTTTCTCTTTCTCGTTTTTCTTGAATTGCTTTCTTTATTGATTTTCTAACATTCCTTCTTTTTCTATATGTATAACATAATCATAACATCAAAATCACTAATACTATTATTGTTACTGGGATTAGTATCTTACCTATAATTGAACTACCTATTTCAAGAAACCAACGTTTAAGTGCTGAAAAACCTTTACCAAGTCGTTTAAGAACACCATCAACCTCCAGTGGTTACATTTCCTTATGCAATTCTGTAATGTTTGTAATGTACTTTTCAATATTTTGACTTTTGTCTGGAATGTAGGTACAACAGTGCTGTACCTTCAAAATTCCACAAACTCCTCCTTCTTTTGCCAAAATTATATCAAGAGCAAGACGATTTTGCATCACCATAGCTCTCATAGCAACCATTTCAGTATTTACCATTAAAAATCCACCTGCTGTGTCTGTTGACAAACGATCTACTATCGTTGATAATCTTCGAATTCGGTTTGCATTAAAAGATATTCCCACTGCTGGTATCAGTGCTCCAAAAATATCACCTATTACTTCAATTACACTCTCTCTTTTTCTACGACTTAAAGGTTTACCTATCTCATGTATTCCATTAGTACCTCTATCTACATGCAAGATTTTAGGAAAGACCAGACCTACATAACATGTCCCGTACCAATGGTCTGGTAATCTATAATAAGCTTTGTTCCGACATATAAAGTATATGCCAGGGAAAACTGGATCTTTACCTCCTTTAAATTCCCCCCCCCCTATTATTCGATAAGTGTCTTTACATTGACTTGCTCCCACAAAATAATTGTCATACACAGTATTGCCTCTTCTTATACAAAATTTCCCTAATAATGGAGTGTCTATACTTATGGCCACATTCACGTTTCTGTCATCAAGATTTTCATCTTCAAATGTCCAATATTTGGATTTAGCATGGTTCATTCTTTCACTGCGTTTATAAGCATTTCTTCTCTCTCCAACCATATCTAAAAATGCTTTTTCTTCATTTCTCATTTTACAAGTCAAATTATTTCTGAATGTATATTCATGACTCAATTCATCCATTTTCAAGAAATATTCTCCCATTACTTTAGCAGGCTTTACTTTGTTCATTGCATTAATGACTTTCAATTTCGCAAATATATCATCAGAATTTGAATAGTAATATTCTAATTTCCCTGTTTGATAAAACAAGCTTGCAATTACACTACATGTGACACTATTTGTAAGTGGAAGGTGATGATATGTCACCCCCTCTGAAACTGATGATGGCAATTTCACACACACATAACAATCACTGGCATCCATGGTCCTAACATACTCAGATAACAGTCTTGAAAATGTGTTTCTTGTGTAATCACTTATGGATCTATCTTGGTGAAGTTCTAGCTTATATACAGGTGGTTTATCTGACTTTGATTCAACATTCTGTCCATTAAAATTTACATTTGGTTTAAGCTTTACTAGATTGTCATGGAAAGAAATGATAATAGCTAAAATTATCCATATCAAAATTAATAATCCAGTACATATTGAACACATTCTACACCATTTTCTAAAAATAGAACATTTCTTTTTATGGTCATTGTTAGCCATTTTTTTTTTTTACACAGCGATCTGCCTTACAATTCTCTTAGACCTTTGTCACCTATAGGCTTTCATCTTTCACTTACAATGTTCTCTTTATGTCAGGATTTCAGGTTTTGTCTTTACCTTGTACCTTTGATCAATTATCACTTTTTTCTGTGATTCCGTTTTTTACTCACATTTCCCTATTGACTTTGGGCAGTATAAGTTCTCTTGGCTACTGTTTACTTCTTCAATCAGAGGCAAAATAATGTACGCCCATTCAGGTGATTTGTATTTTTGATTTGGTCTTCTCACTCGTTTAGGCCTTTGAACAACTTCTATTCGTTTTCCCAACGACTCCTTCTGACTGGTTATTTCATTTACTTGATATTCTGGTTTTCTTGCTTTGTTAACCAGCTTGAATTTCAGTCCATCACTTCCTTTAGGCCAATTATCTCCTTTACAAACTCTTTTAGTTTTAGGCTCTGTGGTGTTATGTTCCACTCTCCAAGCCCTTTTTCTTGAACTTTTTCTCAATGGAGTTTCATCTGCACTGTTGTCAGTTTCACTTTCAGTCTCTTCGACAGTTTCATTTATGACAAACTTTATAATGTCTTTCTCTTTCGACAGTTCTTTCACTCTGTTAGGAACATCTCTATAGCTGGTACTTGGAATCTCATCCTTATCGTGAGTTATTTCCTCTTTTCCAGTGTCAGGATTTTGGTTTTTGCTTTCAGAGCTTTCAGACTGTTCTTCAGTATTTTCTGGATCGCCAGTTTTATCTTCACATTGATCAGTGTCCTTACTGGTGTCAGTCTTTAACAAATCTCGATTTTCAGATTGATCTTCAGAATTTGGTATTTCAACAATTTCTCCTCCTTCAGATGCAGAACTAGCATCTGATAACTCCAGATGTCGACCTTCTTGTCGAGCTTCAGTATCTGGATTTTTCTCTAGTTCACCTTCAAAACAGAATCAGTTGTGCTTTCACCTTCCTCGTTTGGATTCTCAGTTTCAGGCACATGGGTGGTGTGACTTGCATGCACCCATCTCTTTACTCCAGCGCATTTAACTGCAGTGGTGCTGACCAGTATAACTTGTCTTGGTCTCTGCCAGCGAGGCACCAAACAGTTTCTTCTGCGATGTACCTTTATCCAAACCCAATCTCCAGGAACTAGATCATGAGCTGGATGTTTTTCTTTCGTGTTCGGTTCAGTTCCCACCTGATGGAATACAGAAGTCACCACGTCAGACAGGTTTTTGCAGTAATCCTGCATGATGTCATCATTAATAGTTAACAGTTTATCAACTGCACAATTCTTGTCTCATCACTCTGCCCATCAAAATCTCATGTGGACTCGGTCCAGTCTTTCAGTCAGGGATACTCCTTAGGGTCATCAAAACTAGTGGGAAGGCATCTGGTCACTTTAGTCCTGTTGCCAAACACATTTTTGCAATTCTGTTTTTTATTGTCCCATTCACTTGTTCAACTACCCCTAAAGCCTCAGGTCTGTAAGCACAATGCAATTTCTGACGAATGTTCAGTGCTTCACATATCATCGGCAGTAGTTCATTTTGAAAGTGTGTTCCTCGATCAGTTTCGATCGTTACTGGAAATCCATACCTTGGTATGATTTCACGTAAAAGCAATTTTGCAACAGTTAGTCCATCATTTCTTCTAGTGGGGAAAGCCTCTACCCACCGAGAGAACAGACAAATGATCACCAAAACATATCTGAGACTATTACAAGGGGGAAGCTCTACGAAATCCAACTGCATTCTTGTAAATCGACCTCCCTCCCGTCCTATGGTTCCAAGACTCACAATTGTTTTTCTGTTTGGATTAAACTTCTGACACACAAGGCATCTTTGACACAGACTTTCAGCAGTCATCCTGAACTTAGGATTGTACCACGTCTGTCTAAATAGACGAAGCATTGCATCCCTTCCAACATGAGCTTGACCATGATACATTCGGGCCATATTTGAGATCATGCTATCAGGCATTACTGGTCTTTCATCTTTGTAAACCCAAATTTCATCTTCTTCTCTTTGCCTACATCCTGCTTTTAACCAGATGTTTTTCTCTTCCTCATCAGCTTCTTCCTGCATTTGTCTTATTCCCTGCCATGTCTCAACTACTGTGGTTAGCATTAAAGGACTTGAAACATGTTCTTCTTTTCTGTCCCGATTTATGGATGCAAGATTTTTGGCACAATATTTTGCAATTGAATCTACATACCTGTTACCTCGAGTGATATAATCATCCCCCTTCTTGTGGGCAGCGCATTTAACAACTTCTATTTTATCAGGCAATTGTATGGCATCAATCAACATCTTCACAAATTCCGCATTACGGATAGGGGATCCTGCAGAAGTTAAATAACCTCTTTGGGACCACAGGTGTCCGTAGTCATGGGCGACCTCAAATCCATACTGACTGTCAGTCACTATGGTAACCTTGATTTCCCTTCCCAATTCACATGTTCGAATCAAAGCAATCAATTCTGCTATTTGAGCAGAACAAATTCCTTTCAGACAAGATGCTTCCAGTACATCCGCCACTGTGCAAACTGCATATGCAGCACTCAGGACACCTTCATTTGTTCTCAGACATGAAGCATCAACAAACATTACGTAATCTGATTCAGGCCATGGCTCATCTCTGATGTCTGGTCTTGGTTTGGTACAGTATTCAAGAACATCTAGGCATTTATGATCAACCTCATTTCTTACTTCAGTTTCCATGGTATCAGGCAACAACGTAGAAGGATTTATGTTGACGCATCTAGAGATTGTCACATTTTCTGCTCCCATAATTACCTTCTCGTATTTGGTCATCCTATTGTTGGTGAGATAGTGGGTCTTTGTCCTAGTGAGGAGAATCTCCACAGAATGAGGTACATACACCCTCACAGGAAATCCCATCACTATTCCTTCACTTTGTTCTAGACTTACATTTGTAGCTGCTACTGCTTTCAGACAACCTGGGAACGCCTTTGCAACTGGATCCAGAACAGCTGAGAAATATGCAATTGGCTTTCTCAGTTTTCAATGTCTTTGAATTAGCACTGACAATGCACATCCTTCTCGTTCACTGCAATACAGTTCAAACTCTTTTCATAGTCAGGCATACCTAAAGCTGGTGCTTCACATAAGCTCGTTTTTAGCTGTTCAAATGCTTCCATCTCAGTTTTGGTCAATACTAAAGGGTCTCTGATATCTGCTTTTGTCAATCTCTGTAATGGTTTTGCTATCAGTTAAAATCCACTAATCCATTGTCTACAGTAACCTACCATTCCCAGAAACATTCTTACCTGTCTTTGAGTGTTTGGTGGCTGCATTCCTTGTATCGTTTTGATTCTTTCTGCAGTGACTTGTCTGATTCCTTTGGCAATCTTATGACCTAAGTATTGCACTTCTTTCTGACAAAATTTTAATTTTGATGGAGACACTTTATGTCCCTCCTCTGCCAAATGATTCAACAATGCAACAGTATCTGTTATACATGCATCTTTTGTCCTTGATGCCACTAGGAGATTGTCAATGTACTGAACCGATACAGACTCTCCAGGCATGCTCAAACTTTCTAGCGATTTCTTTAGCAACTGATTAAAGATAGATGGACTCTCAGTATACCCCTGAGGAATTTGGCACCATGCCAAAATACGATCTCCAAACCGGAATGCACATATTGTCTGGCTTTCTGGGTGCAATGGAACAGTAAAGAACGCATTACACAGATCAATCACAGTGCACCATTCTGCATCATGTGGAATTTGATATAAAATCACTGCTGGATTTGGTACAATTGGGCAACATGGGACAACTATTTTATCAACCTTTCTAAGGTCTTGTACAACCCTAAATGTTCTGTTTGGCTTTTTCAATCCCATTATCGGTGAATTACAAGGACTACTTTCTATCTCTTTCAGAATGCCTTGATCAATCATTTTGTTTATTACTGGAGTTATTCCTTATATTATTTCTGCTGTCATTTTATATTGGGTAATGTTCGGGTAACTCACACCTTCTTTTATGGACACTTTTACAGGATTTACGTCTTTCATTAATCCAATATCTTCTCCTGTGAAATCCCACACCTTCTCTTTCACTACCTTTTTCAATTCATCAGGTATCTTTTCTCGATCAAACAAAGGAAACAACTTATTTTTCTCTGCCTCAATCATTAGCATGGTCATTTTATACAAACTATCTTCATCTTGAGTTCGCAGTTCTATGCCATCTGGTGAACAATATATGGCACAGTTAATTTTACACAAGATATCTCGGCCTAACAAATTTACGGGGCTACTATCACACACCACAAATCTATGCATTTATTTGAAATTTCCAATTTCTACTTCAACTGGTTGTGTTAAGGAGGTTTTAATCTGTCTATTAGCTACACCTACAACTTGGATATGCTCTCCCGAGAGAGGAAGATTTTGGACTTCCACTGATCTAACAGTAGAACGGGTAGCACCAGTGTCCACAAGGAAAGTTATTTCTACATCATTCACCTTTCCGTTCACAAATGGACCAGACTGATCTACCTCAAGAGTGGCTCCAAGCACACACTCTTCTCCCTCTCTCAGGCACCGTCAGAAACTTTCATCCTACTCACTCCCGCCTTTCGCTTGTAACCAATACTGGGAATTCACATTTACTCTGGGCAATCGGTTCACCTGCTCGCCTCCGCTGAATCCTGTCGCTGCACTGTATCTCTGCAATTTACACTGTGTGGAAGTGGTGGTTGTGGCACCTAACTTTGCGGAGTAACCCTCTGCTGCTGTTGCGGTGGCTATTAAATTACCTCATGCTGCACCTGTGGATTCAATTATGTATTTTCAGGATTAACTCTTGGTGGATACTTACACTCTTTCTTCCAATGCCCTATTCTGCCGCAATTATGACAAGGGAACTTTCTTTTAAGCTCTTCTACACTTCCTACCAATTTTGATTCGTTGAAATTTCCTTTAAATTTTCCTTGACTTGCATCAGTATTTTTATTCTCCAATTGTGCTACTTCATATTCTGCTACTTTCACTTGTGCCCACATGGCTTTTTCCTTTAATTTCTTTTGTTTAGCTTCAATTTCATCTCTACAATATTTAGCCTGTCTCAACACTTCATCTACTGTACTTGGTTGCCATCCTATTAAACTATGTCCAATCATGTCTCCAATTTCTGGTCTTAAACCAAATAGAAATCAATACACTAAATGACTCATGTTTTTTTGCTCAGTTCTTCATATCCACTATATTGATTAAACACCAACAACAGTCTTTCATAAAATGCATGCACAGATTCTTTCGATTCCTGTATAGTTCTGTCTATTTTACCCCATCTGTTTCTTTTGGTGGAATTTTATTCTTCAAACACACTATTACTTGTTCATATTTACGCATCACTTCAGGCGACGGAGCACCTGATACTTTGTCTCGAGAATATTCCTCCTTCGGCCAATTTACAGTTATCTTGCACTTGGTCCACAGATCTGCTGGTACAACTATGTCAAACAATCCATCCAGATCAACCCATAGTACTTTTGAAATTTTCAC